>NC_064920.1:1189418408-1190043408 GCF_023897955.1 Schistocerca gregaria
GGAGGTTCGGCGCAACATCCCGCTCACAGGATCTTCTGCTGCTCTTTGGCGGTTGACCCGCGACGTCTAGTGGTCATCAATTTTCTTTCTGGTTCCGGCAATGAAGCTGCTATTTCGGCGAGTTGCGGTTCTCTCTCCAAACATGAAACATACGAAAGAAAAATATTTTACAAACATAGCAAAATATTACAAATACATAAATAAAACACTAAATTAAAGTTATATTTACATGCAAACTGAGCTGATCATTGTCGATGGTTGACGCTTTAATTTTGCGTCCCATTACAACAGCAGCCTGAGAGACTAGGCTCAGTATGAGGTCGTGGACATCACCAAAAGCACCTTCCCAGTTCCAGCAAGTGTCTCTTAAAACACGTGTGACATTCCATAAAAATTCGCAGTACCCAATACGTTTTCCCTTACACTGATAATGGCGAAGTTTAACTGACGAAGTAAAGACCAACGACTTGTCTCAGATCCGCTGGGCGCCCTTTCCTGATTTGACGCAGTGCCGCGTGATTCAAAGACAAAAAACCCAAGCCATGCGGTGCGGCTTGTAACCCCCCCTCACTTATCGACCTTAATGATAGTGAAAAATTAAACCGCGTGTGTCTAATGGAAATTTGGGAAATGCAATCGTCACCGAAGTTAATCTGTCGGTAAAGAGGGAGGAAAGGGTTACATCTAAATGAAAGGAAAAAATGAAACTGGTGGTAATTAATTTTGAAAAGGGGTAAAGTTCATAAAGAAAGTAAATGTGCGGCCGTTACGTTAACAATTAACTAGAGGTAATTAGATATTCGAGATTTTGGGAAAATTACGGTCGCCAGTCCTATGGACAATTACTATAGTATCGGAAAAAGAAAGGTTATTGCCTATACAATTAGAACTAAAAGCGTGGCAACTGAATGTTGACACGTGTTGTTTGAAGACTGAAAGTTTGTCAGAAGTAATAAATTTCGCTGCCCTCTGACTTAATTTAGCAAACGAATTAATAAAACCGGAAAATTGAAAGTTAATTTAGTGACTGAAATTAATAGTGAGCTTTGTTTCTGAAGCACATCGAAATTCAGTAAAATACGGTTAATCTTGGGCTACCTCAACAATCAGTTCAAAAGCTACTTGAATCTACAAAATTTAGAAATAAGAGATTTAACTTTGAATTTGAATTAAATGATTCTGAACAAGTAACAACAGTAAAATTTAGTACGTCATATCGACTGTTAGTGATACGAGGCTGTTGGTATACAGCACGCCGTTCCATATTACCCTCCTGAACCCACCGATTCCATATTCTGCTAACAGGCATTGGATCTCGACCAATGCGACCAGCAATGTCGCGATACATGACCTAGTCGCGATAAATGACCTGTTAGATAGTGTCGGAAGTTCCACGCGGCTTCTCGCGGATGATGATGTAGTATACAGAGAAGTTGCAGCATTACAAAATTGTTGCGAGATCCAGGAAGATCTGCAGCGGATAGGCACTTGCTGCAGGGAGTGGAAACTGACCCTTAACGTAGACAAATGTATTGCGAATACATAGAAAGAAGGATCCCTTATTGTATGATTATATGATAGCGGAACAAACACTGGTAGCAGTTACTTATGTAAAATATCTGGGAGTATGCGTGCGGAACGATTTGAAGTGGAATGATCATATTAAATTTAATTGTTAGTAAGGCGGGTACCAGGTTGAGATTCTTTGGGAGAGTCCTTAGAAAATGTAGTCCATCAATAGAGGAGGTGGCTTACATAACACTCGTTCGACCTATACTTGAGTATTGCTCATCAGTTTGGGATCCGTACCAGATCGTGTTGACGGAGGAGATAGAGGAGATCCAAAGAAGAGCGGCGTGTTTCGTCACAGGTGTATTTGGCAATCGTGATAGCGTTACGGAGATGTTTAGCTAACTCAAGTGGCAGACTCTGCAAGAGAGGCGCTCTGCATCGCGGTAAAGCTTGCTCGCCAGGTTTTGAGAGGGTGCGTTTCTGGATGAGGTATCGAATACATTGCTTCCCCCTACTTATACCTCCCGAGGAGATCACGAATGAAATTAGAGAGATTCGAGCGCGCACAGAAGCTTTCAGACAGTCGTTCTTCCCGCGAACCATACGTGACTGGAACAGAAAAGGGAGGTAATGACAGTGGCACGTAAAGTGCCCTCCGCCACACACCGTTGGGTGGCTTGCAGAGTATAAATGTAGATGTAGATGTAGATACGATAAACCACAATCGCGATAGGCTACAATCCGAACTTTATGAAAGTCGTAAACGCTATGGTACGCATTTCTCCTACTTACACGGGGCATCGCAACAACGTTTCACCAGGCAACGCCGGTCAACTGTTGTTTGTGTATGAGAAATCGGTTGGAAACGTTCGTCATGTCAGCACGTTCTAGGTGTAGCCAACCTTGTATGATTCTTCTGAAAAGCTAATCATTTGCATATCACATCATGGCATCCCTGTCGGTTAGATTTTGGGGTCCGTAGCTCGTCATCTGGGTGGTGTAGCAATTTTATTGGCCAGTAGTGTATTCCTGAGGATTGTAGCACTTTTACAATCCAAATACTGTCATCAAATGATAGCGGTACCCCACCCCAGTAGGGCCAAGACATTACATGGTCGCCATATCTTGGTAGTGCCTCGTCAGGCGTGGCGGCCCTGTGTTGTTATCTGCTGGCGAGGTGTTTGTGTCCTACACAGATGATGTGAGCCCCTTGATTGGTTAGTTTCTTGGTTTATTTTGGGAGAGCGGACCAAGCAGCGAGGTCATCGGTCCCATGGAATCGGGAAGGGCAGGGAAGGAAGTCGGATGTGCCCTTACAAAGGATCCGTCCCGGCATTTGCCTGGAGCGATTTAGGCAAACCACGGAAAACCTAAATCAGGATGGACGAACGCGAGTTTGAACCGGGAGCTCCTTGTCGCAGTGGGTAAGAGGACGTCAGTTCGAACCACGCCCAATCCGGCAGCAGCCTGCAGTTAGTAGAACGTTCAAGACCTCGCGACGGGGACGCCGATTGTAAGATCGGCTGTGTCGGGCATGACCAGCCTGGCCGAACGGACTTCTTTTCTACAATGCACGGCAGCTCTTGCTGCAGTTCAGGTCACGTACACAGCGCGCGAAACGTCGCCAAAATGTCACGAAACGACTGTTATTGCCTCGGCGATGGACGAAGCTGCTTGTACGGTGTGAGAGCTGAACGTGCAGTGTCAGCAAGAGTTCGGATTCCGGCATCGGGCCACGTTTAACGTACATGCTGCAGAAGAATGGCGAAAATTGTCTGTGATGTACGAGATTTAGCGATGGTTATATTTCCTGTAGATTTGTAAGAATAGCAGAAATGTTGGAACATCAGGCAAACTGCTAAAAGACAAAGATGGAATACTTGCCGCAAAAATCCACGTACTTGTAGTTAAGATTTATAGACAATGGATATTTTCTGAGCTATCAAAAATTTAATAGTCCTTAAAAAGAACTGTCAGATGATATATAATTGCATTAAAATCTTCTCTGGATTCATACAATGTCCACAAAATCCTTTATCACAGAAATACTGTGGTAAAGACGTATCCAGCTGCGAAATTCCGGAAAAGAGAACACCTTTCTCGTCGAACAGTTCGGTGCACAAAAGATCCACATCCACGTAATCCATCACGTAGTCGACCGCTAAATTTAATTTGACAGTTTCAATAGTCCAAGTCTAATCAACGTCACACCCGAATTTGGTAGTCCTAACAAAGGATAGGGTCGCACCGACTGCATCCTTCGCTCCGCATAAAGGCGGTCCGCCGCTCACCATTCGTTCTTATAATATTTTTTTTTACTCTTCTCTAATTATGAAGCAGATCTGTTGAATTTCTATCATTTTTTCGTAAGAAACAAATGTACATTATTGGTAGATAACACATTAAAATGCGATAGTCTCTATGAGTTAACTTCCTTAATCAACATTAACAAAGAAAAAAATGGGAGCCGCTTGACGAATGGCAAGGTGAAGTCGGTTCAGCACTTGCCTACGAAAAAAATCGAGCCAAACGTCAAAATAATTGTGAAATTATTGCAGTGTCGTGTTTCAAATTAAATTGCACAAATAATTTTTCTGAAAGAATGCATTCATGTAATCATATTTGTTAAATCCAAAAGAAATTTTTGAAACAAATGACGCTAGGTAATGGTGTATATTTACCAACGACTTACTTCATTTTACGTAGACAATCAGTCTCGACATCTCAATAATGCTATCTTGAAGGCCCAAATGCACCACATGTGTGATCAACCAGATGAATCGGTACTAGCATACAGGAGCCATCAGTATCTGGATATCGTGAATTTGTGATTTGGGTGTTTCCTTCCAAGACTTGACAGCAACTAGCCACATCGGCAATGGATTAACAGAGTTATTTATATTTATTTTTAGTTTTCTAATATTTGCTGCCCTTACGTAGTCACAACGAATGATCTTCGGCCCGTGGTTCTAGCAGATGTGTGCACCCATGGTTTAAATCATAAGCTACTATTTTTCGTAAGTATTAGCACCGTTTTTATTTATTATGTGATTAATGTTTTGAATCTCAGCAGATGATAGACCCTTTCTGACTGAATTCCGTCCATGATTTGCTTATTAGTACGTTCGATTATTCATTTTTATCTCTGTAGTCGTTTTGGCGTTAGAGTTGATTCGAGGAGGGCTAAATCACTTGCTATGGGTAACTACACACCTTTTTCCTTACGTATTACATGAATTTCACTTCTAAGAGGTCATGAGGAGCAGTCTTCTCAGTAGTATATCATTTATGTGGTTTACTTTTAGCGGCATTAAAAGGAGATTATGTTATACTACAGCTGCATCTATGCCATTATGAAATTATACTATTATTTTCTAAATCTGTGCCATTATTAAATCTAATTCTTTCTTATCGATTGAAGACATGAAGTCTGTATATGAATCCGTGATCATTTTATTTTCAGGACTTTTGTTTTCGCAATTCCGTCTTGATCATATAGAGTTCTTTACACTTTATGACCGGTTTCGGCTTATCGCCATCTTCAGATCTGTTGTAAATATAAATATTGTGTAAGCGATCACATTCAATTAGTTATGAATGCCAGTATAAAAAGTATAAGATAAAAAAATAAAAATTAAAATAAAAAATCATAGGATCGTCTGTCCTAACATCAGTTAACAGTTAACAAAGAGTTTTATGTTACCTAACCAGGCTAAGGGCTGTATTGTAGACTATTTGTAATTTTTATGGATTTCAAGTATGAGTGTAATTTCACATATAGAATATCAGTATATGTTTCTAATGACAGACGCTCGTTTAGCCAAGGGGGAAGAATTTTTAACTAAAGTCAATGCATACCGCATTTTAACTTTAAATGGGCGACATTTCGGGAGGACGACGGTTCAGTCCCGCGTCCGGTCATCCTGATTTAGGTTTTCCGTAATTTCCCTAAATCGCTCCAGGCAAATACCGGGATGGTTCCTCTGAAAGGGCACGGCCGACTTCCTTCCCTAATCCGATGAGACCGATGACCTCGCTGTTTGGTCTCTTCCCCCAAACAGCCCAACCCTCTCGCTAAAGTGCCCTCGGATAGCATTAGGTTTTGGTATAAGTACTGACGCAATCTGAGTATTAGCTCACACATTATTAACTTGACGATCATTTATATCAGAGTATCTTACCGGTATGTATGGCTGCCATATATGGCTATAAATATTTTTATATTTTATATTTCATGCATCACTAAGACTTGTATAGATTTATACATAACTAATTGAACCTGGTCGCTTATACAATATTTATATTTACAACATATCTGAAGACGGCGAAAAGGCGAAGCCGGTCATAAAGTTTAAAGAAATCTCTATTACAAAGACGGACTTGTGAAAAATAAAAGAGCTAATTCTTTCTGTTTGTTTAATGTTGTAGTTTCTTGCAACGAACAGCATGACTCAGCTGCGAGGACGATCTGGTAGAGTTTACTGCTGCACGTTTATTTATTCGCTGAATGCATTGCTGTTAACGGTAAATATGCCTGCAAACTTTTATCCGTCTAAACTCACTTACTCTGTGCGGTCACATTAAACTGACCACGTGTCAAAAACCTCAATAATCAACTTTTTTCAACAGTTCGGACCACTGTGAGATGAGCAGAGAGTGAATCAAGTTCTGGAAGATGCCGACAGGGTTATGGAGCCATGTCAATCTACACTGCAGCCGCCAGCTGCGCTAGGTTTCTCGATTGCGGATCCATACCGCGAACACACCGATCGAGGTGGTCCCACAAATTCTCAACTGGGTTTAAATCCGTGGAGTTCGGTGGCCAGGGAAGTACAGAAAACTCATTCTGGTGCTAGTACACTGAGAGGTGTGTGACATGTTGCATTGTCCTGCTGGTAGCTGCCGGCAAACAGTGTGTAGGATGGACATGGTCGCCAAGGGTACACACGTTCTTGTGTTGACAGTGTTTTCCAGCATTAGGTCACGCAATAAATGTCAGGAAAACATTCTCCACAGCATAGCGCTCTCTGCTGTGGCCTGGATCCTTCCGAAGATTGTTGTAGGCCGGCCGGAGTGGCCGAGTGGTACTAGGCGCAACAGTCTGGAACCGCGCGACCGCTATGGTCGCAGGTTCGAATCCTGCCTCGGGCATGGACATGTGTGATGTCCTTAGGCTAGTTAGGTTTAAGTAGTTCTAAGTTCTAGGAGACTGATGACCTCAGAAGTTATGTCCCATAGTGCTTAGAGACATTTGAACCATTTGATTGTTGCAGGGTGTTTGCTTTCTGTCCCATGGCGAGTGAAACGTGGTTCATATGAAAAGGTCACTTGTTGTTACTCAGTGGACGTTCAGTTTTGGTACTGGCGTGAAAATTCCAGTGTTCGGCGCTGGTGAACAGCACTCAGCATGGGTGCATGAAGAAGGTGCCTCCAGCGGAGTCCCCTATGCAGCAACGCTCGCTGAACGGTCGTTGATGAGACACCGTTGATAGCGCCTTGTTCATCTGGACGGTCAGTCGCTCAAAAGCTGCAGTTCTGCTCGTCCTTACATAACTTTGCAGTCGTCGATGACCACTGTTATCTACGACATCACAGTCGCCTCACCTAGAGTTTTGGATAGCGCCATTTTGCTATCTGTGTACTTTTAAACAGGGCGGTATGAGAAAAATTACAGTCTTACCCATTTTGGTACAAATGTTTCAAATGGCTCTAAGCACTATGGGACTTAACATCTGACGTCATCAGTCACTTAGACTTGTTGTTGCTGTTGTGGTCTTCAGACCAGAGACTGGTTTCATGCTGTTGTCCGTGCTACTCTATCCCATGCATGTTTCTTCATCTCCCAGTACCTACTGCAACTTACATCCTTCTGAATCTGTTTAGTGTATTCATCTCTTGGTATCCCTCTACGATTTTTACCCTCCACGCTGTTGATGCCTCAGAACATGGCCAACCGATCCCTTCATCTAGTCAAGTTGTGCCACAAACTTCTCTTCTCTCCAATTCTATTCAATACCTACTCATTAATAATGTGATCTACCCATCTAATCTTCAGCATTCTTCTGTAGCACCACATTCCGAAAGCTTCTATTCTCTTCTTGTCCAAACTATTTATCGTCCATGTTTCACTTCCATACATGGCTACACTCCACACAAATACTTTCAGAAATGACTTCCTGACACTTAAATCTAAACTCGATGTTAACAAATTTCTCTTCTTCAGAAACACTGTCATTTCCATTGCCAGTCTACATTTCATATCCTCTCTACATCGACCATTATCAGTTATTTTGCTTCCCAAATAGCAAAATTCTTATACTACTTTAAGTGTCTCATTTCCTAATCTAATTCCCGCAGCATTACCCGACTTTATTTGATTACGTTCCATCATCATCGTTTAGCTTTTGTTGATGTTCATCTTGTATCCTTCTTTCAAGACACTGTTCATTCATTTGAGCTGCTCTTTCTGGTCCTTTGCTGTCTCTGACAGAATCACAATGTCATCAGCGAACCTCAAAGTTTTTATTTCTTCTCCATGGACTTTAATTCCTACTCCGAACTAGCAGCCACTTAGTTCCGGACTGAAGCGCCTAGAACCGCTCGGTCACAGCGGCCGGCTACCCATTTGGGAAATGCTTCCACCTTTTGCCCGATAGCCAACGATCGTCCCCTTCTGGACGTCAGATAAATCGCTCTCCTTTCCACCTTAGGACAACTACTGCACTTTTTTCGGCGTTCCCAGTCCTACTGTAAGTACCATCAACTCCTATTGCTGCCACTTACCCTCTGTGTGTGATCACTGACGTCAAACGTAGCCTATGGTCATATTAATGTGACTGGTCCGAACTGCTGTTAATAGATGTGACTTACCTCAGACGAAATGTATATTTAATGTGTAACACTTTTCTTGAGACGTTTAACTGGTACTATGGTTTCTAGAAAATATCGTTCCTTTCTATTTTCTTTGTCGTTTTTGTCAAACACTCTTTCTCAGTTTCTGCATATCTCATTTTTATTTCTTGAGACTTCTTCACACTTGCGTCCGACTTGTAATTCCTCTGAACGTAGCTTTTTCCCTCTGAAAACATCTCTTTTGGCGATTTATCTGTTTTTATGGCGTGCATTTCTAAATCTTTCTTTGAGACATATTGGATCCAGAGATACCTGAAAACTGATTTTGTCACCCTATAAAAATACCCCTAAAATGTCCTTTTTATTGGTTTTGTCATTTTTTGTCTATTTCGATGCATTCATAACTTCTCCTTAATTTCCATGGTTCAGTGCTTCTTATTTAACCGTGAAGTTTCCTCTGTTCAAGATTCTTCTCTTCACTATTGCTATTTTAATGTATTGTTCGGTGCTAATCACATGTAAATTACGGCTTTATAGTAATTTATTTTTGCCTTTCTTGATATTCACCTTTAGTTATAAACATTTTTTGGTACTCTATAAACCCTTTTCATTTTTATGTCTTTACAAATGTGGTAAATTTTTCAAACCCGTTTTCTTTAATTATTTCTCCTAGATACCTTTTCTATTTCAGCTGTGTGTTTTTCTTCATTTAATGTTATTAACACAGAATAAATTAATTGTAATGGCAGCGAAATTGAGATATAGGGAACAGAGGAACATCTGAGAAAAGTCAGGAGTTCAAGATAACTTAAACTGTCCCCATTCAGTTTTAGTTACAAGTTTGGTCTCATTAAACTTTATGTGTAATCAGGAATTTCGGGAAAACAGATACAAAAGCAACATGTTTCCACTTATGCTTGCTCCTTCCTTTTTGGAAGTAAGAGTGTAAGTGACAAAATTCCTATTTTTGTGCTGTTGCAATGGCACTGTGAGCTGAGCATTATCGTACGTTCCGTAATTGGGTTCACACGTAACGCGAGACCCTCGCTGACACGTGAGCCAAAGCGTTGTACTGTTTAATCTGCCAAACATGTCAGTCTTAGACCCCCTTCTACAGGGCTTCAGCCGTTCTCGAAGATCACAACACAGCTTGTAGCCGGCATCCGCCAGATTACTGTGTGTACAAGCTGGGACGTCACCGGCTTGGTGTGCCGCCGTTCTAATCAGCTTAGAGGCGGTCAGATCACAGGCCTCGCCCCGGGCTCCTAATTACGCAGCGACAGCAACAGCAGGAGGCGGGTAAGACACCACACTACACCCTACCTCACCACACAGACAGCTCAGGTGCGAACTTCCTGACAACCGACACAGTGCAGGCCGTACATTGGTCTGCACTTCTTTCTCACGCACGTGCAGGTGCCCGGGTGGAAGGTAAATGTTAAGATATTCTGTGTCATCACCTAATACGAGGAGAGATTATAGAATCCACTGAATTTAACGAACAGTCTAGTGCGCATTGAAAATACATTTAGAGCCTATTAAAGGAAAAGAAAGGTAATGTCAACAAGAATGAGATTAAGAGTGAACTTAACATCAAAGTTGGAAATCAATTATTGCTTGAAGAAGTGAAGGAACTGATGTACACTACTGGCCATTAAAATTGCTACACCAAGAGGAAATGCAGCTGGTAGACGGGTATTCACTGGACAAATATATTTTACTAGAACTGACATGTGATTACATTTTCACGCAATTTGGGTGCATAGATCCTGGGAAATCAGTGCCCAGAACAACCATCTCTGGCCGTAATTATGGCCTTGATACGCCTGGGGATTGAATCTAACAGAGCTTGGTTGGCGTGTACAGGTACAGCTGCCTATGGAGCTTCAACACGATACGACAGTTCATCAAGAGTAGTGACTGACGTATTGTGGTAAGCCAGTTGCTCGGCCACCATTGACCAGACGTTTTCAATTGGTGAGAGATCTGGAAAATGTGCTGGCCAGGGCAGCAATCGAACATTTTCTGTATCCAGAAAGGCACGAACAGGATCTGCAACATGAGGTCGTGATTTATCTTGCTGAAATGTAGGGTTTCGGAGGGATCGAGTCGAAGGTAGAGCCACGGGTCGTAACACATCTAAAATGTAACGTCCACTGTTCAAAGTTCCGTCAATGCGAACAAGAGGTGACCGAGACGTGTAACCAATGGCACCCCACGCCGTCACGCCGGGTTCAAATGTTCAAATGTGTGTGAAATCTTATGGGACTTAACTGCTCAGGTCATCAGTCGCTAAGCTTACACACTACTCAACCTAAATTATCCTAAGGACAAAGACGCACACCCATGCCCGCGTTGGCGATGACGAATAGACGCTTCCAATGTGCGTTCACCGCATTGTCGCCAAACATGGTAGCGATCATCATGGTGCTGTAAACGTTCGTACAGATGGTTGTTGTCTTGCAAAGTTCCCCATCTGTTGACTCAGGGAGCGAGACGTGGCTGCACGATCCGTTGCAGCCCTCCGGATAAGATGTCTGTCATCTCGACTGATAGTGATACGAAGCCGTTGGGATCCATCACAGCGTTCCGTATGACCCTCCAGAACCCACCGATTCCATGTTCTGCTAACAGTCACTTGTTCTCGACCAACGCAAGCAGCAGTGTCGCGATACGATAAACCACAATCTCGGCAGACTACAATCCGACCTTTATCAAAGTCGGGAACGCGATTGTACGCATTTCTCGTCCATACAGGAGGCATCACAACAACGTTTCACCAGGCGACGCCGGTCAACTGCTGTTTGTGTGTGAGAAATCGATTGGAAACTTTCCTCATGTCAGCACGTTGTAGGTGTGGCCACCGGCGACAACCTTGTGTGAATGCTCTGAAAAGCTAATCATTTGCATATCACAGCATCTTCCTCCTGTCGGTTAAATTTCGCGTCCGTAGCACGTCATACTCGTGGTGTAGCAATTTTAATAGCCTGTAGTGTATATGGAAATAAAATAATGCGTGTTGTACGAAGCAAGGTGGACGTACAGAGCACACTGCTACAGGCAAAGACAGCAAATAAAATCAATAAATAAAACACAGGGCTTAATTTGAGACAGAGATTTCTGATACCTGTAGTTCGAACAAGATACCTCATTACAGTGCAGCATGTATTGTGGGAAGAAATGGAAAGAAGACATTGTGAGTGCCTGAGGGTAGTGCTACGGAAGAATACAGAAAATGAAGTCCACATAAGGTATGAAATAGGTGATTCTCAGTGGAATGGAACGTGTGGGGAGCACTACAAGAAGTGACAGGATGACAGGACATGAATAAAGACATTAGGGAATTTCTTACACTGTACGAGGAAAGCCGTAGAGGGAAAAAATTGTAAGGTGATATTGGATGGGGATATACGCAACATATGACAGATCGTTAGTTGCAACTGCTACTTTAAGATGAGATTGGCCTTGGAGTTGAGTGCCACAGTGGATCAGTCCAAAGAGTCGTGAGAAAAAAAGGTTCTCTTCAAGCTGCCAAGTGAAAACCCTTTACCCTTCTAGCTTTTCCTTAGCAAATAATTCTGTAGTTAATATCAACTATCCAAGGCCTGTAATTTTACCGCGTGACGATGACTCTCCTTTAACTTTATTAAAGAACAAGCTATTTGGAAACGCAGGAGATATACTATAGCTTCATGTCAGTGCATAAATTAGACACGGGCAGTAGTGTGTTATTGCAAGATTATACGTACATGTCGTCTAATACACAGCGATGGTATGACAATAAAGGCATTTTCAGATAGTTATTGTGCGCTTTTTTAGTAAAACCCATTAGTAAATTCGCGTTTGATGTGTTAATCAGAGAGACAAGTAAGTCCTTCGTCGGACATAGGTGCAATCAACGTTAAACAAAGTACCCCTGCTACAATGGTTTATAGGTCAACTAATAAAGGTTAATTGCCTTTGAAATTCACACATTAATTTGTACGCGTATATGTGATGTGATAATGGCTTGGAAAGCGTCAAAGCTTTTCATGTTTATAATTAAGGAAGATAATTACTTTTAAAATCAGTCATTAGTTTATTGCACTATATGAAGTATGATGGAGGTGAATTATTGTGTCATTAAGCATCGGTAAAGGGCTATGATTTTTCCCTTTGCAGACTTAGTACACTTTGTACATGAAAGCAGTTCTAAGAACCTTCAACACCGCAGCGCGTCAGCAATCGTTTGTTAATATCTTTTTAGTTTTTAAATATAGAAAGGAATTCTTCTGATGCGTTCCCAGCTGGAAAGCCAGGCGACCAGCTGGACACAGGTAGTGCGCCCACGGGCGAGCGGCGCGCTTCACAGAGGGCAGGCCCCCAGAGGATTAGCGACAGGCGAAGACGCTGCATACGTCAACACGCTGCCAAGGGAAGCCGTGGACATTCGCACGTGTGCCCGAGGCAGCGGAAACTACAAACTTAGAGGGAAAAACAGTTTTGTCGCGATTATAGGTAACGCGGACAGAGTGGCCAGTTGAATAGCAATAGCACGCCTTGGTTGTCCAAGAATCGCAAGTGGCTCCAGGAAATTTGGTCGTTTCCCGCGAGCAGAACACCTGGAAACGTAGCGGCAATACTCAAAGGGAGAAGTCTTCGTTTATTTGTATACTCTGTCTCACACAGGGTATCGCTCTCTTTTCCTAGCGGAATGCGACGGCAGGGAGGTAGGATATTTTGAATGGGATCTCTTCATTGGCAAGAATCTAATGTTCGGAAACTAATGTTCGCTTTGAAAAATAGTACGAGCTACGTAATGACCGGAAGGGCAGAGACAAGACGCTGGAGGGGAGCGGCTCTCTCTCTCCAGGTGCGAGGAGCGCACTAGTATTGGGCATTCCGAATATTGCTTCTGAGGAGGCAGGAGTTCTCTCTCGACTGCTTCTGATAAATCGCAAGGATTCTCTTATCGCTTGTCATGACACAATGCACTTTGCATTCGTCGCAAACAGCGTAGAGAGCAAAGTCTGTTAGATCCAAGTAGGCGAGCTTCACTCACTGAGCACTTTATCAAGAGCTTATCTCAGGATCACATTTTGATTTACTACATGTCCGATGACGGTAGTACTGTTAGAATAGTTTTATTTATTTATTTATTTTATTTATTTATGCATTTATTTTACCTGGCAAGATTAGGGCCTTCAGGCCCTCTTTACACCTAACCAGGCATACTCAGGTTGAACGAGTTACAGTTTCTACTTAACATTAAGGACATATAGCCTATTATGCAGTATTGATGTTAAACAAAAAAATAGATATTATAACAGTAGTACAATGATAATTATAACAATAAAAAATAATTATAACAATCAATAATAATAATAATAATAATAATAATAATAATAATAATAATAATAATAATAATAGTAGTAATAATAATAATAATAATGACTATGTGTATGAAAGTAAACATACTTTTCTTTTCTGAATGTCAGTCCCATTGTTAGTTGGGAATTTTCTCGTTATGTTCTTGCAGCTTGTGAGTTATTCTCATCGAGCAGAGACATAAGACGATAGAATGGGGTGAAAGAGATATATAAGAGGTAGATAGGTTAGAGGAAGAGAAATAGAACGGTAAAATTCGAAGCTGTGATGGAGAGGAGAAAGAAAGAGATGGGAGGGGCACAAGAATGGTGGTTATACCGTCCCTAATATGTAAGCTTTGAGTTCCCTCTTGAATGTTGAGTAGTTCTGGATAAGACGCAGATCACAGGGGAGCGCGTTCCATAATCGTATGGCTGAGATGAAGAATGACACGGAGAAAGATTTTGTGTTATGTAAAGGTACAGCCAAGATGATAGACGTATCCGATCTGGTGTTGCGATTGTGGAATGATGATAGGTGTTTAATGTTAGAAGATAAGTATTGGGGGCACCAGTGGCTAAGAAATCGATGAAGTAAGCACATCGCGTGGAGATCGCGTGCCGTATGTGGGCGTATGTGAGCTTTGGTTAATGCAGATTCACATAGGTTTGCATTTGCTGGTGGACGCATACCGTCGTCCAGTAATGATAACGTCCAGTAGCAGGTTTCGGTCACTATTTTTCGCGTAGACGCTATCAACTACGTTGCCGGCAGAGTCTTGATGCAGCCTCACGCCATCAGCCGACTCCACCGCCACGCCGACTACGCTATGAACATGATAATACAGAAAACGCCCTCTTTCCTAGCTGCGCATTCTTCTTTCACTTTCTTCAGTTTGTTTTCAATGTGTTAGATCATCATAAAGATTCAAGGCACAGTGTTCACCCTTTGCCCGCTAAGAGAGTCATAAGTTCAGCTGTTTCTTTTTTTTTTTTTATTCCTTCCTCATTAATACACCAGGTCAACAGGTCTCGTGTAATTTATTTATATGTTAAATTAGAATGAAGCCATACAATGCTCATGTTAGAAGACAAATACCAGGGCCGGCACCTTATATAATTCACTAGTTGCAAACTCTTGGTGCCAATTCAATCCTATTTCGTTTTTTTTTTTTTTTTGTTACTTTGTACAGTATCTGGAGACCCAAATTTTTTAGTTTTGTTTCTCATTATTTGAATAATTTCTGAGTGACTGTTAAGTGAATTTGAAAAAATTTAAATAATTATGTAGTTAAATGCAGTTTCACTGAATAAACAATTTATATGTGGAACAGCACTCCTTACATTTCTCCCTCCCGCACGTGGTATCTTGAAAGATATAGTGGTTAGCGTACACATGATCTAGAAATGATAAGTAAAAGTAGCTGGAAAACACAGATAGTGTCCCCAACAAAAATTTAAGAGAATCTAATTTCCGCTCAAAGTCAATTAAGTAGGAGTCTACTGGCACACAATGCACTTAACCTAAATGTCGTTTAGAAGTAGAAAATGGGAATAGCTACACACTGACAAACGGAGTTAAAATCCAGAGTCAGTGCACAAAATTCAGAGTTCTAATAAACGTCACACACAAAAACATCAGTTCTACTGATCTGCTGGAAAAAATAAATCAGAGTCTCGCATGCGATATTTTTCAGACTGCCACGACTGCCGACGCGAAAAATATCTGTGTGCTTCTTCATGATGGCGGCGCGATCTTCTATGGCCAAGGACTTCCCCTGCACGGAAAGACCTTGCTTGTAGATCACGTAATGACTGTGTGCTTTCATCGGCCAGATCCCCAAGTTTTTTTAATATAAACGATATCACAAATATAACTGCCCTATTAAATACATGCTAAAATGCTTAACGATGCCGATACCCCACACTTAAGTTAGGTGCATCACTTCGCCCAAAATTTAAATGTAAGCAAATTCAAAGATTTATGACAATGCTAAAAATCTGTTCATAATCCATTTGCCGCCATCATTTCAGTGAACATGGATATGGTACCACATTCATATTGGACTTATCCTTCTGTTAACATCGAAGCAATCTGAATATAATTAAGTATAGTAGTTTTTAAGTCACGAGCGAAACTATGCAATTTTTTAACAATACGAAATATAAATATTTAATTGTAATGTTGAACATGTGAGTAGTTCAACCGATGCACACTTCTGATAGTTCAAATTTGAGTACTTTATGTCTTTTGTGCTATAAATATTATAAACATTATTAAACATTGTTTAATTTCGATTACACAAATCATCTCGGTCTGTGTCTTTCCACATATATTTATTACCAGTCATATCTGGTTACTGACATAACTATGTAGGTCTCCACTTGAATTTCACTCATCAGAATTCACTGTTTCTATTACGGTGTGCACCGTAGGTGCATGAACGCGTACAATATAAAAGAACACTTTGTGCCCGCTAGAGGCAAAACTGACGTCATGACCGTTAGTTTGCATCTGATAGGTATACTTGGGTTGGCCACCCATCCACCAATGGTCAGCCACCCCATTTCTGCACCCACCACTGTTCTGCCTCAGGTCACGTGGGCCCCGTCTTAAAACGTTGACAGGTAAGAGTCTTCAGGATGCTGAAAGTAAAGTGGACTATAAATGCAAGCAAAGGAGAGATTTGCCAGAGAACTGGTGATCAAAACATTGACTAGAAACAGGGACAGCATCATCTAACATATTGCAAGATATCAGGAAATGGCTGTCAAGTTACTAGAGGGAGTCGTAGAGGCAAACAATTGTAAAAGAAGGCACACATTGGTACGTACACAATAAAATTGCAGATGTTATGTTTAAGTGTCTGTGTGATGAGGAAAATACTACAGTTAGAGCACCTAAAACCACACAAAAATTACTTTTTAAAAAACTCATGTTTCAGCGAATACAAAGGCTATTGAGGCTGAAATTCGCTAAAGAAATCAGGATTACCCAATGAGCAGTTAAGAACATGAGACTCACAATTGTCTTAAATCAGATATTATTTGGCGATAGCTATGTAATTGCTGCAAATTTTATAAGCTAACACATGCAGTACATAGCCATATTTCCCAAAATGGAAGCTGCTGTGCTGAATTTTCATCCATAATCTCTCATCCAATCGCGAGTGTGTAGTTTTAATGGAATGTTTAAAATAAATATGGTTGGAACAGTATGCGTACTTGACAGCGGAAACATCAGTACATGGTGTGGCGGGAGTTTAGAGCGGCAGTTTCTCGCCGCAAACCACGAGGCTGGAGGTTGCTACGGGACCGTGGCAAGCGGGTAGCGTTTACACGGCCGTGGAAAAACCCGAGCGCTTGGCAGGGGCGCGTATGGCCGTGTTGCGCGCTTGGAGCAATTTATATGCCAGAGAGAAATGGATAAAAACAACACTAAGACTGACATGGAGGTGCGTGTTGCCACTAATGCACAGAAAAATATGTAAAACTAAACTATCTAGACATGCCCCAAAAATATGTAATAATTTCAAGGTTATTGTTGTCTAACAATTTTAAATTTGTGAAAGTTCAAAAGCTAATATTTCGGCAATGCTTTGGCCGATTAATGTAAACAAAGTGTCTACGGATGCGGCTAGTAGAAATGAATCTAGCAATAATAGCCGACTTAGGATACCGTGTACCATTTCTGGATGAGAGGTCGGAATACGGGATTCGACAGATATATATATAAACTACATATTTCCATTTTTTTCGCAATATTACGATCTGTCCGTCCGGTGACTGAAATGTTCGTTCCATTTCTGTAGTCTTGGTAGTTCTCATACTATACATTTATAGAACATGATTTATCAGGTAAGATTACATTCCCGTCGTAAGTAAATCTGATAAATAGTGAGAACAGGCAAGATACGAATTACATGTCGCACAGTAATGAAAAACAACAAATAAACGGGTGTGAACTATGTTACAACAAGGTAATTCAAGAGTCAAGACTTCCAAAACGGAATGCAGCTTCAAAAACGTTAAAAAAAGTCTTCACAGTGCACAGAGAACTATGTGATTTGGAAAATACTGCGTTCATTTATTGCAGCTTTTGAGAGAAACTATTATGTTTTCACCCGTTCCTTGGGAGCAATCACATTCACATTCAAAGCAGTAGTACAAATTAGGTGCACCGATAAGAGATCCCTGTCAAATGACGCACATACAGTCACTAATGCAGTGTATGATACACACGAATCCGGTGAAGGATTGAGTTGACTTGTCGCCTTGTCATCAAACGTTTGCGGTTCTCATTCGAATGCCACTTCCTTTCGGCTGCTAATAGGGTAGTTGGGCACTATCAGCTGTCATTATCGGTCCCAACGTAACACTTCGCTGTTGCAAATGGACGTTGCACCACAAATCTGGATAAACTGAACAGCGAAAGGAAAAAGAAAAAACGAAAAAAAAAACTGTCACGAGGGAGGTCTGAACTCGGATCTCCCGCTTGGCAATCAAATACCAAAACAACAGTCTTTTCTGATTGATCACCTTATGTTCGCTGTATTTGTTCGGGCCAAATGCCCCATTAAACAGGCTCAAGTTCATCGTTGAACCATTCAGTCTTTTTTTTTAATTATTATTATTTACAGAGAATGGCTAACCCTCGGAGCGAACACGCTGAGCTGCCGTTCCGTCTAACCACGACGCCATTTGTCATGTATTATTGTTTTTCTGAGATGTTTTATATCCTGGAGGACCTCGTCACTACGGATCAATTGGAATGAAAGTAGATCTAATGTAACCTAATTGCACCTTCTGTTCTTGGACCGTTGCTTTTTTCCCACAGTCCGTTACATCTTCTGTTTTCATGCTTGAACTGTTTATAGTTTTTGACGGTCTATCCACTGGGCCCTCTCACCTCTAAATCTGAGGGGGGGCTGAAAGGGGGAGTTTCCATAGTTAAACTAGGGGCTCCACACACAAAGTAATCGGAGGTATCAGGTGACATGAGTGGCCATCTAAGGCCGCAACTAGACTGATCTCTGATAACTGTTCAACCAGGCCTGAAGGCTGTGTAAATGTGCTCCAAGATTTGCCCGGGTGAGTGGGCACTTGCTTGATCCTGTTGGAAGTAACTGTAGGCTTTTTCCTCGTCCACTGGTGTTCCCACAAAATGTACCAACTCGCCCGGGCAGGTTCTATTTGCCCCGGTCTGCATAACTAGTTTTGGTTAGTAACAAGATGTGTGAATGGCGAGTCAGCCTCAATCTGGTAACCTCTGCAGCAATTAATTTCATATCCATGCATCTGAGATGGACAAAATTAAAAATAATAAAGTTTTCCTCCATATTGTGTAGTTGCAGATCTGTCATCTCCAAGTGGCATGCCTCAAATCAACGGAAAACTGTCAATGGAAAAATCAGAAAGTGTATAAGGCGCATAATGACAATTATAAGAAAGGCATTTCTGAAAACCGAGGAACTTATTAACGTGTAGTATAAATTTAAATTTTAGGAAGACATTTTTGAAAGTAATTATCTACCATGAAGCTTTGTACGAAGTTGAACGTGGACGAAACTTAGTTCATACGAAAGGGAATACCTGCTTTTGAAGTATGGTGCAACGAAAGGCTGAGTTTAGATGGGCAGATAGCGTAACTAATGAGGAGGTACTGAATCGAATTGGGGAAGAAAGATATTTAGGCACACTTTTACAAACGACAGGATCGGTTCATATTTCAAGGAATCATAATTTTGTTAATGGAGGGAAGCGTGGCGGTAAAATTCTTATAGGTAGACCTACGCATGAATACAGTAGGCAAGTTCAAATGCATGTAGGTTGTAGAAATTATGTTGTTAAGAATAGGCTTTCACAGTAAATACTAAGCGTGAAAGCTGCATCAAACCATTCTGAGGGTTGAAGACTACAAAAACCATGAGAACGACTCATATTCGACAGTCTTGATCAGTATATAAATAGGTAAATTTCAATGTGAAAACATAACAGAGGATTATTAGTTTTTCAAGGTGGTATCCCCGATGTCGATGCGGTAGCCATTTATTTGTTATAAAATAAAAGCAATTCATGAAGATGTGACTCACATGCTCTGCTAATTTAACACGTCGTAGCACTTAAAATATTTGTTTCCGGGCACTGATTCTTTAGAGCAGTCATTCTTTATCTAAAAATATACGGTTTAGAGTCCTCTAATATAGCTTTGATAGAGAAAGGAAAGTCACAAATCACCGACAGTGGTGGTTCAATATCTTCCGTACGCACTCGTCCAAGCGAGAGAGGTGAACAATTTTTGTTCGTATTTTCTTTTCTAAGGCAATGAGAAATTAACGGCAAGTTATAAAATGACGTCGGCTGCGTCCTAGACAAGTGTTTGAAAATAGTTGCATAGGCTTCCACGACCAGACTCTGGGAACAAAAATATTTTTCTGACCGTAGCAGCCGGCCGCTGTGGTGTCACGGTTCTAGGCGCGCAGTCCGGAATCGTGCGACTGCTACGGTCGCAGGTTCGAATCTTGCCTCAGGCATGGATGTGTGCGATGTCCTTAGGTTAGTTAGGTTTAAGTAGGTCTAAGTTCTAGGGGACTAATGACCACAGCAGTTGTCCCATAGTGCTCAGAGCCATTTGAACCATTTTTTTGACCGTAGCACCGAGTCATAAAGTAGATTACTATTATTGCAGAAAGAGTAAAAGTTCTTTTTTAAAGTTATGAGGCAGTACCATAATCAGAAAACGTTTATGTCAGCTTGTTTGAGTGTCCAGTCACTGAGCAAGTTGCTGAATAGTCAAATTTTGCAAGCGCTATAAGTAGTTAAGAGCCGTTTCGTCAATGAACCGAGGCCTTTGCCGAAGCCGCAGGTGGTTGTTATTACAAGGTGTTCTCCCAATCAACAAACGCCCTTCCCGAAGCTACAGTCACAGTGCTTCACAGCGGTTCCATCCTTGACTCATACACTTTGACGAGGCGGGGTGACTTGCGAGTCTCAACGATATACGCCGCTATACAGTAGGTGCAACCACAACGGACGGGTGTACATGGAGGGGCCAGACAGATGGGCGTTTCCTGATGATGAGCCTTTTCACTGGTTACAGGGGCAATAGTCTGGATAACTGACTGTTCTGGCCTTGTAATACTGACCAATATGGACTTATTGTGCTGGCCTAGCGAAAGGCTGAAAGCAAGGGGAAACTACAGCCGCTATTGTTTTACACGGCATGCATCTGTGCTGTATGGTTAGGTGATGTTGTAATCCTCTTGGGTAAAATTATCTAGCGCTAAAATACTGCCCCGTTTGGATTTTCAGGCAGAGACTGCTCAGGATGACGTCGTCATCAGTAAAAACCAAACTGGCGTACTACAGGTCAGATAGTGCGATGTTTCATCCCTTAATCTGGTATGTTGGTTAGGGATTTTGAAAAGGCAAATGGAAAGACTGTGATAGTAGGAATAATTATCATTAGCGTCGTGCGGTGGCTAGAGTGACAGCGTTTCTGATCAGGTGAGTACAGGGCTACAAACATTAAATCAAATAGGGGTAGTGCAGAAGATGGTCTAATAGTGAGTAAGAAAGTAGGAATACAGGTAGGCTACTATGAACAGCACAGCAAATACATTATCGTAGATACGAAGCTCGGACGGACACGAAACCAACACTTACAACAGAAATACCTGTTTATATGACAATTATATCAAGTTACACGCTCCGCAAGATACCGTATCATGTACGGCGGAGGGTAACTTCCACCACGAGCAGTCATTTCCTTTCCTAATCCACTTGTAGATGGAGCGAGGGAAAAAGTCTCTGTATATACCTCCGTACAAGCTGCAATATCTCTGACCTTGCCTTAGCGATCCTTACGCGAAATGTACGTTGGTTGCAATGGAATAATTCTGCAGTCAGCTGCAAATGACTACACCGCTCATAGTAAAAGAATTTGAAAGAATGTGTGATGGTGAAAAATAAATTATTGATACAGTTAAGACAGACGAAAATTTAATTGCAGTGGAATACTGGAATTCGATAGTAAGAAAAAGTAGAAAAAGTAAAATGGTAGGAGAACATGGATTGTGGGGGATGGAATAAAGTGGAATTCGCTGGTAGATTTCACACAGGCCAAATTTAATCATGGCTAACGTTTGTGAACACGGAAGAAATAATATAAACTGCACGATCGATTATATAATGGCAAGACAGATATTTCGCAACCAGTTTCCAATCTGTAAGACCCAGAGAGAAGGCGCAGTTGTTAGTACACTGGATTCCATTTCGTAGGACGACGGTTCAAACCCGCGTCCGGTCATCCTTATTCTGGTTTTCCGTGATTTCCATGAATCGCTACGACCAAACGCGTGATGATTCCTTTGTAAGGGCATGACCGACTTCCATTCCTGTTCTCCCCTAAACCGATGAGACCGATTTCCTCGATGTTTGGTTCCATCCCCAAAATCCGCCATCCAACCAACCAAACTGTAAGATATTCTCAGGGCCGGATATCAGCTCTAACTCAAATTTAATGTTTCTAAATTACAGATTAAAACTGAAGAAACTAAGGAGACACGACCTGCATAAACTAAGAGAGTCAAAAATTAATGAGAATCTCTGTATGTCCATGTTTTCTGAGATAGTTGCGGGGCTCGGTTGTTATTTAGTCTTAAACGACCATTATTGAGTCACATAAAGATCCAACATACTTAACAGATCTCTATAGGTTTAACTGAATTTGTAGTGTGAGATGAAATATGCAGAGTAGACGTCACGTTTTCTAGTACCAATAAGAACTCAATTAATGGTGGAAGGTATGATATTAGTTTTAACTATGTCAAAAATGTAGATTAAAACTGAAGAAACTGCCACAAGGTGGGAATTTAAGGAGATGGGACCTGGATAACCTGAAAGAACCAGAGGTTGTACAGAGTTTCAGGGAGAGCATAAGGGAACAATTGACAGGAATGGAGAAAGAAATACAGTAGAAGAAGAATGGGTAGCTTTGAGGGATGAAGTAGTGAAGGCAGCAGAGTATAATGTAGGTAAAAAGACGAGGGCTACTAGAAATCCTTGGGTAACAGAAGAGATATTGAACTTAATTGATGAAAGGAGATAATATAAAAATGCAGTAAATGAAGCAGACAAAAAGGAATACAAAAGTCTCAAAAATGAGATCGACAGGGAGTGCAAAATGGCTAAGCAGGGATCACTAGAGGATAAATGTAAGAATATAGAGGCTTATCTCACTAGGGGAAAGATAGATACTGCCTATAGGAAAATTATAGAGACCTTTGGAGAAAAGAGAACCACTTGTATGAATATCAAGAGCCCAAATGAAACCCAGTTGTAGGCAAAGTAGGGAAAGCAGAAAGGTGGAAGGAGTATATAGAGGGTCTATACAAGGGCGACGTCCTTGAGGACAATATTATGGAAATGGAAGATGATGTAGATGAAGATGAAATGGGAGATATGATACTGCGTGAAGAGTTTGACAGAGCACTGAAAGACCTGAGTCGAAACAAGGCCCCGGGAGTAGACAATATTCCATTAGAACTACTGAGAGCCTTGAGAGAGCCAGTCCTGATAAAACTCTACCATCTGGTGAGAAAGATGTATAAGACAGGCGAAATTCCCTCAGACTTCAAGAAGAATATAATAATTCCAATTCCAAAGAAAACAGGTGTTGATAGATGTGAAAATTACCGTACTATCAATTTAAAAAGTCACAGCTGCAAAATACTAACACGAATTCTTTACAGACGAATGGAAAAACTAATAGAAGCCGACCTTAGGGAAGATCAGTTTGGATTCCGTAGAAATATTGGAACACGTGAGGCAATACTGACCCTACGACGTATCTTAGAAGCTAGATTAAGGAAAAGCAAACCTACGTTTGAAGCATTTGTAGACGTAGAGAAAGCTTTTGACAACGTTGACTGGAATACTCTCGTTCAAATTCTGAAGGTGGCAGGGGTAAAATACAGGGAGCGAAAGGCTATTTACATTTTGTACAGAAACCAGATGGTAGTTATAAGAGTCGAGGGAGACGAAAGGGAAGCAGTGGTTGGGAAGGGAGTCAGACAGGGTTGCAGCCTGTCCCCGATGTTATTCAATCTGTATATAGAGGAAGCAGTGAAGGAAACAAAAGAAAAATTCGGAGTAGGTATTAAAATCAATGGAGTAGAAATAAAAACTTTGAGGTTCGCCAATGACATTGTAATTCTGTCAGTGACAGCAAAGGACTTGGAAGAGCAGTTGAACGGAATGGACAGTGTAGTGAAAGGAAGGTATAAGATGAACATCAACAAAAGCAAAAGGAGGATAATGGAATGTAGTCGAATTAAGTCGGGTGTTGCTGAGGGAATTAGCTTAGGAAATGAGACACTTAAAGTAGTAAAGGAGTTTTGCTATTTGGGGAGCAAAATAAGTGATGATGGTCGAAGTAGATAGGATATAAAATGTAGACAGGCAAATGGCATGGAAAGCGTTTCTGAAGAAGAGAAATTTGTTAACATCGAGTATAGATCTAAGTGTCAGGAAGTCGTTTCTGAAAGTATTTGTATGGAGTGTAGCCATGTATGGAAGTGAAACATGGACGATAAATAGTTTGGACAAGAAGAGAATTGAAGCTTTCGAATAGTGGTGCTGCAGAAGAATGCTGAAGATTAGATGGTTCAAAATGGTTCAAATGGTTCTGAGCACAATGGGACATAACATCTATGGTCATCAGTCCCCTAGAACTTAGAACTACTTAAACCTAACTAACCTAAGGACAGCACACAACACCCAGCCATCACGAGTCAGAGAAAATCCCTGACCCAGCCGGGAATCGAACCCGGCAACCCGTGCGTGGGAAGCGAGAACGCTACCGCACGACCACGAGATGCGGGCGAAGATTGGATGGGTGGATCACATAACTAATAAGGAGGTACTGAATAGGATTGGGGAGAAGAGAAATTTGTGGCACAACTTGACTAGAAGAAGGGATCGGTTGGTAGGACACGTTCTGAGGCATCAATGGATCACCAATTTAGTATTGGAGGGCAGCGTGGAGGGTAAAAATCATAGAGGGAGACCAAGAGATGAATACAGTAAGCAGATTCAGAAGGGTGTAGGTTGCCGTAGGTACTGGAAGATGAAGAAGCTTGCACAGGATAGAGTAGCATGGAGAGCTGCATTAAACCAGTCTCAGGACTGAAGACCACAACAACAACTACACACAGAATCTACTCTGTAAGGTCCGCACATTCCCAACTGATAGACTTTTTTATTAATTAAAGTGTCATCTTCAACCATTTGACATCCATTGCTGGAGAAACCTGTACACTTTTCTGTGTACCTTAATCTTCAGGTGTACGCATCCGCGTTGCTCCCTCATATTTTTTAATTTAAGTTACTCACCTTTTGTTAAGTCACTACCACAGGACTTTCATATTTCATGGGCTCCAGCACAGAGCTTCCTTCATCCATTAGCCATTCATGCCCCTGTAGATGTGGTCTGCTCAAATTCATTTAGTTTAGTTACATTAATGATCAAAATCTTCCATTCCTGACAATTCCTTGAACCAGCTGCATGTTTCCCTGTCTGTGTCTTACTAATTCTACGAGTGCATCTCGCCATTGTGCGCCGGGAAACGCACAGATTGTCAAGTTTTCCCATTAAACTTCTCCATACTTTGGTTGTAAGGCTAAACTGGTAATACACGTTATTCGCAATCATTCAGTTGACACGCATGGGATGTTTTGTGTTGAAAACACTATTTAGTTTACCCAAAATGTTCTAGGACTCTTTCACTCTCTACTGAAAAGCTTTTCTCGTACTAGACCTCTCAAGCAATACAGTGTACGAGCAAATCGTGATTTAGCTAATAGTGATGGCAATTTTGTGCGGCTCAGCGGCCTTGTGCAAGTGTGTCAATTGAGTGCCACTTCCTTAACGTACCGAATGTAGGAGCGTGACAACCGCCTGATTAAATGATTACCTTTGGGTTAGTAACACAACCCTACACAAACGTTCTGTAGGTTTGAACGTAAACGGTAATCTGTTTTCCTTCAATCTAAAAGTAGGGACTATTTTAATCAAAAATTTAGTCTGATGCTGTAATCATTTGTCAGTGATGGTTGATATGACTTGAGGAGAATTGGAAGCGGCTGTTTTTAAACTAACTTTCCTTAACAACAATTTCAATGGCTAGTATATCAGGAATATAAGAATGTCATCACAGCTTTTATTTGCCACACACCCAGCGTCGATCTAATAATTTTTAATACATGCGGGATAACCGGAAAGAGGACTGCAACGGACAGTGAATATTCTCTGGTCAAGAATCACACAATTTCAGCTTCATGTTTGAAAGGATCTCATCGTTTCGCTAATTAATACGTGGTAAGTAATTAGGCAAGTGGAAATGAAATAACTTTGAGTTCGGATACGTAAAGTGAAAATTTATACAAAGAACCCGACCAGCAGTGCGAATGATATTCCACTTTAATTAACTCAGCAGAATACGTCCCTGGTTCATTCTACATTATTTTTCTGGCAGCTGCTTTCACAACATGGTTGCCAGAGTCCTGTCCAAGATAACGAGCGTCCCTTTCGCTTCCTTTGTCTCATTCCATCCTCGATATTTCTGAAAGAGAGAGAGAGAGAGAGAGATAGAAAGAGAGATAGAAAGGGGGGGAGGAGGGAGAGCATCCTATACTGGTCCGATTGAAACAAAACTAAACAAGCAGCCTTGTATATCATTTACCAAATACATGAAGACTGGAGGACACCATGAATAAATAATTATTATACAGATAGTGTTAGTGTGGCTGAAAGTTACCGAGTTCACATTGCGCTGCCGTTATAATTGTCTCTATTGATTTATTAAAGTAGGCTTTTGCTGGAGATATTCCATGTCTCCTTCAAAAATGGTTATATTTAAGATACGTCTCGCCAACTTCTTTAATCTGACAGAAATATTGTTGGAGTGTGATATTTGGTAAAATAGTTACTAATCTCACAAAAACTGATCCTAACCCTTCGTTTTGCCTTACTGAACCCGTTCAGTATACATGATATCGATAATATTGGTGAAGATAACTGTCCAGCACTTACCGTTCTTTACAACTCTCGTATCGTATTTGTCTGCTTACACAGTGGTTCCTATTGGGCATGCGTATAGCCCACGACTCCCAGTGACAATCAGCTCTGACAGAAGAAGCATGTGGAGAAGCTGCTGTGACCCAATTTATCTGTATTTTCTCATGTAAGCTTTCAATCAAACATGTTGCCACGCTCACCTTATGTACGCTTCTCGAGTATATACAAGTGGTACATTAATTAGTAACCGAAAAGTAATGTGGATGACAAAATATGGCAATAGAAGCAAGAAAGTTGCTGTAAACTTGTGTTTGTAACGAGCCTTGAGCGTGATACTTACGAATGTATGGTTATAAGGCTTCAAGGATTTACGTTAAGTACGACAGTACTTAATACAAATGTAGTTGAAATTTTTACTGTTCGATCATCCCTACCTACCTCCGCTACCTTCGATGTCTCCGTGGTCAGACATTGAGTGTGGCCGAGCGGTTCTAGGCACTTCCGTCTGGAACCGCGCGACCGCTACGGTCGCAGGTTCGAATCCTGCCTCGGGCATGGATGTGTGTGATGTCCTTAGGTTAGTTAGGTTTAAGTAGTTCTAAGTTCTAGGGGACTGATGACCTCAGATGTTAAGTCCCACAGTGCTCAGAGCCATTTGAACCATTCAGACAATGGAACTCAGGCAGACTAAACTTTCATGGCAAGAAGTCACTAAACAACCAAAGCAAGAGGCAATGCTGAGGACTCAACATGTACTTACAGTGTGGCGCAGGAATCGGTGGGAATTGAAACGGCTGGAAGTAGGATGGCCTTAAATCTTTGACAAGATTTAAATAGATTTATTAACAATAAAACTCAATATTCAGAGTGAATGAATAAACTCAAACGTAAGTAAAATAGGCAGTTTTTAAATCACATTTACAAATAACTTTATATCTAGTACAGCATAACAAACAGTAAAATCGTCTGCCGGTTAGAAACCTTCATCTTCACTATAATAAGAGCAGAGAACAATAAACGACCATACCGTAAATGTACATCTACATCTACATGGTTACTCTGCAAATCAAATATAAGTGCCTAGCAGAGGGTTCATCGAACCTGGTTCACAATTCTCTATTATTCCAATCTCGTACAGCGCGCGGAAAGAATGAACACCTATATCTTTTCTTACGAGCTCTGATTTCCCTTATTATTCACATTCGGAGGAGTAAGTTGGTACCTGGAATTTCGTGAGAAGATTCCGTCGCAACGAAAAACTCCTGTCTTTTAACGATTTCCAGCCCAAATCCTGTATCATTTCTGCGACACTCACTCCCATATTTCGCGATAATACAAAACATGCTGCCTTTCTTTGAATTTTTTCGATGTACTCCGTCAGTCCTACCTGGTAAAAAACCCACAACGCGCAGCAGTATTCTAAAAGAGGACGGACAAGCGTAGTGTAGGCAGTCTCCTTAGTAGGTCTGTTACATTTTCTAAGTGTCCAGCCAATAAAACTCTGCCTTTGGCTAGCCTTCCCCACAACAATTTCTATGTGTTCTTTCCAATTTAAGTTTTTCGTAATCATAATACCTAGGTATTTAGTTGGATTTACGGCTTTTACATTAGACTGATTTATCGTGTAACGGAAGTATAACGAGTTCCTTTCATTATTTAGGGTCAACTGCCACTTTTCGCACCATTCAGATATTTTTTCTAAATCCTTTTGCAGTTTGTTTTGATCCTCTGATGACTTTCTTAGGCGATAAACGACAGCGTCATCTGCAAACAGCCGAAGACGGCTGCTCAGATTGTTTCCCAAATCTTTTATATAGATAAAGAATAGCAAAAGGCCTATAACACTACCTTGGGGGACGACTGAAATCATTTCTGTTTTACTCGATGCCTTTCCGTCAATTAGTACAGATTGCGACCCCTCTGGCAGGAAATCACATATCCAGGCTCATAACTGAGACGAAATTCCATAAGCACGCAATTTTACTACGAGCCGCTTGTGTGGTAGAGTGTCAAAAGCCTTCCGGAAATACAGGAATACGGAATCGATCTGAAATCCCTTGTCAATAGCACTCAGCACTTCATGTGAATAAAGAACCAGTTGCGTGTCACAGGAACGATGTTTTTTAAACCCATGTGTGTCAATAGACCCTTTTCTTCGAGGTAATTCATAATGTTCGAATACAATATATGTTCTAAAATCCTGCTGCATATCGACGTTAACTATGTGGGGCTAAATTTAGTGGATTACTCCTACTACCTTTCTTAACTATTTGAGTGACCTGTGCACCTTTCCAGTCTTTGGGTATGGATCTTACCTCAAGCGAACGGTTGTATATGATTGTTAAGTATGGAGTTAATGCATCAGCACACTCCGAAAGGAACCTAATTTGTATACAGTCTGGATCAGAAGACTTGCTTTTCTTGATTTAACTTGCTTCACTACTCCGAGGATATTTACTTCTACGTTACTCATGTTGGCAGCTCTTCTCGATTTGAATTCTGGAATATTTACGTCTTTTGTCAAGGGATTTCGGAAGCCTGTGTTTAGTAAATCTGCTTTGGCAGCACTGCCTTCAGTAGTATCTCCACTGTTATCGAGCAGAGAAGGCATTGATTGTCACATAAGACTAGAATCTCTTTGGATTTTCCGCCAGATTTTGAGACAAAGTTTCTTTGTGGAAACTGTTCTAGGCGTCTCGCATTGAACTCCGCGTTAACTTTCGAGCTTCTGTAAAGGAGGCACTCTTGAGGATTTTGCGTATGTTTATATTTGGCATTATGCACAACATTTTCTAACAATATCATGAAAAAACACACACAGCAGGTAATACCTGCTTGTATCGTGTCAGCGACGTCTCCCTGCACCCGTGATACCATGCATCTTCCATTTGCTGAGCAAGAACTGATGTTCCATGCTGACAGCAGGCCATAGCAAGCCCATACTCTATCAGGTTGCCTATACCGCTCAGTTGCGCAAACTCGTTGCCCCACCTCATCCAGCTCACTGCCTTCTCAGACACTCGCTTCCTATAGAGCCTTCTCGTAGGCTGTCTTCATACTGGCACCTCTGCCGAGGCTCCTCTCCATCCTGATGAAGCCAGAAGTTTCCTCATCCTCTAAATCCAAGGGGGCGCTGGCACTTCCTGTCCGAAGACAACTGCCACCCACTCGCTAGCCACCTCCCTGAACAAGGTATGCCAGAACATAAAAAAGAACGTACAGTGCACCAGCGCTGTTGCATGTGCACATAAAATAAATCTAACGACCCATAATCTGTAGCCAGTTTTAGAAAAGTGTATCACGTGACCCCAAAAGTATACCGTGTTATACCAACAGTATTAAAATACACACAAAGCGTATTAAATTATCCCGGCAAATGGCGTTAGGCTTTATGCGTTATGTGTAATTGTTAATAATTACTCAGGTAGCGCAAACTCTTCAAAATTAGTTCTGATTGGTTCTGGACTAACGTCATTGCCGAGATATTAGGGAAACTTGAAACTTTCAATAGGCATTAGGCTTTAGAAATTAGACATTCGAAATTTTCCATTAGGCATTAGATGTTACTGGATACTAATAAATCCTCTAACAACAGATGGATGTTATTTAAGTAAGCACTCCGTCTTTAGGCCACGAGTGGTCTACCGGGACCATCCGACCGCCGTGTCATCCTCAGAGGAAGTTGTGGATAGGAGGGGCGTGGGGTCAGCACACCACTCTCCCGGCGAAAAATGGCAACAGCACATGGCGGCTGGATGGTCACCTGTCCAAGTGCCGGCATCGCCCAACAGCGCTTAACTTCGGTGATCTCACGGGAACCAGTGTATCCACTGCGGCAAGGCCGTTGCCGATGTTAGTTAGGTCCTTACATAATGTTGTTGCCTGGAGATGATGTGTTATCCATTAGCCGTTGGGGTTTAGGTGTTAGTTACAATATTACTAGAAGCTGCAAGTTAGATCTGCAGCTATTTAACGCTATGTGTATTTTAATGGGTCACACAGACCATTTCAGTGCGGAAATATTTAATTTACTTGCAAAGAGTGTGGAACTTTCGGCGATTTTTATACATAGTGCATTTTAAACTGTAAGACAGATCTGCTGTGCCATGAGCAACCAGTTTTTACGTATTCAGATGAATTTCATGCGGTCGAAATACTTCCATCTGTTAAAATGTAAGTTATTTAAGCATACTAACAATTTGTAAGTGGAACTATTTAGTTTCATACCTCATTGAGATAGAAACGAGTGCGAAATCATGCATGTAATAAAACCTCATCTTTACTCAAAGTTTCGTAGAGGTCTTCCACTGTACGATGATGATGCAAATTGCGAATTTTAATAAGCTACGCAGACAAATTACAAGGGTAAATATTTAGTTTAAAGAAAAAATATAACTTGCAAGTGTGGTACGAAAACCACGTATTGATTAACCTAATACTTCTTAGCAGCAGTGAGAGTAAGTCATCTTTGTGCATTTTGAAAAGTATTACAGGCAGTTTAGATGCGGAAATATTGAATTTGCCTGCAATCAGTGCGAAATATCAAATTAAAGTATAAATAATTTTTTCTTCCAGATACCGACTCTAACATTGTCTTCGGACATGTCACATTTATCTGTTATCCTCTTGGCTACCTTGCAAGTGTGTATAAATTAAGCACGTCATTCTGTAGTTCGAGAGCCATCTTTTGTTAAACTGTGCTGATATAAACACAATTTTTCCTTCCTAATACAGTGTTTTCCTGTGTACTAGAAATGGGTAAAGGAATTAATATAAGTATCTGTTGTGTCTTATACCAAGCATTCCTCACAGTTCGAACACAACAACATCCAGTCATCTCGAAGCAGGTGGAAAACACCTGATCCTGCCGGGAATCGAGCCCGAGTCACCGTGCTCGGGAAGCGAGAAGGCTACCGCGAGACGGAAATAAAAACATAGGTAGAAGAAATGCAATGGCGAAGAAACTATGGGTAACAGATGAAATACTTCGGCAGATCGACGACAGATGGAAGTAAAAAAGTGTTCATGCAAATTTAGGGATACAGAATTACAAGTGACTTAGGAACGAAATAAGTAGGAAATTCGGGGAGCTAAGGCGAAATGGTTACATGAAAAATGTAACGAAATCGCCTATATCAAAGTCACCAACATACTAAATCACCTGTATGATAAATTTGAAGAAATCACCCATATCAAAGTCAAAACAACCTTCGGTGAAATTAAAAGGCAAGGCAGTAACATCAAGCGCACAATGGAAATTCCACTGTTAAATGCACAGAACAGAACAGATAGTTGGAAATAGTACATTGAAGATCTGTGCGAGGGGGAAGACCGGTCTGATAAAGTGGCAGGAGAAGGAACAGGTGTCGACAGGGAAGAGATAGAAGATCCAGTATAGAATCAGAATTTAAAAAAGCTTTGGAAAACTTAAGATCAAATAAGGCTGGGGGGATCTACAACATTCCATCGGAATTTCTAAAATAATTGGGGGAAATGGAAGCATAACGATTATTTACATTTTCTTGTGTAGGATTTATAAGTCTGGCGTTACACCATCAGACTTTCGGAAAAATGTTACCCAGGCAGTACTGAAGCCAGCACGAGCTGACAAGTTCGAGAATTACCTCACAATCAGGAACAGCTCATGAAGTCACGTTGCTGACAAGATAGTATACAGAGGCACGAAAAAGAAAATTGAGGCTCTGTTGGATGGCGATCAGTTTGGCTTTAGGATAATTAAAGGCACCAGAGAGGCAATTCTGACGTTGCGGTTGATAAAGCAAGCAAGACGGTAGAAAAATCCGGGACCATTCATAGGATTTGGCGACCTGGAAAAAGAATTCGACAATGCCTAGTGATAGAATATTTTCTAAATTCTGAAAAAAGTAGGGGTGAGCTAAGGGGAAAGACGGGTAGTATTCTATACGTACAAGGACTAAGAAGGATTAATAAAACTAGAAGACAAAGGCGATGTTCTAGTACAGAAATCAGGTAAGTATTCTTTCTCCCCTAGTCTTCAGCTTACACATTGAAGAAAGGTCTAACAGTGGATTAAAATGCAGGGTGACATAATATCAGTGATATGAGTCGTTGATGAGATTGCTGTTCTGAGTGAAAGTGATGAAGAATTACGAGAAGGTGTAGAATGAACAGTCTAGTGAGTGCAGAGTACGAACTGAGAGTATATCGAAGACAGACTAAACTAATGAGAAGCAGCAGAACTGAAAACAGCGAGAAATTTCACATCGCACTTAGGGATCACGAAGTAGGAGAAGTCGAGGGATTCTGCTACTTACGCAGCAAAATAAGCCGTGATGGTCGGAGCAAGAAGGACATAAAAAGCATTCCTGGCCAGGAAGTTTGCTAGTATCAAACACAGATCATAATTTGAGGAAGTAATTTTTAAGAATGTTACATTTGCAGCGCAACGTAGTGTGGACTGTGGGAAAACAGGAACAGTCGAGAATCGAATCCTCTGAGAGGGGTGCTGTAGTATAATGTCGAAATATAGGTGGACCGATAAGGTAACGAATGAGGAGGTTCCTCGCAGAATCTGGGAGAAAGTAATATATGATAAAGACTAACAAGAAGAAGGGGCAGAATGATAGGACATGTGTTAAGACATCGAGAAATAACTTCCAAGGTAGCAGAGGAAAGTAGAGGTTAAAAATCAAGACAGAGATTGGAACGCGTGCAATTGATGACGTACGTTGCAATTGCTACTGTGATATGAAAAGGATGGCGCAGGAGAGGAATTAGTGGCGAGCTGCATCATTCCAGTCAGAAGAGTGATGACGAAAGAAATAATCCGGGTACTTTTGAGCACAGCCCAGATGCGAGTACACAGTAATGGTAATATTAGACTCTTGATCAGAGGAGGTGAGAGAGAAATGTGTGTGTGTTCTTTTTTTATTTTTTATAATAATAATAATAATAATAATAATAATACTGATAGTTCACGTACGTCAGAGCACAGCCAAATGGTGATTCATTGTGACTGGATCTTTCATTTTAATAATAGCTTCTGACTGGAGGTGAGGAAAAGGAGCTGTGTGATGTACTGTTTGATAAATAATTCTGGGTGTTAAAATGCTTTTGAACACGTTCAAGATGGAGTTACTTTGTGATGGCTGTTTTGTCCTGATACTTGGCTATAATTGGAGGAGAGGCGTGGGAGGGGTGCATTGTGGACTGTAGGTTAGCAGCTTGACATAAATAATGTATATCTTTGATTTTGGAACTATTTTAATATGATATCAGAGGTATGTTTGAGTAAGTAAATAATGCAACATGACACCGTATTTTTACACAATTTTAATGTGTTGTCGATGTATATAGCTGTACGTAAATAATGTAATTTGACACCATTCTTAAGCTAGAGGTAAGGTTTTCTGAAATACTGAATATCTTTCACTTTAATCTGAGGTTCACGAAATTTTTTACTGCATATTTGGTTCTACTTTCAGCACTATGCACTGACTGGTTGGAGATAGGGAGGACGGATGGAGGAAGTCTACCGCAGACATAGTGTATTTCATTACTGTTTTTAGATATAATCTAAATAGTATACGTTGACTGGTTGAAAAAAGGATGGAACGTTGGTTATAAACCACAACTGGTTTACTTTCTTCACTTCCAGTTTTTAATACTGTGCGATTGGCTGGAATAAGAAGAACGAGATATTTCCAATTTTCCTTTAGCAAAATTGTGGTATTTTCTCTAACCATACTCAAATTGGTTAAATAGTGAGGAGGAAGAATGCGAAAAGCACTATTGGCCTATGTCCATTATCTTGGATTTTTTTGGTTTAATATTGACCTTTGATTTGGGGAGGGCAGGGGGGAGGGATTTTAATTTCCCACTGACGCAGTGGGGGTTATTTCGACCATCGTATTTTCACTGAATTTGTTAGTTTTAATATTGTGCTCTGATTGGTTGGGGGCGTTGAGGCGAAAGTGTTTTTATTTCCAAGTATTGACTGATTGATTTTATTGACTAAAGGTGTCATGAATGGTGATGACCCGGCTGGACTCTTCACGTCAGAGGCAGAGACAATGAGCGTACACAATCAGTTTTAATGTCTTAAGTTACATTTACTGCACTGAAGATGGCCACACAGCGACTAAAATCTAGACATGCATTAAACATCATTTACGATTGATTATTGTAGCCTTTACTACTTGACACGAATACAGCCGCTGGACACAACTGTTCCCCTATGATATCAAACCTGATCTAATGTACGTCCAACACATTAATTTTTCAGGTATATAGACAACTGATCATGATCTGTGTAACGTTTTGTAAATGTTCTGCTTGAAGTAATAACTGCTGAATAGTATGGGGAAATGAGCAGTAGCTTTTCTCTAACCAGATGCGTTGTTTCTAGAATACATATTGAGAGTGGTCTCGAGAACAGTTCGAAAGCAGATGTGAGGTCGCCATTGGCCTCAAAATGTTTAGAAAACTATCCAGGCTACAATGAGTTCTTCAAACCTTGAGCTCTTTCAACGCCAGTGAACTTAGCGAAATTGACGGTATTTCTTGTCACAATTTTTCCGTTCCACAACGCGATTTTCTTTTTAAATGCATTCCAATAGAATTAGAAATTAATTCTTTCTCGCTTTGCATTACCTTTCTGTGGGTAGTGCTCTGTCAAATTCACTTAAAATGCGACGTCTGCAATCCCCAGCCTTCCTTCGATAGATACTGCATGACTCACACACACCCACGGTAGGACACAATATTTATTTTTGTTGTAAACCTATTAATGGCATCACGATGTGCTGCCACCATTGTCATTAACTGTCATTCGAAACGCCAATTCAGTGTGGACCACGTAACATTCTTGCCTTCAGCCAATTTTCCTGCAGAGCGCTCCTTAGACACGTAAGTTATATGATAGTGATGATATTCAGTTATGAAAGTTGTTCTACGACATTTATTCATAACTGTATAGAGTGGTCAGCAAACAAAATACGCTACATCACCTAAACCATCTGGCCATAGGCGCCTAATGATACCCGTGAGAAGTTGGGCTGGGTTGCTAGTAGTTTATGTACGCATACCGACTTCGAAATCCGCATCCAAATTCGTACAATAGTTCCCAAGGTCAACCTTCGCATAGATGCAGGAAACGTTGCGAGTAATCCATATATATTATAAAAAAGAATGCATGTGTGTGTGCATGTTTGTTTGTGTGTGTGTGTGTGTGTGTGTGTGTGTGTGTGTGTTTCCGATCTCTTCCTACACCACTGTACTGATTTTAACCAAAATTCGTACACATGTTCCTTACTGCCAGATGACAATCGGTATGGTGATAATAGCCACCTACTTATCATAGGGGGACGAGGCTGGTGAAAGCTAGCATAGTCCGAGATGCACACAGGGGTATTTCATGCAAAAAGTTGGCCAAAATTAGTGTTTGGTATTCCTATGAAAGGCTGGAGACTATATTTGTAGGATAATAATCTATATACATATTCAGTAAAATAAATTACTACGTAATTTAGGTTTTAATAAACTCTTTATATCTTAACAGAATACTATGTATTCTTACGATGTACCTCCCATTCTAGTTCGTCAGAGCAATCTGTTCCTGCTGGGCTCTGCTCATCATCATAATTGTCTGCTTGAGGTACATGACTAATCCATCTTTCGATTGAGAGCAGCCCATGTATTTCTTTTAGGAAAGGTTTCCCGGTTTTGTTTGGCTTCGGTCTCATACTTCGTATTACCGGTTCGGATCTCAATAGCAACCTATTTATTATGTCCATATTTTAATCTTCTCATAAGAATTTCCTGGGAAACGTTTGCCTGTACAGACGAAAGTGCTTGTGCGAAGCTGGGATGCTTTTTCTCATAAACTTCCGGTAAGTAAGGGTGCATGTTCAATAACAGTTGGACTGAGTACGAAAATCTTGTGTATAGCGGGAGACATTGGACGCCATGCAACTAAATGAATACAAAGTCTTGCTATTTCACCAGTATAAGCAGAAAATGTATTCTATGTCTACCTTAAGCTATTAGAAATAGCTTCTAGAATAACCCTGAATAGATGAGCTGCAGATCTACACATTTAATTTCTGCTGATGGTTCAGAGTTTGCAAAAAACCTTCTACTGGTATTTCTGTCATTTCTATTTCCATGGCCTTGCTTGGCAACATCTGTAATTAATATCAGTCGATTTCAGAACATTTTTGTGTGACATTTTTTCGTGCTTTGAAACAATTCCTTTTTCTCTCTCGAACGGGTTTGCCACTGCTTACTGTTTATTCTATAGGAAAAATGCAAAAAGAATTCAAAACATCGAATTCGGGCATGGAGTGTAAACAGGCTGAATTGAAGACCTTCTGTATTTATTACTTCTGCTTTCGACAAGTCCCTGAAATCTTTTTCGGCAGCCTTGCAAAACGTAATCTCATTCTCAATGCTGTCTCTGTTGCTGCATTTCAGACCTTTGTATCTACCACAGTCATCAGCAATGTGTGTTTTATGGACGAATGACCCTTCGTTCTTGCAATTTTTGTTTCTCGTAATGTTTCAATTTGCATATTGATACAGCCAGTTTATTCATTAGTAACATTAGCCATTTCATGAATAACTCTAATTGGTATTGGACTGCTATAGTGAGGAGACGATGGTATAGGATTTCTCCAAACAATAGGTCTTCATTTATGCGACTAATAAGTTGGAGAGGCACTAAAGATAACGGGGATATTGTTGTTTTCAGATTTTGGTCCAAACTGAATTCGCTGTGAACCATAGCACCCTCACTTATAGATAGCTTCCCATGCATTTAAGTCATCATTTGGGAATGGATTTTAAACCTCTTCCTGGACAGTACTGTTTTTTATCCTCCCGAAGGATACAGTAACATGGATAGACATTCCTATCAGATGTTCGAATTATTCCGTACTGTTTCCTTGTCAGCGAGGCTATCACAAAGATTAACAAGGCTTGGATATATCAAACACGTTTTTGTGCTTCAACGTCTCTACAACTCCGATCTATTGCGTATCTGTATTTAGCTCCTCCTTTAGGAGAAGAGGTAATATGTTTAAGCACGTTGAAACATTTAACATTGACAGATTCTCAGAGCTTCATTTGACTGGCGTACGTTAATTCTGTGGCTCAAAAATTGTTTCTCAATGGTTGTCTTACACATTTTAGAGAATTCTCTTAACTCTACAAACAACTTCGATGGCCTACGAACCAGAGTTTCGCAACACGGGGGATTAGAATGGTACTTCGCAACCACTGAAGCTTTTTTATGCTGGTACTTTCAACTTGGCGAAAAATAACGTTCTTTTGTATCTTTATATAACATAGTTTAGGTTTAAAACATTTCTTTACGTTATTATTGATGTTGGGATCTGATAGTATATAATTTTTCTTTAAGTTCATTCGTTTTACAAAATCTTTTTCACAACATAATTTCGTAAGGTCATAGAGGCCTTTTCTTGGCATAATTTTGGCTTTCGAAGAAGCTAAGATAAAAGCAAAATGCTTGCTGCTCTAGCTTTGGAGATGACATTATTTATGACTGGTCACTCACTAATGCATAACAATCGTACAAAAGCAAACTGAGGTATTCAGTGACTACTTCTTTAAATTTCCAATACAGCAATGATTTTTCTATCACGCTGTAATAACAATTACGAACGGGAACACCCTCAACCAAAACACAAAGAAACTAACGAAAGTAGTTAATAATCTGAATGAAAATAATTATAAATAACGGTACATACCTGAATCTTCGGAATCCATATTGCTTTGCACCACACTTCAAATGAAGACGCAGTTTAAGAAGCAAATGTAGAGTGATTTCACTCCGCTAGAAAAGCTTCGGATGCACAGCAAGCGAGATGAAAATACAGACTAACTTAACGCAAAAAATGGTTCAAATGGCTCTGAGCACTATGGGACTCAACTGCTGAGGTCATCAGTCCCCAAGAACTTAGAAGTACTGAAACCTAACTAAGCTAAGGACATTATACACATCCATGCCCGAGGCAGGATTCGAACCTGCGGCCGTAGCGTCCAGACTGTAGCGCCTAGAACCGCACGGCCACTCCGGCCGGCTAACTCTATCGCACATCAGTGCACAATAAGCTAACAACACACTGCCTAAGCTAACAACGCCCTGCTTAATCAATGCCCCATGTATCAGACTGCTGCAGAACGTTATGCATTCTGGGAATCACTCACATTTGAAAAGTGAGCTTCTGTCCAGCCTTTACGGCAAAATACCCAGATGTGCGACGCGTGAATTCTCGAATTATATTCATCCAATACTTGAGACCACGCAACAACTTGCAACAAACGTTACTCATAATTTAAAATATTTGCGGAATTTTTCCTCACTGAGAGCTCCTACAAAATGATGAAAGGAGAAACGTTTTCGGTTACTACACTTCAGATGTTCTTGAAGTAAATGTACCGCATGAAGAACAACGTTATAATTGAATACTGCTTCCTTAGAAACTGTATTCGCCACAGACTGTTTTCACATACAAACTGAATGTAAGTGCTAAGTTGTATCATTGTACCACACATAGTTCGGCAGATATGACGTTATGAGCAGTGAGACGCGTGAAAAACTGCCGCAGAATGCGCGACGTTTAAATTTATTACTTCATTTGCTACTAACTCCATTGGCAGCACATTTTTCAGGCAGTATCCACATATGGCGCTCAATGTACCTACAAAATTATATCACTGAACAATACGTAATTCAGGATGTATGACATAAACATTAAGCATAGGCACAGAAGCTGGTACGAGCATAGATATAGAGCTATAAATAAATACCTGGACAACGCCGAGTTTGTCCTCCATTCTAGACATAATTCTTAGCACTGTGCGTATATCAGAACTAGTCATAATTTGGTCTTCGTATACTTTATAGAACTTAGCTACTATTGGCGGTTAATGTAGAACTAGATTCGTTCCTCATCCCTGCTGCCTCTCCTGCATCGCGGGATTTACGGAACACGTTGCGTTCGTGAATGAATAAATGAACTGTTTAATTCTGTAGGGTAAGTTCTGAATTGTGCACACTGATAATGGACAACAAAACTTCTTTCTCTGTCTAATACGCACACAAACCGGTGAGAATACATCTCTGAATAATAACACCATTACCTGCACTGGGAAGCTGGGCGCCTTTCACCTGCAGTATTCGTTTATTAAAGGCCCTCCTGCAAAGTTGGTGGTTTCCGCAGAAGCGGCGGCGCTGCCTCTCGCAGTTAGAGCAGGGTGCGGCAGCCCACACGAGTGGATGCGGCGCGCTGCGCTGAGCGGCTTTATATTCGTCGGCCGCTCGTTTCCTTCACTTCCCCGGCGCCCAGACGGTCGTTACGAAGTCGGGAGGGGAGTAAATGGGAAACTTCTGCCCGAGAGTGTGGACACCCTGAGCGAAGCCCGGCGCGAGCTGAAGGCTCCAGGTGGGGCGTCACATTGCAGAGTTGGCAACTGCGCCACTTTTATTACCGCACACAGCCCCGTAAAAGAACTGTCGCAGAAAGGAGTCCCGAGTTAAACGTAGACAATAGGAGAAAAAAAGCTAGTGGCAATGAATATTTAAATCACAAGAAATTCTATATTTTGAGATTTTTCCATGAGGTTTCAGAGTAATTCTTCAGCGAACGTGTGATGTTCTTCCTTATTACATATTACTTCTTTTACTTGTAGTGCTAATATCAGCTTCTATTCACGATGTCTGGGTGTCCTCACGGCGTAGGCAAATTTACATCCTGGGAACACTGACCGAATTTGTGACACTGGCTTTATTGAGGAACCCTAGTAAAGAATAAATTACTTATTGTTTCCTTATTTCTATATGTTATTTCGCGTCTGTAAATCCCATGCCATTAAATTTTCTGCTTGACCTGCATCGCACTCAGAATCGAAATTACTATGTCATTGACAGTTTCGAATGTTACTCGTCTTCAGTGAAATATTTCAAATATAAAGATGCGCACATATAAAGAACATTTAGCAGAACCATTCCGCAAATACAACGCGTTTCGCAATTCCAATTACAGGTTTCTAGAGGCTGCAGAGCACACTTTGTAGATAAAACTGTCGTAAGGAACCCATGTCCAGAAATGTACTACTTTCGCCAGCCACTGTGGCCGAACGGGTGTAGGCGTGTCAATCCGGAAGCGAGCTGCTGTTACGGCCGCAGGTACGAATCCTGCCTCTGGTATAGATGTGTGTTATGTCCTTAGGTTAGTTAGGTTTCAGTAGTTCTAAGTTCTAGGGGACTGATGACCACGGATGTTAAGTCCTATAGTGCTTAGAGCCATTTGTACTACCTGCATGTAAAATAAGTTTGAAGACCAGACCTCGTTCAAATCTCGCCTATCACGCCACTCACACAGCAAAGACAATTTACTCTGACCTGAGTGCTGTACAGGAGCCCATGCAGTTAATGAAATTTTGGATACTCGTCATCGGATTCTCTTCTACGTGAAAAAAGAAGTGCTCTACAAAGTTGAAGGTGCGACACTTCAGTGTGTCACCTCAATTAAACGTCCTAGTTGCGAAAATACCCGTTTCTCGCAGTTGTTACTGTAATGAGACGAAAATAGTGTTAGACATCATAATTATAACATGAATTAACGACGGAGACCTCTTCTCGGTTTGTGTGCGTGCTGCGAACCATGAGATTTGAGAGTGATCTCAAAGTCAAACTCTATGTTCTAATAGTACATTTGCGGACATAGTTCCTTATCAAAACCGGTACAAAGTCCCATCTAAAACCGTTGTGAGCCACAAGCGTTTTCGATGCCTAATCGAAAGTGAAATGTAACCCTCCTGCTGGTCGCCGGGCAATGTCTTGCTCGGTGTCCGGAGAGAGGGCGCACTCATGGCAAGGCGCGTTCACCTAACGCCCTGAGAATCGGCTCGTGGGCGGTTGTTTCTCATCGCCTATCGTAGGAAGACCATAGGGAAGCGGCGAGTGACTGTTATGTGGTCTGGAAGGCTACAAGCACCTATGATAATCGGACCGTGTGTTGGACAGACACTTGCATAGCCAAACTGACATTGATGGGAAAGACGATACTCGAATTGCAACACGGCCTTGGTTCGAACCTACTTTAATTCCGTGCGGGTACACAGACAGGGAGGAGCAGTGGAAACACATAAATTTTTTTCGTGTACATTGTGTGCTGTCGGTTGGATGTACTCGTTGCTTCACTTAAGCCACCTCCTAAGAAGAGTTTATGGTAGCTACTTTCGTGAATCTGATTCGACATTTCGCTTCTGTAGTCAACCAAATCTGCCTCTCGTGCGCTGTGGATAATTTACAATGATTGTGAGTTGGTTGCAATTCGTATTATTGTGCAGCAAGGCGAATTTTCTCATTTTAATTAGGACGTTCTCCATTTCATTTTACTCCAACTATTGTAATTAATTTATCTGAAGTTCAATTACATTTTACTAAGAATCTTACCTGGTTGTGTTTTACAATTTTTTGATCGGATGTCCAACATGATATCTAATTGTATTAGTTGTCCTGGCTTGAATTAAAATACTTTGTTAGTGGAAGTCAGCTGATGATTTTTTATTTAATTTATTGATAACATTGGAGAATGGATTTGCATCTTTCATTTTCGTTGGAAAGTCAGTTCTTAATTTAATCGTAAATTGAATAACAATTGCTCAGTTGGACTCCAGCCCTTGAGCATTTATTATTCATGTTATCATTCTGGACGTTTGGCAACAGTTTATTATTTTGACCCATACGTATGGCATTCGTCAGGGAGACCTTACGTCTTGGATTGCACTTGTAAATGTTTTTATTGCAGTCTGCTCTTGTAGTATTTTGCTGTTATGGCTCACTGCCTGATATCAGCTGCAGATTAAACTTTCTCTTGTGTTTGTGTCATTAGTATAAGTTGCCTAATAAAGACCCTCTTTTCTATTTCAGTGCAGATGTGTATGCCCAACACAAGCGGAGGCAAAGATATGGGAAAGCTTAAATGTTTGTTCCGGTTAATTATTATCTTTATAGTAATTATTATACTAATAGAGTCTCTTGTACTCCCACACTTGTCATTTTACTAAAGTTGTACTGTACAAGAAGATACATTGGTACAGAAATTGCTGTGATCTATATTTGTCAATAATTGCCTTCTCTGATACAGATGACTCATTTTACTACCCAGCAACTTACTGCTTCAAGTGTAATATTTCCGGCGTATTCAGGCATCATATTACGCTCCAGGAAGCTATTCCCAGGGCAGTGGAGATGCAAGAAGCATAGAGATGACGCAGTGTGGGATGAGGTACCAGTGACAGATGTCAGTTTCGGTACCATTCCCGTGAGAAAGACCGCCTGCATGATGCTGCTGCTCTGTGATTGGCTGCTGTGTTCGGCGGTAGGGCGCCAAAATATTAGACTTTAGTTGCTATTATTAATTAAACCTGTCATCCAAAGTACTTCATTTTTTAAATAAACATCTCTTAACAGCCAGCTATCATTCAGTCATTTCAAAACTATTCAAATCATAGTATTACTAAAACAAGGGACTGACGATATTACTGCCTATGCACTACGGTGGCGTTCGCGTGACGCCTTGCTGGCTTGGCGCACGAAGTGTCTGACCGTTCCAGTAGACAGACATATTGTCTGTTGTAGCAGTATTTGTTTCACGCAATTTTATTTACTACAGTTCTGACCCTCGCTAGGTACAGACATGTTGTCTGTAATAGTAGTATTTGATTCATGTAATTTTATTCTCCAGTTCTGACGGTTCCAGTAGACAGACAAGTTGTCTGTGGCAGGATGAATTTGGTGTTATTTTAGCTACATATAATGACGGTGGAAAGATATGTTCAATACGTTGTGATCAAGAATAGTTTCTCGTGTCTATATCAATAAAAACGCAAGTGGCATCCCAAATGAGTTATAGTTTATTCGTAGCAGCAGTTCCTTGCGAAGTTAGTTTCAGCCTCAAGAAAACGAATCGACGACCTGCGTGCTGTTTTCTGCGCTGGGGACATCATCATCATGAAGACAGCAGGTTAGTGAAGTGTACAAGTCTCTTGCCGTACAAGCACCTCCATGGAAGCCCATAATAGAAACTGTGAAACAAACGTATTTTTGTAAATGTTCTGCCTGATGCAGCCTCACTTTCGAAATTTCTGCCTGAAGATGAGTAATACTCGAAAATGAAATCACAATAAACAGAAAAACAGAGTAATTATATGTTCTGGCGTAACCACAAGCACCAGAACGAAGAAGAAGAATGCAAGACCAGAGAACGCGGTGAAATGACGTCGGCCAATTGTACGCGAAATAGAACCGGACCACGACAGGAGCGGCCTCAAGACAAACTGAGTATAAGCGTGACTCCCGCCAGCCTCGGCCGCTCAGATAGTCTCAGTGTATGGGCGTTAGCGGACAGTATAGGCACAGTTGTAGACTCGCACTAGCAGATGAGTTGTTAGTGTCGTCTATTGAAACTTGGAATAGTTGTATAGCATTCCGAGAACACAGCATCCCTTAGGCTCCCTATACGAGACGAGTGGGCAGGACCCAACAAAGAGTACCTACATCTACATCTACATGGACACTCTGCTAATCACATTCAGGTGCCTGGCAGAGGTTTCATCGAACCACCTTCACAGTTCTCTATTATTCCAATCTCGTACAGCTCGCGGAAAGAATGAACACCTATATCTTTCCGTAAGAGCACTGATTTCCCTTATTTTATCGTGGCGATTGCTCCTCCTTATGTGGTCGGTGTCAAAAAAATATTTTCGTTTTCGGAGGAGAAAGTTGATGATTGGAATTTCGTAAGAAGATTCCGTCGCAACGAAAAACGCCTTTCTTTTAATGATTTCGAGCCCACTCTCTCCCATATTTCGCGATAATACAAAACGTGCTGCCTTTCTTTGAACTTTTTCGACCTACTTCGTCAGTCCTATCTGGTAACGATCTCACACCACGCAGCAGTATTGTGAAAGAGGACGGACAATTGCAGTGCAGGCAGTCTCCTTAGTAGGTCTGTTACATTTTCTAAGTGTCCTGCCAATAAAACGCAGTCTTTGGGTAGCCTTCCCCACAAGGTTTAGTCTTCTTTCTAATTTAAGTAGTTCGTAATTATAATACCTAGGTATTTAGTTGAATTTACGGCTGTTAGATTAAACTGATTTATCGTGTAACCGAAGTTTAACTAGTTCCTTTTAGCACTCATGAGGATAACCTCACACTTTTCGTTATTTAGAGCCACTTTTCACACCATTCCGATATTTCTTCTAAGTCGTTTTATAGTTTGTTTTGATCTTCTGATAATTTTATTAGTCGATAAACGACAGCGTCATCTGCAAACAACCGAAGACGGCTTCTCAGATTGTCTCCAAAATCGTTTAAATAGGTAAGGAACAGCAAAGGGCCTATAACACTACCTTGTGGAACGAGAGAAATCACTTCTGTTGTATCCGACGAACTCCATGCCTGGCGGCCACGGAATCTCGTGTATATTCAGCTGGTGTCTTAATTCTCTCATGTGTTTACTTTGCAGGGGCACAAATTGCTTCAACAGTTTCTTGTCCTTTTTGGTGATTCGTGTTGCAGGTGGGCGTTGCACAACCTTTCTCTGTACATAATTTTGTCTGTTTGTTACATTTGTATCTTTCAACATGACCCCTTCGCCTGTCCCACCTCCCGCTCAGGTGCCACAGTCTGAAGCGTTAGGTTAGATCACAGCGAATGCAGATGTTTCAGTTTCAGATGCACGAGATCTAAGCACTACTCAACACGGAGCAGCAGCTACTCACCAATGCTGCGCACCCGACGGACCAAGCACTGCATTCTGCAGCTGCTGTGTAATTATGTAATAGGCGTATTTAAACTGTTTTAGCATGTAATTATCTGAACTGTTTCTTATTTAAATTGTTTTGTTAATTAAATTGCATTGTGTATTATTGAGAAAGAGCGGGAAACCGCGCATAGATACATTTTGAGAAAGAGCGGGAAACAGCGCGTAGTAATACATCTGTAATGGTAGCAGGGATTGTCTGCACCAAAAACCATTGTTGGCGGCGAGACCGCACTTTTGTAGCATTGAGCGTTGGAAGCGAGCAGTTGCGAGTAAGATGTGAGACGAGGCAGTCGTAGCTAGCGAGACATGAGAGGAGGTCGCTGTAAGCGAGGTATGAATTAACACTTTGAAAGAAGCGGTGTGCTCGCCAGCCACGCGCTATATGTAGCGCAATGCTAGTTTTTAAGAATTTTTGTAAAGAACTATACCCCTTGTAATTGTTTGTCAAGATCGTTCTCAGAATATAGTTAACTTCTACCAGATTAAATGCATTAAGAATTTTCTATCCCAAAATCATTCACGTAAATGCTTTACGGAATTTATTGTTATCTTAAAAGAAAAGTCTAAACTGAGCTTCAGCTTTTATCAAATCTAAATTAACTTCAACTTAAAGAATTCCAGTCACAAAGTATTATGAAACTCCACCAGCAGCTTATAATTATGTTAAAGAGAAGTAAGTATATTCATTCCACAGTTTGCTGTAGCAGTCAGATGGCGATCCAGTATAAATAATTAAAGGTAAGAATCAGTCTTAATAATTTCAGGTAACGACTGAGGGCCACGGCGACAACACATTTTATGTTTCGTCGTAATAATCAGCAGGTAGTCTTGACAGAGCAGCAGTTAAAAGATTTTAAGAGACGCAGCGTTCAGTCAGCAAGCAAACGTTCATCCAATATTAGACGGGAAGGTTTCACTTGGCGATATCCATTCAGTACGACATTTTAGTGAATCTACTGTGGATATGAATATACTGACTTTGATAATAGTGTGAATAAGTTACTGTTAAATGGCGCAACGCATATACTAAAGTGTATAACTTTTATTCACAGGTCATCGGCAATTCTGTTTGCTTTATTGATTCGGCGTTGAAAAGTGTTTGTTCAGTGTTGAATCCGCATTGAACAGTGATATATTTTGTTGCGTGTGATGATTATAGACAATGTCCCGCAGAATAATTGCTCGTTCTCAAACTGATAAAACTTTTTGTTGCGTGTGATGATTATAGACCATGTCCCGCAGAATAATTACTCGTTCTCAAACTGATAAAACTGTACAAAATACTGACGAGAGATTCTTTTCTGGAATAGGCAGTAATAATACGTGTGAAAACCCTGATTCTGAAACGTTAGGTGAACAGACATTTAATAACTGTAACAATATGGAAGCGTTTAACGAACAAGTAACTTCAGAAATGCCCACAGACAATGAAACGGTAGTGCAAAATAATTTGGCATTAAATGCAACAGACGGTACACAGTCACAAATTCCGCATAGTAGACGTAACAGTTTCAGTAACGAAACCACTACAATGCAGTCAGACAGAGAGACTCCATTAAGCACTGATTTAGATTCAAACGGTACACAGCTACACAACCTGCGTAGCAGATCCAACAGTTCTCATGACCAAAATTCCGAAATTACGGAAAACGTGACGCAGTCACAATCATCTGAGGATGTTCAAATGAACACAGATCTACAGCCTTTAACAACGAATACAAATACACAGAAGTCAATCCGAAACGGATCCAATAATGGCATTTTTGCTACAAATGAGACAAGACATGAATCAAAACTTTAACAGAGGGTCACAAGAATTAGAAAAAAGGTCACAAGATCTAAAAAACGAAATTAAGGCAGAACACGCACACACAGATCAGAAATTATACAACATGTACCAAAATCTAAAACACGAAATCAAAGTAGAAATTCAAACAGTCGCTGAAAAATGTTCACAATCAACACAAGAATTACGCGACAAAATTCAAGAAATATCCGATAACCAAGCAACATTTGCAGTTAGTATACGGGAAACAATGACAGAAAACTTTGCTAAACAAAACGCTCAGATTGATGAACGTTTTAACAATCACACAGAAAACTGTTTGATACGTCACCGTAAACTGGTGCGATCGCAGGACAAAGAACGAAAAGAATTACTACAAACAATCACTAAACAGCGTCAGGACGACAAAAAGAAAGTGTTTGCCCAGGGCAAAACATATGTAGACAATCACATACAGTCGATCTCGGAAGAAATCGAAACGGTCAAAGAAACAAATAATCAAATACAAGACAGGCTTACAGAAATCCAAACACAGACAATCGATGTGAAAACTTCTACAGACACTGAAATCCAGAATGTTAAAGATAAATTAACAGAGGACGTTCAGACACTAACTGACAAAATAGAACACATAGAAATTAACCATGACACAGAAAATTTAAAGGCAGATTTTAAGAAAGTCACCAAAAGCAACCGTAAATTACGAAACGAACTGACAGAAAAGATCAATGAACTCACTACAAGAATAGATCTTTTAGATACTAACAATGACGAGAGATCAGACGACACTGCACCAGTCCCAGTGCAACAGAACTCTAATAGTAATAACACGCCATTGACAAATATACAACAAACTATCACAGATCTAAAATCGCGTAATGATTCATTGCATCAGCAAATAAATTCTCTACAGCAAGAGATAGCGGACGCACAAGAAACCGCCGCACATAATCATTTTCAACAGAACACACACCGTTACGAAATGCCTCAGATCCATAATACATATAATGTTGGTAGACTTCAGAGAGTAAGAGATTTTACCCAGGAAGAAAGACACCCGAATCCATATTCAAGACAATACGACAACACTTACACACACAGACATGACAGTTTTGATCACAAACATTTTCTTTCAGTTAGAAAGTTTAAAACATTTAAAAACGACAGGGCGCAAATACATCCGTTGGATTTTATCCAACAGTTCAGGGGAGCACTTCCACCATCATGGCCAGTACAACATAAGTTAGAATTTATTGTCAGTTTTCTTGAAGGAGAACCAGCACGACGAATGCGACAAATTGCTAGACAATGTTTTTCCGTAGAAGCATTTGAGGAAGCATTTTTATCAGCATATTGGTCTGACACTACACAAAACAGCATCAAAGATCGGCTACTTAGTTTGCCAAACTTTGAAAATTCTACCTTTCCAACAATCACACAATTTTTCGAGTACATGGTGGAACAGAACCAGTACCTCAACGAGCCATACAGTCAATCGGCATTAATACAGCTTTGCATTTCAAAACTGCCCAGAGCTTTGAAAGTGTCATTACTGACAGGGCAACAAAAGGACAATGTATCCGCTTTTAGAGACATCTTACAACTATTAGAAGCACACCAGGCAGACTACGCATTTGTTAACAAAAATTTTTCACGACAGAACGGAAAACAAACAAACTCAGCTACTTTTGAACAAACACGATTTGGTAATAACAATCCGAGTAAACGCTTTCGCAGCGAAAATGACAACGAAAACAGGAGTAATGAAAAACATTATACTGACACGGTAAATTTATATTCAAGACAGCAACAGAATCCGAGACTTAACACGCAACCGAATAGGTCAAATTTCCATATGAATCATCGCTCAGATAATGCGACCGGGGAAGGCCATTACGCGGGTCGACCGCAAAATGAACAAAAACAAACGTTTCTACGGGGTGCAGGTGGGCTGCCGTACAGTCACAGTTATAACGACAGGAGAAAAGAAAACGAACACAGACCGCCGAGGACGTTCCACAATGACAATTTTAACGGAAACTACAACAGGGCCCAACAGCTGCGTTACCGTATGAATGTACCAGACACCAGATTTCATCCACCAGACACTGCTAATAATCAAAACGGCAGAACTGTACAGTTGATAGAACACATACCAAACTCCCAAGCTGAAAATCACATATCGGAAGAATTATGACTAGAGAAAACCTGCAATGAATCTCTTAATGTCGATACTATGAAATCACACAGAGAAAACATAACGACCGAAAATGCCATTACATTTGACGACGTGAGAGACACATTGTTACAGGAAAAACCAATCCTACAGAAAACAATATATCACCCAATAATAGAGATAAATTTACAGTCGCACAATATTTTAGCGATAATTGATTCAGGTTCACCTATGTGCGTAATTAACGAAGACACATTTAACAGATGCAATAGCAATAATGATTACCCAGTATTTCCTTTAAACAGAACGAAGGTCAAGGGAGCTTTTGCAGGAAAAGGCATTGAAGTTAAAAGACAGACACAATTAACATTTGTTTTTGCAGGGGAAACGTTCCACAGTGATTGTTGGATAGTTCCGAATTTAACAACAGACATGATATTAGGAATAAATTTTCTTGTTCAGTACGATGCGAAGATTGACTTCAAATCGTCATACCTCACACTACAAAAGGAAAACAGGGAAGTGATCGTAAGATTTCAAAACACAGTATCCTCCGAAGAACAAAATATGCACAGGATCGAGATTATTACTGATTCTCAAGATAACGATTGTTATATCGCACTATACACGAACACACTTAATAATGACTTGGTAGAGGAACAGGAGTACAATATGTTCGAGACAATTACACGCAAGGTAGACAATAGTGTAGCAAAATGCGACGCAGAACGCACAGAACTTGAAAATATTCTGGTACAACACAAAGCAGTTTTTGCCAATGTTCCAGGAACAATGACAGGATTTATGTACGAATTTCAGGTGAAACCACACGAGACTTTCAAAGCAAAGCATTATCCAATCCCACACATACACACAGAAGCAGTTAAGAAAGAATTACGAGCAATGATCGATCAAGGAATAATAGAACCAGCAGCCAGCCAATATATAAATCCACTACACATTGTTGAAAAGAAGGATGGATCACTACGTTTAGTTTTAGATTCACGTCAAGTTAATAAAATAATCATTACAGAAACCGACCGACCACAGACGTTAGATGAGTTACTGCAAAAATTTCATGGCACCTCCATTTATACTACACTCGACCTCAAATCAGGGTTTTGGCAAATCCAACTACACCCAAATTGCCGAAAATATACGGCATTCCTTTGCTTTGGGGAATGCTATCAATTTTGTAAACTTCCGTTTGGACTAACGATTTCGTCTGCCGCCTTTATACGAGGCATGAATACTATTCTACCACAAGATCTGAAAAACAAAATTACTACATATGTCGATGACATTTTAATTGCAGCAGAAAACTGGGAACAACACAATCATACTCTTCAACAATTACTGAATACATTCGAGCAGAATGGTATAACTATAAACTTGCGTAAATCTGAATTTGGTAAAGCGTCAATAAAATTTCTAGGGCACATTATCTCACAAACAGGTATCGCACCAGACCCTGACAAATTGCAAGCACTGAAAGACATCGACGTGCCAACAAACAAAAAGGAACTTCGGAGCTTTTTAGGTCTTATCAATTATTTTAGAAAATTTATCCACTACAAAGCATTAGACACGACCTTGCTATACCAGCTTACAAGTAAAAACACACTTTGGTCATGGAATGAAGACGTTGAAGCTGAATTCGAGAACTTGAAAGAAGCGTTATTAAAAGCACCTTTGTTATCACACCCTGACCCAACACAAAACTTTTCCGTTGCAACAGATAGTTCAACCACAGCACTAGGAGTACATATTTTCCAAGAAATAAAGGATGAAGATAAGACAGTCGTGAAACACATTGCTTTTGCAAGCAGGATACTTTCTCCAGCAGAGCGCAATTATTCTGCAACAGAGACACTATGTGTAACTTACGCTTTTAAGCGATTCCGTCATTTTCTATATGGCCGACATACAATACATACCGATCACCGAGCAATCCAGTTTTTATTGTCAGCAAAACTTACGCACGATAGATTAAGCCGCTGGAAATTATACTTACAAGAGTTTGATTTTACCATTATACACATTCCAGACACGCAGAATACTGTTGCCGACGCATTGTCGAGGTCCATTCACAATAAACGCATGGAGAAAGAAAATACCTTTTGCTACAACAACCATAGTATTATGTATATTAAACAAGTAGCTTTCGAAAATTTTATATCAGCAGCATTACAGGATATAGAGAGAGAACAGCAGAAAGATGAAACACTGAAAGAGATTGTAACGCTTTGGAAAGACAGAAGTAACGCTAAAGTCAGACTTCATTACACTGTACATCAAAATATACTCTTTATTCGATCATACCGAGACGGTAATAATTGGCTTTTATGCATTCCGGAAGGGATCGTAAATAAACTGATATGGTATACACATCTAAGTTATGGACACTACGGAGCGAGGAAATGCTTTCTGATTCTGCGACAAAATTGCCACTTTAATAACATGGAAAAACACATAAGAAAAGTAATAGCATCATGCAAGATATGTCAAAAAGCTAAATCATCAACAGTGTCACACATTCCACCATTGTATCCCATCATACCGGTTAAGTTAAGACACATGGCAGCTGTGGATCTTTTCGGTCCAATCCCCAGAACAAATAATAGTTATAGTTATATTTTTGTAGCTGTAGAACTAACATCCAAATTTGTAACATTTTCTCCACTAAGGAAAGCAACAGCAAGAACAATATCAAGAGCGTTTGTAAGAGATTTTCTATCAGTAGTAGGACGTGTACAGAAGGTTATTTCGGATAACGGTCCGCAGTTTAGGTCAGACGTATGGAAGAAAATGTTAGAAAGTAAGAACATAACACCTATTTACATATCAAGATATCACAGTTCTTCCAACCCATCAGAAAGAATAATGAAAGAGATCGGGAAGTTATGCAGAATTTATTGTCATAAAAGACATACAACATGGGATAAATATATTTTACAGTTTCAAGAAGTGATAAATGCAATACCCAATGAATCTACGATGCTATCACCAACCGTAATACTGACAAATAAAGACCCACCGAACAAAATTACCGAACTAATTACTTTTCCTAAGACGCGTAGGCTTCGACATTGTGAAATAATAGACACAGCATTAGCAAACACTAAAAGAGCTGCAGATCGGCGGAAGAAACAACAGAAGCAGGTAAGTCGACTACAGAAGTACGAGATTGGCGACAAAGTACTGATTCGCACTCATTTTCTTTCCAACAAAGGTAAGCACAGATGCCGTAAATTCGAACTTCTGTATGCAGGCCCTTACAGAGTTCGTAATATTCCACACGCTAATGTAGTGCATGTGGAAACGCTACGTAAGAAGAAATCATTAGGGAATCATCATGTATCCAACGTGAAACATTTCTTGACTTAAATTTTTGCATTTCAGCTGACGAAAGGACGGCGTGACACGTAACTATGCAACAATGGTAGTTTCAGCGCGCTTCAGTAACAAACAAAGCCGCGACACGCAGCGGGCCGCTAATATTTCACCGTACCTTAAAGAACACAGCAGTACTTAATGATGCTACGCCAGCCAAGACAAATAAAAACACGAGAAACATTTCCTAACTTAAAGAGAACATGCAGACAACGGCACGACGTATGAATTTGTGCACTGAGAGCTCATAAATGAAAGAAATTTTTTTTATAACGTGACATAATTACTTAAGAAAATGTCGATTTTTGCAATAGCTAAACTGATAATATAGATCGTTCATTAATCAATTATTTTAGTGGTAACATTAACATGTACTCTTTATTCCAGAATGCAACATTGTTGTCACACGTCATCAAAATGAAACGTAGTTTTAGTTAGAATAAGGATGTGAATCTTTAGGTCACGCAGATAGCTGACGCTAATTGTCATTACAGAAATTTTATAGGTCATGCCGGCAGCTGACGTGATTTTGCAGCAGTTAATATTATGATAAAGTGTTTTATAGGTCATGCCAGGAGCGGACGAGAAGTACCAGAAGATGTTTATTGAAGTCATGCCGTGCACTGACGATAATTAATACTGAATGTTTTATAATAAGTCATGCCGTGCGCTGACGTTAATTAATGCTGAATATTTATAACAGGTTATGCAGAGAGTTGACACAGATGCAGAAGAAAAATGTGTATGTTATGTTAGTATATAAGAAATGTATAATGTTAAGAAATAATTTTGCTAGCATGTGACACATTGCAACACTATGGATGGGGACCACACATTACAATGTCTAACCAGAATAATGTTTACCTTAATTTTCAGCTGCAAAAGAATACTTTAAATAATTTTATGACAGTAATTTTATTGTATATTATGACCTGACATTTGACGACTCATAACTGATGACTACACCCCTGAATGGAAGATAAAATTTTAGGACAGTAAGTCAAGAAATGCATTGTCAACCAAATTTATAATTAATGATGTAAGAAACTAAGATATGTAAATACAGAATAAGTAATAATGTACTTGTCTATAACAAATCTGTATACTATCAAATACTGAATAAGTAGGAACTTTTATGTCTTTTATATATGGGAATAATTTTCTGGAAGAATTCTTAAATTAAAACTACATATTGTTACAAATTACGACACAACATATTTTGTCATAGGGAAAATTATTTGGTAGTCAAATTATGGTACCAACAATGTCCGTGAACCCATTGCCAAAACAATTTTACCCGTACCTTAATTCCTGTGCATCCCCATGGTTATTGAGCACAGAATCAGTGAATTGTGAAACACGTGACTTCAACCAATGATGTTCTCGACGAGGTGTTTGCATACCTAGATGCACACCACAGCCCGATGTATGTCAATTGGTGCCTGCATACCTAGATACACACCACAGTATGATGTACGACAATAGGTGTTTGCATACCAAGATGCACACCACCAACCTTAATGAACCATTGGAGATGGAACTTAATCCTGATGTGGCTGCGGCAACTCAGGCTATTCGACGACGTACTTAGTGTTTGGGTACACTAAAACTATGGAACAAGGCGATGATGGAACCACATGGCGAAACCTGGTGTTGTGCTATGTGAGGGAAAGGAACAGACTTTTGAGTGCATTCACAGACAGTTGCCAGTGCTTTGACCATGCTATCCAATTCCTTTTGTACCTTCCTTAATTGTGGTACTAAGAGATGCCAATTTGAATTAAATGTTTCATAATGTGAACTTTCAATTGCTTCATATGATCTGTATATTGATTTTCACATTTACTCTTATTCTTGTTGTTAAATTTAAGGGAACCAAATTTTACTTGATGTACAATTCCCACTAAAACCCTTTCTATTTACATATTCTCTTTATTAGAGATAGACAAATCATTTCATATGACAGCATTTGTGTATACACTTTGTTCAAACTATTTTCTATAATCAAATTTTATACTTATGTTGAGTCCATATGACTCAACAACGTAGTAAAATTTTAAGAAAGCCGAGTAGCGGCATATGTAATTATGTAATAGGCGTATTTAAACTGTTTTAGCATGTAATTATCTGAACTGTTTCTTATTTAAATTGTTTTGTTAATTAAATTGCATTGTGTATTATTGAGAAAGAGCGGGAAACCGCGCATAGATACATTTTGAGAAAGAGCGGGAAACAGCGCGCAGTAATACATCTGTAATGGTAGCAGGGATTGTCTGCACCAAAAACCATTGTTGGCGGCGAGACCGCACTTTTGTAGCATTGAGCGTTGGAAGCGAGCAGTTGCGAGTAAGATGTGAGACGAGGCAGTCGTAGCTAGCGAGACATGAGAGGAGGTCGCTGTAAGCGAGGTATGAATTAACACTTTGAAAGAAGCGGCGTGCTCGCCAGCCACTCGCTATATGTAGCGCAATGCTAGTTTTTAAGAATTTTTGTAAAGAACTATACCCCTTGTAATTGTTTGTCAAGATCGTTCTCAGAATATAGTTAACTTCTACCAGATTAAATGCATTAAGAATTTTCTATCCCAAAATCATTCACGTAAATGCTTTACGGAATTTATTGTTATCTTAAAAGAAAAGTCTAAACTGAGCTTCAGCTTTTATCAAATCTAAATTAACTTCAACTTAAAGAATTCCAGTCACAAAGTATTATGAAACTCCACCAGCAGGTTATAATTATGTTAAAGAGACGTAAGTATATTCATTCCACAGTTTGCTGTAGCAGTCAGATGGCGATCCAGTATAAATAATTAAAGGTAAGAATCAGTCTTAATAATTTCAGGTAACGACTGAGGGCCACGGCGACAACACATTTTATGTTTCGTCGTAATAATCAGCAGGTAGTCTTGACAGAGCAGCAGTTAAAAGATTTTAAGAGACGCAGCGTTCAGTCAGCAAGCAAACGTTCATCCAATATTAGACGGGAAGGTTTCAGCTGTACCACCATTTTGAAAGTTTTGTGAACAAGAAGAGGAATGGCACGAGTGGCTGCACCAGTTCAGTGGACATATGCTAGCTCACAACGTCGCAGGTACTGTGAAACTTCCATATCTATTATCCACGGTAGGAAGTCAAGTGTTCAGTTTAATCCTAAAATTCTTGCCTAATGCCACTCCGAGTGATTTTGCGTATTACAGTGTTATCTTTCCGGTGACTAAGTGTTATGACCCACACGTGAATGTGGTAGCTGCTAGGTACCAATTCTTTAATAGCAAAAGTCGGTCAGAACAAACTTATCGCGAGTGGGTAACAGTTTTGCAGGGTATGACAAGGAAATGCAAATTCAAATGTGCTTGCAGTGCCTTATATCCAGATGTTATGTTGCATGGTGCGAGCTTGCACAATGTGTACCTGATCTCAGACTCAAAGAACAAATTTGAAACAGTCCGATGCATCATTTCAGCAGGAAGTGCAAATATTACATCAGTACGATTCCGGCTCATACGTTGGAGCGGCCAGCTATTTGCCAGGTTGGGTCGCTTGCTCGCATCGCCCCATTCCGCACCGGCAGCTTGCGCTATCTAAGTCGCGTAATCAACGCTGCACGCCTTGAAAGCAGTTCGCTACACAGGCAGTTAACAAGCGAACAGAGTTGAGTCTTCCCCTCGGAACTACTCACGGCACTAACGCCAAGACTGCCCCTCCCGACAGGCTCAGAGTCACGCTTGTGGTAGGAAAGGACATGTGCAATCCATATCCAACTGAACGAACATTAGAATTCGGCCCACTCAAAATACTTTCGTCACAAATGTAAATGCAGTAGCCCAGCACAGGGTAGCCACGCGGTCTAAGGCGCCTTGTCCTGGTCCATAGTGGACAGCATAGGCACAGCTGTAGACCGGCACTCGCAGATCAGTTATTAGTGACGTGTGTTCAAACTTGCAGGAACTTTGCCTATTGCCAAGGACTCTGATTTATACTGCATGTCTCCCATTATTTTCGACATTCAAATATTGTTAAATCTGCTTTACAGAAATAAAACTACTAACGTTATTTGCTTGAATTGCTTAAATTGTTGTACGTAATTCCAAGAACGCAGCATCCCATAGGCAGCCCACACAAGACGACTGGGCAGGACCCAACATATTTCATGGCACAAATAACCATGTACAATAATTGAGGCTGGCTGTGCGGTTCTAGTCGCTTCAGTCTGGAACCGCGTGACCGCTACGGTGGCAGGTTCGAATCCTGCCTTGGCCATGGATGTGTGTGATGTCCTTAGGTTAGTTAGGTTTAAGTAGTTCTTAAGTTCTAGGGGACTGGTGACCACAGATGTTAAGTCCCATAGTGCTCAGAGCCTGGTACAGACAAATGTAGAGCTCGTAGAGACTGGTACAGACAAATGCAGACTGGTACAGACTAGTTCAGACAAATGCAGACTGACTAATCGGAGGTCTGTACACTCGTTATAATACCTCGCGCGTTCATGTATCACTGCTTGAGTGTGATCCGTGAGGAGGAAAATGTTCTACGTTAGCACCAATATCATTGACTGCATTATATATTAATACGTAGATTGGAGGAAGCAGAATTTGGTCCGTCTCTAAGGCAGCGCCATCTCGTAGTGCGGAGACAGATGAGTGCTGCGCCTATGCGGTTGTGCTTAGCAAGGCGCGCTCTAGTGGGAAAGTTGTGTATGTGCTGACTACGCGGAACTATGTACACAACAAGTTCGTTTAGCCTCTGTTCTATTGTTCAGTACAATTTTAATAGGGAATTAAGGATTCTTCCTTGTTGTTTATTATTGACTTTGAATGAAAATGAAAGAGTTTGACTGTAAGTTTAAGCGAAATTGTATTTTACGCGAGTTTAATTTTAACCACATTCCTTCTCGATTGTTTTAAGGAGAGCGTTGTAAATCTCACAGAGTTTCTTAATCCCCAAAACACACATACAAACACACGCACCCCATCGAAATAGGATGTCATGGAAGCTACTGGCGCCCAGAGGATCCTTGTCCTCTGTGGTCAGATACCAACATACCATATCTGTCGACAACTGTTGGATAGTTATTTCCGGGGTTCTGTGTGCTATGTATTTGTGATTTACGCTATTTCGACCATATCACTCCAGCCTATAAACAATTATCGTGGCTACGTACCAATACCCTATGTTTGCTACATCTCCATCCCAATAACTGCACTGCTTTCTACTTATCTTCACCCGTTACAATTGTATCTGTCCTATTTATCTTCGACCCTTAGACTATTTGAACAACATAGCATAAGTACTCGTTTTCAACAATGTCTCTGACCACAACATTGCCATCATCTCTAAATCATTCTCTGTATCAGGAAATAGACTTTGGAAGAATCTTCCTTAAAATGTCAGAGAAATTAAAATCCTTTCAAACTTCAAAAGACCTATAATGACTTACGTTCTGTCGCAACAGCTGTCTCTTCTGCAGCTCACTTTCGTCAATCCTCTTTCCCTCAACACTTTTCCCTCATCTACAAACTTCTCTATCGAAGCTCATCTTTTCGCTGCAAGAATTCTCCTTCCACTTCTTCTAACACTCAACAAGACATCAAAAGTGCTAAACTTATCAGTGTCCCTCTTAACACCTATACTATACCTTTGTTTTAATGATTGTGATTAGAATTCTTGTGTTATAAAAGTGATATTCTTTACCCTATTAAGAGATAACAAGGAATTATCTGCCCTTCTTTGAATTTCACCAATGTCATCCGTCAATCCATATCAGGTAGCGACCCGATTCTCCAACGTAGTACTTCAGAAAAAGTCGGGCTGGGATAGTGTAGGCAGAAGTTGAAAGTCCCGCAGTGCTCAGAACCAGTTGAACCATTTTTTGATAGTGTAGGCATTAGCCTCAGTAGATTTGTTGCCTTTTCTGGATGCTACCTATGGTTCGATTTTGCAGCAACGTTTTCTGTGCGACTGCTGCAATTTAAGTATTCGTAATTGTAATCCGTAGGCAGTTAATTGAACCGAACACTTTTAAACTGGTGTGATTTACAGTGTAAGCGAAATTAAACGGATTTTTAGTACTCGTGGGGAAGAGCTCAAACTTCTTATTGTTTAGAGTAAAAAAAATGTCAAAATGTGTTTGAAACCTTATGGGACTTAACTGCTAAGGTCATCAATCACTAAGCTTACACACTACTTAACCTAAATTATCCTAAGGACAAAAACACACACCCATGCCCGAGGGATGACTCGAACCTCCGCCGGGACCTGCCGGACAGTCCATGACTTCAGCGCCTAAGACCGCTCGGCTAATTCCGTGCGGCTGTTTAGAGTCAATTGCCACTTTTCGCACCGTACAGATATCTTGTCCAAATCATTTTGCTATCGGTTTTCATCGGCTTAATGAATCATCTGCACGCAATCTGAGAGAGCTTCTCAGCTTGTCTCATAAGCAGTTTGTATGTACTGGGAACCGCAGGGCATATGAAAATAGATACGTGGTGTGTCTAAAATATTCATTGAACGCTATCAGAAAACAAACAATACAAAAAATTTAAACAAATATTCTTTACTGCACTTCAAAATAGTCGCCACCCGCTACAACACGGTTTTGGCAATGTTCGTGCAGCTTCTGAAAACTATCAACAAAGGACTTCTGTGGAATCGATCGCAGAACGGCTGTCATAGTATCTTTGATGGAGTTCACGCCCGCACAACGTGCAGGGAGTGGCAACTGACCCTTAACATCGACAAAATGTAATGTATTGCGAATACATAAAAAGAAGGATTCTTTATTGTATGATTATATGATAGCGGAACAAACACTGGTAGCAGTTACTTCTGTAAAATATCTAGGAGTATATGTGATGAACGATTTGAAGTGGAATGATCATATAAAATTAATTGTTGGTAAGGCGGGTACCAGGTTGAGATTCATTGGGAGAGTCCTTAGAAAATGTAGTCCATCAACAATACTTGAGTATTCCTCATCAGTGTGGGATTCATACCAGGCCGGGTTGACAGAGGAGATAGAAAAGATCCAAAGAAGAGCGGCGCGTTTCGTCACAGGGTTATTTGGTAACCGTGATAGCGTTACGGAGATGTTTAGCAAACTCAACTGACAGACTCTGCAAGAGAGGCGCTCTGCATCGCGGTGTAGGTTGCTCGCCAGGTTTAGAGTGGGTGCGTTTCTGGATGAGGTGTCGAATATATTAGTTCCCGCTACTTATATCTCCCGAGTAGATCACGAATGTAAAATTCGAGAGATTCGAGCGCGCACTGAGGTTTCAGACAGGCGTTCTTCCCGTGAACCATTCGCTACTGGAACAGAAAAGGGAGGTAATGACTGTGGAACGTAAAGTGCCCTCCGCCACACACCGTTGGGTGGCTTACGGAGTATAAATGTAGGTGTAGATGTAGAACAGTGCCTTGATGAACTTGTGGATACTATGCCAAGACGAAAACAGGCATGCATTAATGCAAGAGGACGTGCTACTGGGTATTAGAGGTACCAAAGAGTACAGCAATCAGGACAATGACGTTTAAAAATCTCGGTGATGATGGTAAAACATGCGATGTGTGGTTTTTCATGAACAATAAAAATTGCAGAAATGATCCTTGCGTTGATCTCTGTTCCAATTTCATGCACAGGTTGCGGAACCCTCGGAACCGAGGTGACGCAAAACTTTTTTTTAATGTGTGTTGTTTGAATCTCCTGTCGACAGCAATCATTACTTGGTATTATTACAGAACCAGTTGTGTTTCATAAGAAATGTTTCGTGAATCCGTGCTAGATACGTGTCAATCGATCGTTTTGTTTGATTTAATTCATAACGTTCGAACACAGCGCATGTTCAAAATCCCTACTAGCAACCAATGTCAGTTGTGTGGGTTTATATTTAGGCTGATTACTCCTATATCCCTTTAAGTGTACTAATGCAACATGTGCAGCTTTCCAGTCCTAACTTACAGAACTTTCGCTGTGCGAGCTGTTGTATATGATCGCTTAATATGGAACTGCTACACTAGAATTCTCCGAAAGGAACCTAATTGGTATACACTTACCTTTATTACGTGACTTCAAATGAAAGCATAGTCCGTTGTGGGCTCCACACTTTTCATATTTATTTGCACTTGGCTAATTTCGACCTTTGGTCATTAACAAGCAAATTCAATATAACACGTCGCAACACTTGTACCATACAAATCAATCACTTGTACCATACAAATCAATCCACTAACCCACATGTGAATCATCGTATAGGCATTAACGTGATCTGTGTTGAATAGGGACAATGTTTACCGTGCATGAGGGAGAACCTCGTACGATGTATCTTAAGTAGGTGCTGAACAACAAACCACTGAGAATATTTGTTTTTTCATGCACCAACACGTGACTTATTCTCAAGGTATGTCCACTTCAGTTACTCCACCTCAAAAACGTAATTAGTAATTTCATTTGCCCAATTCATATTGCTCGTCGGGCTTACTTCATCAACTTCCTGGATGTTAGAGTTTCTTGCTCCTTTGACAGGACCTGTCGACCTTACGGCCATTACAGCGGTGAGAGGCGGTACGGCAAACCGCAGCAGTCTGATGCCGTTCTCAGCACTAATTGTGAAAAACGACCGAAGTCTACTTTGCGAATGCAGACTAATTTTTGTTTTCCCGAGGTGGATAATTTACGACTGTGGAATGAAAAAAGAAAGAAAAAATGAGACGCGCGACCTGCGAAAGAATTCAAGTCACCTGTTTGCGCTTTTATTGTGGGCGGTCGGCGCATAACGGCCAGCACAGGAACAGAGCCCGCACCTGAATAATGCCGGACAAAAGAGCAGCTGAACTGCACCACAGAACTGCGGCGTCGACATCCGTGTCATTCTAGCCATTGGAGTTGCGAACTCGAAGGACGCAGTTGATAAGCACGCTAGTAAGGCAGGTGAAGATGCCGCGAGGCTAAAACGTATTCGCTGTTTCGAGGTGTCTGGAGTAAGATGATTCTCGTCACCTGTCTACACCTACATACCAGTGCACAAAAGCGCAACAAACACAACACATTGCCATGCTTAGTATGGTGTAGGAAAACCATTGCCAATGAAAGTAGCTACGAGTCGCCTCGGAATGGATCAGTACATATCGTCTACTAGTTTCAAGGTAATCTTATATCATTCTTCCTGCAAAGTAGTAGAACGTTCAGGAAATGGTGATGGGCGGGGACAGCGATCACGCTCTCTTCTCTCCAAAGTAGAACACACCTTCAATCCATTGCGCAATGAAGATTGGAAGGGCCAATTTCTTCTCATGGTCAACATCTACATCTACGTGATTACTCTGCTATTCACAATTAAGTGCCTGGCAGAGGCTTCAATGAACCACCTTCAAGCTGTCTCTCTACCGATCCACCCTCCAACGGCGCGCGGGAAAAACGAGCACTTAAATTTTTCGGTGCGAGCCCAGATTTCTCTTATTTTCTCCTGACGATCGTTTATCCCTATGTAGGTGGGTGCCAACAGAACACGCAAATACGCTTCCCTAGCACTGACTACCTCAGCCGTCGCCTTTATGAATTGTTCGGTTATCGCCGTGGTAGTATGTAGACTCGAAGAGAATTGTATACTTATATCGATACGGTGTCTGTTCTTTCGAACATGTCCTGAACAGACACCATGATGACCAGCCGTTTAGAAAGACATTAGAATTATATTAATACCTTCGGCTGCTGATGGGCGTAGTTATATATCAGCGGGGATATACAGGGTGTTACAGAAAGGTACGGCCAAACTTTCCGGAAACATTCCTCACACACAAATAAAGAAAAGATGTTATGTGGACATGTGTCCGGAAACGGTTAATTTCCAATTTAGAGCTCATTTTAGTTTAGTCAGTATGTACTGTACTGCTTAGATTCACCACCAGTTGGCCCAATTGAAGGAAGGTAATGTTGACTTCGGTGCTTGTGTTGACATGTGACCCATTGCTCTATAGTAGTAGCAGCAAGCACATCAGTACGTAGCATCAACAGGTTAGTGTTCATCACGAACGTGGTTTTGCAGTCAGTGCAATGTTTACAAATGCGGAGTTGGCAGATGCCCATTTGATGTATGGATTAGAATGGGGCAATAGCCGTGGCGCAGTACGTTTGTATCGAGACAGATTTCCAGAACGAAGGTGTCCCGACAGAAAGACGTTCGAAGCAATTGATCGGCGTCTTAGGGAGCACGGAACATTGCAGCCTATGACTCGGGACTGGGGAAGACATAGAGGGACGAGGACACCTGCAGTGGACGAGGAAATTCTTCGTGCAGTTGACGATAACCCTAATGTCAGCGTCAGAGAAGTTCCTGCTGTACAAGCTAACGTTGACCACGTCACTGTATGGAGAGTGCTACGGGAGAACCAGTTGTTTCCGTACCATGTGCAGCGTGTGCAAGCACTATCAGCAGCTGATTGGCCGCCACGGGTATGTTTCTGCGAATGGTTCATCCAACAATGTGTCAATCCTCATTTCAGTGCAAATGTTCTCTTTACGGATGAGGCTTCATTCCAACGCGATCAAATTGAAAAAACTTTCACAATCAACATGTGTGGGCTGACGAGAATCCGCATGCAGTTGTGCAATCACGTCATCAATACAGATTTTCTGTGATCGTTTGGCGAGGCATTGTTGGTGATGTCTTGATTGGGCACTGTGTTGTACTCTAAATGGAGCACGTTATCATGATTTCATATGGGATACTCTACCTGTGCTGCTAGAACATGTACCTTTACAAGTACGACATGATGTGGATTATGCACGATGGAGCTCCTGAACATTTCAGTCGAAGTGTTCGTATGCTTCTCAACAACAGATTCAGTGACCGATGGATTGGTAGAGGCGAACCAATTCCATGGCCTCCACGCTCTCCTGACCTCAACCCTCTTGACTTTCATTTATGGAGGCATTTGAAATCTCTTATCTACGCAACCCCGGTACCAAATGTAGACACTCTTCGTGCCCGTATTGTAAACGGCTGTGATACAATACGCCATTCTCCAGGGCTGTATCAGCGCATCAGGGATTCCATACGACGGAGGGTAGATGCACGTATCCTCGCTAACGGAGGACATTTTGAACATTTCCTGTAACAAAGTGTTTGAAGTCACGCTGGTACGTTCTGTTGCTGTGTTTTCCATTCCATGATTAATGTGATTTGAAGAGAAGTAATAAAATGAGCTCTAACATGGAAAGTAAGCGTTTCCGGACACAAGTCCACATATTTTCTTTCTTTGTGTGTGAGGAACGTTTCCTGAAAGTTTGGCAGTATCTTTTTGTAACACCCTGTATATCACGGGGACCTCTTCTTCGATGCGGATGAACACACATTCCCCGAACTCTTACGGGACTTGGTAAAAATGTCTTCCACGAGTAATGAGTGTGTTGGAGACGGACACTACGAATGTAGTGTGTGGACATACAAGGTGAGAATGTGAGTCTCGTGGGAAGTGAGCCTGAGATAGTCCCAACTATGCTCTCGGTGGCTCACGCTGTCTGCTTTCGGCTGCGGTGGGGCGAGGACGTCCGCTGCGCCTTGCCGTGCGCGACCGTGAGCGCTTGCTTGTGTTTACCTTCTCGCGGCGCGAGTTGTATTAGTTCCTAGTTCAGTGCGACTATGGCACACACATGGCGCCACGATACGATCAAAATTACTTTCCAACCAGATCACGCGCGTCCTCGCGCCTATGAAATAGAACAGTTCATACGCGACAATCTACGTTTAGATCCGGCGACTGTCGTCGGAATACATTTTTCTATAACGGTGAGTGTGGTTTGTGTTAAAATGACCAGTGCAGAGGTCTGCACGACTCAAACATTCTGACGGGCATATCGGTGCAGTGACGGTGGATCATGCAGGCATGGGCCTAAGGACTGTACGGGTTTATGAGCTCCCCTTCGAGGTCCCAGAGGAAGTTATTAAGGACACCTTCTGCCCATAAGGCAATGTCATCAGACACGTTGCAGAAAAGTGGCAAACTTTCTCGACGTATAAGGTCTACAATCGTGTGCGCCAAATTAAACTTGAGCTCAAGAAACATGTGCCGTCCTATTTGAACCTCGGTGGCTGTCGTGCAGTCATAATGTACGACGGTCAACCGCGTACCTTTTCCGGATGTGGGCAGGAAGGCCATGTTCGATCGAGCTGTTTACAACGTAGAATTACGCAGACACCAGTGGCAGACTCCGTTTCCCCGACGGGGACGACCATCCTGCCCCTCACGTACGCTCAGACGACGATGCGCAGCCGGCCGCGGTGGTCTAGCGGTTCTAGGCGCGCAGTCCGGAACCGCGCGACTGCTACGGTCGCAGATTCGAATCCTGCCTCGGGCATGGATGTGTGTGTTAGGTTTAAGTAGTTCTAAGTTCTAGGGGACTGATGACCACAGTAGTTAAGTCCCATAGTGCTCAGAGCCATTTGAAGATGCGCACCATCGCTATGGACGACACGGGCGATCGAGCACATCCATCGACGTCAGACGGACCAAGGGAGGAAGTGGAAGACCTCAGATGCCAACCCATATGTCGCCTCCTCCGCAGCAACAACAGCAGCAAGAGTCCCACGGAATCCAGACGCAACATATCAATCAGAACGAGATGGACGTGGACGCGAACATTGTCCCGACCGCGGCTTTCCTAGCGGAAGGTAATAAGACGCTGGATTGCCTCCCACATTCGGATACGGATGTCCGCGTTCGAAAGCAACGTTCGCCTCGACGACGCAAGCGACGTCGGCGGACACCTTCTGACGATTGCCTCCTACACACGGCCGGTCAAGAAGGTCACATCTCGTCAGACGGCATGGATGCTGCGCCTGCTGAGGATCTCAGTGGTGTAGACGGTTCACTTGCCCATACTACGATAGCCAAGTTACTTCTTGCGCCACAGATGCAGCAGGTCGCGTCGATGGACGGCGCTCCGTCTACCTCTATCAAAGACGACGTGCTTGAGAGAGATTTAGGTACCGATCAGCTACACAGCATCGTGTTGCACCCACTGTGGTCGGACCATGTTGAGAAACTTCCTGGAGAGGGCACGGGTGACAGGGGAGGGGATGGCATTGGGGATGCCACTCCAAGCGTGAAAGACTCATAATTTGTAACGGGTTCGGTGGGTCCGGCATCTCTTGCGGTTATCTTTGTTTGCCATGGCCTCTACCCCAGGTGAAGAGGCTAGGCAGCACACCTTTCGCCTTGCTACAATCAATATCAACGCGATAAGGGCACCACACAAACTGACAATGCTACAACGCATGCTCGATGCGGCGGACATCGACGTGGCCCTCTTGCAGAAAGTATGTTTCGCTAGTTTCCCTGACTTCTACGGATATACCGCCCACATCTCCCATGCTTCTTCTACCGATTGTTGTGTTGCTGTCCTGCTACGGGACGGCCTGGCGGCTACGGACGTACTGTACTTACCAAGTGCAAGAGCCATGGCACTAACTGTCAACGGTGTACGACTCATCAATGTATATGCCCCTTCAGGGCTTTTTTTCGGAAGATATTGCGCCTCTATTTATGGGCCGCATAGCCGATATGGTGATCGGAGGAGATTTTAACTGTACTTCATCTCCGTCTGATCAGCAGCCACATCACGTCCCGTGTGCGGAATTGGAAATGCTAGTGCGTGATCTCCACCTGATCGACACGTGGCGCCACATCCAAGGCTCAACTCCTGGATACACCCATTATACAAGTCATTCATCAAGTCGGTTAGACAGAATTTATGTCACAAGCACCCTTTCGACGGCGACGAGAGGAGCATAGCTCTGGCGCACTGCATTCACCGACCACACAGCCTATATTTGCACCATGGCCCACCAACCTGCACGTGTGTGGCGCAGTAGGCCCCCTTGGTAACTGAACGTCGCCCATCTGAACGAGCCGCCATGTAAAGGTGCTATCGAAGAGTCGTGGAACGCGTCCTTACAGCGTCGTAGTCGTTACCGATCCACCCTCAGTTGGTGGATTGAATGTGCGAAGCCTGCTCTTAGGCGCACCTTCATGGCTTACGGCCGGGAAGCAGCGGCATGGAGGAGGATGACGGAAAACTTTTATTACACCGCCTACGGGAATGTCTTGCTATGGAGCCCTCACCAGACAGGCAGATCATAGTCAATCGCGCGAAAGCGCACCTTGTCTCTTTAGCACGCCGTCATTTACAGGGCGCTGTTATACGGTCGCGTGCTCCAGACACGATACAATCAGAAAGGCCATCTGTGCACCACGTGCTCGTAGAACGCAGGAGGCGCCGTAGGGCACTGGTAGCCGACATGATAACGGACGACGGACAACGGACGACACGTGGCAGAACAAGCAGATATAGCAGAAGCCTTCTATGGGCATTACGCTCAACGTTATTCAGCAGTGATCCCTGGTATGGCGATGGTAGACACCGTTTCAGCATCTACATCTACATCTACATCTACATCCGTACTCCGCAAGCCACCTGACGGTGTGTGGCGGAGGGTACCCTGAGTACCTCTATCGGTTCTCCCTTCTATTCCAGTCTCGTATTGTACGTGGAAAGAAGGATTGTCGGTATGCTTCTGTGTGGGCTCTAATCTCTCTGATTTTATCCTCATGGTCTCTTCGCGAGATATACGTAGGAGGGAGCAATATACTGCTTGACTCTTCGGTGAAGGTATGTTCTCGAAACTTCAACAAAAGCCCGTACCGAGCTACTGAGCGTCTCTCCTGCAGAGTCTTACACTGGAGTTTATCTATCATCTCCGTAACGCTTTCGCAATTACTAAATGATCCTGTAACGAAGCGCGCTGCTCTCCGTTGGATCTTCTCTATCTCTTCTATCAACCCTACCTGGTGCGGATCCCACACTGCTGAGCAGTATTCAAGCATTGGGCGAACAAGCGTACTGTAACCTACTTCCTTTGTTGTCGGATTGCATTTCCTTAGGATTCTTCCAATGAATCTCAGTCTGGCATCTGCTTTACCGACGATCAACTTTATATGATCATTCCATTTTAAATCACTCCTAATGCGTACTCCCAGATAATTTATGGAATTAACTGCTTCCAGTTGCTGAACTGCTATTTTGTAGCTAAATGATAAGGGACCTATCTTTCTATGTATTCGCATCACATTACACTTCGCTACATTGAGATTCAATTGCCATTCCGTGCACCATGCGTCAATTCGCTGCAGATCCTCCTGCATTTCAGTACAATTTTCCATTGTTGCAACCTCTCGATACACCACAGCATCATCTGCAAAAAGCCTCAGTGAACTTCCGATGTCATCCACCAGGTCATTTATGTATATTGTGAATAGCAACGGTCCTATGACACTCCCCTGCGGCACACCTGAAATCACTCTTACTTCGGAAGACTTCTCTCCATTGAGAATGACGTGCTGCGTTCTGTTATCTAGGAACTCCTCAATCCAATCACACAATTGATCTGATAGTCCGTATGCTCTTACTTTGTTCATTAAACGACTATGGGGAACTGTGTCAAACGCCTTGCGGAAGTCAAGAAACACGGCATCTACCTGTGAACCCGTGTCTAAGGCCCTCTGAGTCTCGTGGACGAATAGCGCGAGCTGGGTTTCACACGATCGTCTTTTTCGAAACCCATGCTGATTCCTACAGAGTAGATTTCTAGTCTCCAGAAAAGACATTATACTCGAACATAATACGTGTTCCAAAATTCTACAACTGATCGACGTTAGAGATATAGGTCTATAGTTCTGCACATCTGTTCGACGTCCCTTCTTGAGAACGGGGATGACCTGTGCCCTTTTCCAATCCTTTGGAACGCTTCGCTCTTCTAGAGACCTACGGTACACCGCTGCAAGAAGGGGGGCAAGTTCCTTCGCGTACTCTGTGTAAAATCGAACTGGTATCCCATCAGGACCAGCGGCCTTTCCTCTTTTGAGCGATTTTAATTGTTTCTCTATCCCTCTGTCGTCTACTTCGATATCTACCATTTTGTCAACTGTGCGACAATCTAGAGAAGGAAGCACAGTGCAGTCTTCCTCTGTGAAACAGCTTTGGAAGAAGACATTTAGTAATTCGGCCTTTAGTCTGTCATCCTCTGTTTCAGTACCATTTTGGTCACAGAGTGTCTGGACATTTTGTTTTGATCCACCTACCGCTTTGACATAGGACCAAAATTTCTTAGGATTTTCTGCCAAGTCAGTACATAGAACGTTACTTTCGAATTCATTGAAAGCCTCTCGCATAGCCCTCCTCACACTACATTTCGCTTCGCGTAATTTTTGTTTGTCTGCAAGGCTTTGGCTATGTTTATGTTTGCTGTGAAGTTCCCTTTGCTTCCGCAGCAGTTTTCTAACTCGGTTGTTGTACCACGGTGGCTCTTTTCCATCTCTTACGATCTTGCTTGGCACATACTCATCTAACGCATATTGTACCATGGTTTTGAACTTTGTCCACTGATCCTCAACACTATCTGTACTTGAGACAAAACTTTTGTGTTGAGCCGTCAGGTACTCTGTAATCTGCTTTTTGTCACTTTTGCTAAACAGAAAAATCTTCCTACCTTTTTTAATATTTCTATTTACGGCTGAAATCATCGACGCAGTAACCGCTTTATGATCGCTGATTCCCTGTTCTGCATTAACTGATTCAAATAGTTCGGGTCTGTTTGTCACCAGAAGGTCTAATATATTATCGCCACGAGTCGGTTTTCTGTTTAACTGCTCAAGGTAGTTTTCAGATAAAGCACTTAAAAATATTTCACTGGATTCTTTGTCCCTGCCACCCGTTATGAACGTTTGAGTCTCCCAGTCTATATCCGGCAAATTAAAATCTCCACCCAGAACTATAACATGGTGGGGAAATCTACTCGAAATATTTTCCAAATTATTCTTCAGGTGCTGAGCCACAACAGCTGCTGAGCCCGGGGGCCTATAGAGACATCCAATTACCATGTCTGAGCCTGCTTTAACCGTGACCTTCACCCAAATCATTTCACAATTCGAATCTCCGTCAATTTCCTTCGATACTATTGCACTTCTTATCGCTATAAACACGCCTCCCCCTTCACTGTCCAGCCTATCTCTGCGGTATACATTCCAATCAGAGTTTAGGATTTCATTACTGTTTACGTCTGGTTTCAGCCAACTTTCTGTTCCTAGTACTATATGGGCGTTGTGACCGTTTATTAATGAGAGCAGTTCTGGGACCTTTCTATAGACGCTTCTGCAGTTTACTATTAGCACATTAATATTGGTATTCCTTGTTGCATTTTGCCTACTCCTGCCTTGCCGCGTCTCAGGAGGCGTCTTGTCGGGCCTAGGGAGGGAATTCTCTAACCTAAAAAAACCCCATGTGCACTCCACACGTACTCCGCTACCCTCGTAGCCGCTTCCGGCGTGTAGTGCACGCCTGACCTATTCAGGGGGACCCTACATTTCTCCACCCGATAGCGGAGGTCGAGAAATTTGCACCCCAGCTCTCCGCAGAATCGTCTGAGCCTCTGGTTTAAGCCTTCCACTCGGCTCCAAACCAGAGGACCGCGATCGGTTCTCGGAACGATACTACAAATAGTTAGCTCTGATTCCACCCCGCGAGCGAGGCTTTCCACCTTCACCAACTCCGCCAACCGCCTGTAAGAACTGAGGATGACCTCTGAACCCAGACGGCAAGAGTCATTGGTGCCGACATGAGCAACAATTTGCAGTCGGGTGCACCCAGTGCTCTCTATCGCCGCCGGTAGGGCCTCCTCCACATCTCGGATGAGACCCCCCGGCAAGCAGACAGAGTGAACACTGGCCTTCTTCCCCGACCTTTCCGCACATGTCCACGGTACAGTTCCAAAAGACATGGTGCCGACTTTACTGGCAGAAGTGACACAAGAGGAAGTGCACGTCGCCATTGGTAAAGGGGCTTCCCATAAATCACCAAAAAAGGAAGGATAACCATTAGAGTTCTATCGAGCCTTTAAACAACTGTTGGTGCCGTGTTTGATTGAAATTTGTCAGGAATTGATGTCCCCAGGTATAACATTGCCTGCACCGTTCTTGGAAGGTCTGATTGTCCCCATCCATAAGCCGAAGGGACGGAATCATGTCCGCGATTATCGCCCCTTAACTTGAGTGAACGGCGACTTGAAGATCTTTTCGAGGCTCCTATCAGAACGTATTCGCGGCACACTATCGCACGTCCTGTCGGGCGATCAGACGTCCTTGGGGGGACCGAACAACATCAGAACTGCGTTAAGTCGTTACAGAGATGTCCGCAGCTCGTGGTCGTGCGGTATCGTTCTCGCTTCCCACGCCCGAGTTCCCGGGTTCGATTCCCGGCGGGGTCAGGGATTTTCTCTGCCTCGTGATGACTGGGTGTTGTGTGATCTCCTTAGCTTAGTTAGGCTTAAGTAGTTCTAAGTTCTAGGGGACTGATGACCATAGATGTTAAGTCCAATAGTGCTCAGAGCCATTTGATCGTTACAGGGATCTCATCTCCCTTGCACGGGTGAGACGTTTGCCGACAGCCCTGGCGTCTATCGACTTTAGCCAGGCTTTTGACCATGTGAGCCACACTTGCCTCACGGCCGTTCTACGACGCATGGAATACCCCGACACCTTTATCACAGTGTTGAAACGCCTTCTACATGGTGCTACTTCTCGAGTTCTTGTTAATGGAAGACTGACGGCACCCATGCCGATTCGCCGATCAGTACGACAGGGATGTCCATTATCAAGATTGTTATTTGTATTGGCCTTAGAAACTTTGTTGTGTGGTCTCCGAGACAGGCTCACTGGGATACAGTTCGGCGGCTCCATCTATCGTTGCACCAAAAAGCGGATGATGTGATGATCGTCATACGTGGAGCTGGATTACAACCTACGTTACAGCTTCTGGTAGCCAAATCTACGTTGACAAGTCCGTTGCCTTCAGCATCGGGATTCGGCTACCGCAGGAACACATTGCCCCCTTACGCTTCAGTGATACTGTACGCTGCTTGGGCTTAGATTTCATGAACGACATGGGACGCGCGACGACGCACAATTATCTACGCCTTCCTAAGCAAATTAGGGCCGGACTTGCAAATCAGCGCTTGAGATCCCTCAACATCGTACAGCGGGCGTATTATGCCAATGTATACCTTGCGTCCCGCATACCGTATGTCGCCCAAACATTACCCTTTCCAAAACCCTTGGCTCGTAGCATTATGGCAGCCATGGATATTTCTTCACCGCTGGTATGTTACTGAAGATCAGATACGTATCTCTTACCATCCCCAAGGAAAAAGGTGGTCTCGGCCTAGTTAACGTCCATGATAGGGCCATTGCCCTCTTTGATAGCTCACATTTATGTCTGCTGCGCCGTTGTCCTACGAGCCTAACGAGTCTGCTTCTGACATTGATATCCATATACATAAAAAGAATGATAACATAAAAATAAAATAAAAAATAATTTGAAAAACCTGCATGGAGCGTCTGGTCTGTAAGCAGGAGATCCCGGGTTCGAGTTCCGGTCGGGAAACACATTTTTAACTCTCCCCGTTGATATATATCAACGCTCATCAGCAGCTGAAGGTATTAATATAATTCTAATTTCCAAGAGAATTGGTTTTAAACTCACCTTCTGACAGTCCTTCTGAAGTCAGACTATAAAGTTTGATGGTCAACTCCAAAGGAGCAAATGAATGTGAAGTTTGACAGATTAAATTGAGTTTTCTTTAAACTCAATAAGAACTTTGTTTGGTCTGACGTTCCCAGCATCTATGGCAGCACGGTCAACTGCCCACCAATCAAAGGCTGGTCACGGGCTACACGACACCACCACAGCAGCAGCCATGACAGTCTTTTGTTTCTGAGGAAGGCGTTGATGGTAACTATCAGAGGCTCGTGCTTCTACCCAGAACTGATGTGGCAATAAGTGTGAGCATATTTTTACAGCAAAATGAAGAAATAGAAAAAAAATCATTTTTTTATTTTCATTCCGGAATTTCACACTTGTATGATTTATCACTGCATTTTGTTTTTGTTCAACAAGTATATGTTATGACGTATTTTGTGGCTTTGTGTCATTGATAACGTAATAAATAATGCTCCCTGTGGCAGGTTTCTTTACTCAAACGCCCTTTTGTGAGTTCCCATACAGTCTCGTCACCAGAAACCACATGCTTTGGAGTACGGTACGCCCAGAAAACCAACTAAACTGAATGATCCTACACGGAAAGAGCGGACTGCCGCGTCGTCTACAGTATCGTTTCATAGTATAACGAGATGCGTGCGAGGATCACTCAGCGCGCACACTTTACGGCATCGTTCGTTTTCATGAGAAAAGAAGGAACGTCAAATAGGCACCGACACAACCTCTTTCAGAAATTCGTATTCTTTTTCAGTCACATGGCTGCTATTTCATAAGGTTCGAAGAAGGGAACAAAACCGAATAAACAAGAGCTTTGATAACGTCACTTCCTTTTCCAGGATTTTATCAGTGACTGAAAATAGAGGTCGCGGCAAAGCCGGCGCAGATATTCTGGGCATTCTGCCGTTATGCTGACAAAGGAAGTCAAGGCGCGAACAGATAAAACTTGCAGCTATTGCAGAAGCCAACGCCGTATTACGGTTGGAGTAGTTAACTAGCAAGGCGGTTACGCAAACGATGAAGTAGTATCTTCACTTGATAAATGATTACATATTAAATCACTGACATATCGATTAGAAGTCTTTCAAATGACATGTAAATTCAATATTTTGCAATCATTCCGAGTAAAATAAGTATCGATAACGCTCTGCACTCTCAACTTCCGCTCACTAAGCGACATAGCATCTATTCTTGATTTTTGTTTACTGACACTAATAGCCATAGATATTTTCATTCATTTTTCCAAACCGCCTCATCCGGCCATCCTCATTCAGGTTTTCCGTGATTTCTCTAAATCGCTCCAGGCAAATGCTGGGATGGTTCCTTTGAAAGGGCGCGGCCGACTTCCTTCCCCATCCTTCCCTAATACGACGAGACCGATGACCTCGTTATTTGGACTCTTCCCCCAAACAATCCAATCGAATACAATCCAAACCTTATGCATCATATTTGTTTCATCTTCTGATCTGCTCTATTTTTATCTTACGTATTTCAGGGTCTTTTTCTGGCAATAACGTAATTTGCATCTAACTCTTATTTGACGTTTTCTAAATCTGCATCTACATACATATTACACAAACCACTGTGAGGTGTGTAGAGGAAGGTACCATGTATCATTACACGCTTACAAGCTTTCCCTACAGAACTATGTCCACGCACCTTACAAGTATTCCCTATAGAATTATGTCCACTCACCTTGTGGTGATTTCTCTTTCTGCACTCCAGTCCATACGCCTCCTCTGTTGGAAAAATCACATTTCTCCGCTCAAAAGCTGTAGTAGAAGGAGTGGAACAGCCCTTATCTACAGGTCTAACCAAAAATTTTAGTATTGGGCTTTCAAAACAGTTGAGTAGAAGACAAATCCCCCCAAAAATTTACTATTTCTTCTCTTCTTGGTGACAAAATCTCCGCGAAGTCCGTGATAACAGCATGTTTGTTTCGTCATTCACCTGCAGTCAATATCAATCTTATTTAGCCAGCTTATGGTTTTTACTCGACCCTGTTTCCGCAAAGATTACAAAACAGATTGTCTGTGACAGAGTGACTGCACTAATATTACCCAAATCAATCTCTTCGTCCGTTTAGTTCTCGATAACGAATTGTGTTAAGTGCCGGTCGGACATTAGTTTCATGCAAAAGCCACAGTTTACGCATAAAATCCGGACTTCCACGCAACCGTCTTTCTCACTTGTTCGCGTTCACTTTATGGCAGTCATAACTAACAAAATTTTATATCGATTCACAGATGCTAATGCACGCATACGAACCTCTTGAAGGCTGAGCTCCGGATAAAATCTAGACTTCATAAGCCAATTCTTCAGCACACATAATAAGCGCGACTCTCCTCGGACTGGTTCAGAAACATTGCAGTCAATAATCTGTCAGTATAAATTTGCGTTATCTCATGTTGTTTACATTACGTCAAACACAACTTTATAGCTCTTACAAGCAATTTATTTAATTAAAAGGTTTAGAAAACCTGGAAATATAAAAAAAAACTTTATATTCAAAAAACTGAATTAACGTAGAATTTTCTTGTTTCCCAGTACCATAAGCTGGAAAAGTGTACTTTAAAAATTTCCCCTAAGGATACGATTAACTCTCTCTCTGTAGACAATTCCTTTGCTTCCAGTTATTCAGTAGACATAACACCATTTATTTATTATATTTGTTTGCATTCACAACTTTATTCATAATAATAACGAATGTGAAATCAGCTATAATCAATAAAATACATAATGTTCTCTGAAGATAAAATTTCATTTCCAAAATATGTAGTTTTGAAGGCTTAGGATTTCATAATCTGTAAGATACTGACATCTTTCCGTAACAGCCCTTACTACTTGGAACTAACAGTTTCGTTCGATCGTAAGCGTCCATTTGTCTTGCTAGAATCATGACTGTTCGTCTGTATGTACTGTCTTCTGAATTGTATGGGAACAATTCGAAGGCGCTACGCCTCAGTAAGAGCTCTAATTTCTCTTATATTCGCGGCTCTCACGCGTAATGCACTTTTCCGGCAGTACAATCATTACGTAGTCAGCTTCAAAAGACTTTCTCTGTCTTTTTTGAGTAGTATTTCACTCGAGAATCTCGTTTCCCTCCTAGGGATTTCAATTGGAGCACACAATGCATCTTCGTAACACTAACGTGTTGATGAAACCTATCAGTATCAAATCCAGCGGCACGACTCTGAATTTCTTCGATTTCTTCGTTTAATCCAACCTGTTGGGAATTGAAAAGACTCGAGCACTACTCAAGAATTGTTCGCACAGGTGTTCTATAAACGGAATCCTTTGTAGACGAGTTACATTTTCCTAAGACTCTCCCTATTAACAGAAGTCGACCATTCGCTCTCCTTGCTACCTTCCTTATGTGCTCTTCCGTTTCACATCACTTTGCAACGTTACACCTAGATATTCAATGGACGTGATACTATCATACATGTACCCAAACTTAATGCATTTTAATCGTTGCACCTTCTGATCCTGTTCGACTTTTACCTTACGTATTTCAGGGTCTCTACCTTTCACTAATATAATTTGCATCTAACTCCTACACTAAATTGGAAAATTAAAGGATTGTTTTTCCTAGTCGACTGCATTAGTCATACTACATGCAGTCATAATGGCTGTTATGACAGGTGGGAGACTGGAACCAGTTTGTTTAGGCTTTCGGGTATCAGATAAACTAAGTGAAGTAGGCAAAGTGAATAAAATGGTTTAAAAAACGGTGAATAAGTCGATAATTGGTTTAGTTCTGATGAGAAAATCTCATGCTATAGTATAATCTGAAACACTGACGAAACTAAAATCTTGTAAGGGTGACACTTGACTGTTGGGTTACAGTAGGGTTCCTATTTTCCTGTAAATTTATTTAACAATTATTAAAGTTCTGAAAATGGTTGTTAAAGATTCAAGTTTGTAATTTCCATATTAACATAGTGAGAAACACCAAAATAACCTGAGATTAACACATCAAAGTGCAAAGTTTGCTGCTGCTTTCCACTGAATATATGGTCCTTAATTATTATACAATGAACGCCAAAGAAACTGGTACAAGCGCACTTATTCAAATACAGAGATATATAAAGAGGCATAATAGGGCGCTGCGGTCACCAACGCCTATACAAGACACAAATTGTCTGGAGCATTTGCTACATCGGCTACTGCTGCGACAATGGCCGGTTATCAAGATTTCAGTGAGTCTGAACGTGGTGCTATACTCGGCACCCGAGCGACTGGACACAGCACCTCTGAGGTAGAGATGAAGTGGGCCTTTCCAGTTCGCTCATTTCACAAATTTGGCATGATTATCAGGAATCCGGTAAAATAACAGATCTCTGACATCGCTACGACCGGAGAAAGACCTACAAGAACGGAACCAACGATGACCGAAGAGAATCGTTCAGTGTGATAGAAGTGAAAGCCTTCCGCAAATTGTTGCAGATCTCAATTTTGGGCCATCAAGAAGGGTCAGCGACCGAACCATTCAACGAAACAATATCGATATGGGCTTGCGGAGCCCAAGGTCCACTTTTGTACCTTTGATGACTGGGCGACACAAAGGTTTAGGTCTCGCCTGGACCCGTCAACACCGACATAGGACTGTTGATGACTGGAAAGATGTTGCCTGGTCGGACGAGTCTCCTTCACATTGAATCGGGTGGATGGACGTGTACGTGTATTAAGAGAACCTCATAAGTCCATGGACCCTGAATATAATCAAGGGACTGTCAAGCTGTTGGAGGCTCTGTAATGGTGTGGGCCGTGTGCAGTAGAAGTGATATCGGATCTCTGATACGTCTAGATACGACTCTGACAGCTGACACGTGCGCAAGCATCCTTTCTGATCACCTGCATCCATTCCTGTCCATTGCGGATTGGGATGGAGCTATACACTTCCAGCAGCGCAATGCGACACCCCAGGCGTCCAGAATTGCTACAGAGTGGCTCCAGGAACACTCTTTTGAGTTTAAACACTTCCGCTAGCCACCACATTCCCCAGACATGAACATTATTGAGCATATCTGGATTGTTTTGCAACGTGCTGTTCAGAAGAGATTCCAGCCCCCTCATGCTCTTACGTATTTATGGTCAGCCCTGCAGGATACTTGGTGCCGATTCGCTCGAACACTAGTTTAAACATTAGTCAAACTCATGCCGCGTCATGTTGCAGCACTTCTGCACACTCGCTGGGGCCCTACACGATATTAGACAGATGTACCAGTTAATTTGGCTCTTCTGTTTATAATGTGACCGATTTATAATTAGGTAATAATTGCTCCATATATGATCTGGTGGCCATGGCTAGAGTTTGCTACATTTCACTTATTTGGTCATTAGCTTCACAGTTTTAAAGGATTTCTATATCATCTGTTTAGGATCTAAAGCTTTCATGTCTCATGATGACAGTGTTACGTAGCAACGTGAGTTCGTGAGCTCTAATTTTCTCTCGTGTAGATCACTCAAAACCACGGAGACACCGGCTGTTGCCGAGTAATGGGATGCAGGCTGTAGCCAGTACGGCTACGACGTTTTAATTGCTGCCGAATCGTTTTAACTCACGACGTATGGCTTGAGAGCGCTTATCCTTTGGTCCCCCACCCTGTTCGCCTCTACCTTTCCATGTACGAACTCTCTCTCTCTCTCTCTCTCTCTCCCTCTCTCACTCACACACACACACACACACACACACACACACACACACACACACACACACACACATGAGCGTACACGCACAGGCACGCAGACATGATCAGCAAAGAGGAAAACAAGTCACAAGTGGCGGATAGGACATACGCATTGCCAGGAGCATGTGCGCATCGTTTTCCTTAATGAGATCTCAGCGCTTGGCCCACTTTTCCTGCGGCGTCTCCTGTTCCCTGGCAGAGAATGGAGCTTGCTTTGATAAAAGGGAAGCCACCCTCAGTTTCTCATGGTGCCCTACAAGTGCGTGTGCGTGCGTGCGTGCGTGTGTGTGTGTGTGTGTGTGTGTGTGTGTGTGTGTGTATGGAGAAGGGCTGTGGGAAAGGAGGAAGCGAGGAACAGACAGAGAGAGAGGGAGAGAGAGAAAGAGAGAGAGAGAGAGCTCACACAGGTTGGGCAGCTTCAGTAGCAGCCTTCGTCCCGACCCTGTGGCGGACTCTTCAGTAAGTTAAGACCGCTGCTAACTGGCGAAACGGTATCCATACCTCCCACCAATCACTCGTGCCCCTCCAACTACACTTACTGATCATATGCTTCTGGATCAAAATCTTCCTCCTTCTACGTCCTTGCAAGCTTAATTTCAAACCGATGACTTCTTTTTCTGCTCAAGATCGTCTAATGACAAACAAAAACTTTTACAACCGCTCAATCATACAATGTAGACTTTCACAGCCGGTGTTGTGATAAATATAATACACTCATGGAAATTGAAATTAGAACATCGTGAACTCATTGTCCCAGGAAGGGGAAACTTTATTGACACATTCCTGGGGTCAGATACATCACATGATAACACTGACAGAACCCTAGGCACATAGACACAGGCAACAGAGCATGCACAATGTCGGCATTAGTACAGTGTATATCCACCTTTCGCAGCAATGCAGGCTGCTATTCTCCCATGGAGACGATCGTAGAGATTCTGGATGTAGTCCTGTGGAACGGCTTGCCATGCCATTTCCACCTGGCGCCTCAGTTGGACCAGCGTTCATGCTGGACGTGCAGACCGCGTGAGACGACGCTTCATCCAGTCCCAAACATGCTCAATGGGGGACAGATCGGGAGTTCTTGCTGGCCAGGGTAGTTGACTTACACCTTCTAGAGCACGTTGAGTGGCACGGGATACATGCGGACGTGCATTGTCCTGTTGGAACAGCAAGTTCCCTTGCCGGTCTAGGAATGGTAGAACGATGGGTTCGATGACGGTTTGGATGTACCGTGCACTATTCAGTGTCCCCTCGACGATCACCAGAGGTGTACGGCCAGTGTAGGAGATCGCTCCCCACACCATGATGGCGGGTGTGGGCCCTGTGTGCCTCGGTCGTATGCATTCCTGATTGTGGCGCTCACCTGCACGGCGCCAAACACGCATACGACCATCATTGGCACCAAGGCAGAAGCGACTCTCATCGCTGAAGACAACACGTCTCCATTCGTCTCTCCATTCACGCCTGTCGCGACACTACTGGACGCGGGATGCACGATGTTGGGGCGTGAGCGGAAGACGGCCTAACGGTGTGCGGGACCGTAGCGCAGCTTCATGGAGACGGTTGCGAATGGTCCTCGCCGATACCCCAGGAGCAACAGTGTCCCTAATTTGCTAGGAAGTGGCGGTGCGGTCCCCTACGGCACTGCGTAGGATCCTACGGTCTAGGCGTGCATCCGTGCGTCGCTGCGGTCCGGTCCCAGGTCGACGGGCACGTGCACCTTCCGCCGACCACTGGCGACAACATCGATGTACTGTGGAGACCTCACGCCCCACGTGTTGAGCACTTCGGCGGTACGTGTACCCGGCCTCCCGCATGCCCACTATACGCCCTCGCTCAAAGTCCGTCAACTGCACATACGGTTCACGTCCACGCTGTCGCGGCATGCTACCAGTGTTAAAGACTGCGATGGAGCTCCGTATGCCACGGCAAACTGGCTGACACTGACGGCGGCGGTGCACAAATGCTGCGCAGCTAGCGCCATTCGACGGCCAACACCGCGGTTCCTGGTGTGTCCGCTGTGCCGTGCGTGTGATCATTGCTTGTACAGCCCTGTCGCAGTGTCCGGAGCAAGTATGGTGGGTCTGACACACCGGTGTCAATGTGTTCTTTTTTCCATTTCCAGGAGTGTACATCGACCACGGCCTCTAAGCCCGGAAGTTTCAACTGAAGGGTTTTACAACCGCTGTTAACAGACTGAAAACTAATGTTACAGAATGTTAACAACTTTCCGTTTCACACAGGCAGAAAACGCTTCCTAATGTACCGCAAAACTGTAATTATTAGAAACCGGCTTTCGGCTTCTTATGCCATCTTCAGAGCACGACCGAATGTCCCAAACACAGATAAAATGATGTTTAATTTACACAGATACTATTAGACAGCAGTTACAAAAATGGTAAATATAGAGTGTTTACATAGGAAAATACAATATCTTTTATCACGGCTAAATACTGACATTAACTCCAAAAGCAGAGAGAGAGTTTTATGTAAAAGCTCTCCGTCTTCAGGGCACGAGTGGCCTACCGGGAACAACCGACCGCCGTGTGATTGCTTAGGATCCTATGTGGAAACTACAGTTACATGCAGCTGGCAGAATTATATTCCTACATTCTTCGCTTAGTAGAAGAGCAAGAAAATATGTAAGTAGGCTTCTGCGGTGTAGCTGAGTATCTTATAGCGCCTGGTAGTGCAGATTCTAGAGCATTTCGACTACCCTGTGTCGTGGGTCAAAGAAACCTATGGCCATTCCTAAGGCTCCTCTTTTTGCACTTTCAGTATCCGATTTTGTCCCCATTTGACACTGATGCTACATGCCCGAGTAATGTTTCTAGGAGGGGTCACACAAGCGTTTTGTAACAATGACCTTAATAGACTGATTGCATTTATCTCTTTATCCTTTAAATTTAACCATAGACCTCTACCTTTTTTAACTACAACTCTGAATGTGTGTTCGTTCCAGTCCATATCACCATTTTTTTCTATTGTCTTCAGTAAGAAGGCTGACACGTTGCTGCTATCAGCGATATCCTGTCATCTGCGAGCATTCCCTCCTCGGCTCCACTGCTACAACCAACATCCATTTAAACTACATAGCGTAGACGAGCTGTGGTATACTTCTTGTTTTTTACATACCCCACTTCAACGTCACCTCAATGATTCAGGCTGCGCAACTATTAGTCAAGTTGTGTCGAACATTTCATATTCCTCTATGTAAGTCCAGTACCTCCACATTAGTAATCCGAAGTACTCGTCTAATGTTCAGCGTTTTCCTGTCTTATCACATTTCAATAGATTGTGTTCTCCTGTTACATGAACTGTTGACCGTCAACGTTTCACTTCTGCACAAAGCCAGACTCCCAATGCTTGCGGAAGAAGACGTATTACATTTAAAGTAAGACATGGTGTTAACAAGTTCTCTTTTGCAGAAGTGCTTCTCCTGCCGGTTCATATTAATGCTCCTCTGCGATTGTCGTTTCCTTTGCTATCGATTATTTTTTAGTGTCTTATTTCCTAATTTCAATCCGAATACATTCCCCTACTTTTGTTTTTCGTTAGTGACCTTATGAATTCCTTTAATGACACTATCCAATTCGTTCACTTGCTCAGCCAAGTCTTCGGCATCTCTGATATAATTACAGCCTCACTGGCAAGCTAGAAAATTTATTTATTTTTCTCTCACCTTCAAGTCACATTCGAAATTTCTCCTTGGTTTCTAACACAACTTACTCAGTCAAAAGTCAGAAAATTATTCAGAAAAAGTTAGAAAACTTTTCTCACTCTCTTATCAAGTGTTACTCCATTTCATATACTCCGACACTTGTAGCTGTAGTCTGTTCTCTGTACATGTTGTAGTAAACCTTTGGCCACCACTACTTTGTACTTGCTAGTTTCATAATTGCAGAGAGTGGTCTTCTGTCAGTCATTCTTACATTTTCAATGTAATATCTGTCGGTATTTTGCCACTATCACCTATTAAACTGATACTTTGGTAATATTCACACCTGTCAACAGCTTTCTTTCTTGGAATTATGTTGAAGTCTGACAGTTTTTTACCTGTCTCATGTGTATGGCTGACGAGGTGTAATAGTTTCGTTATAGCTTGCTGTCGCAAGTCTCTCAATAAGTCTGACGCAATGTCGTGTTAAGAGCTTGTTAAACTTGTTGTTTTTGTTGGAGAGTCGGAGGAGACAGGATGGCGAGTCGGCGCCTGTTGACACTCTCGTCAGCTGTGGTGTGCGACCATCCTCAGCAGCTCTGGCGGGTCTGCACACCTCTGCTGCCTGCCGTACCTCCGCAAACGGAGGCCCAAATCCGTAGCTCCGCGGCGCGTTTCACCTACTCCGGCTGCTGTAAAGCACGGCCAAACCACAGTATTTTTCTCCTTCGTAGAGCATGCAGGCCGGATGAGGTGTCATCGCTACAGTAGATAAAATATCTAGTAATTATGACAGTGCTAATGAAATCATCCCCCCCCATGAACCATGGACCTTGCCGTTGGTGGGGAGGCTTGCGTGCCTCAGCGATACAGATGGCCGTACCGTAGGTGCAACCACAACGGAGGGGTATCAGTTGAGAGGCCAGACAAACGTGTGGTTCCTGAAGAGGGGCAGCAGCCTTTTCAGTAGTTGCAGGGGCAACAGTCTGGATGATTGACTGATCTAGCCTTGCAACATTAACCAAAACGGCCTTGCTGTGCTGGTACTGCGAACGGCTGAAAGCAAGGGGAAACTACAACCGTAATTTTTCCCGAGGACATGCAGCTTTACTGTATGATTAAATGATGATGGCATCCTCTTGGGTAAAATATTCCGGAGGTAAAATAGTCCCCCATTCGGATCTCCGGGCGGGGACTACTCAGGAGGATGTCGTTATCAGGAGAAAGAAAACTGGCGTTCTTCGGATCGGAGCGTGGAATGTCAGATCCCTTAATCGGGCAGGTAGGTTAGAAAATTTAAAAAGGGAAATGGATAGGTTGAAGTTAGATATAGTGGGAATTAGTGAAGTTCGGTGGCAGGAGGAACAATACTTCTGGTCAGGTGACTACAGGGTTATAAACACAAAATCAAATAGGGGTAATGCAGGAGTAGGTTTAATAATGAATAGGAAAATAGGAATGCGGGTAAGCTACTACAAACAGCATAGTGAACGCATTATTGTGGCCAAGATAGATACGAAGCCCACACCTACTACAGTAGTACAAGTTTATATACCAACTAGCTCTGCAGATGATGAAGAAATTGAAGAAATGTACGATGAAATAAAAGAAATTATTCAGATAGTGAAGGGAGACGAAAATTTAATAGTAATGGGTGACTGGAATTCGAGTGTAGGAAAAGGGAGAGAAGGAAACATAGTAGGTGAATATGGATTGGGGCTAAGAAATGAAAGAGGAAGCCGCCTAGTAGAATTTTGCACAGAGCACAACTTAATCATAGCTAACACTTGGTTTAAGAATCATGAAAGAAGGTTGTATACGTGGAAGAACCCTGGAGATACTAAAAGGTATCAGATAGATTATATAATGGTAAAACAGAGATTTAGGAACCAGGTTTTAAGTTGTAAGACATTTCCAGGGGCAGATGTGGACTCTGACCACAATCTGTTGGTTATGACCTGTAGATTAAAACTGAAGAAACTGCAAAAATGTGAGAAATTAAGGAGATGGGACCTGGATAAACTGAAAGAACCAGAGGTTGTACAGAGTTTCAGAGAGAGTATAAGGGAACAATTGACAGGAATAGGGGAAAGAAATACAGTAGAAGAAGAATGGGTAGCTCTGAGGGATGTAGTAGTGAAGGCAGCAGAGGATAAAGTAGGTACAAAGACGAGGGCTGCTAGAAATCCTTGGGTAACAGAAGAAATATTGAATTTAATTGATGAAAGGAGAAAATATAAAAATGCAGTAAATGAAGCAGGCAAAAAGGAATACAAACGTCTCAAAAATGAGATCGACAGGAAGTGCCAAATGGCTAAACAGGGATGGCTAGAGGACAAATGTAAGGATGTAGAAGCTTATCTCACTAGGGGTAAGATAGATACTGCCTACAGGAAAATTAAAGAGACCTTTGGAGAGAAGAGAACCACGTGTATGAATATCAAGAGCTCAGATGGCAGCCCAGTTCTAAGCAAAGAAGGGAAGGCAGAAAGGTGGAAGGAGTATATAGAAGGTTTATACAAGGGCGATGTACTTGAGGACAATATTATGGAAATAGAAGAGGATGTAGATGAAGACGAAATGGGAGATATGATACTGCGTGAAGAGTTTGACAGAGCACTGAAAGACCTGAGTCGAAACAAGGCCCCCGGAGTAGACAACATTCCATTAGAACTACTGACGGCCTTGGGAGAGCCAGTCATGACAAAACTCTACCAGCTGGTGAGCAAGATGTATGAGACAGGCGAAATACCCTCAGACTTCAAGAAGAATATAATAATTCCAATCCCAGAGAAAGCAGGTGCTGACAGATGTGAAAATTACCGAACTATCAGTTTAATAAGCCACGGCTGCAAAATACTAACGCGAATTCTTTACAGACGAATGGAAAAACTGGTAGATGCAGACCTCGGGGAGGATCAGTTTGGATTCCGTAGAAATGTTGGAACACGTGAGGCAATACTGACCTTACAACTTATCTTAGAAGAAAGAGTAAGAAAAGGCAAACCTACGTTTCTAGCATTGTAGACTTAGAGAAAGCTTTTGACAATGTTGACTGGAATACTCTTTTTCAAATTCTAAAGGTGGCAGGGGTAAAATACAGGGAGCGAAAGCCTATTTATAATTTGTACATAAACCAGATGGCAGTAATAAGAGTCGAGGGGCATGAAAGGGAAGCAGTGGTTGGGAAAGGAGTGAGACAGGGTTGTAGCCTCTCCCCGATGTTATTCAATCTGTATATTGAGCAAGCAGTAAAGGAAACAAAAGAAAAATTTGGAGTAGGTATTAAAATTCATGGAGACGAAGTAAAAACTTTGAGGTTCGCCGATGATATTGTAATTCTGTCAGAGACGGCAAAGGACTTGGAAGAGCAGTTGAACGGAATGGACAGTGTCTTGAAAGGAGGATATAAGATGAACATTAACAAAAGCAAAACGAGGATAATGGAATGTAGTCAAATTAAATCGGGTGATGCTGAGGGAATTAGATTAGGAAATGAGACACTTAAAGTAGTAAAGGAGTTTTGCTATTTAGGAAGTAAAATAACTGATGATGGTCGAAGTAGAGAGGATATAAAATGTAGACTGGCAATGGCAAGGAAAGCGTTTCTGAAGAAGAGAAATTTGTTAACATCGAATATAGATTTATGTATCAGGAAGTCGTTTCTGAAAGTATTTGTTTGGAGTGTAGCCATGTATGGAAGTGAAACATGGACGAAACTAGTTTGGACAAGAAGAGAATAGAAGCTTTCGAAATGTGGTGCTACAGAAGAATACTGAAGATAAGGTGGATAGATCACGTAACTAATGAGGAGGTATTGAATAGGATTGGGGAGAAGAGAAGTTTGTGGCACAACTTGACTAGAAGAAGGGATCGGTTGGTAGGACATGTTTTGAGGCATCAAGGGATCACAAATTTAGCATTGGAGGGCAGCGTGGAGGGTAAAAATCGTAGAGGGAGACCGAGAGATGAGTACACTAAGCAGATTCAGAAGGATGTAGGTTGCAGTAGGTACTGGGAGATGAAGCAGCTTGTACAGGATAGAGTAGCATGGAGAGCTGCATCAAACCAGTCTCAGGACTGAAGACAACAACAACAATGAAATCATCAGATATGATCTCCGTGTAACGCAACCGTTTGATTCGGTTATTGTCGAGACTCTATTAACAGAATCTTAGGTAGCTACGTCTGCTTTGCATTTTATGATTTAAAGAATCAATAAACTGTAATTACAACTGTCTTTGCCGTAACATCATTGGTCACCAGTTTCAGCGAGACATGATTGCACTGTGCAAAGAGAATGTATTAGATGCACAATTATTAGGACTTCGGTCCTTGAGAAAATACCGAAGGACATTTCGATGCTATGCGTTATAAAAAGGCCGTCACTACCCAATGAATCAGCTGATTTAAACATGTCCTGCCCTATGCAGGGACTTTTGGTAAACGTAAACCAAGAAGAATTAACGCCATTAATGAAAGATTTAATGAACTCCCACTGCCAAGTATGACGCCATGGAAACAACGTGGAACCAATAAGTACCGTCAGTTGCCAACAGATGTAGGTAACCATCTGCATATAGTGTAATACACTTATGTAATGCGTATTTTACGTCAATTACCTGCTTCTTATGTCGTTACGTTTTCCCAGATATAACTGACCTTTGTTTAAATGGCCGAACCACTGCTTACAAGAAAAATACACACCTAAAGCGTGGGTTACAAGACATACAGCCATTTTGAACCAATGTAAGATACATACATATACCAAGAATGCACCAGATTCCTGGTCGAAATAAGTTTCAGTCGCAAAGAGTTATGAAGTAAATAACAGTCATGTATGGTCATTTAATAAATATTTATCTATGTGCATACACTTTGCAGTTCGTTATGGCATTACGATTGCGCAGACATAACATTTGCATTTAAGTGGCCACGCCACTATTTAAAAATATTATAATGCAACCTTACACTATGGATGTCAAAATACACATGTAACTTTTATACAAACGTTAGATACGTACATAAATCAAGAAACTGAATGACTTCAGATCATTGATAAGCCTTAGCAGCCGAGAACAATAAAATTAATAACAGTCATCATGTGGTATAACAAAAGCAAATCTGTGTAACATAAAATGTACACCATTTATTACAGTCTAATATGCTGTAACGGGGGAATTATAAACTACAGTAATATTTGCTAGATATTCGAGTTATGTAATGTACACGCTGTCATGACAGAACCACATTCAAAATAGTAAACTAATCACTATCACAAAAGTCGGACAATTGGTGTCCCATATGTAAACTGAATAATGGTAACACACATATGGATGGCATATTGTAATATCTACAACCTACGAATGTTTTTACGAAATTTTACATCTTACTGTCACAATTTTTTTTATGTACATGACAATATATACCTTACATCCATTTAGTATTTTGCAAATGGTACTGTATATGACAAGCTCTCCATCACTGTACTTCATCTTTAAATGTTAGCTTTTACTTTTTATGTAACATAAATATGATACCTAATGCTTAGAATTAACCTTTTACTACACTGCCATCACTGTTGTTAACTTGTCACTCCTAGGCGACTATCTGTAGCTATATATTTTCAAGTTGTCAACAAAACATCCTTATCCCGTTGAAAATACTCTCCATTACAACTACTAAGTTTGTCCCCCCAGTGTTCCCACTGCTCGAAACATGTTTTGTAGTCATCTGTAGAAATGGCTGACAGCTTCTCCCTCGTTTTTCTCTTCACTTCTTCTATGTTGTCAAATCGGTGTCGCTTCATGCCGCTTTTGATGCATGTAAATAAGAAAAAGTCACACGGAGGCATGTCAGACAAGTAAGGTGCACAGGGCAGCGGAACCATGCCATTTTTATCCAAAAACTAACAGAGATGGCTGTGCGTGCAGGTGTGTTGTCGTGGTGGAAGAACTAGCCTCCTGTCTATCACAAATATTCTTTTAAAATTCTCTGAACCGATCTCTAGCATAACCAGCTAATCTCTGACAGTTGATTAATTGTCTATTGATGCTCTGTGAGCACAAGCGCTCGGATTTTTTCAATATTTTCGTCGATTCTGGCAGCTGATGGACGGCAGCATAAATCGACATGTCACAATTTTTAAATCGAGCAAACCACTCGCACACTTGAGTTTTTTTCCCGTAGCTTCAACTCGGTTGGCTGTTTCAACATTAAAAGAGTTTCAGCAGCATTTTTACCGACTATAAAACAAAATTTCGTATCTGTACGTTGTTCACTTAAACTTGACACAATAAAAAATGAAACAAGAACAAAACAGCGCTAGCAAAAACCATCACTGGAGTTGAACAGAACAAACCACGTCAACAACTTAGACGAGTTGCGCTCTGCATGCCTGGCAGCAGAAATGCCTACTACACATGCTCCGGTATTTTTTGGGTACCTTCGCGTCTATGTATATATTTTACGTTCCGTTGAGCGTCGGTCTATCTCCATCGCCTTCATTGCATTCCGTGTGCTGACATCTTCTGGATTCCATGCTTTGTAGTAAAAATTATAGTATGTTGTAACCAAACCGTTTTAACTTCTTCTCTAACACCTTATGTTCTCTCCTGAATTAGGAATAATTAGTTGTAAGGCGTCACATGAAGTCATGATCTGTTTGTTAGAGTCTTTAAAGATTCCTGACTTATGCAACAGCAGATGTATCGAGCCAGCTGTATGTCGCATTTTGGAATAGTGGAATGAACTGAAAACTTTTTGAAAAGTTTCCGCAGTAAATAAACATTGTTGCATGATGGAAATGTTGTGCTGGTTTTATAGTGACTCTAGAAGCCATCTATTTTAATTTATGTGAAACCAACGTGTAGAGGATCCAATCGGTGAACGAACTTTCTAAAAATAACGGTTTTGGAATAAGCAGTATTTATAACGAACTCACAGTCTCAGTGCAATCTGTAAGTGGTTGCATAATGAACCCAACAGCTAGAATTAACGTATTTACACAAAATGTTAATAGTCAGCTTGATCCGTCATTGTACCCAGGATATGCATTCAAGAAAAAGTTGACCTAACCCTTTAAGTGTTTCAAAACATTGAAAACCGATAAGCTAATTTTTCTCTAAAAGTCATCAACGAATTTGAAACAAGAATGCCTACAAACTTTGCAGTTCTAAGAGAAATGTGATTGTTTTCTGTACAACGCTGTTAAATTAACAGTCGTCGATATAGCGCAGGACTTTGAAATTGGCGCAACAGTAACTGATGATCTTGTATGTCACTGGCGAAACATTGTCCATACTACAATTGAATTTCAGCGTGAAGTTTGGATCTATAAAGAAGCTGCTGGAAACAATCATTTTCCTTAGCTAGCTGTACTTGCAACCAAATTATTAACTTTACCACGGTCTAACGCGCACTCTGAGCGTGTATGCAGCCAAGTTAGCTTGGTTAATACTAAACTGAGGAATAGTTTTTCAAAGTCAACATTAAACGTAATTTTATATGTGAAATCTGGATTGAAAATGGAAAACAAATGCTGTCACACGTACAATGTTCCGCAAGTGGTTTTACAAACGTTTTTAAGTAAAATATATTTAAGTCTTTTTCAAATATTTTTTAGGATGAAATCTGTGTTACCGCACCAAGCTAACTAACATTTTCTGCTTATTTCATCGCAACGATACACATATGTTTGAAGGAAAAGTTCGCTTTTTCTTGTAGCGGTTAATTCTGATAGAGTTGTAATTCCGTAGTGATAGAAAAGTTATCGCAAGATAGGCGTGTTTGGTGAGGTATTTATGGATATGTAAGTGTTCTGATGTAGTTTTATTTTGGTAGTTCTACGATTTGTAGACCTGTAAACGGCATGAACGTGAACGGTAATCTACAAAAGTGCTAGAAATATTTGTGGTAGACATTTTACTTGCTAAAGATGTGGCTCAGATGCTTATGATAGTTTTCATGTGGTGGGGTTCGTAATTCATAGAGGTTTGGCTCCGAGCACTATGGTCATCAGACCCCTAGAACTTAGAACTCCTTAAACCTAACTAACCTAAGGACATCACACAACACCCAGTCATCACGAGGCAGAGAAAATCCCTGACTCCGCCGGGAATCGAACCCGGGAACCCGGGCGTGGGAAGCGAGAACGCTACCGCACGCCCACGAGCTGCGGACGTAGAGGTTTCTCTAGGTAGAAATAACATGCAGTGGAATTGTTTTTCTAGTTATAATTAATTGTTTAGGTAATTGTGTTGGTATTTTCACTGGCTGTCCTGTAAACTTAAGTATATTTTTGGCACTTTCTACAGATTGATTTGGCATAAAATATTGTTTCAAATTTGGCAACAGTGAAGTTTATCTTTACAAATCTGACATTAAATTTCTTTCTCGTGAGGGTAAATCACCCGTAAGTAGATGTAACACTCGTTGCACAGTAGACTAAAAAAGGTTCAAAATACGTTTCTCTGTATGTCACCCCACAAAAAGAGAATTGCGTCGCGTGCCGACAGCTGTAGAATGATAAACAGGCGGTGTTATTGCCAGTGGGTGTTAAGCGATGCCACCATACCACTGTGAGGCACCATTCATTTACGTAAACAGAAGATTATATTTACTGTGCAAAACTCAGCATTTCTGGTTCTGCTGATGTCTGCCTTAGCACTTACATCCAAGTTAAACACACGACGAGATAAATAACTAAATTGAAAATCCCTTCTGCACTTTATGGCAGTAGCTGCTCTGCTGATACGGGTCTGCTTGCGTCGTTTACACAGACCGGGGTAAGATGTCTGGCGCTGCTGTAACGTTTTTACTGCACGCTAATCCCTCGCCGCTAATCCTCAAGTCGTTTCCCCCGGCAGTTTCAGCGATAAGAGGCAGCACCAGGAGACGGGCTTCTGCTCACAGTTGCTGAGTGCGGAAACCAAGAACGCTGCCATTTGCATCTTCTCCAAATGAGCGTGTTATCTTACCATATTCCGTACACTGCTGGCGAGGAATGTTTTCTGTAACTGCTGGTACCATAATATTAACGGACCGAAAGATAATTCCTCATAAGCAAACAGTAATCAATGTAATGCTTGGCAACAAGTCTATTGTAATGTGGAGTTACTGAACGGAGATTGAGTTATAGTAGTGCGTATGGGAAATGAAAACGTTGAGTTATAAACGTTTGTAAATTTGCCCTGTGTATGTGAGGCTGTATCTCTATTACCGAATTGTTTTTGTAAGTTTCAAAGCGACCTACGTGTAGACTAATAAATTAAAAAAGAAGTCCCATAAAATCAGCGACATTGGGAAAGGCCCCATTACACATTCTGCCTGCACAAATCACATGTATGCCAATTGAAACAGTGATAAGATAAGAAGTCCAATAATTTTTCGTTGCGGCATACGCTAATCTAGCTTGTTGGACCGATGTATCTTGCCTTAGGCACATTTAGAGCATTAAAGCATGGGTTTGGGACCAGCCTCTACGAACACGGTGATATGGTAGTTATTAGTCATTGTGGTGCACTGACCCTCACCGCTTGTGATATCCAGATCTTGCATCGTGCGGACGCTGATTGATGAGGACATACTTTCTGATTTAGTTTGAAAGTAGTGCCAAGGAATAAGAACAGTACCGTTGCAAACAACAAAATGTTTTTATATGGATTCTGTCATTTCAGATCACTCATTTACTAACTTTTTCCATATCCGATTAACAGAACTGTAATTGCGTAAACGACACTGCATTCCAGTTTCCAGTATAAGGGCACAGTCTGATAATTTGCGGTTTCACACAGTTCACTGCATTTGTTTGATTTCCAAGGTACGTAGTGGTTGTTACAGTGTGCTATGTTCGTGAATGAAAAATTATGATGCTGAGAGCGAACGGTATTCTTATAAGGAGTGCGTTGTACCAGCGACAGACAAATGAAAACTGGATATCCGCCACCATTAGTTTCATTCTGAATTAATCACCTTACCTGTTAAGACATTTATCTTGCTGGGAGACAAACTGATCAACTGTCGGTCCGCCTCTGACGGATCCACAACAGTATCCTCTTGTACACCTCTTCGTCCGATTGATAGTGACGTCTACGCATATCTTTCTTCAGGTCACCAGCGATGTGAAAATCACTCGGAGAAATATCCGGGCTGTAAGAAGGATGCTGAAGTTTTTTCCCAATCAGATTGCTTAGACGAAGCCTTCATTCAGTTGGCATTATGTAGGGAAAGGGGACAGCGTTATCGTGCAAGAGGATGCATCCGTCCCTTAGCATTCCGACAGTTCGAGGGCAAACTCAAATGCCAACATGGAAACATCCCACATCTCCCCTGCCAAGGAAATTCAAAGCCGTTCGCAGAAGTTCCGGTGAGGTAATGACCTCCTTCGACTGCAGGGGCCCTCTTCTCGTCGAGTTTCTCGACCATGGAACCCCAATCAATGTGCAGCCAATGAAGACCCTTTGCAAAAGTTGCGATGCACAACAGAGTCAGATCGCCCAGGAATACTAACGGACGGAATCAAGTCAGTTGCACGATGACGTCCATTCACACGCTGCGAATCGGACCACGGTCACGCTTCAACAACACGGTTAGGAAACACTGTACAGCCTGGATCGTTCACCACGTAATTTGCAAGTCGCTGGTGGCTTGAGAAAAGACAAACATGGACGTCTGTCTCAGTCCGACGAGTAAGAGCTAGATTGGGTATGAGTGTGGATCCGCCAGCAGCCGACCACGTTTTAGGAAATTTGAGTTCATCGCCTCGTCTTCAAGTACGATAAATGTCTTGACGCCTGTGGTGATTAGTTTTGAATGACACCATGGTCACGTTGTGGCTGGTGTTCGGTTTTCTCTTGATTGCCCCTTAGACGCCCGTGGCACATGGCAAGTTTTAAACGGAATGTTGAACAGAGCCTGTAACTGTTAATCGCGAAAAGTTCGTTTTGTTTACATTTCACGGCTTTGCCTTCCTTTCCGAGTGTGCATACTTAGCATTATATCACAATCTTCAGTGCATTTGCTATAGATTATCTGATTAAATACGTTCATTAGTGTCCTCTTCAAGATTGCCATTAAAGGTTTTTCTTCCAGTTGCGTATTCTTCCAGTAATCGCAAAAAGTTCGTTTTGGTTACATTCGGCTGTTTAAGCCTAATTTTTGAACTTGCATAGGCCCTATTTAGCGATATACAACACATTTCAGTACATTTGCTTATAGTTTACTTACATATTAGTTTCCAAAACACATTTTGTGTCCTTTTACATCTGTATTTAATATATTATCGTCATCACTTAGTAAATCTCTTAACTAATTTCCAAACTACCATGGCTACTTAGTGTGTGAGCTGCAGTAGGAAAGTTAGTTCAGGGGTTTTGGGCAGCTGTTGTGACAGGTGGTTTCACTGGGGAAATTGTAGCGGTGTGGGAACTGGGGAAGCAAACGACACTCTTCCATTATTTTGCAGGGTTTGCTCATGAGATAGGATTATAGCTGAACAGGAGGAGTAAATTAGAGCCTTTCAGGCTGATTTGGACAGAGCGAGGGAGGAACTGAAGAGGTTAAGGGGGGAGGAGGGTAAACAGCGGTGAGAAGTGGTAGCTGGGAACAGGGGTCACAGAAACAAAACAGTGACTGACAGTTTCCCAATTGGCACAACCAATAGATTTGCATTGCTAACACAGTTAAGTAGGGAAGAGGCTTCAGTAGAAGCAGATGTAGTTAAGAGCAACAGAATCTCACTAGGAAACCAACTGTTTCCAAAAATTAGAAAGTAAGAGGAAAGTTCTTTTGCTAGGTAGCAGCCATGGAAGACGTGTGGGCCACATTTTGCAGGAAAAATTAGGTGATAGGTACCAGGTCACAAACTTTTTCAAGCCAAGTGAATGTCTTAGCCAGGTGGTAGAGGGTATAGGTTCCTTGTGCAAAGATTTCTCAGAGAAGGATCATGTCATGATAGTGGGTGGAGTGGGAAACAGTGTTGATAGGGATCAGGGGTACAGTATTGAGTGTGACTTGGTGAAAATAGCCTCGGCAACGTCCCATACCAGTGTTGGTCTGGTGCCTGCTTTCGTGCAGCGCGATCAGCCCCAATAAAAACCGCTCTGTTAGGAGGGTAGATATGCAGTTGGATCAATTGTGTAGGGCGGCTAATCTGTCAGACATTGGATTGGCTTCTGTCGAGGATATTGATAGGGGGGGATTTCACAAGGCATGGCCTACATATCAATAGGAAAGGGAAGGGTAAACTGGCAGGGTTGTTAGCGAAATCCATAAGGGGGGACACTAGTACTCATGGATGTACCTCTTTTTTAGACTAATATCAGTGTCCAGTGAGAAGTTCAGGCCTGCAGGTACTAAACAGGTCCAAAACACACAAAATTCTCACAACAGTAAAGTAAATAACAATGTTACCATATTCGACCAAAATATTGGTAGATTAAAGAAAAAAGTAGAATCTCACAAAAGTAAAGTAAGAAATAATGTTACCATCTTTCACCAAAAGATTTCTGGGATTGAAGAATAAAGTGGTTTGTTTAGATGACACTGACTCGGATAATGTGATAGACTTACTATGCCTGAATGAGCATCACATTGTATCAGATATGGAAAAGGTAAATGTCAGTGGCTATAACCTACTTGCACATATGGGTAGAGGAGGAGTTCCCATATATGTCTACATCTACATCTACATCCGTACTCCGCAAGCCACCTGACGGTGTGTGGCGGAGGGTACCCTGAGTACCTCTATCGGTTCTCCCTTCTATTCCAGTCTCGTATTGTACGTGGAAAGAAGGATTGTCGGTATGCTTCTGCGTGGGCTCTAATCTCTCTGATTTTATCCTCATGGTCTCTTCGCGAGATATACGTAGGAGGGAGCAATATACTGCTTGACTCTTCGGTGAAGGTATGTTCTCGAAACTTCAACAAAAGCCCGTACCGAGCTACTGAGCGTCTCTCCTGCAGAGTCTTCCACTGGAGTTTATCTATCATCTCCGTAACGCTTTCGCAATTACTAAATGATCCTGTAACGAAGCGCGCTGCTCTCCGTTGGATCTTCTCTATCTCTTCTATCAACCCTACCTGGTGCGGATCCCACACTGCTGAGCAGTATTCAAGCATTGGGCGAACAAGCGTACTGTAACCTACTTCCTTTGTTGTCGGATTGCATTTCCTTAGGATTCTTCCAATGAATCTCAGTCTGGCATCTGCTTTACCGACGATCAACTTTATATGATCATTCCATTTTAAATCACTTCTAATGCGTACTCCCAGATAATTTATGGAATTAACTGCTTCCAGTTGCTGACCTGCTATTTTGTAGCTAAATGATAAGGGACCTATCTTTCTATGTATTCGCATCACATTACACTTCGCTGTCAATAGCTTAGATAGAAAAAACTATTGTCTGGAGCAATGTATAGAAGCAAGATGCCTGTCAACGTAAATTGCAGGAGGGCTCTTTTATAATTGTAACAGTATATACACTCCTGGAAATGGAAACAGAACACATTGACACCGGTGTGTCAGACCCACCATACTTGCTCCGGACACTGCGACAGGGCTGTACAAGCAATGATCACACGCACAGTACAGCGGACACACCAGGAACCGCGGTGTTGGCCGTCGAATGGCGCTAGCTGCGCAGCATTTGTGCACCGCCGCCGTCAGTGTCAGCCAGTTTGCCGTGGCATACGGAGCTCCATCGCAGTCTTTAACACTGGTAGCATGCCGCGACAGCGTGGACGTGAACCATATGTGCAGTTGACGAACTTTGAGCGAGGGCGTATAGTGTGCATGCGGGAGGCCGGATGGACATACCGCCGAATTGCTCAACACGTGGGGCGTGAGGTCTCCACAGTACATCGATGTTGTCGCCAGTGGTCGGCGGAAGGTGCACGTGCCCGTCGACCTGGGACCGGACCGCAGCGACGCACGGATGCACGCCTAGACCGTAGGATCCTACGCAGATCCGTAGGGGACCGCACCGCCACTTCCTAGCAAATTAGGGACACTGTTGCTCCTGGGGTATCGGCGAGGACCATTCTCAACCGTCTCCATGAAGCTGGGCTACGGTCCCGCACACCGTTAGGCCGTCTTCCGCTCACGCCCCAACATCGTGCAGCCCGCCTCCAGTGAAGTCGCGACAGGCGTGAATGGAGGGACGAATGGAGATGTGTCGTCTTCAGCAATGAGAGTCGCTTCTGCCTTGGTGCCAATGATTGTCGTATGCGTGTTTGGTGCCGTGCAGGTGAGCGCCACTATCAGGACTGCATACGACCAAGGCACACAGGGCCAACACCCGGCATCATGGTGTGGGGAGCGATCTCCTACACTGGCCGTACACCTCTGGTGATCGTCGAGGGGACACTGAATAGTGCACGGTACATCCAAACCGTCATCGAACCCATCGTTCTACCATTCTTAGACCGGCAAGGGAACTTGCTGTTCCAACAGGACAATGTATGTCCGCATGTATTCCGTGCCACCCAACGTGCTCTAGAAGGTGTAAGTCAACTACCGTTGCCAGCAAGATCTCCGGATCTGTCCCCCATTGAGCATGTTTGGGACTGGATGAAGCGTCGTCTCACGCGGTCTGCACGTCTAGCACGAACGCTGGTCCGACTGAGGCGCTAGGTGGAAATGGCATGGCAAGCCGTTCCACAGGACTACATCCAGCATCTCTACGATCGTCTCCAAGGAGAATAGCAGCCTGCATTGCTGCGAACTGTGGATATGCACTGTACTAGTGCCGACATTGTGCATGCTCTGTTGCCTGTGTCGATGTGCCTGTGTTTCTGTCAGTGTGATCATGTGATGTATCTGACCCCAGGAATGTGTCAATATAGTTTCCCCTTCCTGGGACAATGAATTCACGGTGATCTTATTTCAATTTCCAGAAGTGTAGGTTCCCTTCAGGAAACTTTCATTTATTCCTGGAAAACTTGGATGCCTTGTGCTATACGTCAGTCAGGGGAAAGCAAATTATTATTTGCGGGGACTTCAATGTAGGTTCACTAAAAGAGTGTGATAGGAAGTCTTGCTCGGTTCTTTCAATTTGACATCTGCCATTGATTTTCCTACTCAGGTAATAAAGGCCAGCAGTACATTGATAGATAACACTTTTACAACCAAGATAAGTTTTAAAACATAAATTCTTGTCCTGTTGAGAATGACCTTTCTGATCATGGTGCTCAGCTAGTTACAGTATGTGACATAGCTCCATTCAGTAATTCAAAACTACCCTCCAAAGTTGTGTGTTCAATTAATAACTCAATAATTAGAAATTTAAGGGGAAATCTTCAGCAGTTAGACTGATATGAGATGTACAAGAAACCTGAACCTAATTTAAAATATTAATTATTTCGTCATACACTTGTAAGAGAATTTGAAAACTGTTTCCCCAAGAAAGTAGTTAACTCTAATTATAAAAAAAACATGCAGAAAACATTGTGTTACTAAAGGAATAAAAATATCTTGTAACCAGAGAAGGGAACTATACCTAATAACAAGAAAGAGTAATGACTCTGAAACAGCTAAATACAATAAAAACTACTGTGCTACATTAAGAAAGGTTATTAAAAAAGTCCAGAAGCACGTGCATCATGTCTGAGATTAATACCTCTGAAACAACATCAAAACCATTTGGAATATTATTACAAGTGAGACAGGGCAACCAAGAGAACAGGATAACGGCATTACCATCAAAACTAATCGAACTTGTCAAACAACAAGCTGGACGTCGAAAACATTTTCAATAATCATTTTTTTTTAAATGTTGTAGAAAATATAGGATTTAAATGTTCATTAGAAGAAGCAAGGCAGTTAATAGAAGAGGCCTTGCCCACACAATTTGATACAATCGAAATTCCACCCACCTCTCCTTCTGAAATTAGGAAGATAATAAACTCACTCAAGAATAGAAGCTCACATGGAATTGCTGGTATTTTCAGCAGGATAATAAAAGCTTGTTCCTAAGAGATAAGTGGGATTCTTAGCCACAAATGTAATAGCTTTCTGAAGCAGGGTATTTTACCAGTTAGACTGAAGCATGCCATTGTTAAACCACTGCATAAAAAAAGGGGAGAAGTCTGATGTCAACAACCACTCCCCAATCCCTCTTCTGACTGCCTTATCCAAAATTCTTGAAAAAGTAATGTGTTGCACAGTAGCTTCTCACCTTTGTAAAAATAAAGTTTGAACAAAATGTCTGTTTGGTTTCCAGAAAGGTTTTTCAACCTAAAATGCTACATATACTAACACTTATGAAATATTAAATGTTCTGAGTTACCAGAAGTCACCTGTTGGGATTTTTTTGTGATCTGTCAAAGGGTTGTGATTGTGTAAATCATGAAATACTTCTACATAAGCTTACGTACTGTGGCAATAATAGGACAGCGCTCAAATGGTTTAAATCATACCTAACTGGAGAAGTGCAGAAAGTTGAAATAAGCAGTTCATATAATATGCAAAAAAACTGGTGATTTCTCAAACTGGGGCACAATCAAGAATGGGGTGCCACAGGGTTCGGTCTTCGGTCCTTTGCTGTTCTTAATATACTTGCCATTCTACATTTGCGTGGATGCAAAACTGGTACTTTTTGCCGATGATACAAGTATAGCTATCACACCCAACAGACAAGAATTAACTGATGAAATTGAAAACGATGTTTTTCAGAAAGTCATTAAGTTGTTTTCCGCAAAGGGCTCTCATTAAACTTTGACAAAACACGGTATATACACTTCCACATAGTAAAGGGGAATGACACCATTAATAAATATAGACTTCGATCAGAAATATATAGCTAAGGAAAGAAACACACTGAGAATCTGCTGAAACGTTTGGGTTCAGCTACTTATACTATTAGGGTCATTTCAAATTTTGGCGATATACATGTCAGTAAATGAGCTTCTCACTCCTGGTTTCCTCCTCTGCTTTCGTGTCATCGTATTCTGGTGTAAATAATCATTGAGTAAAAGAGTGTTCATTGCACAAAAGCGTGTAATCAGAATAATTGCTGGAGCTCATCCAAGTTCATCCGGCAGACACTATTTAAACAGTTGGGGATCTTCACTGTAGCCTCACAGTATATATATTCACTTATGAAATTTGTTATTAACAATCCGAACGAATTCAAAAGTAATAGCAGTGTGCATGGCTACAACACTAGGAGAAAGGATGATCATCACTACTCAAGGTAAATCTAACTTGCATCAAAAGGCTTACAGATAGCCATATAGCATTGAAAAGGAAATTAAAGGAATTTCTTAATGGCAACTCCTTCTGCTCATTAGATGAATTTTTGTATATAGTAAGTGGCCAAATTAACCACCTAAAAAAGGGTATTATGTGTCATGTAATATTTTGTGTAATGTAATATCTTGTGTAGACACCTTTTATTAACCTGACACGTTCCAGGTTTGTATTCATGATCTATGGAACAAGTGCTAATCTAATTTAATCTAATCTGGTTGTTTGCTACCCATGTCTGTTGCACAAGCTTCCGCGTAGCGGAGAGTCCCTATTATTCACTCATACTTGCATTTGTGCTGTGTCAATCTCTATAAACTTGGCAATTTTGATTGAAAAAATAGGATTTTAAAGCGTTCCGCGAGTGATTTCTTTCATTAGCAGACGTGTGCGACATGTTATTTGTGAAATTTAACCACCACGACGTCCACGAGAAAATATACATAGATTTCCACCACGAAATCAGTTCCTAGACCCCCTGAAATTGACAAAATTCGAAACCTCTACGTTTTGGGACTGCTGATATAATGCCCGTAACTATAGTGTTCAAGGATATACACTATGTGATCAACAGAATGCGAACACCTGGCTGAAAATGACTTACAAGTTAGCGGTGCTCTCCATCGGTAATGCTGGAATACTATGTGGTGTTGGCCCACCCTTAGCCTTGATGACAGCTTCCAAACTCATGCAGGTGCTGGTAGATTTCCTGGGGAATGACAAACAATTCTTCACGCAGTACTGCACTGAGGAGAGCAATCGATGTCGGTCGGTGAGGCCTGGCACGAAGTCGACGTTCGAAATCATCCCAAAGTATTTTTATAGTATTTAGGTCAGGACTCTGTGTAGGCCACTCCATTACAGTGATGTTATTGTCGTGTAATCACTCCGCCACAGGCTGCGCATTATGAACCGGAGCTCGATCGTGTTGAAAGATGCAATTGCCATCCCCGAATTGTTGTTCAACAGTGGAAAGCAAGAAGGTGCTTAAAACATCAGTGTAGGCCTGCGCTGTGATAGTGACACGCAAAACAACAAGGGGCGCAAGCCCCCTCCATGAAAAACACACCATAACACCACCGTCTCCGAATTTTACTGTTGGCACTACACACGTTGGCAGATGATGATCACCGGGAATTCACCATACCCACACCCTGCCACCGGATCGCCACATTGTGTAACATGATTCGTCAAACCACACAACGTTTATCCAGTGTTCAATCGTCGAATAATTTCCCTTCTTTCATAAAGCGAAGCTTCGTTTGATATTTACCGGCGTGGTGTGTGGCTTATGAGCAGCCGCTCGACTATAAAATCCAAGTTTTTCCACCTCCAGCCTAACTGCCATAGTACATGCAGTGGATCCTGCTGCATTTTGGAATTCCTATGTGATGGTCTGGACAGATGTCTGCCTATTACACATTACGACCCTCTTCAACTGTCGGCGGTCTCTGTCAGACAACAGACGAGGTCCGGCTGCACATTTTGTGCTGTACATGTCACTTCAATTTTCCACTTCACTATCACATTGGAAACAGTGGACCCAGGGATGTTTGAGTTGAAAGCCTCGCCTACAGACGTATGGCACAAGTGACACCCAATCACCTGGCCACGTTCGATGTCCGTGAGTTTTGCGGAGCGCCCCATCCTTCTCTGTCACGATGTCTGATGACTAGTGAGATCACTGATACCGAGTACCTGGCAGTACTAGCAGCACAATGCACCTAATATGAAAAATGCATGTTTTGGGGGTGTACGGATACTTTTGCTCACATGGTGTTTCTTGTTCCAGTAACTGCGACCTGCTTGTTTAGTTAAAACAGGTAGGATGCCCAGGGTACGAAGTTTGGCCGGCAGTCGTGTGATTAGCCACGGGATTGATAGAAGGAATGCGACGAAAGAAATTCGGCCTGCCCTTCCAAAGCAACCAACTCTGTATCTACCTTAAGCGGCTTAAGAAAACCAAGGGGAACACAAATCTGGATTGTCGCACGGGAATTTCAGCCTCATGCTCTCGAGTGCGAATCCGGCGTCATGGCACCTGACCATCTCACACGGTGGTTGTTAGGTTGAGTCTAGTTTAATAACCGAAGACATGATGACTGAGAGCCGGCCGGCGTGGCCGTGCGTTTCTAGACGCTACAGTCTGGAACCGAGCGACCGCTACGGTAGCAGGTTAGAATCCTGCCTCGGGCATGGATGTGTGTAATGTCCTTAGGTTAGTTAGGTTTAATTAGTTCTCAGTTCTAAGCGACTGATGGCCTCAGAAATTAGGTCGCATAGTGCTCAGAGCGATTTAAGCCATTGGAACCATGACGTCTGTGGCCAAGCTGACTGCTTACAAAAGCAGTCATTTTTTACTGGTCGGCCGGCAGTGGTGGCTGTGCGGTTCTGGCGCTGCAGTCCGGAACCGCTGCACTGCTACGGTCGCAGGTTCGAATCCTGCCTCGGGCATGGGTGTGTGTGATGTCTTTAGGTTAGTTAGGTTTAAGTAGTTCTAAGTTCTAGGGGACTTATGACCTAAGATGTTGAGTCCCATAGTGCTCAGAGCCATTTGAACCATTTGTGTCGTGTATTGATAAACTGGAGAACAACATTAATAATAAGCTCAGAGTTTGTGCGGATGATGTAGCAACATGTAATGGTCGTCTTCATATTGAAATCTAACTACTGCGGATCGCAGTTCGTCGTGAGGACAAAGTCTTAGTTGAACCTGTGAAAGACAATTGTGTAGTCTTAATATCCGAGGCATTGCTCTGACGATGAACTGCTATTTACTATAATCAAATCTTGATGGCAAGAAGACCTGTATCAGAACTCGAAACCAGTAATCCGAATACATATAAAAACTGACCCACAAGGTGTTTGTCTTCCTTCATGACTGCAGGTTGATTCCTAACGCTAGCTCTCAAACAGCGATGCTCGTTCTACGGTTCAGATTGACGCTTAGATACAATACGTGTGTAGATGTACTGGTCCCCTCATCAAACTGGCACAGACTTCCACGGTCGTCGTTGCCAGTTTATAGCGACTGAGATGGTTGAACGCTCCAAATATTCGGTAACATCTTTGAAAAAACAAGGATCTCTTAATCTTTATAAAATAAATGAAGGGAAATCAGTCTTGTTGTGATTGTTATTTTATGAAAATGACCAGCAGGTTCAGCGACTGAAGTCCACTGACCGTTATATGCATCGTCAACTTCAGCTGATGCTGTCTGAAGACGGCCAAACCCTAGCCGAAAGCCGATCAGTTTAATACAATAACCATCGCGTTCGAGACCGTTGTTTTAATTGATTTTGTGGTTAACGTTATTTACGGTTTACATGACAACGAAATAGGGGGTCTTTACTCTTGTTAAACGTGACCTATTCATCACTCCATTTCTCGCCACAGAACGTTGAGCGTTCAGAAAAATATTTCGTAAACAGCAGGTGACCGTCATCTCACTTTTATTCCATTTGAAGAGCCTCATTAGTCTTTGCCATCCTGGAGAGTGTTAAATAACACATGAGTATTATATTAATCCTGTTCTAGCGATTATATGTCTCCTTCACTTGGAGGGTTAGATAGAAGTCTGACTGTTTATTGTAGTAAGTCAGTGCACAGTCGATGACTTTATATGTTATTTGATATTGTCATAAAGCGACCATGCAACGTGAATAAGAAACTTTTCTTCGCAGTTCTGGTCCTTCTCTGAATTTTATCATTATGCGCTCTGCTCTAGATTTAATTCAGTCGAATAAGAAGCCGTACAAAACGATACCTCAAATAACTGTAAAGTGTTACAGATACTGCAAACGCAAAAATTTACATAGTCTGCAATTTACGTAACTGACATAACGGAAGAAAACTAAATAACCCTTCCCAGAATTGGGCAATAGCAACCTCATTGCCTTCAGCCTTCATCAGCTCTTCGTCACGGCTTGACTCACGGCAACATGGTCAGCAGCACAGGGGATTCATTGTTGGTTCTACTTCGTATTCATATTGTGTTGGTCCTTTGGAAAATCCCCACTTGACAAGCTAGTCCCTGGATTTACTAGCACCTGACTGTAGCCTGTTCAGTCATTTCCAGGTAGACCAATGTACAGTGAAAACAGAGGTAGAAAATCAGCAGGTTTCATTCATGTTCGAAGTTTGTTACTCACAGCTATTCTCTGGCAGCACGTGAAGACACGGCGCTGATGCTGCGAAGAAGACACTTTTTCTGGATTTCAGCAAAGACCTTGGTGGTTGGTGGCCACATAGAGGATTTAAATTATTTTGTTCAGCTATTTCCCTTTGAACGTCTGCTGCTACTTTACGATATATGTCAGGCGGTGCAATACTTGCCAAGCAATAAATCTATTTTGTAGGTGTCTGTTCCAGACATCCAGTTGCCATACGAACAGTTTCGTTTCGTGCAACGTCCACTTGCTTTATATGGGCAGAGCTGTACCAAACAGGTGGTTTAGACTTCAGAGTAGCTGAGAAATCAGACCCTCAGTGTTTTCAGATGAAATATGTGGGTTATTTGAAGCTCGGTAACACATGCGGAAGGTTATAGGTGAATTTAAAACGCAAGTTGATGCCTAATATGCAGTCCCAATAGACGCAGTTGTAATACGATCTTGAAGTAACCTGATGAGTGTTAGTACGTTAAATAAATACGGAAAAGGTACTTTTCCTGCCGTATGTTATCATTTGTAAGCCACTTAATATTATTACATTCTTTTACATTGCTGATGTTTCATAACACAAAGGTAATGGAGTCTGGGCGAAAATTGAGACATTATAGGTTACCTCTGGCGATACGGATATAATATACAGGCTACATAAACCAGCAGCTGCTCCAAAGCGATATATCTCTCCAATTCATCAGTTAAAAGGGCCTTCATGAGGAGTTCTCTGTCAATAATTCTTGCCGGTTGCAGCCGCTCAGACTGCCAACTAAAGGAAGACGATTGTTATTCGGAGCAAGTGTCTCGTCGGCTAAGGCGTCTAACCCGGACCGAGTATAGCAGAGGGTACGCTTGTGAGGCGGCCGCCATATTGCATAAATATTGAGGCGCTCAGGGCGTGCTCCGTATTCAGTGGAGTGTGTGGGGCGGCATCCTCAATAAACTCTGATCTCGTGTCGCAGAGGGCTGGGAAGTGGAGTAGAGTAGGGGGGTGGGTGGTTGGGGAAGAGGGTGGCGGAGAGCACCTGACGGGAGAAGCCAGCTCCCCGGATCCATTATTTGCTGATACATATGGATGGCGGGCCAAGGGAACAAGCGTACGTCCTACACAAGAGCCGAGATCAACAGCATGAAGCGAGTTCGCCACGTTTAGTTGCGAGAGGTCGGCAACATCGTAGCAGATCTCAGGCTGCTGGGGGCGTAAACTGGAGCAACACACTTACTAGTCTTACAGAGTTTACTACGGTAATTCCAAGACACAGCTATCAACACGTAACTTCTCAACGACACAGGTCAGGCTCGGTGGCTCAACTATTCTGTACAAGACAAGTTACTTTTCTGCCACCAACGAAAACGAAGTATTCGAAATTTGTCCCCCCGTTATTGTTGTTTTTCTCTTCAGTACGAAGACTATTTGGATGCAGCTCTCGACACGACTCTGTCCTGTGCAAAACTGGCATACATGGTGTTGGTCGTTCTTCCTGACTGCAGATAAAGCTGGCACTCAAACATAAGTGCTTATTCCACTACTGCAACATACATCCATTAGAACCTCATTATTGTGTACGAAGCATTGTCCTCCTGATACAATACCCCCTCCACAACTTGCTTTACATTACCAAACTGACGGTTCCCTCATGCCTGACGATGTGTCCATTGAAGAGATACTATAGCCATACTTTATTTTAGTCACGTTGAGCCATAGATTTATTTTTTTCTCCCCTTCGTTTCCGGATCCTGTTATCAGTTACTCGATCTATCCATCTAATTTGCAGCACTTTTCTGCAGCAGTGTGTTTCAATAGTTTCTGTGCTTGTCTTATATAAAGAGCTTGTAGTCCACGTTTCACTTTCTTCAAACACTCGATACAAATGCCTTCAGGAAAGACTTTCAGTCTTTTAAATTTTTAATGGATGTTAACAAATTTCTCTTTTCCAGAAATGTTTTTCTTGCTATTGAGAGTCTGAACTTTATGTTCTCTCTAATTCACCCATCATCAGTGCTGAAGTAGCGAAAACCATTTACTACTTTTTGTGTGTCATTTCATATGCAGATTCCTTCATCGTAGTCGGATTTCGATCGAGTGTAATCCATTATCCTTGTTTTACATATTTTGATATGCATATCATAATCTCTTTACAAGTCACTGCATACGGTGTTCAAAACATTGTTGAATCCTTTGAGAGGTGGTAGCACTCATCGAAAAAAGAAAAATAATTTCAACAAACATGGGTCCGAATATGCATAGTTTCTGCGATAAAGACATGTTTCTAGGAGGTATTCAACGTGGAGTCCATTCATTGCAATGCACCCGTGTGCCCTTGGGCGTAGGAAATGACGTAAACTTTGAAGTACACCCGGTTGTTTTTGTTGTATGTGCTGTCACGCATTGAAGACGCTAACCTGTAGTGTCCGAATATCGTTGTCTGTCGTGACGTAGATCAATTCCTGTAGGTGTCCATATAACTAAAAGTCTAGGGGACTGAAGTCTGGGGAACGAGTAGGACAAGGTGTGGCCACCTTCCCCCCTTAATCCAGATGTCGGTGTGCAAACTTTTCAAAATGGGAGACCTCATGGACGACTCGCACTACAGACCTGCAACAAACATTACCTTCTAATTTACCCTACTTTTAATTTATTTGTGTTAACAGGCACTGTACCATTTTTAAAAACGTGTAAAATCTGTTTATAGGCTAACAATACGAGACCCTAACTACCAACTATTCTGTTGAAACTGCACATCAATAGCAATTTCCATGTCCGTAATGTTTGCTGTGCTATTTTTACGTGATTCGCCCTGTATACAGGTAAAAATAAAATCTGGAGAACCGGCTATGCGAAGTGCTGACCAACTGGGCAGCGCTCTGCTCATTAAAAGGGGCAAAAATTCTTCACACAAAGCAGCCGTATTAAATGTGATTATGGGCGTAAGAATCAAAGCGATACAAAGACACTATCATTCCATTAAACTGCACATTTAATTTCTTTGTTATCTCTACAATGTCATCGACAGACCGCAAAGATTTAACTTCTTCTCCCTGAACATTAATTTCCTCTCTATATTTCTCTTTTCTTTGTGCTTGTTCAGCGAACCGATAGAGTAAAATCTGGTTACAACCCTGTCTCACTCCTTCTCAATCACTGCTTGTCTGTCATGTCCTTCGACTGTTACAAGTGAAGTCCGGTTTCTGTACAAGCTGTAAATGATCTTTTGCTCGCTGTATTTTATCACTACCACCATCTCAATTTCTAAAGGTGTATTTCGGGACCATATACATGTGTTCAATTTAATTGGGCCAAAAAATATTATTTTGTTCCTTTGTTGTTGATGGTTGTAATGGATAGTGATTTCGAATTAATAAACGTAGAGTTGGAAAACTATGATCAGAACACAACAACAGGGATGGGTTCCACGAGGAATGACAAAAACGGAGGGAAAACATTTTTGTTTGGCAGGAATGACGGGATAAAAACTGCAATGGATGTTAGTGGCTATCATCAAGGACGGAAATGTGGAGCATATATAGATAAAAAAACAAAGGCGTTATACAATATGGCTTACACTAGTATCTGCCGAGGAAGGTTGTATCAGAACGAAAATATGCACCCTGGTTCAATTAACTTGTTCGAAAGTTGCTGCGAAAGCAAAGCGATTTTCATCTTTGATTCAAGCTAAGTGAAAATTAGTGGAAAAACAGAAACAAAAATAAACCGAAATCAGCTTGAAGACAGTAGCACGGGATGTAGACGGAGAATGTGAAAGTACAATTTCTCCAAACGATCTGGCTAAAAGTCCTAGGACCCTTCGGTCAAAATAAGCTGATAATTGTCTATTCAGATGCTGGTGACCATATTCACGGCGAAACAGCATATGACCGACATTGGGACGGTATTCTGAACTTGGTAATCTGAAACATCTTTCTGAAGAGTTTGATAATGTTCGAGGAAATGTAAGACACGTTATTTGGTCTTAAGTGTACCAAAGTGCAGTGCTATGCCTCTTCACACACCATTCTTCTATCGCGCGCCACTGTATTTCGCTCTGTGGAATTCAAAAGAGTACATTTTGTAATGCAAGACGTCAAACCAGTTGAGGACGGTGGAATTCAAATATCCGACGGTGCCTTTCCTGCTTCCAGTCGGCATGTTAGATTTAATCGTACCACCCAAAAAAAAAAAAAAAAAAATAAAATAAAATAAAAAAAAATATTACCGGGAGAACAAGATCTCTTCAGAAAATGTGCACTTTTTATTGCCTGTTAGGTAATAACTTTCTATTTTATGCGACATGAAATTAAATATAGGGAACATAAAAACAGTAAAGGCAAGAGACAAGCAAGACAGTATATATTTCTTCAGCCCTGAGGTCCCAGTACTTTTTCTCTCAGATCATGCTACAGCTTTACAATGTGTGCTTTTCTTTCTGCGAAAGAGCCTATTACCTAACCGAAGTTCGTCAAACATTTTGCTACATGAAAAATCAAAATGTCGTAGTCTAATACTGAATAGGCTGTTAATGTTAATAGTACGCAAGACTAGTTTGATTTCTCGATTTGATTAAGACTGTCTTGACCCTGTCTGTTAGAGAAAACGAAACAGGCCGTCCTAATATTGCAGCATCGCAACACACGCCAAATAAGAGAGACTGTTTTGGCACAACCTGTCATTTTTATGTACCTCAATTTCATAAGTCCAAGGAAGCTAAAATTGTCTCTATATATGACACCAAATGGAAGGAGAGCGACAGGCTCGAATTTCTTCTAACGGTGTCACTGACGCATAAAGGCGGGCCTGAAATTGGGAATGCCAAGGAGAGTTCGCTTACTGTGCTATTAGTATTATTATGCCAAATGCTTTGAACGTATGTAAATCAATAGTCTGCTGCTTGACGAAGACTGGTCACAAGTGCGCGACCGTAGTTAGTTTTTCCCTGTTTTTTATGTACCACGACAGTTTCTGATAGCAAATACATGTTTATATTTATATTTATTAATATCAGCAAGAAATCAACGGAGAAAGCAAATAAAATATGTATCCACAAATAGCACTGTCACATTGAGTAAAATCTCGATAAAATGGTAAACAATCATGTCCCAGTCGAGTCGTCTCTGTCTTACTACGCTTCAAGCGTACACCGAAAGATTACTTACAAATTTTCAAGAACGAGCATAAACTGGTAGCGTGGGCAGAGTCATTGAGGCAATCATTTACCTTAGCTCCACACGTGACATGAATGAAGAAAATCCTGTCCTATACCTCTCATTGATATGCCAAGTACGTAAACCTAGTTTTAGATAATTCTACTACAGCAAAAATCACCCTCTCTTCTTACTGAAACTCCTACTAATGAATATATGAACAAATTGTTTAAAGCACTTTAATTTCAAGAAATTTTCCAAGAATTTAGTAATAATCAGTTAGTCTCATTAACTTCCTGTTCTAAAGCAGTAACCTAGTCAATCAAAGAATTAGAAGTTGACAATTGCCATTTAGAAATGGATTATAGTAGTGTTACATAACCCACACTTAGACATAGTAAAGCGCAATAGATAGCCTACATTTTTGGCAGACGATTTAAAAATGAAGTAAAAAATTGTTTATAGTGGATATGGTGTTTTACATAATGTGGAGTTACGGAATTAAAATGTACAAAATACCAAAATACTTTAAATTATTTGTTTGTAGTTTAGCCATTGTATGTCATACAGGATATGTTTCAAAATATATAGTATTTTGAAAAATATTTCGTAACTGATGTACTCAGTAATGTCATTGTCACTGTTAATTCTTCTCTTCAAGGTTATATTAGACTGTTAACCGTAGCAGAAACAATAGTCGCTATAAAAATATCAAGGACTTAACATCAGTGCTGCAGAACTTCAGGAGTACATACACACTCAGCAGCCTACCAAAGGATAGAAAATACACTCCTGGAAATGGAAAAAAGAACACATTGACACCGGTGTGTCAGACCCATCATACTTGCTCCGGACACTGCGAGAGGGCTGTACAAGCAATGATCACACGCACGGCACAGCGGACACACCAGGAACCGCGGTGTTGGCCGTCGAATGGCGCTAGCTGCGCAGCATTTGTGCACCGCCGCGGTCAGTGTCAGCCAGTTTGCCGTGGCATACGGAGCTCCATCGCAGTCTTTAACACTGGTAGCATGCCGCGACAGCGTGGACGTGAACCGTATGTGCAGTTGACGGACTTTGAGCGAGTGGGCATGCGGGAGGCCGGGCGGACGTACCGCCGAATTGCTCAACACGTGGGGCGTGATGTCTCCACAGTACATCGATGTTGTCGCCAGTGGACGGCGGAAGGTGCACGTGCCCGTCGACCTGGGACCGGACCGCAGCGACGCACGGATGCACGCCAAGACCGTAGGATCCTACGTAGTGCCGTAGGGGGCCGCACCGCCACTTCCCAGCAAATTAGGGACACTGTTGCTCCTGGGGTATCGGCGAGGACCATTCGCAACCGTCTCCATGAAGCTGGGCTACGGTCCCGCACACCGTTAGGCCGTCTTCCGCTCACGCCCCAACATCGTGCAGCCCGCCTCCAGTGGTGTCGCGACAGGCGTGAATGGAGGGACGAATGGAGACGTGTCGTCTTCAGCGATGAGAGTCGCTTCTGCCTTGGTGCCAATGATGGTCGTATGCGTGTTTGGCGCCGTGCAGGTGAGCGCCACAATCAGGACTGTATACGACCGAGGCACACAGGGCCAACACCCGCCATCATGGTGTGGGGAGCGATCTCCTCCACTGGCCGTACACCTCTGTTGATCGTTGAGGGGACACTGAATAGTGCACGGTACATCCAAACCGTCATCGAACCCATCGTTCTACCATTCCTAGACAGGCAAGGGAACTTGCTGTTCCAACAGGACAATGTATGTCCGCATGTATCCCGTGCCACCCAACGTGCTCTAGAAGGTGTAAGCGTTTCTCGGATGAGATTAAGCGATCAGAGTTAAAGTTCTTATACATTGTAAGCCATATGGGACTTAGTGCATAAAAATTTCATTTGTTAATAACTTATTGAAATCTTGATCAAATCAGGCAATAATTGGTATTCATCATTGTCATTGTATAATAGACGATATGTGATAGTCATTTTTTGAAAAATAATATTTTCATTTTTTGGTCGTTAGAGCGTACGCGGTGTAAAGACTCACTAGTACACCGCGCGTACGCTTCAGGCGCTCAGAGTCTAAGTCCAAAAAAGTTGGGGTGGGGTCGTAACCCCCCCCCCCCCAAACCCCCCACAGTAATATATGTTGTGCAGAGTGTTCAAATGATCAATATTTTCGAATCGTAGGCGGCCGCTGCCGCGGCCGCATCCCAAAAAAAAAATTCCTGCATAACCTCAGTCGGGCTACGCTAGCGTTTCACGGATGAGATTAAGCGATCAGAGTTAAAGTTCTTATACATTGTAAGCCGTATGGGACTTAGTGCATAAAAATTTCATTTGTTAATAACTTATTCAAATGTTGATCAAATCAGGCAATAATTGGTATTCATCATTGTCATTGTATAATAGACGATATGTGATAGTCATTTTTTGAAAAATAATATTTTCATTTTTTGGTCGTTAGAGCGTACGCGGTGTAAAGACTCACTAGTACACCGCGCGTACGCTACAGGAAACTTAACGTACTCACATACACCTTTACCCTTAATCCAAATAAATACAGATTCATTTACAGAAACTTTCCTCTTACTACGAGTATACAACACAAGTGCAGATGGCGACATATATGCGGATTTACCAAAGTCTTTATTAGCCAGTTCAGCCATATGATAAGTACGATAGGCAATTATATCTCTGTCGACAAAACTCTCTAATCCTGGTACAGATAGCGTACCAGACCCACCTCGTACAATAGCTACTGTAAGCCAACCATTACCATGACTGAAAGTGTCGTTAATATCAATGCTAAAATTAAGTCTACATCCAACAAATACACAAGGTCCATCCAAAAGAGCTGTACCGGCAACAGATTTAATTGGTATGTACTAGTGAGTCTTTACAACGCGTACGCTCTAAGGACCAAAAAATGAAAATACTATTTTTCAAATAATGACTATCAGATATCGTCTATTATAGAATGACAATTATGAATACCAATTATTGTCCCATTTGATCAACATTTCAATAAGTTATTAACAAAACAAATTTTTATGCACTAAGTCCCATACGGCTTACAATGTATAAGAACTTTAACTCTGATCGCTTAATCTCATCCGAGAACCGCTAGCGTAGCCCACTTGAGGTTAGGTTGGGAGTTTTTTCTTTGGAATGCGGCCGCGGCAGCGGCCGCCTGCGATTCGAAAATATTGATCATTTGAACATTCTGCACAACATATATTAATGTGGGGGGTTGGGGGGGGGGGGTTACGACCCCACCCCAACTGTTTTTCGACGTAGACTCTGAGCGCCTGAAGCGTACGCGCGGTGTACTAGTGAGTCTTTACACCGCGTACGCTCTAAGGACCAAAAAATGAAAATACTATTTTTCAAATAATGACTATCAGATATCGTCTATTATAGAATGACAATTATGAATACCAATTATTGTCCCATTTGATCAAAAAAACGACACTTTCAGTCATGGTAATGGTTGGCTTACAGTAGCTATTGTACGAGGTGGGTCTGGTACGCTATCTGTACCAGGATTAGAGAGTTTTGTCGACAGAGATATAATTGCCTATCGTACTTATCATATGGCTGAACTGGCTAATAAAGACTTTGGTAAATCCGCATATATGTCGCCATCTGCACTTGTGTTGTATACTCGTAGTAAGAGGAAAGTTTCTGTAAATGAATCTGTATTTATTTGGATTAAGGGTAAAGGTGTATGTGAGTACGTTAAGTTTGTTGGTGACTGTACTTTGTATTTTCATAAATAAATTGATTTACAAGACCAATTGATCTGTAGCGTAGCCCACTTGAGGTTAGGTTGGGAGTTTTTTTTTGGAATAAGGGGACAATGAATTCACGGTGTTCTTATTTCAATTTCCAGGAGTGTATCTTGTGGGATTAAGGAACTTCCTGTTGGGCAACTTCTTCTACCCCATGGAAAAGTACCTACTTGATATTGGTATACTGCTTTGTAGTAGATTAATATTAGCACTGTTGTTAACTAGTATTTGATTTATTGTGTTGTACTGCATTGTTGTATTGTTTTGACATACCAGAGATCAGTCCCTATACGATACATCGAAGGCGACTGAAGTAAAGCGGCATATTCCCTCTTAACACTATTTTGCACGAATATCCATGGAAATGGGTTGTTGGAAACGAATCCGCTAATACTACGGCGCATCAAAGAGTAAAGAAAACTCGAGCTCACCCTGCTGTATACAATGTAGCCGCTGTGAAATTTACTAAACCTGACAAACTGAATAGCAAACAGCACGGGAAATTGTCTGATGCATGTAATTAAGGATATCAAACGGATTTTATACGTCTTCTTAGATTGGTTAATACGATTGAAATTTGATACGACAGTAACTTAATCAACTCTTCGCGTTTCCACACTATCAGACGAAATTTGATTGCAAAGAACACAGCATAAAATTGTATTAGCAAGAGTTAAGCTATTGGTTACACTTTGACTTACACTAGAAAACCCTTGTTGTTGGCATCCACGTCCCCTGTTAGGAACGTTGTGAGTTAAATACGTTTTAACCACAAGAGGCAGACTGTTCTCTGCAGAATGTTTAACTGAATCCCTATATGAATAACTTCTCCCTTATTACCAGTTAGCGCGAAATGCTTATCAGGAGAATGTAAGTCTCATGAACAGATACACGACAGAGTATGGGCAAAGAGAGACTTTTGGTAAGAAGTCAGCACTGAAGGAATTGAAAAAAGGGAGCAAGAAAAAATGCACTGGAAAGATAATGAGAAATTTATCTGAAATGTAGTAAAATGATAACAATATAGAAACAAGAAAGAGATAGGCAGGGGAAGAAAACTAAATTCAATAGAAAAGATAATCTGTAGAGATAAGTTTAAATTGATGTGCAGTCAGCGTCTGCGCAAAACTTTCGTTCATTGTTTGTGCCGCCTCGCTAGCTTTTCATCCGAGGCGGCTGTACTTAAGCTGACGAGAAACGAAATGCAAACCTGTTGCTGACGACACCCGCGGCTCTTTGAAGGCCCAATTACTCTCGCTTATCCACCGCTGAGCCAATCAGCTAACAGCAGCTACTGCCTCCATCTCCCGGATTAACGCTTTGTCTCGTAAAACACAGCACGCGTAAATCCCCGCTCGCGTCTGCTGTCAAAGCACTTTCCGTGTTTGTCGCTCCCTTCTGGAGAAAATTACAGTGAAGCTGTAGGCTGCATTGGAGATCATCACATGCTGTCTGTAAACAGATTTTAATGGAGAGATGCCTCTGGAAACGTCCTCCATTTGCTTTCAGCCGAGATCTACCACAACGCTTTCACTGTATGGTATCAAGATCGAAACATCCAGATAAATGAACAATTTACTTCCTTGTCCTCCGGTTAAAACTTTTGTTATATTGGATTCCCTTATCTTATTCAAACTATAAGTGGTTCAAATGGTTCTGAGCACTATGGGACTTAACTTGTGAGGTCTTCCGTCCCATAGAGCCTAGAACTACTTAAACCTAACTAACATAAGGACATCACACACATTCATGCCCAACGCAGGATTCGAACCTGCGACCGTAGCGGTCGCACTGTTCCCGACTGTAGTGCCTAGAACCGCACGTCCACCCCGGCCGGCACACTGTAAATGAAAAGTGGAATTTATATTTAACTACGTGTGAGGATTTGGCATCTCATTTACTCTGTAACCTTGTAGCTTCAAGTTGAAATAGCACAATATAGTGGTCCAAACTAAATGATGTTAAAACTTCATTATATGATATACATTGCAGATAAAATAGCGACAACTTTAATTTGTCGTTCATATAGTGCAGCTTTATTCAGCCACCGTCTTCCATGTCCCGTGTAAAGACATCTCACATCAATTTAAGTATCGCATTGTGACCTTTATCTGCCTATCATATGATGACAGTTTCTTCATAGCTCGCTGACCAACAGTATCGCTAGCTTCCTGTATTCCCATTTCGTTTATTTTCTTAACCTTATGACAAAACTGTTTTCAGACTTCCTCTTACGTTGGAACAGGCGTTTAAGGAAATAAAATTTCTTGGGTGTAAGAGTACTTAAATAATTTCACTAATTTTAATATAGTAATACCATGTATAACAGTAATATCTGGAGCCATAGCAATGAAACGTACGTCATCATACAGAAAGTTAGATTTATTTAATATAATATTACGGACTAGTGACAGCGAATTTGATTAATAATCAAAACAGCCCGTGTCACAGATCGTCCAGCCACTGATTAAATATAGAATAAAAATCACCAGCAATGACCGAATTTGAAAGCGTATGTAACACCGAAAATGCAGTTAAGATACCTTCTGCACCATCCAAAATTTTTCGCCGTTTAGTAACTGTTGATAACTTCTAATATATTGCAGAAATTATATTTAATACTTAATTGATGTAGTAGTATATTAATTTGGGAACGTATACAGATGATTGTAATTATAATGTAAATATAGTAAATTTCTGGATAATCGCCAACTTCGCGTAAGTGTGTAAGTAACGAAACGGCAGTAGCTGTGTCGTTGTTTAACTTTGTGTCTGGAGAGTCTCTGTCATGCTGCCAGCATAGAGAAGACGTAAAATTTTGTCTTGAAAGACTGCAAAAGCATGTGTTGGGCACTCCCTCAGGTGCGGTGTGCAGCTACGATCGCGCCAATGAAGGCGCACCACCTGTATCAGCCAGCGAGTATTGAGAGTAAAGTAGGAGAGGACAGGCGGAGCAAGCAGCAATTCTAACTACTGCCTGTACCATAACTATCAGTGGCTCCGGAGACGACTCGTAGTTCTCAGTCAGTGGCAGCAGCAGTAGCACAGCGTCGTCGTAGGCCACAGTCTTTGTCGTCTGCTCACTCGTCTATTGCATAATAGAGGCTTAAATCGTCTGCTATTTTGAGTATTATCTTCACTCACTGAAAGCGTAAAACTTCACTGGCAAAAGAAATAACGGAAGGAGCCACACAAATAAGAGTGCGCAATTTCGTTTCTTCTGTATTTAATTTAGCGAGTGCCTTCTGCTGGCTTGGTACGTATTTTATTGTTCTTATGTTAAAATGAAATCAATTGCTCATTTGCTTACAGTAAATTCAATTCAGTCTTTCAATAATTGGAAGTTAATTGCTTGCCTTATTCAAAATTGTGTATTACGTTACGCTGAGGTTATTGAAAGCCATTTTCTATTTAACCAAGTTTTAATTATAATGGGTCTTTATTTAACTAAAGACTTAATTAAACTTTGCTTAAAAAATTTTGTACTTCACAGTAGGCAACTGCAAACTCAGTGGTTCCTGATTCATTTACTTGCTCGTGAACTGTCTTGGTTCAAATGGCTCTGAGCACTATGGGAGTTAACGTCTGTGGTCATCAGTCCCCTAGAACTTAGAACTACTTAAACCTAACTAACCTAAGGACATCACACAGCACCCAGTCATCACGAGGCGGAGAAAATCCCTGACCCCGCCAGGAATCGAACCCGGGAACCCGGGCGCGGGAAGCGAGAATGCTACCGCACGACCACGAGCTGCAGACAACTGTGTTATGGACAACCTTCTATTGTCACAGCAGTGATTATTTGCTTAATTTTCTTTGCCGTTTGGAATTTGGACATTCTTTGCCCTAGTGGGCTGTGGACCTTTTAGTTACTGCTTTTTTGGCTAATCAACGTAATTAAGACAGTATCAACAAATACTGTATTTTTTGCTTTTACAACATGGCCAAATATTCATTTTTTTATACAAATCTTTCAATAGGCATACTATATGTTATTGTATGCAGCGTCAAAAGTGTGATATTTCAAAAAGTTTTAAGACAAAACCCTACAGTAGACGGCCACTACTTTTATATACTGTATTTTAAACGATGATTAAATGGACGACAAATACTAGACAGAGTCAACGACAACCGCATTGGCTGTAAATGATGTAATTCTATGTGAATATGCTTGACCAAAACTTTTGTTGTAGATATTTGCTGTAAATTTACTTATTTAAAGTTACAATCTTCATATCAGGCACAATGTCCAAATCTTGTTAATAGGTAGAATATCTTCCGAAGAAGGCGGTTTTAAAACCTTCAAAACAAAGAACAATGTTCAATAAAACTGTATTTTGCAACTGGCTGGCTGTTATTACTAATCTATTTTATCTATTGTGAAATTATTGCTTTAAAGCACAATAAAGGCCCCCTTTTTTGTAACTAAGTTCACCTGCCACTTTTAGGATATTTTATAAATCTTTTCAGCACATAATTAATGTAGAATAATGATATTTTGGGAATACATTTGACTCAGTAACATATTTAAGTGTGGAGCGTGGCAAGAGCACACGTAAGTATAAGAGCGAATTAAGCCATTGCAAATGTGAAATGTTGTTTCATTAATAATCGGTGTAACCGCTAAAATGTTGAACGCAACTGCAAGCATGAAAGCGTACATGCATTGTGCTGTACAGGTACAGGTGCCGGAAGGCAATTTGTGGGACGAAGTCCCAGCCTGTTGCACTTGGTCTGTCAGTACAGGGACGGTTAGTGATGTTTGAGGAAGATGCTGGCGTTGTCCGATGATGTCCCATATGTGCTCGATAGATCTAGTGACCCAGCGCCCGAGGCAACATGTCGATGCGCTGTGGACCCATTTTGGGCTACAACAGCGGTATGTGGGCGTGCGTTATCCTGTTGGAAGACAGCCAGTGGAATACTGTTCGTGAATGGCAGCACAACAGGTCAAATCATCAGACTGACGTACAGATTGGCAGTCAGGGTAGTTGAGACAACCACGCTAGACCGTACCTCCAGGTGTGCGCCATTTTGTCTAGCACGCAGACATGTTGGTTGTAGGCCCTCAAATGGCCTACTTCTAACAAATACGTGATCACCACTGGCACTGAGGCACAACCACCTTCCATCAAAAGCACAACAGACTTCCAGTCTGTCCTCCAATATGCTGTCACTTGATTACTCTGAAGTCGCAAGTGACTGACCTTGGCATGGGGCCAGAGAAATGCACGTCGCAGAGAGTCTGTCTCGGAGATGTCCTGAAGTAATTTTTAACATTTGATTGTCTCAATGTGGTGCCTACTGCGGACCAAATTTCTACTGAAGATGCAGTACGATCAACCAGAGCCACAAGCAGAACACAATGGGCTTCCCTCTCGGTAGTGCGACGTATCCGTCCGGAGCTCGGTCTTCTTATGACCGTGTATTCTCGTGAGCACCCCTGCCTGCAGTCATGTACAGTGCCTACATTACTGCCAAGCCTTTTTGCAATATCACAGAAGGAACATCGAGCTTCTCGTACTCTGACTACACGTCCTCGTTCAAATGCAGTAATGTGTTGATAATGGCATCATTGTCGCCTTAAAAGCATTCTTGACTAACATCAATTCACCACGTCGACTCTCGAAGGTAATTAACTCTTACGCCGTTACTGTGTGTATTTAAAGGAAACCTGATATACACCACTGCCCAGTAAAATTCCTACACCACGACGATGACGTGCTACATAAGCGAAAATTAACCGACGTGACAAAGATGCTGTGATATGCGAATGATTAAATTTTCAGAGTATTGACACAAGGTTGGGTCCGGTGGCGACACCTACAACGTGCTGACATGAGGAACGTTTCCAACCGATGTCTCATACACAAACTGCAGTCTACCGGCGTTGCCCGGTGAAACGTTGTTGTGGTGCCTCGTGTAAGGAGCAGAAATGCGTACCATCACGCTTCCGACTTTGATAAAGGTCGGATTGTAGCCTATAGCGATTGCGGTTTATCGTATCACGACATTGCTGCTCCGGATGGTCGGGATCCAATGACTGTTATCAGAATATGGAATAGGTGGGTTCGAGAGGGTAATACGGAACGCCGTACTGGACTCCAAAGGTCTCGAATCACTAGCAGTCGAGATGACAGGCATCTTATCGGCATGGCTGTAACGGATCGTGGAGCCAAGTCTCGATCCATGAGTCAACAGATGGGGACGTTTCCAAGTCAACAACCATCTACACGAACAGTTGGACGACGTTTGCAGCAGCATTGACTATCAGCTCTGAGACTATGGCTGCGGTTACCCTTGACACTGCATCACAGACTGGAGCGCCTGCGATGGTGTACTCAATGACGAACCTGGGTGCACGAATGGCAAAACGTCATTTTTTTCGGATGAATCCAGTTTCTGTTTACAGCATCATGTTAGTCGCATCCGTGTAGGGCGACATCGCGGTGAGCGCACATTGGAAGCGTGTATTCGTCATCGCCATGCTGGCGTATCATCCGGCGTGATGGTATGGGGTACCATTGGTTACACGTCTCGGTCACCTCTTGTTCTCATTGACGGCACATTGAACAGTGGACGTTACATTGCAGATCTGTTACGACCCGTAGCTCTACCCTTCAGTCGATCCCTGTGAAACCCTACATTTCAGCAGGATAATGAACGACCGCATTTTTCAGGTCCTGTAGGGCCTTTCTGGAGACAGAAAATATTTGAGTGCTGCCCTGGCCAGCACATTCTCCAGATATATCACCAATTGAAAACGTCTGGTCAATTGGGGGCTGAGCAGCTGGCTCGTCACATTACACCAGTCACTACTCTTGATGAACTGTGGTATCGCGTGAAACACAACTACCGATTTTCTTTTATGCCGCACAACTGATTCTTGGTGGTGCAATTTTTTCCGTCACTGTTTTTACCACTGTCTGCGCTCGTCTTGATGCAGAACACGACGAACCGTCTGCAGTAGATGCTGTTCTCCTGAGCCTGATAACCGGAGTACCTTGCCAATTAGACTATAATAATTATCAACTGGATCTGACATGCCTGGTGCCGAGTCAGATGGTTTTCGAGTCGTTGGCCTTGGTGATACATAGAAGAACCTGTTTCTCAATTCACAGCGTTGATAAGATTCAATCATCACTATCCACGTGCTGAGCCACGTGCAACCAGCGGTGAGGCATGGCGTGGCATGGCCACGGCTCGCATTCTCTGTCCCGCTTTCATTGTAGCTGCTCCACGTGTTTTCGACTGCCGACTGTCGTGTTGACGTCTTCTTACTCTTAGGGCGCAAAGACACCATTCTGAGTCTTTTAACAGAGTTTCGGGAGAAGAACGCTGCATACCTGTAATACTCACAAGTCAAACTTCATGGGCTGCCTAAGTTGCCCAAAAAGTATGTTTCTCCGAGGCATATATTGAGTGCTATTAGTTCGCCCGCCTATTCGGTCACCAAGTTCTCGACAACATTATTACGACTGTATGTGGGTGGATCGGTTTAGTACATCAAGACTCGGAGCATCTTATCAGTAAATTAAATGCACGGTGGTCCATTCGGAGGACATATTAATCACCATTTACATGGTATCGCTATTCACTATGGTCCCGCTAAATGAGGTGTTACAACTGTTTAAATATTCCGTCACAGCCACGTATTTAAAACGGAACGATGAGTAGTGTGAACAGGTGAATGTCGTGGCTATGGGTAACACTTTAAGCCCATTCATAGGGAATTTCTTTATGGAAAAACTGTTGGAGCAAGCATTTACACTGCCAACATGAAATTAAATCTTAGGTTAAATTACGTGGATGAAACGTTGTTTTCTAGAGGCATGGCAGAGAGGGACTAGGTCGTTTTCACAACCGTCTCAGCGGGATTAACCACAAGCTTTTGTTTACTACGGAGAAGGAGACGGGCCGAATATAAAATTGTCTTGCTATGTAATTTTTAAGAAAGAAGATGTTAGCTCAGACCACACACATTACCGAAAACGCACACAGACTGTTACCTACACCGGAATTCCAACCGCCATTCACAACAAAAGCGAGGCATCACAAAAACGTTGGTGGATAGGGAAAGGAAAATCTGCGAACTAGCACTGCTTGATCTAGAAATAAAAATCCCACCAATGCATTGCTGAAGAATTGTTATCTGTCTGCTGAGGTAAGAAGACCCAGAAGACCACTCTCGTAACGATGCAGAAGCGTATGTGAAATTAAAAGTTTTCCTTTGTTTCATTGAGGACGAAACAGGCAGAATAGAAAAAAGTTATGAAGAAACGGGACATCGTTGGTAAGCCACCAATCCACCTAGTAGATAGAAGTTTACCTAAAATTTGCCAAGGTGCGACGGGTCAGGCTCTTATCGCGCAGTTTCCTTTCCCTGAAAGAAAATCCACCTACCTCGTTTCTTAGGTAGTTGCTGCACTCGCCTCTCCTGATAGCAGCTACTGGAAAAATTGCAGAAAAGCAGTGTTGAAGAAACTGCAATTTAATAGCCGCTCACCGGAGGCCGCGATACATGTTTGCTGAAATACAATCTATGAGCAATCTTCCTAAATAAATTGAGTTATTGGAATGGTAGTAATTGTTTACTCAAACGAGAACGCGAAGTTGGTAATTCTATTTAAGCTCTTTATTGTCTTTAAGCCTGATCATCAGCCCGCTAATCTACGTTTGAAGAAAGTTCAGTTCACAATTCTATCCACACTCAAACCCCGCCAGAATTAGCTTTCAAAGTTACGGAATTTACTTAACTGCAACACAGACGATTTTCTAACATACACGTTTGCAGTCGATGTTCAATAATAGTTCGTTTTTTAACGTTAATGCTCGCCATAAGCACTTAGTAAAAGTTTACGAAGTACCGCCACGCTTTTAATTATTAAAGTTACTCGCGTCTTTCGCGGAACGAAAAGTCACAACTCGCTCAAACTCACACTACGCGTTACTGGACTCTTCCAGTCTCAAATCGCACAGTACCGAACCGATGAAGCCGTTTTATGACTTCATTTTACACATTATTCGCGAGGACACATCAAGCATGTCTCTTCTCGATCACAGTTCCTTCGCGACCCCTCATCCACTCGCGACTCACTCTCCTAGTCTGCTAACCGTCCTCGCATCTCATTGGCTCACACATCACACAGCCAATCAGAATTAACTCTTTGGGTGCGCCTCGCGCCAAAATCTAGCACGCACCAGTCATGACTTCTGAATCATTTACGTCATGATTTCTTGTTACACAAAATTTACTGTATAATTTAACAAACCGAAAGGAAAACTAGACTTTACTTTATTTCCAGAAATTATTTAAATACTCGCGAACGTTCTGGCTGCTTGTACAATACCATACACTCTTGGACATCCGACATTCACTAAGATGGGGAACCACTGGCGACTCTGTTCCCACGGTTACATCGTCTGAACACTTGCGAGTTCCAACCTAGATTTTATACACTTGCAAAGAATGGCGAATGTCCCTCTTTCATTCACTCAGGCACACTCATTCACTCTCACCTACTCATATAAAATAACTGTTCACAAAAATTCAAAACATTTATGGTTTTAACAAAGTTATAGGTGAATTTCTAAAAGTAAAATTCTCAAAATAAATACAAAAGCACGGAAGGTGATTTTGTTTCATAGTTGGATGGTCACTGAAGGTGATCTATACATAATGGTATTTATTTAGACTCGAAAATTGTAGAAATTTGCGTTTTCTGTAAGATTTTTCTAATTTCCAAAATATGCAGGTTTCAAAGCTCAAATTTGGATGACTTATTTTTATTCATAACAGAAACTAGTATATTAACTTTTAATTTCCTCAGGTTCCTCAGTTAGAAGTTATTAAAGATGAAAGTTCCACGTTATACACGCGGCTAGTTAGCGCACAGGTCTTACATTCTCACGGTACAGACATGCCATATGGTCGTGACGTCAGACGAACGGACACCGGTAATCTGCCCGCTACAGCACATATGCTAATCTGATGGCTACTTTACAGTCTGTCTACATTTCACAGTAAATATTTGATAGAAAACTGTGCGCTCGCACTAGTTGCGACGCCACAAAGGGTGCTGGCAAATCACTGAAAAAGCAGTAATTTATACGATTCCGTGTAGTTGAGGTGAGTCGCACGTCAGTACTACTAAAAGACCAATCAGAAAACGACTAGAATAGCACAGAGGAAATTGCAAGATGGGGAAGACTGACAGATTACATGTTGCGGAAAATGATTTGCACCCAAGAGACCACGACACTCATTCTGATAGGATCCAAGTACTGGCGGACATAAGCAGATGCCATGAAAGGCTGTACAGAGAGACCATAGAGATTATAAAACACCCAGGAATATCAGCAGGAAGCAAGAGGGTGTGAAACTGAATGACTTTGGATTCCGGTGCTGAATAAGATTTGTACCAGTCTTCCATCGCGTGGTGATAGCAACAGTGGACGAAAGCATTCGACAACGGCCAATTGCGGTCGGGTATTCAAAACTTATCTGATGACGTGATACAAGAAGAAAGAGTAGTCGGTAGGGAAGAGATAGAGATCCCAGTATTAGCACCAGAATTTAAAAGACTCCAAGAACTGACAAGTGCGAGAGTTAACGCACGATCAGCTTGACAGCTCATGCATCCAAGTTTCTGACAGGGATAATATACAGGAGACTGGCACAGAAAATTGAGGATGTGTTCGATGACGATCAGTTTGGCTTTAAAAAAGTTGAGGGCACCAGAGAGGCAATTCTGACATGGTGGTTGAAGACTAAAGAAAAATCAAGATACATCCATATGAAACTTCCTGGCAGATTAAAACTGTGTGCCGGGCCGAGACTCGAACTCGGGACCTTGCCTTTCGAGGGCAAGTGCTCTACCACCTCTTTTTTTCCTTTTTTAATCTCATTTTGTTCGTTTTTATTCGTTGTATCTGCTCGGTGCGGACATCGCAAGACACCCTTTTCAGTTCGTCGTTGTTCAATTAACTCAGTTTTTTTTATTACAGGGGGCAGCGAACCCCCTGACCGAACACGCTGAGTTACCGTGCCGGCATCATCTGAGCTACCCAAGCACGACTCACGACGGGGAGTGAGTCGTGCTTAGGTGGCTCAGATGGTAGAGCACTTGCCCGCGAAAGGCAAGGTCCCGAGTTCGAGTCTCGCTTCGGCACACAATTTTAATCTGCCAGGAAGCTTCATATCAATACACACTCCCCTGCAGAGTGAAAATCTCATTCTGGATACATTCATATGATTTGTTGACTTGCAGAAAGCATCTGACAGTGTAAAATGGAGCAAGATGTTAGAAATACTGAGGAAAATACGGGTAAGCTATGGGAAGGGCCGGTTCATATATAATACGTACAAGTGATGAAAAATTGTGGGGTATACTGATTGGAACGAACTGCCCAATGAGTACAGAAAATGGACTGAGAGTAAACTAAACCGCTACAGACTTAATGAGCTCGACATGTACACTCTTTCGTACAGGGGGAATGCAGAAACAGATTGTACACTTAGGCCATAGTTACACTGTTGTATGCGGAGAAACTCGACAAATTCATAGTACGGCCCTTTTACATACTAACGCCTGCATGATAGCCTGTCTACCGTCAATGATAGCGAACATTATAGATCATAGACAATCAGAACTCTCGAATTCTTAGGTAATATTAATTCAAACATTACCTCACCATGCATATCAACTACTGAAAACTTAAATCCTAGGAATATGATATTCATGAAAGTCTGCCACTGTTTTCTGATCTGTATACTCTCTCATGCTGCATAGGTAGTCCCACTCATCCCACGAATACTGTACTTTATCTTCAATAGGTTGTGCCTTTTCTACCTTTATAGCTACTTCAAAATCACTGTAGAATGCTAGGACTACATTCAGACATTTAGAATCAATAACATATTGGAGAATAGCACTATCCTGCAAGACTCAGATTCAGGCTGCTGCTATGGGTTGACTATAGCATTGTCGAACAACACCAAATCAGAAAGGTCTGGAAGACATCCTGTTGACAACTACTGTGGCAAGATCTGAGGGTCCTCGTTCAGCGCTGCATCCGGTGCTTGTTGCAGCTGGTCTGCTCGTCGTCTAACAACCCCGCGTTGGGAAGACATCTTGTGGACCGTCGCTGCTGCCGTGATACTCCCTCCTGTGTAACAACGATAATAATAATAGTAATAATAATAATGTAGCATCAAAAATGCGACATACAAGCATAATATTAATAATCAGAAATGGATTGCTATAGTATGTACCATTAGTACTCTCCTTCTCAACTGATCACTGATGCTCTTGTATGATTACGTAGTCTTTCGCGACGGAGTCCTTGCATAAAAAGTTCTGGTTTACTCAAATTTGGATAGCGTCCCAAGCTTTCGATGACTACCTCCGTCATCTTCGTCAGGGGTAAAACTGACTGTCGTGGACCGGTGAGGCTTCCGCTTTTATAAGCAGTAGACGACTTCTGATTGGCTGGATGACGTCATGATGAAAACAGCGCGTACCAAGGTGGCGGCCTCTATATCCACAGATTTTCTTGGCAAGCTGTATCCAGCTTTGCTTGCAGCGCCATCCATCGCAACAGGCGGAGAACTGCGAAGAATGTGAGAATTCTCCCTCTGCGCTGTTCCTTTATCAGTTGTTCGCTTCCATGCATTGCTGTGCATAACCGGAGTCTCTGTTGAAATTATTTTCACAGAGTCTACTGCTTCCCTGATGACAGAGTCCCAATAGTTTGAAGCGTGAGCCAGTACTCTTGTTTCATCGAATAAAATCTTATGTTTATTTAATAAACGGTGCTCAGCCACCGCTGATTTTTCTAGATACCTATTTTTCAGGTGACGCTGATGTTCCACACAGCGATCGGCAACAGTTCTTATAGACTGGCCCACATAATTTTTGCCACACTCGCAAGGAGTGCTGTAAATTCCCGGCATTCTCAGGCCAAGAGTATCTTTCACGGGTCGCAACATCTCCCTAATATTCCTGGGGGGCCGGAAGACTGGTCTGATTCCCTACCGGCTCAGGACTCTGCCAATCTTGCTGGTCGTTGCACCGCAGGATGGTAGCCGCGCGATATGCTGGTCCTCCTCATCTGTTCGAACAGCATCCTTCCTACGTTTCTTAGAAAGAGTAGATCTGATATCACGATCGGAATATCCATTTTTTCTGAATATCGTCGTCAGATGGTTAATCTCGGAGCCGAGGTGATCCTTGTCCGAAATAGTCCTTGCTCTGTCTAACAAGGTATTCAGCACAGCTCTCTTCTGAGCTGGGTGGTGAAAGGTACGCGCGTTTAGATATAAATCTGTATGCGTCGGTTCTCTGTACACGGAATGTCCGAGACGTCCAACTGATTTTCGCTCCACCAGCACATCTAAGAAGGGTAGCTTCCCATCCTTCTCCACCTCCACTGTAAATCCTATGTTCTGATGTATGCTATTGAAATGATCAACAAACTATTGCAGTGCCTCATTGCCATGTGGCCAGATTAAAAATGTATCGTCAACACACATGAAGAAGCAGGATGGACATAAGGGAGCACTGTTCAACGCTCGTTCTTCGAAATCCTCCATGAAGAAGTTAGCTATGGTTGGTGACAGTGGCGAACCCATGGATGTTACGTCAGTCATTTCATAGTATTTTCCACCATACAAAAAATAGGTGGTCGTCAAAGTGTGTCGAAATAAGTTCAGTATTTCAGGAGAGAAATGAGCAGCCAACAGTTCTAACGTATCTTCCACCGTTACCTTTGTAAACAAAGAGACCACACCTAGGCTGATCATGATGCTCTTGCTGCTGGACAACAAGTCGTAATGCACGGGCTATCATATTATCATGAAAAACTTGCTTAAAGTGTTGGGAGCTGATCTTGCGCGACATTGAGTGCAGAGCAGTGACGCTCGGCACCAGGGAAGGGAAGGGGGGTGGGTGGTTGCTTTCAAACTGATAACACGTATGCAAATTGCTAGGATGCAGGAGGCGCGGGCATGAGAGCACATCACCTCCACACCCGTCCTGTCCTTGGCCTTTCCGAGTGGTTCGCTGAGTGACGTTGGAGTTAAGGAAGCGCTTGTGCTACTGTCAGCGGAATACGACATGCACAGTAGTCTGAGCTGTAATACGACACGGAAGATAAGAAAGTGCTCATGTTGATGTAAGCACTCCTCTGCCCCGTATGTCCGCTGTCTCACTAGTATGGTAAACCGATTCTGGTTCGCTGTTAAACTGTACTATATCAAGAGAGGAGATGACATATAAAGGTGTAATCTCTTCTGAATGGAGAGTGGTTTCAATTAAGATACAGGCTACAGGATATTTTATTCCATTGTCGTATGGTTGTAATGGATAAGGAGAAAGTTTTAATCTAATGCAAAACTCCAGCCTAGATACTTGACGTATACGAATCAGTATTGTAGCTATGGAATAACGACAGGTGTTGACATGAGAGGACAGGTACTGAGGGCAATAGTGACCAGGAAACCAACAAGAAAACAATGTGTCTGACAATCACGTCACCTACCCAGTCGCATAAAATCAAACTCATCATAGGTAGGAGTGACGTGATCAAGAAGCGATTGTTACATACAAATTGTTTGCAAACATTCATAGCTAACACGAATCGTCTTCAGTTTTCACTGTTTGTACCGCGTTTAGGATCAGTGTGCTCCCTGCCACCGTTGGATAAGCAGCTGCAGCAGCAAGTCGTATAACCCTAGCTTACTTGTTTGTTAGATAGCTTAATTAATTTCTTTGCGTGTTTTTGGGTACTTGCATTGCTTAATTCATATATTTCGGGCGTATTATAGTATTTGACAGTTGTAGCATCGCGCTTTAGAGTTTACTTCGTAGATTCTTATTTAAATTGTGTGTGAGTTTCGTATAGGAGGTGCAATTTCGAGTTTTAGTTACTGTAATCGTAAATTCAGCAGATTGTAGCGCAGTCGTTAGGCATTTGTACAGGTTAGTTTATACATTCTTTGCGTTTTTCGCTTGCGTTATCTAGGCACGGACTCGTGTTTCGGTAACTGTTGTTCAACATCGATCAGAATGGACAGGGACTGCGATTGCTGTGTTCGGATGAGGGCTGACTTGGCATCCCTTCGCTCACAGCTGCAATCGGCGCTGACTTCGGTCGCGCAGCTTGAGGCTGTTGCCAATGGGCACCACTGTAGGGAGCCGGACTTGGGTATCACGGGGATGTCAACCTCGTCCCGTCTGTCCCCAGATCGATCTGCCGCTGTGGTTGCCCCGGTTGCTGCCCACAGTGGGGCTGAGCCCTTGCCTGTGGTTGATTGGGAGGTCGTTCCAAGGTTTGGCAGGCAGCGAAAGGCGTCCCCGGAGGCTGATCAGAAAGCCTCCCCGGTGCGTCTGACAAACCGGTTTCAGGCACTGTCTCTGGCTGAGCCAGATGCAGCTGCCTGCCCTGTTTCAGAGGATCATTCTCAGCCTTCAAGGTCCGGACAATCGCAGAGGGTGGGCTCACTGGTAGTTGGGGGCTCCAATGTTAGGCGCGTAATGGGGCCCCTTAGGGATACGGCGGCTAAGGAGGGGAAGAAATCCAGTGTGCACTCCGTGTGCATTCCGGGAGGAGTCATTCCTGATGTGGAAAGGGTCCTTCCGGATGCCATGAAGAGCACAGGGTGCAGCCAGCTGCAGGTGGTGGCACATGTCGGCACTAATGACGTGTGTCGCTTTGGATCTGAGGAAATTCTCTCTGGATTCCAGCGGCTATCTGATTTGGTGAAGGCTGCCGGTCTTGCTTACGAGATGAAGGCAGAGCTCACCATCTGCAACATCGTTGAGAGAACCGACTGCGGACCTTTGGTGCCGAGCCGGGTGGAGGGTCTGAATCAGAGGCTCAGACGGTTTTGCGACCGTATTGGCTGCAGATTCCTTGACTTGCGCCATAGGGTGGTGGGGTTTCGGGTTCCGCTGAATAGGTCAGGAGTTCACTACACTCAGCTGGCGGCTACACGGGTAGCGGAGGCTCTGTGGCGTGGACTGGGCGGTTTTTTAGGTTAGAAGGCCTCGGGAAAGTGCGGGATGGGCTGCAATGTCAAAGGGTGCTTGGCAATTACAGGACGTGCTTGGATCAAGGAACAGTCGGAATTATAGTTGTAAATTGTTGTAGTTGCGCTGGTAAAGTCCCTGAGCTTCAAGCGCTAATAGAAAGCACAGAAGCTGATATCGTTATAGGTACAGAAAGCTGGCTAAAGCCTGAAATAAGTTCTGCAGAAATTTTTACGAAGTCTCAAAGATAGATTAGGTAGAATTGGTGGTGGAGTGTTTGTGTCTGTCAGTAGTGGTTTATCTTGTAGTGAAGTCGAAGTAGATACTGCGTGCGAATTGGTATGGGTGGAGGTTATACTTAACAGCGGAATTAGGTTAATAATTGGCTCCTTCTACCGACCCCCAGACTCCGATGATACAGTTGCGGAACAGTTCAGAGAAAGTTTGAGTCTCGTAACAAATAAATACCCCACTCATACGGTTATAGTTGGTGGGGACTTCAACCTACCCTCGGTATGTTGGCAAAAATACTTGTTCAAAACCGGTGGTAGGCAGAAAACGTCTTCCGAGATTGTCCTAAATGCTTTCTCCGAAAATTATTTTGAGCAGTTAGTCCACGAACCCACGCGAATTGTAAATGGTTGCGAAAACACACTTGACCTCTTAGCCACAAACAATCCAGAGCTGATAGAGAGCATCATGACTGATACAGGGATTAGTGATCACAAGGTCATTGTAGATAGGCTCAATACCATTTCTTCCAAATCCATCAGAAACAAACACAAAATAATTTTATTTAAAAAAGCGGATAAAGTGCTACTAGAAGCCTTCCTAAAAGACAACTTCCATTCCTTCCGAACTGACTATGCGAATGTAGACGAGATGTGGCTCAAATTCAAAGATATAGTAGCAACAGCAATTGAGATATTCATACCTAATAAATTGGTAAGAGATGGAAGGGATCCCCCGTGGTACACAAAAAAGGTCCGAACGCTGTTGCAGAGGCAACGGAAAAAGCATGCGAAGTTCAGAAGAACGCGAAATCCCGAAGATGGGCTAAAATTTACAGGCGCGCGATTTTTGGCGCGTACTTCGATGCGAGATGCCTTTAATAGGTTCCACAACGAAACCTTGTCTCGAAATTTGGTAGAAAATCCGAAGAAATTCTGCTCGTATGTAAAGTACACAAGCGGCAAGACGCAGTCAATACCTTCTCTGCGCAGTGCCGATGGTACTGTTATCGACGACTGTGCCGCTAAAGCGGAGTTATTGAACGCAGTTTTCCGAAATTCCTTCACCAGGGAAACGAATGGAATATTCCAGAATTTGAAACACGAATATCTGCTACCATGAGTTTCTTAGAAGTAGATACCTTAGGGGTTGCGAAGCAACTCAAATCGCTTGATACGGGCCAGTCTTCAGGTCCAGATTGTATACCGATTAGGTTCCTTTCAGATTACGCTGATACTATAGCTCCCTACTTAGCACTTATATACAACTGCTCGCTCACCGATAGATCTGTACCTACAGATTGGAAAATTGCGCAGGTCGCACCAGTGTTCAAGAAGGGTAGTAGGAGTAATACATTTAACTACAGACCTATATAATTGCAGTAGGGTTTTGGAGCATATACTGTATTCAGACATTATGAATCACCTCGAAGGGAACGATCTATTGACACGTAATCAGCATGGCTTCAGAAAACATTGCTCTTGTGCAACGCAGCTAGCTCTTTATTCGCACGAAGTAATGGCCGCTATCGACAGGGGATCTCAAGTTGATTCCGTATTTCTAGATTTCCGGAAAGCTTTTGACACCGTTCCTCACAAGCGACTTCTAATCAAGCTGCGGAGCTATGGGGTATCGTCTCAGTTGTGCGACTGGATTCGTGATTTCCTGTCAGGAAGGTCGCAGTTCGTAGTAATAGACGGCAAATCATCGAGTAAAACCGAAGTGATATCAGGTGTTCCCCAGGGAAGCGTCCTGGGACCTCTGCTGTTCCTGATCTATATAAATGACCCCTGTGACAATCTGAGCAGTTCTCTTAGATTGTTCGCAGATGATGCTGTAATTTACCGTCTAGTAAGGTCATCCGAAGACCAGTATCAGTTGCAAAGCGATTTAGAAAAGATTGCTGTATGGTGTGTCAGGTGGCAGTTGACGCTAAATAACGAAAAGTGTGAGATGATCCACATGAGTTCCAAAAGAAATCCGTTGGAATTCGATTACACGATAAATAGTACAATTCTCAAGGCTGTCAATTCAACTAAGTACCTGGGTGTTAAAATTACGAACAACTTCAGTTGGAAGGACCACATAGATAATATTGTCGGGAAGGCGAGCCAAAGGTTGCGTTTCATTGGCAGGACACTTAGAAGATGCAACAAGTCCACTAAAGAGACAGCTTACACTACACTCGTTCGTCCTCTGTTAGAATACTGTTGCGCGGTGTGAGATCCTTACCAGGTGGGATTGACGGAGGACATCGAAAAGGTGCAAAAAAGGGCAGCTCGTTTTGTATTATCACGTTATAGGGGAGAGAGTGTGGCAGATATGATACACGAGTTGGTATGGAAGTCATTACAGCATAGACGTTTTTCGTCGCGGCGAGACCTTTTTACGAAATTTCAGTCACTAACTTTTTCTTCCGAATGCGCAAATATTTTGTTGAGCCCAACCTACATAGGTAGGAATGATCATCAAAATAAAATAAGAGAAATCAGAGCTCGAACAGAAAGGTTTAGGTGTTCGTTTTTCCCGCTCGCTGTTCGGGAGTGGAATAGTAGAGAGATAGTATGATTGTGGTTCGATGAACCCTCTGCCAAGCACTTAAATGTGAATTGCAGAGTAGTCATGTAGATGTAGATGTAGACAGTATTAGAAATGAAGAGCAACAAAATGCTGGTGGGGCATTGACGGCTGGGACTCCACACCTGTAGAAGTTAGGCCACCGAGTTGCAAGTCATCTCAGTTGACGCCATTGTGGGAAAGTTTGCTTGTCGATGACGATGAAACGATGATGACGACAATATACACTCCATGAGCGCGGAAAATCTCCGACCCGTTACGCAACAAAGCCCCGGCTAACGTCTGAGCTAGGGAAATGGACGCAATAGTAAGGACTTCGTATGGTAAAAGACCAAAGTAATTTTTGTGTAAGTGGAGGAGGAAATATTTTTCTAAATTTCGGAAATGACTATAACCGAGGGACCTCTTCCTGCAGGCTAACTGAGATACTCACTCAATGTTATTCCGAAATGGTTTACTGCTTTATGACAAGGTAAACGGCTGCCATTAAAAAATACACTTCGGGCTATTAAAATTGCTACATCAAGAAGAAATTCAGATGATAAACAGGTATTCATTGGACAGATACATTATACTAGAACTGACATGTGATTACGTTTTCACGCAATTTAGGTGCATACATCCTAAGAAACCAGTACCCAGAACAGCCACCTCTGGCCGTAATGCCGGCCTTGATACGCCTGGGCAGTGAGTCAAACACAGCTTGGCTGGCCTGTACAGGTACAGCTGCCCGTGCAGCTTCAACACGATACCACAGTTCATCTAGAGTAGTGACTGGCGTATTGTGACGAGCTAGTTGCTCGGCCGCCATTGACCAGACATTTCAATTGGTGAGAGATCTGGAGAATGTGCTGGCCAGGGCAGCAGTCGAACATTTTCTGTATCCAGAAAGGCCCGTACAGGACCTGCAACATACGGTCGTGCATTATCCTGCTGAAATGTAGGGTTTCGCAGGGATCAAATGAAGGGTAGAGCCAAGGGTCGTCACACATCTGATATGTAACGTCCACTGTTAAAAGTTCCGTCAATGCGAATGAGACTTGACCGAGACGTGTAACCAATGGCACCCCATTCCATCACGCCGGGTGATACGCCGGTGTGGCGATGACGAATACACGCTTCCAATGTGCGTTCACCGTGATATCACCAAACACGGATGCGACCATCATGATGCTGTAAACAGAACAGGGATTCATCCGAAATAATGACGTTTTGCCATTCGTGCACCCAGGTTCGTCATTGAATACACCATCGCAGGCGCTCCTACCTGTGATGCAGCGTCAAGTGTAACCGCAGCAATGGTCTTCGAGCTGATATTCAACGCTGCTGCGAACGTCGTCTAACTGTTCGTGCAGATGATTTTGGTCTAGCAAACTCAGTGATCGAGGCGTGGCTACACTATCTGTTACAGCAATGCGGATAAGATGCCATTCATCTCGACTGCTAGTGACAGGAGGCCGTTGGGATACAGCACAGCGTTCCGCATTTCCCTCCTGAACCCACCAATTCCAAATTCCGCTAACAGTCATTGGATCTCGATCAACGCGACGAACAACGTCGCGATACGATAAACCGCAATAGCGATAGGCTACAATCTGACCTTTATCAAAGTCGGAAACGTGAAGGTACGCATTTCTCCTCCTTACACGAGGCATCACAACAACGTTTCACCAGGCGACGCAGGTTAACTGCTGCTTGTGTATGAGAAATCGGTTGGAAACTTTCCTGATGTCATCACCGGCGCCAACCTTGTGTGAATGCTCTGAAAAGCTAATCATTTGCATATCACAGCATCTTCTTCCTGTCGGTGAAATTTCGCGCCTGTAGCACGTCATCTACGCGGTGTAGCTATTAAAATGGCCAGTAGCGTACATCTTCACTTGTAGACATCTACTGTGCTGTATCCAATTAAAAAGCCAGATTGTACAGACCAAGTTCTGTGTAATTTCAACAAAAATATATTGAGATAGCTAGTAAAAGTCATTCAGAATACACCCAAAACGCGTAAATACAACGAGGAGTAATTTTCATAACGTTATAGTGGTCAATGAGGCGAATTTTCTGACGTACGCAAGTAATTTTCAAATTTTGTATCTGCATAGTTTTATTAGAGTATTTTATTCTATTGACAACAATATTTGTTATATACTGAATCGTCCACGATAAAAATGATGTTCTATATGGCAGCATGAAACTCGCTTGTCTGTGTTACAGGTTTATTTTCTGGGACAAGGAAGGGGTCTTAACACATTTACAATCGGCGACACTTTTAAACGACAGTGACACTACTCCTTGAGCCATTTGGTTCTTGAGAGTGACAGATCCAATCACTGGAGAGAGGCGCTTGTTAGGTCTACCAGAGTGGAGTCGCTAAGCGGATTGGCTTTGAGCCCATTCTTCCGGCTGCAGTAAAACTCTGCCATCATTGCGCCGTTAAAGCTCGACAAGTATCTCATTCCATTAACGGCTCAAAGGAGGCGAATCTCCACATAATAGTCTTATGAAGAGCTCGCTAACGGCCTAAGATGATCTGGACGTAAAACTGGAAGTGAGCTGAAATCGAAGGGACAAAAGAAATACGCTTCTTGATTGTATGCGACGATGCGAACAGTTATATTGTGGTAAACAGAGCTACTTAAGAAACTGAGGCGATTTCAGGTGTGGTTTATGTAAATAACTTGCTACCGTGAACATGTTTATTTTGTGATATGTGCGTTTCGCTTCTTTTTGTATATGACACATCTTCGGTGGCCCGTAATAAAGGTCTCTTTTAAGTACAGTACACAGGTATGATATTTACGTTAATGAATGATTGCAGAATCGTTATAGTATTAAAGTATTTTGTAATTTTCTCCTTTTAAGTAATTAACTTGTTTTTGCATAGCAAGTTTCACAAAACTTAATTACAGTTTTGTTCTACTAACGATTCTGTAGTTCTGTTATTCCAAATGTATCGAATTATAATTTCACGTACTTGCCCTGCGCTCTCCAAGATATACGATTTCCAGTGTCTTACAACACATTTCAGCTGAACACTTCTCTTTTATTGCGTGTTGATTGTGTGTTTCTACAGTTCGCTGTTGCCAACTGTCTCTGTGTATTTTTCTTTGTCTTTTCGTGTGTAATGCCTGTATGTAGTCGGACTGGAAGATCTCTCGCAAGGATAGGCTAAGCGTCCTTGGTAGCCTTATAGGTTACTATGGCATCTAGTTCGGCTGTAGAGTCCGATTGTAGAACAGTCTGGATAGAAGTAAGCATCAAAACATAAACATGGTTCTTTTTTTTTTGTCATCATTCTATTGACTGGTTTGATGCGGCCCGCCACGAATTCCTTTCCTGTGCTAACCTCTTCATCTCAGAGTAGCACTTGCAACCTACGTCCTCAATTATTTGCTTGACGTATTCCAATCTCTGTCTTCCTCTACAGTTTTTGCCCTCTACAGCTCCCTCTAGTACCATGGAAGTCATGTCTTAGCAGATGTCCTATCATCCTGTCCCTTCTCCTTATCAGTGTTTTCCACATATTCCTTTCCTCTCCGATTCTGCGTAGAACCTCCTCATTCCTTACCTTATCAGTCCATCTAATTTTCAACATTTGTCTATAGCAGCACATCTCAAATGCTTCAATTCCCTTCTGTTCCAGTTTTCCCACAGTCCATGTTACACTACCATACAATGCTGTACTCCAGACGTACATCCTCAGAAATTTCTTCCTCAAATTAAGGCCGGTATTTGATATTAGTAGACTTCTCTTGGCCAGAAAGGCTTTTTTTGCCGTAGCGAGTCTGCTTTTAATGTCCTCCTTGCTCCGTCCGTCATTGGTTATTTTACTGCCTAGGTAGCAGAATTCCTTAACTTCATTGACTTCGTCACCCTCAATCCTAATGTTAAGTTTCTCGCTGTTCTCATTTCTACTACTTCTCATTACCTTCTTCTTTCTCCGATTTACTCTCAACCACTGTTCATTCCGATCAGCAGATCATTTAATTCTTCTTCACTTTCACTCAGGATAGCAATGTCATCAGTGAATCGTATCGTTGATATCCTTTCACCTTGTATTTTAATTCCACTCCTGAACCTTTCTTTTATTTTCATCATTGCTTCCTCGACGTACAGATTGAAGAGTAGGGGTGAAAGGCTACAGCCTTGTCTAACTCCCTTCTTAATACTAGCACTTCGTTCTTGATTGTCAGCTCTTATTATTCCCTCTTGGTTGTGTTACATATTGTATGTGACCCGTCTCTCCCTATAGCTTACCCCTACTTTTTTCAGAATCTCGAACAGCTTGCACAATTTTATATTGTCGATCGCTTTTTCCAGGTCGACAAATCCTATGAACATGTCTTGATTTTCCTTTAGCTTTGCTTCCATTATTAGCCGTAACGTCAGAATTGCCTCTCCCGTGCCTTTACTTTTCCTAAAGCCAAACTGATCGTCACCTAGCGCATTCTCAAATTTCTTTTCCATTCTTCTGTATATTATTCTTGTAAGCAGCTTAGATGGATGAGCTGTTAAGCTGATTGTGCGATAATTCTCGCACTTGTCAGCTCTTGCCGTCTTCGGAATTGTGTGAATGATGCTTTTCCGAAAGTGATTCTACAGACCAGCAACGTCAGGTAACGTAGAGACAGAGTGCTTCAGGGGAAACTTGTAGAGCCGGACGCGGTGACCTTGCGGTTTTAGGCGCTTCAGTCCGGAACCGCGCGACTGCTACGGTCGCTGGTTCGATACCTGCCTCTGGTATGGATGTGTGTGATGTCCTTAGGTCAGTTAGGTTTAAGTAGTTCTCAATTCTTGGGGACTGATGACCTCAGATGTTAAGTCTCATAGTGCTCAGAACCATTTGAATCATTTGAACCAAAGTTGTAGAATATCACTAAGCCTTGCATGGCTCGTGTTTATGCCATTTATTGGTTGTCATCTTCTGTTACGGTACTGCAGCCTCGTTTTCTTACTACATTTACTGGCGTCACTAAGAGTGGCGCGTATCGATAAGTGCACTGTCACACCATCTCTGGAGCGACCGATAGTATTTCCGGGTCGTCGTGTGTCTCGCAGTGCAGTCGGGGGTGGACCCGGAGGGTGGCCTTGACGCAGTAGCAGTGCAGTCGGGGACAGAGCCCCAGTGAGGTCGACCAGCCAGTACCAGCGGGGACGACCGTTGGTTGGTCGTTAGGTCGGTCGTCTCATCAACGACGTGTATTTAGGTCGGTTCTTTCCTGTGCAGAGACGTCTGTTGTTTTACCTCTGCGTGGCTGGGTCGGAGCCGGTGTCTCTGGGACGTCGCCTGTCCGAAAGTAGAAAGTCGCTTGGAGACACCAGCAGTGCAGTCGCGACGGAGCAGCAGTTGCAGACAGACCAGCAGTCCAGTCGGTCGGTTGGCGTGGAGCAGCAAACAAACTCCTGTCGCGTGGAGTCAGGTTGGAGCTGCTGGCGGTGTACACGCAGTCGGAGTGGGAGGTACGAGTGCTACAAAGTTTGTCGCCCACCGATCTTGGACAGGAAAGTTCAGTCCTCACTTAACTTACTATCGACTCTCAACTTCTAACATTTCTCCGTTTGATCATGGTTGTCGCTTTTGGGACATCCTCTCGAGCAACAACATGTGTGTATTTTAAGTAGGCTAAGATTCCAGCCCCCTTCGTTTATTTCCTTTTGTTGAAGTTCACCAGCAGTATTTTCTGCCTTGTCGCCGTGGACGTTACGATCATCCGCCCTGGTCGTTGACGTAATTTTCGGCAGTTTATTTTCCTCTTAGTGTTGTTGCTGTGCAGCGTGGCTGTCTAGCGTAGCTGAGGTGTTGTTAGTCGTTGTGGGCGCTAATATTCTGTGCGTCGTTGTATTGAAATCTTATGGTCGTTTTGCTGGATCCGTCTAGCGCAACTGATTTGGTTGATTGGTCGGTCGGCTGTCTGTCGGTTGGGTTGCCTTCCGAGTAAGAGATTGTTGATCAGGCTGACTGTCTCGCCTAAACGTGCGTTAGTGTTACAATTCCAGGCCGACCCTTGGAACTTCTGAGGCCCGTTCCGTGTCTGTTACATAGTAACTTCTCTGTTTTAGTTTCAGTTATTTAGTTGATGTGTGGCCTTCAGCCGAGTTTTATATATCCTGAATTAATGTTCTTGTGTTCCCCTTAACGCATGAGATTTTTGTTATAATAGGGGCCTTGAGCCGAATCTTACACCAAATATCTTAATGCCTTAAGCCGTTAAATTATTGTGTTCATGTGTGGCCTTCAGCCCTGATTTAATATCTCTTAAATTAATGGTCTTGTCTGGCACTTAAGGCATACGGTTGTGATGTTTCTGTATGCGGCCTTCAGCCGAATTTGCTTCAATTGTTTTAAGATTAGGCCTTCTGCCGTTGGATTGAAACACTTCTTATTGCTTTATATGCGACCTCCAGTCGAGTTCCATTAAAATTGTTAAGCCCTTCAGCGTGTTTAGACTGGAAATTTAGAAAATATTTTTGGATGACAGCTCCAGAAGAACCTTCTATGTGAATTTCTTACTTAGGTCTTCCGTCTTGGAGTTTGACCTTCAGCCGATCTAAAGTTAATCAAAGGAGACCGATTAAAACTTTGAGTGTTATGCATCCTTGTATAATATTGTGTGTGGACAAAAAGGTTTGTATGTTGAGTGCAACTGACAGGAAGTCATTTTGGCCTTTACCACAAACTAAACCGCTCGGTCCCACTAGCTCACGCATTTCTATCACGAGTAAATTTCCTAAGAAAGGGCGATAACAGCGTGCGTGCTTTAAAACGTGAGAGTCACGCAATTAATACTGGTGTCAGGGAAAGGGATTTTTCTGAATCTCTTGTCTCAAAACTACTTCGAACAGGCAGTTAAGTAACCGACTAGGAAGGGCAATTGTTAGACCTCGTATTAACTGACAGACTATAATTTTTCTAGTCACCCATCGTCGAGCAGTGAATCGGAGATCCCATGGCAGAGACAGTATCAGTGATTACAGGCATTGCAAAGAATTTCAGAGTGACAGGATATAGCTTTCAGGTTGTGTAAATAGTTAACATCATAGATTTAGCAGTGAGCACAAAAATGTGGAACACCAAAGGGTAAAAATGAGAAGTGTTTTACAATATTCCTTAGAAATGTGCGAAAGAAAGTTGTGAGTGGCGGCAAATACCCATCATAGTTCAACAGCAGAGTTAGAAGATTGCTGAGATACAAAAGACGGAGTCATTTCCGATTTAAGCGAACTGAAAGCCACAAAATCAGGAGGGTGATACGATATGAATTCAGTGAATGTCAAAGTACAATTTGGACAAACGATCCGACTGCAAATCCTAAGAGCTTCTGGTAGAAACAAAAATGAAAAAGGAAGAAACGACGCAGACGCACGACGAAGGAATTATCGGAAGGGGAAACAAATTGATGGATGTGATGCACGGTCAAACAAGTGATTACAGTTTCAGAATAACTGGAAGACGTATTCAGGAGAAAGAGCTCCAGAAATTAAGCAAGTCAGTAAGGCACTGGTGCACCTCTGGCCGTTGTTCAAGTGGTTATTCGGCTTGGCGCCGACGGGGTTGCTGATTGTCCTCCAGAGGGATATCGTGCACAGATCTGTTGCATCATCAATATCCCGTAATGGTTGGGGGGCTGTGCCCATAACTCTCCAAACGCTCTTAATTGGCTTCAACATACGATTAAACAGAAAATCGGTTTCCAAAATGATTTTTTCACTCTGCCGCGGAATGTTCGCTGATATGAAACTTCCTCGCTGATTAAAACTGTGTGCCGGACCGAGACTCGAACTTGGTACCTTTGCCTTTCGCGGGCAAATGCTCTACCGACTGAGCTTCTGTGAAGTTTGGAAGGTAGGAAACGAGGTACTGGCGGAATTGAACCTGTGAGGAAGTGTGAGTCGTGCTTGGGTAGCTCAGCCTGCAGAAAGCTTGCCCGCGAAAGGCAGCGGTCCCGAGTGCGAGTCTCGGTCCGGCACTCAGTTGCACATAAATGGTAGATACATTGACCTAGTTTTCGACACCTACTAGTAGTGTCTTCATCAGAATGAAATGCTGCTAAATTTTAAATTACAACGCTATAAACCAATAGTCAGAATTTGGAGCACCTGTGCTCATGTCAAGAGTGAAATATAACGTTCTAGCCTTTGCCACGTGTGTCCCACTGAGAATAACATGAGACTCCTATTAGGAACAGATCCGATGACCTTCCTGACCAAGGCAGTGTTTGGCAAGTATGAAGACAAGCATTAGAGATTCTCGATGTCAATGGGCGGGCATTATCTTGCTGAAATGTAAGCCTAGGATGTCTTACTATGAAGGGCAACGAAACTGGACTTCGACAGGATTTCTCTCGATTCCTCTCAGGAAGACTCCCAGTAACTTCATTAATCAATGCCAAGCCAAGGAAATGCTTGCAAAAAGGCAAGATGTCAACTAAAAGCGTTTGGACATGCCCAGTTTGTAAGCTTCTTTCTCTTGAATAGATCATCCAATTTTTCTGAAACTGTAATCATTTGTTTATCTGTATATACACATCTGACGATTTACAACCCATTCAAATAATTACTTGGTGTTGGGCCACCTTTTACTGTCTTAGAGTGTATTTCAAGTCAGATGTTGATCAAAATTCAATCGCTCTTCGTCAATAACGGCAGCAAAACAGAGGTGACAGGAAGGAGGCCCAAATACTGAATTCAGTTATTTTTACATGGAGCTCCCGAAACCGGATTTCGTAAACCGGTTTCGCAATACTGCTTCTTCTAAATCATGTAATCGCTCCAGTGTTGATTCTGTGAGTGCAGTTGTAGGTGCTGACTTTCCACTTCCACCATTGATACTCACTCACACGTAAACGCACAAGCAAATGTGCAAAGTGTGTGGACTAACAGGTTACATCTTGGTCTTAAAAATGTACGGTTAATCTGGACTGCGTGACTATTTGTGCAGTATATAAGAAGGGGAAATATTAGACTAAGCCGGAAGTTGTGTATCTCTGATATTTTAACTGAAGAGAAATTGCCACTGTGCTGACAAAATCAGAAACAGGAGCACGTAATTACCAGACACCAAATTTGATGGTCTAACAAAACCGCTTCATACCTTAACACATTCACAAAATGTGAAAATGGTTTCCGATGTTCGGTGTCCCAGTTATGTCGCTTATGAACCTATTAATGGAGATATCATGTAACTGAGCCCATGGCAATCGTTTGAAAGAAAGCCGCCATGTGATGCAGGCAGATCCAATTCCCCAACCTCCGCGCCCGAGGGTGGACCACTACGACTGGCGACGTCTGGCTCCATAGAAGCAGTTATGAGGTACCTTAGTTCAAGGCCCGAGACATCAGGACGTAGTATCTCCGAGTAGCTCCACGGTGGTGGCAGATGGCAGGGCTATTAAGAGCCTGGGCGGGCAGACAGCGGTCGAGGATTTGAGGCCCAGTGGCAGAGTTGGGAGCTGTGTGTGGGCATGTCCTTTTCACGGCAGCGTCTGAAATTGGGTGGGTATCAGAGCGTCAGCTCAGCCACCCAATGGATATAAACAACGCTATCCTGAGGATGATTATGTGGAAGAAGTGGCACTGTCTCGTTCATCACGGAATCAGCTCACCGCAGCTTGAGTTGTGTCAGCACGGGTCGTCAACTGCGGTGGTCAGGAACAGTGTAACGCAGCGAGTTATTACGAGATGTCATTCGTTGCAGTAAGGCACGAGCCGTCTAGTACGGTGGCTGCAGGATGGCTACTTTTTCTTTTCGCTTTGCCCACAACACACCTGACTCTGCCTGCCGTGAGAACAGAGTAGAATAACATTCAGTCGATACGAAGATTCATACCCTCAACTAATTGAAATAATCAATGTAAGTTATTGTCCGATTTTGTTCAAATTTGGTACACAGCCTTTTGTTATGAATGAAATTATGCTGTCACTGTTTCAGACTTTTATTTACTATATTTCTGGAGATAAAGAGAATTACCTAAAAGTCCTAAAAGCTACACTTGTTTATTTAAAACCAAGTTAGGAGCAATAACAGATTGACTTTCAATGTCATTTGAAGCCATTACAAAGTTGTCAGTGCATAAACATCAATTAATTAGAATTTTCTTTTTACAACTTCACTGACTTTCCATTACGCAATACAAAAATCGTTCAAAATTATTATTTGATTATATTTTCCTGGGTGAATGCGTGAGAGTGATTCAGAGAGTGTATGTAGGACATAAAATTTAATATTTCGTTTTACGTAAAACCTTGTGTAAACGAACCATGGGAAAGTTCTGTTGCAACCACGATTCAGGTAACGTATGTCTGTGTTCAAATGCTTTTGTAGAAAAGTAGTCAGAATGGAAATTAGACGCGGAGTAAGTACATTTATCAATTGGAAGAATATTTCGCACTTTAGTTATTTTGATTAATTATAATACATGAAATTGAAGTTTTGCTGACATTAATTACTATCAAATTACTGATTGGATAAGGCAAGATTTGTCGAAAGAATAATCAGGAAGAAACGTTCTGATTGGTCGATTAGATCAACAGCCAATTACAATTGAGCTGTTCCTCCGGAAATAGACAATGGTCACGACGGAACGTTGTGACTGGTCGTTTAGATCAACAGCCATTCAGAATTAAGGTGCTCCCACACGAATATAGGAGTGGGCAGAGAGGAGAGTACCTCGAGAGAGCCATTTGATAGCCAGCCTAGGGATAACACGTTGTTAGATCGCTTCTTAAAAATAGTCTGTAAGATAAAGAAATAGTTAGGTAATTTCAGTTCAAACATATCGTGACTTAAGCGACTGGAGTTACGAAAATTTTAATGAAAGTTTGATGTTTCTAAGTTCAATAGTTCGAGAGATATAAGAGTGTGAACTTTCTGGCCGTAGTAACAACTCCGCGTGGCGTGTTTCGGGCTCTGTACGGTACATTTTGGCGAGTACTTCTTACGAAGAAGACGACTAAAACAACAGAATGTTTAAACCGCGAATAGTTTTGAGTCTGTGACTGGTGGAACTTAAATATTAGTTGGGTCGGACTTCCTAACATTCTGGATGCTTTTGGAATGAATGTTTGATATACATACAATGAACTTTCAACGATAACGTTTCACCATATTAAATACGGACTTGACAGATATTTCATGTGTTTCAAAGTAAACAGAGTTAATCTAATTTTAAACGCTTTTCTACAAGTAGACTGAATATCCCGAACGCCCGATTTTTTTTAATGAGGAACTTTCAGGATCTGACTTTCAACTAGAGTTATGCGACCTCTGTGTCGTATGTATTAGGTAGTGGTTTCATCAACGCTGCTTTACACTGCCTAGCATGTATCTCCTGCCACAGAGTGAAGGAACATCGGCAAGAATCCTATCGGGTTAGGTGGACTGAACGATAGCATTAAAAACAACACCGACGACTCATAGAGCCCCGACGCACCAGGAACACAGAGCGCCTGCAGACAACGTTTTGTTCAGTATATGACAAATGTAAATCTTATTTCAGAGGGCACAAAGGAGGGTTACACAGCTACAAATAATCACAAATTCATTATGTGGGGCTACTCGTGGATGACACTGTGGTCTGTCGTAACCCCAAAAGCTGTAGCGAAATGTAGGAAGACCTGCAGAGGATAAAAAGTTTGTGCAGTGTCATAGAACTTACTCTGTAGGTGTCCGCTCCCGTTGGCTGAGTGGATAGCGCGGTGGAATTGCAGGCCAAGAGGCCAGGGTTCGATTCCCAGCTAGGGCAGGAGATTTACTCCAGTGAGGGATTGCTTGGTGTGTTGTCCTCATCGTCATTTCATCCCTATCTCCCACCCGCTTGTCGCCCCATGTGGCGTTCAATGCAGTTTATGTATTTGACCTCGCAGGCCGAACTTCCCCGAATGGGGCACTCTCGACCCACAATGCCGTACACTCGTTTCATTCTCCGAACGTAAATAAATGTAACGTACGTCTCATGAATGATTGAAGACCATTACTTTTCGATTACACTGTTAACTGCGTATTATTGGGAGTAGTATCTAACATAAAATAAATCGGGGTAATCATATAGAGCTACCCGAAGTGAAAAACATATGGAACAAACAGTTCTCTGATATTATTCACCAACCTCGTACCCTTCTCAAGCAGGAGGATCCATCGAAAAGTGGTGTGTTTCGTCCCGATCTCGTTTACTCATCGTGAGTGCTTGACTCACATGCAATTGTGGAATAAATTCAATTAAATTAACATTTTTCAGTACTGCTCTCACACCGTAGCACACACATCATTCACTTACCGTTTTCCAGTGAGTAATCCTCCAAAACTAATCGTACACTGTTAAATGCATATCCAGTGGTTGTCAAAAGGTCTCAGGTCTTGATAGAATTAAACAGCTACCTCTGTCACGACTTTTTTTATTGCATACAATTAGGCAGACCCAACAAGGGAACCGTTGCATCATTTCATCAACACACACACAAAAGACGCTAATTCACCCTATTCCCAGTATTGCACTTAACTCAGCCCCAACGTGCACTTCTCACTTCCTCCAAATTCATGAATACACACATACGCACTTGGCACATTTATTATCTAATTCCTGCCCCAACTCATGACGTTTCCACGCCTCTCCAGACGCTTGTGCAACACGTACACTGGTCAGCCGGAACACTGTGACCACTGACGTGCCATCGATATAAACCCGTCCATGGGACAGCAGCGTCACATGGCAAGGAATGAGTGCTGTTCAGACACACTGTAACAGTGAGCAAGCTGCGCGTGTAAAACGGGGAAGGCGCGCTGTATAGCAGAATTTATTGTCATGGCCCAGAAACTGGGCACGAGCATCTCTGAAACTGCACGACTCCTCGGGTGTTCCAGGAGTGCTGTGCTGAGTGCCTTCAACACGTGGCGAAACCAAGGTGAAACCACTCCCAGACATCGTGGGGTTCGGCAGGCACCCCTCTTGACAGACGTAGGTTGGGCAGACTGGTAAAACAGGACAGGCGGCAAATTGGGACTGGACTAACTTCAGCCTTCATGCTGGGCAGAGTGCAAGTGTGTCTGAACACACAGTGCACCGAACACTCCTAACGATGGACCCACGCAGCTGACGCCCCGTGAATGTGTCAATGTTAACAATACGACATCGGCATCTATGACCGACATGAGCATGTGACCATCGGCACTGGACGTTAGGATAGCGGCATAGCGTTGCATGGTCTTCATTATGCCGATGGGAGGACGCCAATCCGTCGTATTGCAGGGAAAGAGCTCCTTCACACATGTAATGCGAGAAGGAAACGAGCTGGCGGCGGTTCCATTGCGCTCTGGGGAACATTCACGTGAGGACCCGTTGATCAAGTGAAAGGAACAATAATGGCCAAGAAGTATCGCACGCTGGTTTCAGACGTAAACCATTTCATGACGATTATGTTTCACGTCGGCAGTAATATTATTCTACAACATATTGCGCCATGTCACAGACCCAGGATTGCGATGAAGTGGTTCGAGGAATACAGTGTTGAGTTCTAATTTCCGTGCTGGCCACGCAACTCACCATATCTGAACCCGATGCAACACATCTAGAATGTGATTGAACGTGGCATCAGAGCTCATGCCCCCCCCCCCTTCCGGGAATTTACGGGAATTAGGTGACATGGGTGTGCATATGTGGGTCCCACTAGCTCCAGCGATCTACCAAGGGCTCGTTACTTCCATGCGACGACACGTCGCCGCTGTCATCTGTGCCTGAGGTGGACATACCTGCTATTAGGTATGTGATCATAATGTTATGGCTGGTGAGTGTATATTTAATTGTTGTTGTTGTTGTGGTCTAACTCCAGAGACTGGTTTGATGCAGCTGTCGATGCTAGTCTATCCTGTGCGAGCTTCTTCACCTCGCAGTACCTACTGCAACCTACATCCTTCTGAATCCGCTTAGTGTATTCATCTCTTGGTCTCCATCTGCGATTTTTACCCTCCACGCTGCCCTCCAGTACCAAATTGCTGATCCCTTGATGCTTCAGAAAGTGCCCGACCAACCGACCCTTTCTTCTAGTCAGGTTGTGCCACAAATTTCCCTTCTCTCCACTTCTATTCAGTAACTTCTCATTAGTTATGTGATCTACTCGTGTAGTGTTCAGCGTTTTTCTGTAGCACCACATTTAGAAAGCTTCTATTCTCTTCTTGTCTAAAGTAGTTATCGTCCACGTTTCACTTCCATACGTGGCTACACTCCATACAAATACTTTCAGAAACGATTCCTGATACTTAAATCTATACTCGATGTTAACAAATTTCTCTTCTTCAGAAACGCTTTCTTTGCCATTGCCAGTCTACATTTTATATCCTCTCTACTTTGACCATTATCAGTTATTTTGCTCCTCAAATAGCAAAACTTATTTATTACTTTAAGCGTCTCATTTCCCGCAGCATCACCCGATTTAATTCGACTACATTCCATTATCCTCGTTTTGCTTTTGTTGATGTTCATCTTATATCCTCCTTTCAAGACACTGTCCATTCCGTTCAGCTGCTCTTCCACATCCTTTCCTGTTTCTGACTGAATTACAATGTCATCGGTGAACCTCAAAGTTTTTATTTCTCCTCTAGGGATTTTAATACCTACACCGAATTTTTCTTTAGTTTCCTTTACTGCTTGCTCAGTATGCAGATTGAATAAAATCGGGAATAGGCTACAACCCTATCTCACTCCATTCCCAAACACTGCTTCCCTTTCATGTCCCTCGATTCTTATAACTGCCTTCTCCTTTCTATACAAATTGTAAATGGCCTTCGCTCCCTGTATTTTACCCCTTCAGAATTATTTATTATTATTATTTATTTATTATTTAATTATAATTCCAGAACCCCACCGCTTTTACCATCGTAGAGGAGCATGGCTTGGTAACGCATTAGCACCATTAAGTTCTAACGTGCAAGCATCTTACAAATTCCACAACCTATAGCAGCTAAAACATAAACACTTTCACTTCCCATTCCACGAAATTATCCCGACATTCTTTTACTGACAGGCACCTGTTCTACCAAGCACAATCATAAATATTACCTACTCGTTCTTTTTTTTAGGCCAATGACTTTTTTTACGTCGTCTCTCATTCGTTTCATGTGGAAAACTACCTTTTTAACCTTTTTTCATCAATTGGCAGAAGGCACCACTTCAACTGCTGAGCCAGTATGTCGAGCGAGTTTTCCTGGCCACCTTCGCTCTCGGTAAGTTGGTTTTGGATCTCAATACTGTATCTAACATGCGAGGTAACATCCCACAGATGTTCGGCCTTACATGAAGTTCCTCTTCGTCGAAAATTCTTGGCTCATGCTGGTGTAGGGGTTGAACCGCACTTGTCGTATTACACGCCCTAATTTGGGCACTTGTGACACTATATTTAAATTGTCTGGCTGATGGCAATTTTGCGAAATGCAAAGTTAACATAAAATATATTTACAGTAGAAATAATATCAGGAACTAACGGCCCATAAATGATGTAGGCCACACACTTGCGATTTGGTTAGAATAATATTTATTCAGAAAGCAAACTAATAGCAAAAGTGGTCATATTTAGAATTACTGTCACGGCTGGGCGCATATCCATTTGACACAGTTTGATCTTTCACAATCTCATCGTGAAATACAAGTTATCTAAGCGAAACGTTAGAGTTCACACTCGGCGCGCGGCTGCTCACCGCTCAGAGAGTAAGTCCCACTATCCAAACATTGCGAAATTTTCCAAGTCGTTTCACTTCCTAGCTGCCTAAAAACCGACTGTCTGCTTTCGAGTCTCAATCCGAACTGTACCCTATGGTGTCTCCATCCGAACTGTAGGCTTTCGCTCCTCCACCAGCACTTTCCGTCTGCCCGTCCCCCTTCGTGTTTCCTGCGCAATGAATATCCTCGCTCAACTGACTCGGGCAGTTTTCTTTCCTGGAGCCGTCCATCTGATTGGCTACAGCTTATTCTACATTATTTTACATTTTAACATATTCTAATAATCAAAGTTTGACCACTTCCACGTTCTAAATAAATAATAATATCCATTACTCGATAAACGTTAAATTCTTTTACATAACTTTCTTAACTTTGAATGTCACGGCCAATAGCCTTGCACCAATCTGCTTTCTGATAAATAAACAAAGAACAAAAGTAAGTATTATGTATTAAACTTTACAACAAATATTCTATTAGGTAACGATTCAATAAGGTGTCATGCTGCCATCGTTCAATGTATTTTGTGAGGAGAAAATGATGATCTGATGCTTAAATGAAAATACTGATAATTTATATTTACTGTATCTTTTACACAAATGAAGTTATAGAGTTGATATATAAACATTCGTCATTTTAATGATTCGCTTCTATATGAATTGTCGATCGTTAAGATCGCCTGAAGCGTTCAGATTTTAGCATTCAGGTCTTTGTTACAAAACTTGTGAATTTCACTTTAACAGTAAATCCTAAACTATAATAGAAATGATCAATATTGAAGTTTAATTGGGATCACCATGAAAATTTATGAAGGATGGTAGATTAAAATTGCTGTGGCTTCATTCCCTGCATTACTACAGATTTAAATAGTTCCCATAAATGTTTCCCTTTATAGCCGATCTTAGGTCCGAATTATTTAACACTGCTACGTCGCCTTGGCCAAAAAGCCTTCCACTGGGCTTACCTAAGACTTAGGTTTTCGTCTGTCTCACTGGCACACTACAGCGCTTAGGCCTCAATAGACAACAGACGCCTGTGAATTTCTCCATCTCCTTGTACATCGGCACTCTTTGTGGCACATGATCCTCGACGACAGAGCTCGTTTCACAATTTCTGTAGGTTGACTCTTTCGGCCATATACTTAAATGAGAGCGTAATGCTCGTTAACTCACAAACACCCCGGAAGACATGTATCTCGAGGAAAGGTCGCGCTTCACCTTGTCTTCCTGCCCCAATAGATACCGGGAATTGCTAACATTGTTTGATTCCATTGAATCCTTGTCATTTGCCGACGAGAAGTGGAGGCGTGACGAGCAGTTGGAAACTTCTCCGCCCACCTGGAAAATTAATAGGGCTCCTCAGGCATCCAACACATTTTCTGGGAGACGTGGTTTTCGGTGCGCTACTCGCAGTCACTTGGTGCGCGATTGTCCCGTAGCACAAGCACCTAGGTCCAGCGAATTAAGCCAAGTGAAGAATGGTGGGAGGAGGTTACTGTTTCCGTCGGAAGCGTGCGCCATGGTGCGTGCATATTCACGCTCCCTCCGGATCTCCCCTCCCATTTACCTATGCTCGTCTAGAACGAGCACCCTTATGCGCCCCGCTGAATTCTGGTAGCTTCTTGTCCTTCAGTGCACTCTCTTGTCCTAGGGGTGCGAAAGTGTCCCTATAGGCGGAACAGTCAGCAGTGATCATCGGCATGAGGATGCAGAAGGCAATGGAAACCACTGCATTAAAGACGTGTAACGTGTATCCACAGGTCATGTGGCCTGTAATTGAAGAAGTGTCATGATGATCTCTCCATTGGCAAAGATTCCGAAATACACTCCTGGAAATGGAAAAAAGAACACATTGACACCGGTGTGTCAGACCCACCATACTTGCTCCGGACACTGCGAGAGGGCTGTACAAGCAATGATCACACGCACGGCACAGCGGACACACCAGGAACCGCGGTGTTGGCCGTCGAATGGCGCTAGCTGCGCAGCATTTGGGCGCCGCCGCCGTCAGTGTCAGCCAGTTAGCCGTGGCATACGGAGCTCCATCGCAGTCTTTAACACTGGTAGCATGCCGCGACAGCGTGGACGTGAACCGTATGTGCAGTTGACGGACTTTGAGCGAGGGCGTATAGTGGGCATGCGGGAGGCCGACTGGACGTACCGCCGAATTGCTCAACAGGTGGGGCGTGAGGTCTCCACAGTACATCGATGTTGTCGCCAGTGGTCGGCGGAAGGTGCACGTGCCCGTTGACCTGGGACTGGACCGCAGCGACGCACGGATGCACGCCAAGTCCGTAGGATCCTACGCAGTGCCGTAGGGGACCGCACCGCCACTTCCTAGCAAATTAGGGACACTGTTGCTCCTGGGGTATCGGCGAGGACCATTCGCAACCGTCTCCATGAAGATGGGCTACTGTCCCGCACACCGTTAGGCCGTCTTCCGCTCACGCCCCAACATCGTGCAGCCCGCCTCCAGTGGTGTCGCGACAGGTGTGAATGAAGGGACGAATGGAGACGTGTCGTCTTCAGCGATGAGAGTCGCTTCTGCCTTGGTGCCAATGATGGTCGTATGCGTGTTTGGCGCCGTGCAGGTGAGCGCCACAATCAGGATTGCATACGACCGAGGCACACAGGGCCAACACCCGGCATTATGGTGTGGGGAGCGATCTCCTACACTGGCCGTACACCTCTGGTGATAGTCGAGGGGACACTGAATAGTGCACGGTACATCCAAACCGTCATCGAACCCATCGTTCTACCATTCCTAGACCGGCAAGGGAACTTGCTGTTCCAACAGGACAATGCACGTCCGCATGTATCCCGTGCCACCCAACGTGCTCTAGAAGGTGTAAGTCAACTACCCTGGCCAGCAAGATCTCCGGATCTGTATCCCATTGAGCATGTTTGGGACTGGATGAAGCGTCGTCTCACGCGGTCTTCACGTCCAGCACCAACGCTGGTCCAACTGAGGCGCCTGGTGGAAATGGCATGGCAAGCCGTTCCACAGGACTTCATCCAGCACCTCTACGATCGTCACCATGGGAGAATAGCAGCCTGCATTGCTGCGAAAGGTGGATATACACTGTACTAGTGCCGACATTGTGCATGCTCTGTTGCCTGTGTCTATGTGCCTGTGGTTCTGTCAGTGTGATCATGTGATGTATCTGACCCCAGGAATGTGTCAATAAAGTTTCCCCTTCCTGGGACAATGAATTCACGGTGTTCTTATTTCAATTTCCAGGAGTGTAGTTCTCCATTCGGATCTCCGGGAGGTAATTGCCACGGGGAGGTTATCACGAGAAAAAGATTGAATAATCAAGGGAAGGATAACGTTCTACGAGTCGGGGCATGGAATGTCAGGAGCTTGAACGTATTAGGGAAACTATAAAAACTGAAAAGGAAAATGCAAAGGCTCAATCTACGAGGGGTGGCACTCAAATAGTGGCAACTCTTTATTCACAACCGATACAAAAGAGTTAAATGTTGTCACCTGTCACTGTCCTTCAAGATAGTCACTAGCGTTGTGTTTAAGTCGTTGCCACCGATGTGGAAGGCGTAGTATACGGTTAGCAGAGCCTGTTCTGTTAATGGTGCGAATGGAGTGGTCTACTGCATGTCAAATCCCTGGAACAGTTGTGAAGCGAATGTCCCTTCATCTTCGGAATCAAAGTCACAAGGAATGAAGTCGTCTTACTGTTCGTTTCGGAGCCTCACCTGCGACCAGACTTGCGAAAGAAGCGGCGACACTTTCTGTGCAACCCAGTCATCGTTTAACACGACAATGCGCGGGCGCATACAGCGCAGGCTGTGGCTGCTCCTTTTGGTCAATGGGACTGGTGAGTACTGTAGCATCCACCATACTTCCCGGTCTTAAGTCCTTGTGACTTTCACTTGATTCCGAAGATACAGGTGGGGGGCAATGATGTAAAGTGGAAAGAAGAGATTGATATGTGGTCAGAAGAGTATAGGGTGATATCAACCGCAGCAGAAAATGGTATGACTGGAGTAGGATTCGTTATGAATAAAAAGGTAGGGGAGAGAGTGTGTTACGGTGAACGGTGCAGTGATAGGGTTGTTCTTATCAGAATCGACAGCAAACTAACACCGACAGCGATAGTTCAGGTATACGCGCCGGCGTCGCAAGCTGAAGATGAAGAGACAGAGAAGTGTCTGAGGACATTGCAAGGGTAATACAGTATATAAAGGGATGTGAAAATCTAGTAGTCATGGGATATTGGAATGCAGTTGTAGGGCAAGGAGTAGAAGCAAAGGTCACAGGAGAATATGAGCTTGGGGCAAGGAACGAGGCAGGAGAAAGTCTGAGTTCTGAGTTCTGTAACAAATTTCAGCGACCAATAGCGAATAATTTATTCAAGAATCACGAGAGTTGGAGGTACACTTGCAAAAGGACTGGTGGTACGTCAGCATTCAGTGATGTTACATCACGGTTAGACAGAGATTCCGAAATCAGATACTGGATTGTAAGGCGTATCCAGGAGCAGACATAGACTCAGATCACAATATAGTAGTGATGAAGAGTAGACTGAAGTGTAAGACATTAGTCAGGAAGAATCAATACACAAAGAAGTGAGATACGGAAGTACTAAGGAATGACAAGATACGGTTGAAGTTGTCTAAGGCTATAGATACAGCGTCTAACAACCCTACCACAACATAGGTCAAAATTTAATAATGATTGTGGTGTTGCTCGCGCTGCTAAATACTGCATTTTCGGGCAACAACAAAGTTATCATGTGGCAGGTGTCATTAGAGCACAGTCAATAAAGTCATTTCATGTAGTAATAAATAAACTAGTCACTCATCTTTTCGTATTTCCCACGCTGGTCTCGTTGTAAAATCATGGCACAATCGTCGAAAATCTAGGTGGATTCCAAGCTCGGATGCAAAGAGGCCTAGGTTTTATTCTGCGACATTCAAAAGTTTTGTAGATGCGCTTCACAAACCATTCTTGAAGATTACACTTTTGCAGGACAATGGTGATGTAAAAAAAGTAATCAGCACTCCGAATTGAAGTTACACTTCCTTTCAATTATTTTTATTGCAATATCACGTAACACACAAAACATCACTTCACAATACAAAACGTCTTGAAAACATCTTCCTCACTGTTAAAGTTCACATTTTATAAGCTGATGACAATATGCGCTCTTCCCAAAATGATGTCCAACACTTGAATTTTTCAAGGTCCGACTCTCTAACTCTCTAATAATCACTTACGCGCCCAAAAATCAAGAGTTACAAGTACGTCAAATATCATAGTGACAAAAGAAAGAATACACATAAGAATAATATCATTGCTATATAAACATATCGATCTATCAGAATAACTCTACATTAATGAAATCAAATCTGAATGTTGTCTCAGAAATATGTCAACTACTTTACAGAAACACAGTAGAATATTGCTAGTACCGAGAGGGTGAGTTGGGGTGCCGTAATGGTTACGTAATTCAAGTACCATTACAAGCAATAGGGAACAGCTCAGTAGTTGGTAAAGTTGAAGAGGAATGGACATCTCTGAAAAGGGCCATCACAGTAGTTGGGAAGGAAAACATACGAAGAAGGTAACTGCGAAGAAATCATGGATAACATAAGAAATTCTGCAATTGATCGATGAATGAGGGAAGCGAAAAATGATCCGGGACACTCAGGAGTAGAGGAATACAAGTCTCTGAGGAATGAAATAAACTGGAAATGCAGGGAAGTTAATACGAAACGGCTGTAGGAAAAATGTGAACACGTCGAAAAAAATGCAGGGAAGTTAAGACGAAACGGCTGTAGGAAAAATGTGAACACGTCGAAAAAGAAATGATTGTCAGTAGTACAGACTCAGCAAAAGGGAAAGTCAAAACAATCTTCGGTGACATTAGAGGCAAGGGTGATAACATTAAGAGTGCAACGAGAAATCCACTATTAAATGCAGGGGAGAGAGCTGATAGGTGGAAAGAATACACTGAAAGCTTCTACGAGGGGAATGATTTGTCTGATGTAATAGAAGAAGAAACAGGAGTAGATTTAGAAGTGATAGGGGATACAGTATTAGAATCGGAATTTAAAAGTTAACATTCCATCAGAATTTCTAAAATCATTTGGGGGAAGTAGTAACAAAACGATTATTCAGGTTGGTGTATAGAATGTATGGGTCTGGCGACATAGCATCTGATTTGCGGAAAATCAGTATCAACATAATTCCGAAGACGGCAAGATCTGAAAAATACGAGAATCACTGCAAAATCAACTTATCAGCTCAAACATCTAAGCTGCTTACTGTAATAATATACAAAAGAAGGAGGAAGAAAATTGGACATGCCCAATATGACGATCAGGTTGGCTTTAGGAAAGGTAAGGGCATAAGAGAGGCAATTCTGGCGTTGCGCTTAATAATGGAAGCAAGACTAAAGTAAAATCAAGACACGTTCATAGGATTTGTTGACCAGGGAAAAGCGTTCGGCAATATAAAATGGTTCAAGATTATTCGAAATCCTGAGAAAAGTAGAAGTAAGCTATAGGCAGACACAGGTCATATATAATATGTGCAACAGCCAAGAGGAAATAATAAGAGTGGACGGCCAAGAACGAACTGCTCGTGTTAAAAAGGGTGTAAGCTGGGATGTAGCGTGTCGCCCATACTGTTCAATGTGTATATCGGGGAAGCAGTGATCGAAATAAAAGAGAGGTTCAGGAGTGGAATTAAAATTCAAGGTGAAAGGATATCATTGATAAGATTCGCTGATGACATTGCTATACTGAGTGAAAGTGAAGAAGAATTACATGTTCTGCTGAACGGAATGAACATTCTAGAGGTTAGCATGGGAGAGGAATTTGTGGCGGCCCGCATGAAAGTTGTCAGAAGACTGATGACTAAAAAGAAAAAAAAAAAGGTTTCTCATGCCCCGTTAGGGGGTCACTAACGTCATACAGTACCACATACGCTTGGATGATGATATTCCACCGCTACAGTGAGACGAGACTCTGGCAGAAGTAAAGCTGTGAGGACCGGGCGTGAGTCGTGCTTCGGTAGCTCAGATGGTAGAGCACCTGCCCGCGAAAGGCAAAGGTTCTCAGTTCGAGTGTCGGTCGGTCACACAGTTTCAATCTGCCAGGAAGTTTCAATCAAGCCATAATTTGGGTGTTGGCTCGATCCAGGAAAACTGATATGCGGACCATAAAACCAAACAGGATCAAGATCCGTTATGGGGTTCATTAAAGAAAGCAGCTCTGATCCGTTGGTGAGATTAGCGACTACTCCATCAGAAATGGCATACTAAGTAAACACGTCAAGAATGCTGGAGTCTTTAAAATTTGTTTACCTCAAGAGGATGTCTCCGGTTTCTATTACTTTCATAATTCTCTAATGGGAGGATATCTGGGCCCATGTAACATCTTGGAAAAGTTTAAGGCTCACCTCACTTGTCCCACGTTGTACATGGATATCACGCTATTAGTGGATGAGTGTGAGGCTTGCAAGAAGGCTAAACTCAGTAAGTCCTCCGAAGGGGTTGTTACAATACGAGAACGAGGAAACCCTATGGAAAAACTGTTTATCGATTGCGTAGGGCCTCTTCCTCATATCAAGAATGGGAACCAATATATTCTGGTGGTTGTTGACGCGTTTTCCGGTTTGTATGGTTAATCCCTAGTCGGGGGTCACCGCAACCATTACCGTTGCACATCTGACCAACATCTTCATGTGCTTTGGAACATCTAAGGCTCATGTTAGCGATAATGCTCTGGCGTTTGTTTCCGAACTGTTTAAGCATTTTGATCTTTTTACGCTGTTTAGCACCTAACTACCGCGCCATATTATCCCCAGAGATCGTTTGACAAAAGAGTGAATCTCACGTTTATGTCAGTTCTGACACTCCCCTCCTTTTTCACATTTGTCAGACATAATCAAAAACACCCTGTGAGTGTGTTAGCGTCACCAGAATAAATTACTGGGGTTAGGAGTGGATCCTTATTCTACAGCGAGCGAGGTGGTGCAGTGGTTAGCATACTGGACTCGCCTTCGGGAGGACTACGATTCAATCCCGCGTCCGGCCATCCTCATTTTGGTTTTCCGTGATTTCCCTAAATCGCTCCAGGCAAATGCCGGAATGGTTCCTTTGAAAGGGCACGGCCGACTTCCTTCCTCGTCCTTCCCTAATCCGATGAAATCGATAACCTCGCAGTTTGGTTTCTTCCCCCAAAAAATAACCCAACAACCCAACCGTCATTCTATGAGCGAGCACGCCTGTGTTTAGCTGTTAAAATTTGTTTGATTTCTGTGTAGTCAAAGAAGCACACGGGTTCACAACGATTGGGACATTACAGGTTCAGGACCGTTGTAAACATCCTCTTTAGCAGAAATAACACTGAACACAATAATATCCAATTTAAGTATAAGGTTCTCTATTAGGTTTTCTTACTCATAAACAGTGAAGCACTGTCCATCAGTATTACGACAAAGCATCCGGCTCTGAGTTTAAGTTCAGTACTATTTGGGATGACTATCAAGTCTACGGAGAATGGTTAGTCTTTGTGACAACATGAGCAAAGGTTACTCCAGGTTGGTAGAACTCACAGTGGACGCAAGCTTGTGATCTAACAATTTTACGCTTTTACCAGCACCATGTACCTTTATCTGCGACGTGCTGTCGACTCCTCTCACCCTCTTAAAAATCCTATAAAAAGCAAATCAAAATCTTTACTGATTTTATGAGCTGAAACTGTACTATGTTTCTCGTTAGGCAAGAATACATACATTCATTCCTAGTCTAGAAAATATGGCTATGTACACATACATAGATGGAGCAGCATGAATACTTCAACGCCCTCTCAGTTCTTGCAAGAACAATTAACTACGTGACTGGTTCGTTTCTCTGCTATTGGAGCTCAACAACTCTTCACCTAATTTCTAGCTGAATGTCAGCCAAACTGAATACTGTACGTTTTGATAGGCGTATCTGCTCGCTACTACCTAAGTATGTCAGGTGACATATCCATCTAATTGTTATAATGTATACAATCTCGTGTAAGGTGCGAAATTAACATTCATTCAAGCTGCCACCTAACATACCCACCACCTTCTGTGTTCACTTTTACGCTCGGTCAATCAGGGGTTCAGAAATTGATTGACGTCAGTGAAAAATAGTTTTCAGTTGCTGAATGTAGCAATTGATAGATATTTATATTGACCAGCTCTCTATTTTAATACTGTTGAATCAGAAATTCGTATTGGGGTACTTTAGAATCTTCATCAAAAATTAATTTTCACTGTAAAGTATTTTTAATGTTTGTTAATGACTTGTTCAACAATAGTGTGAGTAAGAATTTAGTATCAGTGTTGCCCTTTGCCAATGTTAATGAGTGTTATAAAATGAATTTCATACAAGTAATAATATATCAGACAATTTAAAAACAGTTTGTTACAGAAATCCTTCATGTAAGAGCATTGTCCTCGATCCAAGTCAGTTTTCATTTAAAGGAGTACCTCATTCAATGATGTGTATAAAATAGTTTAATTGTTGTCTGGAGCATTGCAGTAAGCTCTCAGCAACTGTAGTTAGAAATTTGCAGTTGGCATACAGACAGCAGAAATCTCCCCATTTACAAGCAATTACATTACGAGAAAGGATATTTTGATTTCAGGGTCAGTTTCCTAAGAAAATTATTAACGAACAGGGACGATGTCATGAGCAGCATTATTATTACGATCATTAACGCACGGGGACCACTTTGTTTAATTGGAGAAATTAATCGTAAAGTTAAGGATTTATTCGGTTTGAACAATTTTTAAAAGGGTATAAATCAGCATCAAACCAGTCTCAGGACTGAATACCACAACAACAACAACTTAAATCAGCCAGTTTCGTGTTAAATTCTCTCAGGCAGATGTATTTGGTTTCTCTCGGAGCTGGAAATACATAGTCACCCAAACAACAGCAAAGCTACAGCCTACGAACTATGCCAGTGTGAAATCTCACGTCAAATGAAAAGAAATTGTATAGGAAACTTTCAAGACAGTATATTTAGAAAGGCCCTCCTAACACCCTAACTTACCCTCAATGTAAACAGATTTGTCTTCTTCACATACGTATTTCTTGCCTTTGCCAGTTGACGCTGTATCATCTTCGCTTTGGGCATAAACAGTTAGTACACTATTCAAATAGCCCAACATATATATTAATTACATCTTCTCGTTTCCTAATCCAATCCCCTCAGCGTCACCTGATCTAACTGCATTATATGCCGTACCACTTGTTTTGCCTTTGTTGATGTCGACGGACTAGTCCTCTCGTAATCTGTTTTCAGTTTTCTGACCATCCTTGAATGACATATTGTTATTAATAGTTTTCGTACGTGCCATAGTACACTATCCGTTTGATAGTGTTCACATCCGTCCACTCTAATTCTCATTGGAAGTATAACAACAAAATCTACTGAAATTTCCATGGAACTTTGTCAGTTTCATGTACAAGCCTAGCAGTATCTCCAACATCTCTGAACTGATACCAGTGATACAGGTAGTTCTTTTAGTAATTTCTTATATTTAGGAGTAAGTACTTAATGTACCGCACGATATCCTTGCAACGTGTCTTCATCACGAGTCCGAATATTTTTTTGTGGGCCACTAAGAAATTTCAGGTACTGCCACATTTTCTCGACTTAAGTTTCTGCTTCCGGTGAATAACTTTCTCTTCGCTGTGCACTGTTAAATACGTTCATATTCAGTGACACAGTAAAATAAGATCATACCATGACATGTTCATTATAAATTAGAGTGATTCCGTAACGGATGATACTTTGGCTTCTTACGCGTCTCCCAAAGACGTAACGGATGGGCCACTCGGAAAGAACCGACGGTGGGGTGCTAGCGCTTCAGCCGGCTCCATCAGGCTGCGCCGACACGTGCTCCGCTTGTGTGGAAAAGCCCGCCAGAATAATTTAGCGCGCTCGCCGCTGTATTCCGGAGAGTGCTCTGCATTATGCATGCTGGTACGGCGCTACCAGTATGGGACATCAATTCCTCGTATGTGGCTACACGCACTGCTGTCAGCGAAAGCCTTCCCGCCCGGTGCATTCTTCGTCGTTGGAGGCAGCTTCATCCTAATGTCTACAGAAGGGAGACCACCACTGCGTTACAGCATTCCTACTATTTTACCATCTCACCAATTGGAAATTAATACTTCAGCATTTCATCCACCTGCAATTCCTACTATAGGTTAAATTTTCAGTATATGTCGCTAAAAACATGAATTTCAGTTTGGATGATGCGCCTGCCCTCTGTTAATTTATAATATGATTAACTACTAAAGTTTGAGAGTTGCATACTTATGATATATATTATGTGTAAGATGTAGTTATTTCCTAATCTATATGTTTGTTTTCTCATATTTGCACTAAAACGGCGCAATATCTGCATGTTGCCGACGACCATATTTCTTTTCATTCAGTGCACAGGGCAGCAATAGAGTCCAAACTTAAATCGATAACTTAAGATTAAATACATATTAGGCAAGGTGCCAGAAACTCGTATTCACATAGACAAAAATCGAAAAAAAGGTCTGTTCGTGGTGATTCTTAAAGTAATGTAATCCACAGCCAAAGAGCTCAAAAACCTGTGAAATAAATGAATTAATTTGATTTGAACATTATCTGAAAATTAATATCTGGGCCTTCAGTTATGATGCACAACGCCTATACAGGGCGAAAAGTATTTAAACCGACAAACTCTGGGAGGATGTAGGAAACATCAAAACAAATATCTTTCCCTAATGTCATTTTTTCCTATAAGGATTTTTTATACCGGTGGAGGCCGAATTACGCTCTCCAGTTGTTAGAGGCCGTATTACGATTTTCAGTTGTTAGAGCGCGTATTACGCTCTTAGTTGTGGGCAAATGCTGTCCCCCAGTGTAGTTTATTAATGGAGCGATACACCTGGAGTGAGTACACTGATATGGTTTGGTGCGTACTACGTAGCCCATCCCAACGGACGAGATGCACAGCGGGTTTATCAACAACAATATCCTAACCGCCATATCCCGCATCATACGACGTTTGCTGCTGTGTACCAAGGTCTGTGTGACCGGTTAATCAAGCAGATTACCTGGACAGGGACGCCGTCGCACGGTAAGAACGCTGCAATTTGAGGAAGATGTCTCGCAGAATGTGGAGCGGGATCCTTCAATCAGCATTCGTGCAATTGCACGTAACATGGTGACGAATCAGACGGATGTAAGAACAGTCCTTCGAGAGCACTTGTTACGTCCATTTCACATACAGCGTGTCCATAACCTGGATCCAGTTGATTATACACCCAGAGCACAGTTTTCGCAGTGGTACCTGGAACAGTGTAAAACGAATACGCCGGCCGCGGTGGCCGTGCGGTTCTAGGCGCTTCAGTCAAGAACCGCGGGACTGCTACGGTCGCAAGTTCGAATCCTGCCTCGGGCATGGATGTGTGTGCCGTCGTCAGGTTTAAGTAGTTCTAAGTTCTAGGGGACAGCTGACCTAAGATGTTAAGTCCCATAGTGTTCAGAGCCATTTGAACCATTTTGAAACACATCCTACATTTCTATCCTCTGTATTGTTTACTTATGAAACAACGTTCGGGCGTGATGGAGTCTTCAGCATGCACAATTCGCGTGTTTGGAGTGAGGATAACCCACATGCCACAGTTACTAGCGCTCATCAAGTGCGGTTCTTAGTTAATGCGTGGGTCGGTGTTGTTGGGGACTGTTTAATTGGGCCGTATCTGCTACCTAGGCCTTAAATTGGCAGGCACTGTTAAAACTTTCTCGCCAGAGAATTGCTGGAAGACGTCCCGCTAGCTACAAGACAACGCATGTGCTTCTCACATGACGAGGCGACGGCACACTTTAGTCGTCGTGTGCGTCGATTCCCGGACCGTCGGTTCCCAGAAAAGTGGATTGGAAGAGGTGATCCTGTACCATGGCCTGCTCGATCCCCAGATATGTTCCCTCTGGACTTTTTTGTGTGGGGAGAGATGCGCAACATTGTTTACGTAACTCCTGTTGCATCAGAAGAGGATCTGGTTGCCGGGATAGTAGCAGCAGCAGGAATAATTCAGGATACTCCTGGGGTTTTTGCCCGTGTCAGACAGAACATGATCCGACGGTGTAACCTTTGTTTACTTGTCAGTGGAGGCGTTTTTGAAAATCTAATGTAATTGAAATTGGGATGTGTTAATGTGTTGTGTCTTGTTCATAAAAAAATGGAGAAGTGTTTGTTGATTTAATTAATTTGTCACCAGAGAAATCTTGAACGCAACGATTCGTCTGCTGGTGGGTGGTTGGTGATTAGGAGGGGTGAGGTATTAGCAGTCTCTTAAATCTACATCTACATCTACATCTATACTCCGCAATCACCCGACGATGTGTGGCGGAGGGCACTTTACGTGCCACTGTCATTACCTCCATTTCCTGTTCCAGTCACGTATGGTTGGCCGAAGAACGACTGCCGGAAAAACTCTCTGGGCGCTTGAATCTCTCTAATTTTACATTCGTGATATCCTCGGGAGGTATAAGTAGGAGGAAGCAATATATTCGATACCTCATCCAGAAACGCACCGTCTCGAAACCTGGACAGCAAGCTACACCGCGATGCAGAGCGCCTCTCTTTCAAAGTCTGCCATTTGAGTTTGCTAAACATCTCCGTAACGCTATCACGCTCACAAAATAACCAAATAACCTTTGGATCTTTTCTATCTCCTCTGTCAACGCGATCTGGTACTGATCCCACACTGATGAGCAATACTCAAGCAGAGGTCGAATGAGTGCTTTGTAGGCCACCTACTTCGTTGGACTACATTTTCTACGGACTCTCCCAATGAATCTCAATCTGGCAACCGCCTTACCAACAATTAATTTTATATGATCATTCCACTTCAAATCGTTCCGCACGCATACTCCCAGATATTTTACAGAAGTAACTGCTACCAGTGTTTGTTCCGCTATCGTATAGTCATACAGTAAAGGATCCTTCTTTCTACGTATTCGCAATACATTACATTTCTCAATGTTTAGGGTCAGTTGCCACTCCCTGCACCAAGTGCCTATCCGCTGCAGATCTTCCTGCATTCCGCTGCAATTTTCTAATGCTGCAACGTCTCTGTATACTACAGCATCATCCGCGAAAAGCCGCGTGGAACTTCCGACACTATCTACTACGTTATTTATATATTTTGTGATAAGCAATGGCCCTATAACACTCCCCTGTGGCACGCCAGAGGTTACTTCAACGTCAGTAGACGTCTCTCCATTGAGAACTACATGCTGTGTTCTGTTTGCTAAAAACTCTTCAATCCAGGCAGAGAGCTGGTCTGATATTCCGTAATCTCTTACTTCGTTTACCAGGCGACAGTGCGGAACTGTATCGAACGCCTTCCGAAAGTCAAGGAAAATGGCATCTACTTGGAAGCCTGTATCTAATATTTTCTGGGTCTCATGAACAAATTAATCGAGTCGGGTCTCACACGATCGCTGTTTCCGGAATCCATGTTGATTCCTACAGAGTAGATTCTGCGTTACCAGAAATGACATGATACGCGAGCAAAGAACATGTTCTAAAATTCTACAACCGATCGATGTCAGAGATATAGGTCTATAGTTTTGCGCATCTGCTCGACGACCCTTCTTCAAGACTGGGACTACCTGTTCTCTTTTCCAATCATTTGGAACCTTCCGTTCCTCTAGAGACTTGCAGTACATGGCTGTTAGAAGGGGGGGGGGGGAGGAGCAAGTTCTTTCCCGCACTCTGTGTAGATACGTACAGTTCTTTCATTACTAGCACACGAAAGTGACAAAGTTGTATTAGGAATGTCCAGTTAGAGTGAAAGCATGAAATACTGCAAACTGTGATTATACACTGTTTTCATGCTGTAACCGAGACATTAAACTGCATCCAGCAGCTTGACTCAGCAGTATTCTGGAGCAGCTAACACAGTGAAATGTTGACTGTTGCCACCTACAAGTCATGAGACACACCATCGTGTACCACCATCGCTTTTTACTCGTCGTAGAGTTGTCTCCGGCTCGTCTCCACAACGTTTTTCTCACTGTCAGGAGGTACTTATTTCGTAATGTTCTCCTAACTGATGTTTTAGTTAATTTGTGAAGTTTAACATGAATAACAGTGACATCTTTATCTCTCACACCAGTGAAGCATTCTTACTGGATCCAATTTGCGCTCTTCCTGGTAACACGATTATAGTATGCCTCTTCCTCTTCACCTACATCCCTCGATTAACCTTTATTAATGAATGTAACAACTGATTGCCCAATTTTCATCTACTAGTAGTTTATTCGAAACAGAATTCTTGTCTTTGACTCCTAATTATTAGAGAACCAGGTGCCCTCACTACGTAGACCTGTATACACGAGTTCTCAAACCAGCCTAAAGATGGGGGACAGCCGTTCATAACGGGGCGTACTTCATTCTTATTTAACCGTAAGTTCTTACTGCATGCTGTAAGACATAGCTGTTTTTGAGATGGGAGCTATTATTTGAGCACATCTCTCGAGAGAGAAATGCGCTGGAAAGTGCCTCAGGTAACAACTCAAATCTTAACAGTCTTTACCACATTCAGTATTAGTTTTCAAATAATCCTCAGAGCATATTAATTTATCTTTTTCCCCGGTTGATAAGCAGTAACTCCGACTTTAGTTTTCCATGGTCCCTAGTATCAACAACAGGTAAATTACAAGGGTGGGGCTTATCCAAATCCTAAGTATGATTTGTCTTCTCACGTCATTCTATCTGAGCTACTATTTCAAAATCGAGGAAGCATACACTACTATCATTTTGTCTGGCCGTCCACAGCTACTTTCACTGCAAGAAATATTCAAATTTCGTGAAGTATAAGTGCGAATATATTGAGATTTCGTCACTGACAGCAAATATTCAATTAAAGAACGAGGATAGGAATTTTAATGCTGATGCAAGGCCGAGATCCAAAATGCTGTCAAACTGAATGTAGTACTGAAATGCGTTTTAAATTTTGGATCAAATTTATTGTTTGTCGCTATTTGGAAAGCCCATATGCATGGGTATGGATTTCTTACATTGCGGTATTCACTTTGAGAGGCTAATTTATGTTAATGTCACCTACGTTCAGCACGTGCAGTCAGTGTCTAGTGAAAAGATTAGGCACACGGGATGATTTAATTTAATTAACGTGTATTATATTTGTTTTTATTTCTAGCAACTTTTTCTCTGTCTGGTATGCAAAAAGTTTTTTTTTTTTTTTTAAATTTGCCCTTTATATAAAGTATTCTGCAACAACTGACAGCGTTCTATCTCACAATAATATTAAAAACAAAAGCAAAATAGGCTCTGTGCACAAGCTAGACTCACAAAAGCTTTTATTTACGTTACTACAGTACGCCTTTCAGTGTTGTGGAGGGTTAATGTTACAGCGCAGCAACGTACAGCTGAAAACAATAGCTCCTCTTTTCAGATTCCGACTGCTGGGTGCGCTGGGTACACGCTGGCGCAGATCGACACACGATAACCTATTGCAGTTACTGTCCTATCAGCACATATGATCACTCTCGCGTTTATAAGCTCAAAAACGTTATTAGAGTATGGCAAATGTGTTTTTGTAAAATGAAAAGTTTATTAAAGTTCGTTGACTATTAAATTGACATGGATACAGTGAATATGTTGTGTTGACCCTATTCGCTTTTATTACTCGGATCCATTCTCCTTTTTACTTCAAATGGAATTATTATTATTCATTCTGTGACGCTAGAACTGTGAAATTATTTTTATTTAATTTAGTGTTTTGACTTGATTTAATATTGCCTAATGTGACATGTTGATACTTATCGGTGGTCACACCAAGGGACAATGACCTGTCTTCAGGCTGGCAAGTTATGTTGGTTCTTCAGCGCGATGTGCGGCCGTCAGGAACGTGTCTAACGACTGGAGTGGGACAAGCCAGAAGTGTGGCGGTCACGGCGTGGATGGTGCAAAGAGAACAAATGGAGTGCGTGGAGCACTTCTCGAACAATCTGGCTGCAGAAGTGTCAGTGTTCGATTGGAAAATGTAATAGTGGCGTTTTTTGACAAAGTAAACATGTAACATAGTGATTGACATCCTTGGGATTGTGAAGCAGCTGAATGGGTTGAAAATAAATAAGTCGCCAGGTCCTGGTGGGATTCCAATTCGGTTTTACAGAGAGTACAGCTTTGGCTCCTTACTTAGCTTGCATTTATCGCGAATCTCTCGCCCAACGTAAAGTTCCGAGCGACTGGAAAAAAGCGCAGGTGACGCCTGTATATAAGAAGGGTAGAATGACGGAACCTCAAAATTACAGACCAATATCCTTAACATCGGTTTGTTGCAGGATTCTCTAACATATTCTCAGTTTGAATACAATGAATTTCCTTGAGACAGAGAAGTTGCTGTCCATACATCAGCACGGCTTTAGAAAGCATCGCTCCTGCGAAACGCAACTCGCCCTTTTTTCACATGATATCTTGCGAACCATGGATGAAGGGTATCAGACGGATGCCATATTCCTTGCCTTCCTGAAAGCGTTTGACTCGGTGCCCCACTGCAGACTCCTAACTAAGGTACGAGCATATGGGACTGGTTCCCAAATATGTGAGTGGCTCGAAGACTTCCTAAGTAATAGAACCCAGTACGTATCCTAGATGGTGAGTGTTCATCGGAGGTGAGGGTATCACCTGGAGTGCCCCAGGGAAGTGTGATAGGTCGGCGGTTATTTTCTATCTACTCAATGATCTTTTGGATAGGATGGATAGCAATGTGCGGCTGTTTGCTGATGAAGCTGTGGTGTACAGGAAGGTGTCGTCGTTGAGTGACTGTAGGAGGAAACAAGATGAGTTGGACAGGATTTGTGATTGGTGTAAAGAATGGCATCTAACTCTAAATATAGCTAAATGTAAATTAATGCAGATGAATAGGAAAAAAGAATCCTGTAACGTTTGAATACTCCATTAGTGGTGTAGCGCGTGACACGATGAAGTCGATTGGGTACTTGGGCGTAACACTGCAGAGCGATATGAAGTGGGGCAAGCATGTAATGGCAGTTATGGGGAAGGCGGATAGTCGTCTTCGGTTCGTTGGTAGAATTTTGAGAAGATGTGGTTCATGTGTAAAGGAGACCGCTTCCAAAACACTAATATGACCGATTCTTGAGTACTGCTCGAGCGTTTGGGATCTCTATCAGATCGGATTGAAGGAGGACATAGAAGCAATTCAGAGGCGGCCTGCTAGATTTGTTACTGGTAGGTTTGATCATGACGCGAGTGTTACGGAAATGCTTCAGGAACTCGGGTGGGACTCTCTTGAGGAAAGGAGGCGGTCTTCTCGTGAATCGCTACTGAGGAAATTTAGAGAAGCAGCATTTGAGGCTGACTGCAGTACAATTTTACTGCCACCAACTTACATTTCGCGGAAAGACCACAAAGATAAGATAAGAGAGATTAGGGCTCGTACAGAGGCATATAGGCAGTCATTTGTCCCTCGTTCTGTTTGGGAGTAGAACTGGGAGAGCAGATGTTAGCTACCCTTTGCCACGCACAGTATGGTGGATTGCGGAGTATGTATGTAGATGTACAAAGCTGACATTTATGTTAAGGTACGATTGTACTGTACCTCTGCTGAGCGTTAACTGTTCACGGCTGTTGTCACGGTATATCTCTTGTTACATACCGAGTTCTGTTTAGGGTTCATGACAAGTTACTGAATGTAATGGTGATCAAACCTCTGCAATGTGTGAATGGTGTTTTAAAAGGAGCACTAAAGGAATCCTTATAAGATGCCACAGTAATAGACTGATGTTTCCCTAACAGCTTTTGTAGCAGTGTGACTCTACTGGCTTTATTACTCGAGCTTCCTTATTCTCTGTTATACTGATGAAATCTTGTTGTTTCCAGTGTGTAACAAATACCTGTAGCAGGTTAAGGAAACTGGTGAACAATTCCTACACACACGAGGGGCCAGTCTGTGCCGATGGACTACATGTAACGTCACTTCTGTAAATGAAAAACACACTGTATACACGTCCTATGCTGCTGAATTACTGGCCAGGATACATCGACATCTACATTTATACTCCACAAGCCACCAAACGGTGTGTGGCGGAGGGCACTTTACGTGCCACTGTCCTTACCTCCCTGTCCTGTTCCAGTCGCGTATGGTTTCGCGGGAAGAACGACTGCCGGAAAGCCTCCGTGCACGCTCAAATCTATCTAATTTTACATTCGTGATATCCTCGGGAGGTATAAGTAGTGGGGGGCGATATATTCGATACCTCATCCAGAAACGCACCCTCTCGAAACCTGGACAGCAAGCTACACCGTAATGCAGAGCACCTCTCTTGCAGTCTGCCACCTGAGTTTGCTAAACATCTCCGTAACGCTATCACGCTTACCAAATAATACTGTGGCGAAACGCGCCACTTTTCTTTGGATCTTCTCTATCTCCTCTGTCATCCCGACCTACATCTACATGACTACTCTGCAATTCACATTTAAGTGCTTGGCAGAGGGTTCATCGAACCACAATCATACTATCTCTCTACTATTCCACTCCCGAACAGCGAGCGGGAAAAACGAACACCTAAACCTTTCTGTTCGAGCTCTGATTTCTCTTATTTTATTTTGATGATCATTCCTACCTATGTAGGTTGGGCTCAACAAAATATTTTCGCATTCGGAAGAGAAAGTTGGTGACTGAAATTTCGTAAGAAGGTCTCGCCGCGACGAAAAACGTCTATGCTGTAATGACTTCCATCCCAACTCGCTTACCATATCTGCCACACTCTCTCCCCTATAACGCGATAATACAAAACGAGCTGCCCTTTTTTGCACCCTTTCGATGTCCTCCGTCAATCCCACCTGGTAAGGATCCCACACCGCGCAGCAATATTCTAACAGAGGACGAACGAGTGTAGTGTAAGCTGTCTCTTTAGTGGACTTGTTGCATCTGCTAAGTGTCCTGCCAATGAAACGCAACCTTTGGCTCGCCTTCCCGACAATATTATCTGTGTGGTCCTTCCAACTGAAGTTGTTCGTAATTTTAACACCCAGGTACTTAGTTGAATTGACAGCCTTGAGAATTGTACTATTTATCGAGTAATCGAATTCCAACGGATTTCTTTTGGAACTCATGTGGATCATCTCACACTTTTCGTTATTTAGAGTCAACTGCCACCTGACACACCATACAGCAATCTTTTCTAAATCGCTTTGCAGCTGATACTGGTCTTCGGATGACCTTACTAGACGGTAAATTACAGCATCATCTGTGAACAGTCTAAGAGAACTGCTCAGATTGTCACCCAGGTCATTTATATAGATCAGGAACAGTAGAGGTCCCAGGACGCTTCCCTGTGGAACACCTGATATCACTTCAGTTTTACTTGATGATTTGCCGTCTATTACTACGAACTGCGACCTTCCTGACAGGAAATCAGGAATCCAGTCGCACAACTGAGACGATACCCCATAGCTCCGCAGCTTGATTAGAAGTCGCTTGTGAGGAACGGTGCGGATCCCACACTAATGAACAACACTCAAGTATAGATCGAACGAGTCTTTTGTAAGCCACCTCCTTTGTCGGTGGACTACCTTTTCTAAGGACTCTCCCAATAATCTCAACCTGGCACCCGCCTTACCAACAATTAATTTCATATGATCATTCCACTTCAGATCGTCCTGTACCCACACGCCCAGATATTTTACATAAGTAACTGCTACCAGTGTTTGTTCCGCAATCATATAATCATACAATAAAGGATCCTTCTTTCTACGTATTCGCAATACATTACATTTGTCAATGTTAAGGGTCAGTTGCCACTCTCTGCACCAAGTGCCTATCCGCTGCAGATCGTCCTGCATTTCCCTGCAATTTTCGAATGGCAGTGGTTGAGGGGTGCTGCTACAGAAGGGAGTAATCATTTTGCTATTCATCAACTATTTCAGTATTTCTATAAAGGTTGTTCATTTACTAGGTTTCAACATGAATCTAAAGAACAATTGGCTCCCCAGTTACGGTTTTTCTGAAAAAGTCATAAATAAATATAATTATATTATGGTTTTATAAAAGTAATGATTAGGATATGTTGTCTTTAAAGATTATTCTCTTAACATCATGTGTCCTTTCATTATCAGAAGCTATATTACCGAGGCTAAAAGTAGGAAACTCTTTTCGTTAAAAATTTCCTGCAGTAGTTCAATTTTTTGGTATCTTCATCGTGTTAGGCATTCTTATACTAACTTTCAGTCATTACATTGTACTAAGTATGCTTTTAGACTTGATGCTATATTCCTTAAGACTGAGGGCCTATCTTTCGCTTTAGTGGAAGTGCAGATTATACTCACATATGGCAATGATAATCAGGCAAAAATGAAAACATGAATTTAAAGAGGCAGATGGCAAAACAAGTGAGGAAGAAAAGACACCCCAGCTTCCTTTGTGACATTATCCCGTCATTGGACTGACCATATAGATATTGCAAGTAGCTAACGGGCAATTCAATGGCTACAGGTGACCCCAGAAAGTGGATTTAGCAATCTACACACAAACGAATATTACATAAGAAACCACCTCATCAAAAACTACAGTACATATATTTTACAAATTCCTACTTATATGAACTGGCCTTAGGAAATTCCCCATACCAAATATTTACATATAGAGTATTGTACAAGGCACAAAATAACCAAAACCTGTATTTTTAATAAAAATTAGGCTTCTCCATCATAAGTGATATCCTTTTTGGGTAAACAAAGATTACATTGTATGATACATATCACTTTATACAAGTACTGTCTTGCTTCAAAGAATAAATGATCATCGATGGCACTGTCTCTTGCAGTTCATGATAAGGCAACAATTTCACTTGTACAGATTAGATTAGATTAGATTAATACTTATTCCATAGATCATGAATACGACACTTCGTAATGATGTGGAACGTGTCAGGTTAATAAAAGATGTCTGTACAAGAAATTACATTACACAAAATATTGCATGACACTAATGATTAAGTTTTTTTTTTTTTTTTTTTTTTTTTTTACTTTATATCTAAAAATTCAGCCAATGAGTAGAAGGAGTTGTCATCTAGAAATTCTTTTAATTTATTTTTAAATGTTAGTTGGCTATCTGTCAGGCTTTTGATGCTGTTTGGTAGGTGCCCAAAGACTTTTGTGGCAGCATAATTTACCCCTTTCTGTGCCAAAGTCAGATTTAACCCTGCATAGTGAAGATCATCCTTTCTCCTGGTGTTATAGGTATGCACACTGCTATTACTTTTGAATTGGGTTGGATTATTATCAACAAATTTCATAAGGGAATATATATATACGGTGAGGTTACTGTGAGGATCCCTAGATCCTTAAATAGATGTCTGCAGGATGACCGTGGGTGGGCTCCAGCAATTATTCTGATTACACGTTTTTGTGCAATGAATACTTTTCTACTCAACGATGAATTACCCCAGAATATGATGCCATACGAAAGCAGTGAATGAAAGTAGGCATAGTAAGCTAATTTACTGAGATTCTTATCACCAAAATTTGCAATAACCCTAATAGCATACGTAGCTGAACTCAGACGTTTCAGCAGACCATCAATGTGTTGCTTCCAGTTTAACCTCTCATCAATGGACACACCTAAAAATTTTGAAAATTCTACCTTAGCTACATACTTCTGTTCAAATTCTATATTTATTACTGGAGTTGTGCCATTTACTGTACGGAACTGTATATACTGTGTTTTATCAAAATTTAAAGAGAGTCCGTTTGCTGAGAACCACTTAATAATTTTGTGAAAAACATCATTTACAATTACATCACTTAGTTCTTGGTTTTTGGATGTTATTACTATACTTGTATCATCAGCAAAAAGAACTAACTTTGCATCTTCATCAATGTGGAATGGTAAGTCATTAATGTATATCAAGAACAGTAAAGGACCTAAGACCGAACCCTGTGGGACCCCGTGCTTGATAGCACCCCAGTTTGAGGAATCAGCTGTTTTAACATTACACGAACCACTTATTTCAACTTTCTGCATTCTTCCAGTTAAGTATGAATTAAACCATTTGTGCACTGCCCCACTCAAACAATAATGATTTAGCTTATCTAAAAGAATTCCATGATTTACACAATCAAAGGCCTTTGAGAGATCACAAAAAATACCAATCGGTGATGTCCGGTTATTCAGAGCATTTAATATTTGATCAGTGAAAGCATATATAGCATTTTCTGTTGAAAAGCCTTTCTGAAAACCAAACTGACATTTTGTTAGTACTTTATTTTTACAAATATGGGAGGCTACTCTTGAATACATTACTTTCTCAAAAATTTTTGATAGAGCTGTCAGAAGAGAGATTGGGCGGTAGTTGTTGACATCCGACATATCCCCCTTTTTATGCAATGGTTTTACAATGGCATATTTCAGTCTATCAGGGAAAACACCCTGCTCCAAAGAGCTATTACATACGTGGCTGAGAATTCTACTTATCTGTGGGGAACAAGCTTTAAGTACTTTGCTGGAAATGCCATCAATTCCGTAAGAGCTTTTACTTTTCAGTGAGTTTATTATTTTACTGATTTCAGAGGGAGAGGTTGGTGGAATTACAGCTGTTTCAAACTGTGCAGGTATGGCCTCTTCTATTAATAGCCTTGCCTCTTCTAGTGAAGATCTAGATCCTATTTTCTCCACAACATTTAAAAAATGATTATTCAAAATATTTTCAATTTCTGATTGTTTGTTAGTGCACTTGTCATTCAATTTTATTGCACTAAAGTCTTCCTGTGCTCTTGGTTGCCCTGTTTCCCTTTCAATAATATTCCAAATTGCTTTAATTTTATTATCAGAGTTACTGATCTCAGACATGATACACATGCTTCTGGACTTTTTAATAACTTTTCTTAGTACCGCACAATAGTTTTTATAATATTGAACAATTTCGGGGTCAGTACTCCATCTTGCTGTTAGATACAGTTCTCTTTTGCGGTTGCAAGATATTCTTATTCCTTTAGTTAGCCAAGTTTTTTATATGTTTTCTTGGAATTATGTTTAACTATTTTCTTGGGAAAACAATTTTCAAATACCCTTAAAAATGTATTGTGAAATAAGTTATATTTCAAGTTTGCATCGGGTTCCTTATACATTTCATCCCAGTCTAGCTGCTGTAGGCTTTCCCTAAAGTTTGCAATATTTATATTGTTAATTGAACGCACTGCTTTGAAAGTCTGATTTATTATACTGCATGGAGCTATGTCATGTATTTTGCATAAGCACATTCACTCATTTAATGAGCCTTAACACACATCCTCACCAAGTCGTCCATGCCTTCAGCTGGCCCAGCTGGCAGTTAAAAAGGAAATGCACTGAAATCACTTACCTTGGAATTGCTTCTCCTCCACCACAGTACATGAAAAAATTAGACCAAATATCCTATTTTAGTGCAGTTACATTTACTTCTAACTAAGTATAAGGGAAAACATGGTTCACACTAATGGTAAATAATAGTCATTAATTCATAAATAAATACATTACACAGTTCTCTTAACATCACAACAATTATCACTAAAATTGACTGTAGAACAAAAGTTGGGAACTAGTAAAAATATAAAATCAAGTGCAAATTACACTACAAAACATTACTCAAGGTCATAGCTCTATCTCAAAGTTGTTATACATGAAAGATTTGGGTTTCTTTTCCATTTGCAAATTCACTAAAATACCAAGTCCTGGTGTAAAATTCACAGCATTTATGGGCTTGTATCATCTTAATATCCGAAATATGTATCTTGCCTCTAGCAAAAACCCAAGAAGTGCAGTGGCATAGATTAACTATCATTATATTATAAGAAAAGGATAGATTCATCATCACATAACTTAATCAGTACTCTAATGAAAATTAAGGGGGTGGAAGTTGTACCAGATCACTGCCCTACTTCTCCACTCATCTCTGAGTACATCTCTCATTCAACAAATAAATTAAATCATCAAAAACTTCACAAAATATTAACAAATATATGTTATCATCAGTTGTCTGTGGTCATTGGTATTCATATAGATAATCTGCCCCTTTCCTTGTCGCTAACAGTGGTTGGTATCCACAGGCTTCATTTCACATCAGCGCTTAGCAGTTTTCAGCTTTCTGCGTTATTTCCTGCGCTGAACTATTTACAAATGACTTTCTTAACCTCTTTCTCATTGCTCACTGCCAAAGTGTTTATGCCTATTCTTTTGTTTTCGTTTACGTTGTGAGTGTTGCCAACCATTTTGTAGACGATGCATCGTAACACGGTGGTGCTGGGGACACAATTATAATGGCTCCGTGAGTCATGAAATTACCATGTATACGTCTTGTTGACTAGTATAAGCTTCACCATGCAATAATATTACCCTTTTGGCGTTTCTGTGGTCACAGTCTAGTCGGACGTAATTATTGTCGTGTAGGTCCGGTTTCGTAGGTGAGCGATTACAGCGTTCCATACACTCAAGTTTCTGTTTCTAACACTACATTGTACAGGTCCACTGATCTCGATATTACGGTCCGTACACGTTTAGCAATCACGATCACGAATACACAGGCCTGGTAAAAAAGAAAAGAAAAAACACGTGACAATCAGTTTGTCAGTCTCCACGGCGGCATTTAACGCCTTAACGCGAGTGGCAGCTCATTAAGTTGCACACGAGGCAATAAGTTCAATGTACATTCTTTCTTTCGACTCTGTTACGTGCAGAAACTGCATTTGTAATCACGACAAACACAGTCCATCCGCACAAGCATTGTCCCTGCTGTTTATAGTGCTCAATGGAACTCACAATATCATACAGTCGAACATTTTGTTCCATGACATCCACGGTGAAGTTTTGTTTCAGCCGTAACCGAAAAATAAGAACGGTCCCATGAAATCGCACGTGCGTCGGTCTAGCACGGTTGCTCAAGACAGATAACCTATTATTACCTTTGTTAGCAGCTGCTGCTGAAGATGGTCACGCAAACAAACGTATTATTGCCAAATAGTTGACCAGTCACAATTTCACATCACTCTAGCACCACAGTCATCAGTTAATCAGCAAAATTACTTTTCATTGTTTCAATTTTACCACTTTAAGCTCATAATTCCTCAAAACACAAACAGAATATTTCAGATAACCTTCAGATCCGATAATACAGCATTCTTCCCCATGAACCATGGACCCTGCCGTTGGTGGGGAGGCTTGCGTGCCTCAGCGATACAGATAGCCGTAGCGTAGGTGCAACCACAACTGAGCGGTATCAGTTGAGAGGCCAGACAAACCTGTGGTTCCTGAAGAGGCTGCAACCTTTTCAGTAGTTGCAAGGGCAAGAGTCTGGATGATTGACTGACCTGGCGTTCTAACACTAACCAAAACAGCCTTGCTGTGCTGGTACTGAAAACGGCTGAAAGCAAGGCGAAACTACAGCCGTAGTTTTTCCCGAGGGCGTGCAGCTTTACTGTATCGTTAAATAATGATGGCGTCCTCTTGGGTAAAATATTCCGGAGGTAAAATAGCCCCCCCTTCGGATCTCCGGGCGGGGACTACTCAGGAGGACGTCGTTATCAGGAGAAAGAAAACTGGCGTTCCACGGATCGGAGCGTGAAATGTCAGATTCCTTAATCGGGCAGGTAGGTTAGAAAATTTAAAAATGGAACTGGATACGTTAAAGCTAGATATAGTGGAAATTATTGAAGGTCGGTGGCAGGGGGAGCAAGACTTCTGGTCAGGTGACTTCGGGGTTATAAGTACAAAATAAAATAGGGGTAATGCAGGAGTAGGTTTACTAACGAATCCAAAAATTAGGAATGCTGCTAAGCTACTAGAAACAGCATAAGGAAAACATTATTGGGGCCAAGGTAGACACGAAGACCACGCCCGCTATATTAGTACGAAATTATATTCCAACTATATTTCAATTCTTTTATCTTGGCGCCATACTGTAGTACAGTTCCCAAACTTACGTTTAGGGGGGAGCGCGTAGTTCATGAAATAAAGCCACCACGGCCGCATTAACCCTTTCACTGCTACAGAGACGTGCTTCCCGCATTCCGTGCTGTGCGCGATTTTGTTATCACTGCACTACTCGCCTGTGCTAACGCATGGCGTTCCAACTGCTTTGACACTTATCATTCGATTTCACAAAAACTATTTGGCCCAAAAATTTGATTTTTACACATTTTATTGACTGATATCTTCCCCCTGTAAATGACTTACTTTTGTTTCGATGTACATCGCAGTTACTATGCAGCATTAAATGTAGTAAACCATTGCACGAAACTTTGAAGTGTTTGCCGAGGTGAAAGTCCATAGCGTATACTTTCCATATGGTCGATCTTACTTGCCACAATGTTGAGAACGAAATGTGGAGAAGATACCTAAATTGCATATAAAATTTACTGTATAACAATATCTCATTTAATTTAAGTACCAGATAGGTGTAATTTGTAATATTGAGAAATATTCCGTCTTTCACGACTGTAATAAAAGTTTTATTTATACAAGAGTCATATCGATTTATTCTAAAATGTTCCGATTAAACGAAAGTTGGCGAAGTACACAAAACTGAATTGGGGACGCAATAAAACATAGAAAAAACTAAAAAATATTGTCAGTGAGGCACAGTGCGCAAAAAATTTATGTTTGTGACAACGGACAGCAAATACTTGCCAGAACAGCGAAGCAAAGATTTGCGCCCGACAATCAAGTAGCTCGACAACGTAAGAGCCGAAATTCTGCTCTAAATAATACTTGTAATACTGTCGCAAAAGAATATATATCACTATGAATAGTAAAACAGCAACTGTGGAAGAGAAGATATACAAACAAAACAGATAACATTAATATTGAATGTGTGCCATTTCATTGTTTTTAATTGCTGTAAAAAGGAAGATTGGAGGACAAAATTAGAAAAAACATAAAACTTATTATGATTATTATGAAGAGACAAAGCACTAGAAAATTCAAAAAACTACATTCAAACGAATAAAATTTATGAAGTAAGACACTTCGATATTGTTTTTAAATAAAGAAAATATAAAGCACTAAGTGGGGATTGAACGCAGATCCTCTCCCTTAGCAGCATAACACCTTAACCATTACGCTAATCTTATTTTGTTCGCTTATTTCCCTTGCATATCCTCGAGCTGACGTCTTAAGACGTCCATTGAGGTTCGTTATTGATTGATTAGTTTTTTTATTACAGAAGGCACGTAACCCTCTGACCGAACACGCTGAGCTACCGTGCTGGCTACGCTAACGCAACTCATCATTCAAGAGCACTCCTGGAGAACTTTAAGCTATCACCCAAAATACCGACAAACACTGTTGGTATGACTATGAATTACTCACGTTTCGTCGCAGTACAACAGGAAGTAAACAATTACCGCTGTTCTTTGTTGTGAAATCACCTTTCCTTGCTATCGCCTGAATTAGGAGGCTTATTGCTTGTTTGGTTTAATTAATTAATTAATAGAATACGAGGCAATTGGTATAAAGAACGCTTTTCCAAACTTCCTATAAAAGAAAGTCTGCTATCAAAACATTGCTTTTGTTCTATTACTTTATTTATGACTGAACGTTTCTAAAACTGAAGACACTCGTCTGTGCTCTGCACTGCAGTCGAGCTCTGGCAACGTCGTTCTCTGTTCATTGGCTAACGGTGTCTTGTGACGTCAGATGCGCAGAACTAATCTAAACTCAGCCGGCGTCGTAAATGACGCGCACTTTAGCTCCGCAGATGACGAAGAGATTGATGAAATACATGATGAGGTGAAAGAAGTTATTCAGATAGTGAAGGGAGACGAAAATTTAATGCTCATGGGTGACTGGAATTCGGTAGTAGGAAAAGGAAGGGGAGGAAATGTAATAAGTGAATATGGAATGGGGGTAAGGAATGAAAGAGGAAGCCATCTGGTAGAATTATGCACTTAACCATAGCTAACACTTGGTTGAAGAATCCTGAAAGAAGGGTGTATACATGGAAGAGGCCTGGAGATACTGGAAGGTTTCAGATAGATTATATGATGGTAAGCGGAGATTTAGTACCCAGGTTTTAAATTAAAAGACATTTCCAGGGGAAGATGTGGGCTCTAACCAGAATCTATTGGTTATGAACTGTAGATTAAAACTGAAGAAACTGTAAAAAGGTGGGAATTTATGGAGATGGGACCTGGATAAACTGAAAGAACCAGAGGTTGTACAGAGTTTCAGGGAGAGCATAAAGGGACAATAGACAGGAATGGGGGGAAGAAATACAGTAGAAGAAGATTTGGTAGCTCTGAGGGATGAAGTACTGAAGGCAGCAGAGGATCAAGTAGGTAAAAATACGAGGGCTTGTAGAAATCCTTGGGTAACAGAAGAAATATAGAATTTAATTGATGAAAGGAGAAAATATAAAAATTCAGTAAATTAAACCGGCAAAAATGAATACATACATCTCAAAAATGACATCGATAGGAAGAGATTGATGATGCAATATCACTAAGTAGAATGGCTAGAGTACAAATGTAAGGATGTAAAGGCATATATCACCAGAGGTAAGATAGATACTGCCTAGTGGAAAATTATAGAGAGATCTGGAGAAAAGAGAACCACTTGTGTGAATGTCAAGATCTCATATGAGAACCCAGTTCTAAGTAAAGATAGGGAAAACAGAAAGGTGGGAGTACGGAAATGGAAGAGCATGTAGATGAAGATGAAATGGGCGATATGATACTGCGTGAAGAGTCTGACAGAGCATTGGAAGACCTAAGTCGAAAAAAAGGCCCCTGGAGTAGACAACATTAGATCTACAGATAGCCATGGGAGAGCCAGCCCTGACAAAACTCTACCACTGGTGATCAAGATGTATGAGCCAGGCGAAATATCCTCAGAAATCAAGAAGACTGTAATAATTTGCAATCCCAAAGGCAGCAGATGTTGACAGGTGTGAAAATTGCCAGACTATCAGTTTAATAAGTCACGGCTGCAAAATACTAACATGAATTCTCTATAGACGAATGGAAAAACCGGTAGAAGCCGCCCTCAAGGAAGATCATTTTGTATTCCGTAGAAATGTTGGAACACGTGAGGCAATTCTGGCCCTGGCCTGCAACGTTGTAAGAGGTCTCAGAAAGTCTTACGTCAGTATTATAACACATTGTGTCTTCCACGGCTATAGAACAGATAAAGACCGCCAACACACCTATTTTAAAAGTTCCACGACTTCAAAATATTCGCGAAGGAAGTGCCAACTGTCGGAAACAAAAGAGCGAACACTTTTCGCAGAGGAACCTAGCAGGCACCGATGAACACAAATACAGTACAGTGTCGGTCACCGAAGTACTTATCCACCTCTCAACTGGTCACCATTTGTCTCATAATGTTTAGGTATCAGAAAGAGAAGTCAGCCGTGCACCGATGCAAATGAAACGGTTCGCTGTCTGCCGGTTGCCTGGGCAGTGGCTATTAGCAGCGGTCATAACCCGGCTTCTATCGAGCGAGCAGTTCGGGGCGCAGGAGTCGCTCTGCCGATATTTTTTGCGCCGCTGCCCTTTCAGAGAGGTCCAGCCAATAGCCGGAGCCAAAACCACTCTCCTCCGCCACTCGGTGCCCACTCAACCGCGTGTGGCTCTTGCTGCACGTTCAGACACACACGCTAATCGCCTACACTGCTGCATCGCATAAAGCATTCATGTTAATTGATGATTTGGTGTCACATTAGCGAAACGAGCAGGATCGAAGACGTGTAAGCACTTCACAGATACAAAGCTGCAAAATATTGTAGTCTTAGATCTTTAGCCTAAGAACGAAGAGCAGACTAAAAAAAATATTTTAATGTTTGGTTTAGCATTTACAAAAATCATTTGCATCTTCATTACGAAAATCATTTACTTCTTCATTTGTGTGCACATCACACCCGTAGTATATATACAACTTACTTGTAACCCGTCTAAGATTTTCCTTTCGTTCCACACTACTGACGTCGTTTTAAATAAATAATATGAAATGTGTACGGTTAAATAAACTCACTCTTCAGTAAGCGCACAGATGGATTTAGAAAACTGTAAGTAATTCATTTTCGGTGTTTATTGAGGAAACCTTGTAGACAGGGAAGCTACAACTGTGATAAACATACAGAGAATTAAGACGCCGCTTCAGCTGTATTTAATCTTTTCATTATCAGATCACTACTGGTTTCGTGGCACTGGGAACCACATCCTCAGCTGACGTGTAACTAATTAAGAGATAAGTAGCCTGGAACATGGAACCCAACATGCGTTGTCAGACCATACTAATATTCCGCTAAATGGTGATACGTCAATGAATCAAAATTGGCCTGACGAAGGAATCAAAGTCCAAAATGGTTGGTGGAACTGCAGTTCCAGCCTGCCGGTATATCCCGAGGGTAAGACGAGACGGTGGACTGTGAAATACTGAGCAACGCGGTAACATTTCGTGTCACAGGAATTCCGATAGACTGGAGCTGTAGCTCCACCAAAAATTTTTAACTTGGATCCCTAAATCAGGCTTCATTTTATTCATTGACGTGCCACCATTTAAAAGTTTATTATTTTAGTCTGAAAACTGATTTTTGGTTTCGTATTCCGAGCTTAGTTACATTAGTTACATGGCACTTGATAATGTAGATTTAAGAGCTACGAAACCGGATATGATCCGATAATAAAAATGTTAAACACAGCTGAAGCTGGTTCTTAATCCCCAAGTTTGTATTGAGACTTTACTTAACAGATAGTCTTGTGGTAAGCAGGAAACAGCTGACGGCATTCATTTATTTCTCTGATGGACTCAGATTTGCGTCATGAGAAGTAAACTCTCGACAGCTCAACGAACCTACTTTCTTGGCGGACTAAAAGAGCCCATTTTGTCTGCTTCCAAAGTCAATGACAACCTAAGCGCTTCGAGAATTACAAATCAAATCTAAATTATGGCACCAGTTAGGAAATTCCAATGAAACACCATTTGCTCAGTTTTCGCAGTTCAGGACGACACATACAGCCATAGACAATAAAGGTTCCACTGTTAGTGTTCAGTTCCTAACAATATAATACAGTGAGGAGCCAAAGCGACGGGTACACCTGCCTAATATCATGGAGGGTCCCCGCTATCACGCAAGAGTGCCGGCAACACGACGTGGCATGGAAGCGACTAATATTTGAAGTAATTGACACCATGAATCCTGCAGCGCTCTCCATGAATCCGTAAGAGTAGAGAGGTTGTATATCTCTTCTGAACAGCACGTTGCAAGGCATCCCAGATACTCTTAATAATGTTGACTTCTGGAGTGTGTTTAAAATCAGAAGAGTGTTTCTGGAACCACTCTGTAGTAATTCTGGACGTGTGGCGTGTCGCATTGTCCTGCTGGAACTGCCCAAGTCCGTCGGAATGCACAATGGACATTAATGTATGCAGATCATCAGGCAAGATGCTTACGTATATGTCACTTGTCAGAGTCGTATCTAGACGTATCAGGGGTGCCATATGACTCCAACTACAGGCGCCCCACAATATTATAGTGTCTCCACCAGCTTGAACAGTCCCCTGTTGACATGCAGGGTACATAAATTCATGAGGTTGTCTCCATGCCCGTACACGTCCATCCACTCGATACAGTTTAAAACGAGACTCGTCCGCCAGGCAACATGTTTCCAGTCACCAACGGGCCCAGGCGGGGCGTAAAGCGTTGTGTCGTGTAATTATCAAGGGTACACAAGTGAGCCTTCGGTTCCGAAAGCCCATACTGAAGACGATTCGTTGAATGGTTCACATGCTGACACTTTTTGATGCCCCAGCATAGAAATCTGCGGAAATTTGTATAAGAGTTGCACTTGTGTGTTGTTGGTCCTGTCCTTGCAGAATATTTTCCAGCTGCAGCATTGTTGGAGGTTTCATGATTTACCGGATTTCTGATATTCACAGTGCACTCTTGAAATGGCCGTATTGGAAAATCCCCACTTCATCGCTATCTCGTGCGCCGACTATAACACGACGTTCAAACTCACTTAAATCTTGACAACCTACCACTGTAGCAGCAGTAACCGATCTAACAACTGCGCCAACCAATTGTCGTCTTATACAGGGTATTACAAAAAGGTACGGCCAAACTTTCAGGAAACATTTCTCACACACAAATAAAGAAAAGGTGTTATGTGGACGTGTGTCAGAAAACGCTTAATTTCCACGTTAGAGCTCATTTTAGTTTCGTCAGTATGTACTGTACTTCCTCGATTCACCGACAGTTGGCCCAAATGAAGGAAGGTAATGTTGACGTCGGTGTTTGTGTTGACATGCGACTCATTGCTCTACAGTACAAGCACCAAGCACATCAGTACGAAGCATCATCAGGTTAGTGTTCATGACGAACGTGGTTTTGCAGTCATTGCAGTGTTTACAAATGCGGAGTTGGCAGATGCCCATTTGATGTATGGATTAGCACGGGGCAATAGCCGTGGCGCGGTACTTTAGTATCGAGTCAGATTTCCAGAACGAAGGTGTCCCGACAGGAAGACGTTCGAAGCCATTGATCGGCGCCTTAGGGAGCACGGGATATTCCAGCCTATGACTCGCGACTGGGGAAGACCTAGAACGACGAGGTCACCTACAATGGAGGAGGCAGTTCTTGGTGCAGTTGACGATAACCCTAATGTCACCGTCAGAGAAGTTGCTGCTGTACAAGGTAACGTTCACTACGTCACTGTATGGAGAGTACTACGAGAGAAACAGTTGTTTCCGTACCATGTACAGCGTGTGCAGGCACTATCAGCAGCTGATGAGCCTCCACGGGTACACTTCTGAGAATGGTTCATCCAACAATGTGTCAATCCTCATTTCAGTGAAAATGTTCTCTTTACGGATGTGGCTTCATTCCAACGTGATCAAATTGTAAATTTTCACAATCAACAGGTGTGAGCTGACGAGAATCCGGACGCAATTGTGTAATCATGTCATCAACACATTTTCTGTGAACGTTTGGGCAGACATTGTTGGTGATGTCTAGATTGGGCCCCATGTTCTTCCACCTACGCACAATGGAGCACTTTATCATGATTTGATACGGGATACTCTACCTGTGCTGCTAGAACATGTGCCTTTACAAGTACGACACATGTGGTTCATGCACGATGTGGCTCCTGTACATTTCAGTCGAAGTGTTCGTACGCTTCTCAACAACAGATTCGGTGACCGATGGATTGGTAGAGGCGGACCAATTCCATGGCCTCCACGCTCTCCTTACCTAAACCCTCTTCACTTTGATTTATAGTGGCATTTAAAAGCTCTTGTCTACGGAACCCCGGTACCAAATTTAGAGACTATTCGTGCTCGTACTGTGGACGGCTGTGATACAATAGCCATTCTCCAGGGCTGCATCAGCGCATCAGGGATTCCATACGATGGAGGGTGGATGCATGTATCCTCGCTAACGGAGGACATTTTCAACATTTCCTGTAACCAAGTGTTTGAAGTCACGCTGGTACGTTCTGTTGCCGTGTGTTTCCATTCCATGATTAATGTGATTTGAAAAGAAGTAATAAAATGAACTCTAACATGGAATGTAAGCGTTTCCGGACAGTGTGAGGAATGTTTCCTGAAAGTTTGGCCGTACCTTTTTGCAACACCCTGTATAGACGTTGCCGACTGTAGCGCCGTCTTCTGCCTGTTTACGTATCTCTGTATTTGAATACGTATGACTATACCAGCTTCTTTGGTGCTTCACTGTGTTATCAATACACGCTGAAAGTAATTGAAGATACGCTAAGACATAAAATACCCATGTAAGGTCTGTTTGTAGCCTAAAGCAAATACAGATAAAACTACTTACCACCTGTGCTTCAGTTAATTGAAAAGTAAGGGCAAAACAGTCTCTAGAGTTTGTGTTCTATGTTGAAACATCGTTAATAATATGGATGTAAGTGTGAACTGGAACACACCAGTAAGCAATGTAATTTGTAGAACTTGTGTCATGAATTACGAAATTACCATTAAGTGTACAATTGTGTATTTGATATCAAAGTAATTAATTTCCCAACGCAATCAAATTTATATTCTTGTATGACCAAATTAAATCATATCGATTGGTCATCTTAAGCTTCGTTTAGGATCCACGTTGTCTATTATGACGTATTTTAGATGTGCGTCACGGATAGACAGTATTACCTCTAGTTCCTATACGTAGACTGACAGTACTATACCGTGTTCTAGACAAATCGTTGCCGAAGTCTAAAACATTTCCTAGAATACTGTCCATTAAACGCGCTTTTACTCCACAGGGTTATGTTAAGTGGTTTAAATTCTGCCAGTGACTAACCCTGAAGATAGCCGTGGAGTTGTCAGCTGAATTGTCGGAAGAAGACGCAATACTATCTGGGATGACAGAATATTCTGTCCACCCGGAAAACTTCACGAGAAACATCTTTACTGTTGCCAAAAAGGCAATGCTTTGGTAGTGTTCCAGCTAGTTGTCCTTCAAAGAAATCCTATGTACTATGGGAATTTATTATGTTATGGGAATTTATGAGAATTTATTTAAGAACATGGACGTATGTCTGTTAAATCTCCCAACAAAATCCGCGTATAAAATATGATGATTGCACCGCAATAAACAAAGGGGAATTTACTTGACACACGTACATAGGCAAAGTACGTAAAATCCTGAATTTATAAAATATTTTGTCTCTGTAACATGGTGTATAACTACCTTAACGTTTGATATAATATAATAAGTTTCATATTCAGTCGCATTTGGCTTAGTAAAGTCTGTTTTATACATGTTTACGTTTGAAATTTGTTGACGTATCCACAGCGTGATGAACGTATGTTCCATTACTTTACTCAATTCTTATTGCAAAATCTCTATCATCAATTGTTGATGGGGTTTGCTGTCATTTGTCTCCTTGGTAATGTATTTACTTCTGAACACAGTCAGCCAGCCGATTAACACACTTCTCCCAATGAGGGAAGCAACAACTCGTTCTTACTTGCACTGCTCCATCCGTATCAAACTGAAGTTCTTCAACTGTTTTTTAAAGCTTGGAAACAGGCGAAAATCGGAAGGGGCCATGTCGGAACTATATGGAGGATGATCGACGACGGAGAACACATTATTTGGAATAAAAGGGAGAACCGATAGAGGTACTCAAAGTACCCTCCGCCACACAATGTCAGGTGGCTTGCAGAGTATGGAAGTAGATGTAGATGTAGATGTAGATGTCGGATTGTTGCAGAAGTCGCAGATCTCGTGTGTAGTCTGTTAGTGTCATTCTGAACGAGACGGAGTTCGACGTGTGGGCAAATTATTCTGATTCGAAACTCGACCACAGCATGCAGTTTCTCACGCATCGACGTAGTAAGTCTACGCATCGCTATTTTCACTCTACAATGCAGAAGTAGCAAATATGGAACCGTGAATGCGGCCTCTTAGGAGTAACCTGTGGTAACATTCTCCCATGCAGTAAAATTTACAGATGAAGTTTTCCGTTATACTGGCTTAAATAACGAATATTGTAACTTCGGACGCTTGTAATCATAAGTCAGATTCCAGATTCTCAATAAGTTTCAGTTTTGGCTAGAATTGACCAGTGAGGAGTGGATTTATTCCACTTGGCTAGCTAATTACATGAAATTCCCATTTCAGCTTCAACTTGGCTCCCACGTCTATGAACTCTTGTCTCCCTGTAGAGTAGTTACAACCAAAAAATGCATCACTAACGATTGTTTCATTATAATTTTCTATCACGGTTACTATCCAGTTATCGGCCCACGTGTCTATATTTCAGAAAAGACTGGACCCGTTACGATGCATGCAGCATCGGTAAGCACTTCATGTGTAAACGAAACTATATATCAAATTTCCTGGCAGATTAAAACAGTGTGCCGGACCGAGACTCGAACTCGCGACCTTTGCCTTCCGCGGGAAAGTGCTCTACCAACTGAGCTACCAAGCACGACTCACGCCCTCTCCTCATAGCTCTACTTCTGCCAGTACCTCGTCTCCTACTTTCCAAACTTTACACATGCTCTTCTGCGAAACTATATATCGTTATAATGATGTCTGAATGTATGTTATATAATTTTTATTCTCATGTAAGTTCGCAGTAGTTCAGTACCCGTACATATCTCTACATCTACGTAAGTACTCCATAAGTCACCGTACGGCGTATGGTTGAGCGTACGCTGTACCGGTAAGGGTCCCTTCCTTTTCTGTTCCACTTACGAATGGAGCGAGGGAACAACGACTGTCCACATCCCTCCTTATGATCCCAGGTTTCTCTAACCTATTCATGGTGGTAATGGGGTAATTTCCGTCGGTATCAGTAGCATCGTTGTACAGTCTGTCACAAATGCCGGTTCAGTGAACTTTCTCAATACAGTTTCGCGCAAACAGCGTCGCTGTCCAAGCAGAGGTTTCCATTTGAGTTCACTAAGCATTCCCGTAATACCTGTGTGTTGACTGTAACCAAATCTAGCAGTATGCCTCTGAACTGCTCGATATCGTTCTTTAAACCGACCTGATTGGTGCTACAGACGAATGTTGAAAGTTAGGTGCACTGATAAGGTAAGAGATCAGTAGGTTTCGCCCAGAATTTGATAGGAATGGAATATAAGGGAAACACTGAGAAGAGGAAGAACGGACAGGATGACACGACGTCTGTCAAGACATCACGGAATACGTTCCTTGGCAGAAGAGGGTAAAAACTACGGAGCAATAAGAGATAATGGAATACATCGGGCAAATAGCTGAGGATGTAGCTTGCCAGTGTTACTCTGAGATGCAGAGGTCGGAATAGGGGAGGAATATCTAGCCGACCGCATCAAACCAGTCATAAGAAAGACGACAAAAAAAAAAGACCTGCTAGTGATGCAAAACACTCAAGCAGTTCTCAATAATAGATCACAGTGGTTTTCTTTACAAGGTCTCCTTTACAGATCAACACCTGCGTAGAATTCTCCAAAAAAACTAACGTCGACCATTCGCGTCCCTGCAGCCCAATTCAATCCATTTCCTTGTTCCACTTCCATTTCGGACATGTCCGAAAGAACAGACGCCACAAATTCATTTAATGTGATAGGCCTAGCGGGTCAATCGATCCACCTTCTCCTGTGCGGATGCACAAATAAGTACGACCTCCTGTGGGAATGTCAGAGAACGAATTTGGGGGAAATGGGTAGGGACTTGTGGATAGGTGGCGCTCGATGGGAGTGTGGTTCGGTAGTGAAGCGTGCCGAGATAGTCCGAGCAGTTGCGACAACACTTTGTCCCGGTGGCGAAGCAGTTTCCTCACCTGCCTAGTAAGCAGGAGATCTTGGGTTCGAATCCCTTTCCGGAACGAATTTTCACCCGTCTTCGCCGATTCCGTGTAATGTCCCAATGCAGCTAACAGCAGTGATCCCTCCTGTTTTCTTTCCGCTGTCCCCTCTCCATTTTCAGTTTACATTTACGGTATTTAACGTTACAGGACTGTTTTCCCTGCTCAACCGCATAATATTTAGGGAAATCAGCCATTCGTGAAACCAAATAGTCACTCTCTCCAAGTCATCGTGAGAACATAATAGCCTAAGACGTTGCTGTCAAATACTGTAATTCGTTGCCACATATGTGTTTAGTATACTTGCTAGGCACAAACGACTTACGAACACCAAAATTAAAACGAATGTCGCCCTTAAGCCTATTCCGAAACAGTCAATTGGCAATACAACGATCTTGATTGTTCCAGGAATGCAGCGGCTGCAGCAACTGGGATACATCGCCATCGCTTGCCACGGTAATGATGAATGTTGCCCATACTAACAAATCCAACCTTGCAAGAACTATCGCAGCTAGTAAGCCACTACTGCTCTTACTACCCATCCCACTGTCGCAGAGGTTTTTTTCCCTCGGCAAGAGCCTTGGCACTATTTTTCCCTTCTGCTCTTCAAACCGTTACCCTCATTCGCGTTTCGTCCACTATCTATCACCTGATGGACCGTGTTAATGCGAAGTCTTACCCAGGCGCACGGATAACATCACAGCGCAGCATCCTGTGATCCACTTACTAGATAACTAACATGTTGACAGAGGTGACAGTAGAACTTTTTGTCTAGTCACCACTTTGGTGCGGGCGTGGAGGGGCCCCATCTCTAAGTCAACGGGCAGCAGGACTTAACTGCCGAAAAAGACCTTAGATCCTTTCGGTCATCAAATACCGTTTACGTAATTATGTCATGGTACATATCACTATGGGGTATCAAGTAAAAGATTAATGGCTGTTTATCCGGCCGGAGTGGCCGAGCGGTTCTAGTCGCTACAGTCTGTAACTGCACTGCCGCTACGGTCGCTGGTTTGAATCCTGCATCGAGCATGGATGTGTGTGATCTCCTTAGGTTAGTTAGGTTTAACTAGTTCTAAGTTCTAGGTGACTGATGACCTCAGAAGTTAAGTGCCATAGTGCTCAGAGACATTTGAACCAATGGCTCTTTTGATACAATGACGACGTAGCAACAGTAAAGTAATACAACTACAACACATATAGAAGCACTCTCTACTCTAAACTCCGTCCATACAGGTCTCGAAAGAATGTAACGTTTCCCACCGACCGCCATGTTGTCCTCAGCCTATAGACGTCACTGGATGCGGGTGTTGGGGGACGTGAGGTCACCACACCGCTCTCCTGGCCATTGTCAATTTTCGTGAATTGAGTTGCCACTTCTCTATCAAGTACCTCCCCAATTTGCCTCAAACGGGTTGAGTGCACCCCATTTACCAACAGCATTCGGCAGACCGGACACTCACCCAACCAAGTACTGGTGCGCAACCGGTGTTACCACCACGACAAAACCATTGGCGGGCATTTCATTATCTCACGTATAATTCCAGTATATTCCATTAAGGTTAAATCGATGTGTGCAGTAGTTTCTTGAGTGCCGTTCTAACTTATCACTTGAATACGTATAACTCATTTATTTTATTCTTTTATTCATTGGATCATTTATGACGAAAACAAACTGCATATGAATGACAATATATTAACGTAGTATAATTGTGTTTTTCAGTATCGCTATGACTTAAATTCTACAATGCAAGACATCTATAACGAGTGTGCATTAGTTTATTCCCCTCAGCACATAGAAATTGTTTGAAATATACGACACTTAGAATGTGGTCGTATTTGAACCAGTGTAACTCCTAAAGTGATATAAGAATTTTGCACGTAGGGACACCCGTATTACCTGGTAATGCACTGGTGTGTCACAATTGTACCATCTACTACTACCCTGTAATGCACTTATAGACTAACGTACGTCGCCTGTTGTTTCACGTAATTGGAAAAATCTTATCACAGCACTGACTTCCAGTATGGAACGTCCACATAGATTCATCAGCGATTGTGAATTTGATATTACACAGAAACGCAAGAAATTCACTTCTATAGTGCATTTCTTCTAGAGTTTCCAGCTACTTATTAAGTGTCATATATATTTTTCGTTTAAGATCAGTGTTACCGCACGTTATTCAGGTGATTCTGTTAGTGCGAAGCTCAGATTATTGTTCTCAACTACCTTTGAGGTACACGGCGTTGTTCGAGCAGAGACTGTGCAGGATACCTAACTTGGATCGCTTGCAGTTCTGTAAACTGGAACACAATGCGGTATTTGCAGTGTAAGCAAAACAACTATATTTGGGATAATACAGGACAACAATGTACCAGAATACTGCTTCAATTGTTAATTGCTAGATGTTTTACCTTAACAATAGGCCTGTGTCGGCATTGTCGCTATCTTCAGGCTATCTACGGCCAAATACTCTTTGCTAATGTAAAAGTCTAGCAATTAAGAATTATAGAAGCGTTCTGGTAGACTTCTGTCTTTTAGTTTATTATACCGTTAGAAGACGTCACCATGCTGCGGGCCCAAGTGAAAATAAATTATATTTGGTTTCCATGATACCGGCCTCTATGTAACATAATTGTTCTGTATCCAAGACCACTGACGCTGATTTGAGGTACTGACACTGGACAGTAAGAAAGGAAGTGTCTGTTATTCGAAATAATGTCAGCAAGAAGTTGTGCGTCTTTTTTAAAGATGACTTGTTTTGTTAATGCAGTAAACTTGAAAACACTATAATACAGACAAGAACTGATGCAGCAGACTAATAGTTTCACAAAACGGTTTAATTAGCGGCTTAGTTTCGATAAATCACTGACTTTGCCAGGTAAGCGATTATTCCAGCTTGCAGCAATGTTTATTGTGACGAGATGTGACGAGACAAAGCGGAATGCGGCTATGACCGAGATCCGCACGTGTCGCTTTGTACGTGCTTGACTCTCGTATATCGTGTTGTAGCGGGCTTTGACGCAGTGAGACCAGAATTCCGCTCTTTGTCAAATGACGCACAGTAATTTGATTTGCTGTTTGTCGTGCCGAATGTACTGCTGAACATGGATTGCAATGGCGAGCTATTGCAGCAGCATGTACAGCGCTAAATCATTTCTCTCCGTGTTCTGGTCTGTGCGAATCTGCTCCACCAATAGTCCTAATCCCTTACCATTTCCTTCCAACTACCGTCAGTATTTTACTTCCTATTACGGATCTTTCGGCATGTTTCATGTGGTAGGCATAGTATACATCTTTTTTCCAATTAGACCTTCTGCAGTTTTTGATAGTTTTCCAAGAGACAGATATTCAAGTGGCATTTCATTAGTAATTAGGATCATAGCAGGAAGTTTCATTTCAGTTAAAATCAATGAAGACGTAAATGTGAAATAAGGTCATTGAAGCAAACGAAATATTAAACTTCTTAAAAAATTGTGAATGTTCTCCGTTAGTAATATATTTTTCTACGCCATTCACACTGTCAGTGAAAAAACACAAGAGAAACTCATTACTAAATGTTGTCATAGACACCACCCCCAAGGCTCAGTATTAGGACCTATACTCTTCTCTCTGTATGTCAACGATGTGTCATCGGTTCTGACCTATTGCAAATACCGTGTGTATGCTGATGATCTTCAGTTGTATCTAAGTGCGAAACCAAGCAATCTCAAGAAAGCTACTGAAAATTTCAGTACTGACCTCGATGCACTGTTAAAATGGGCACAGGACATAGGTCTAAAACTAAACCCATCTAAAACCCAAGCGGTACTTGTTGGTCGCTCTAAGCTCATTAGCCCAAAACATCGGGAATCCGTACCACCTCTTATCCTAAATGGAACAAATATTAACTTCTCTCCCTCAGAAAAGAGTTTGGGAGTAATAACAGATGAAAACTAAATTGGACAGAGCACGTAACTGCAGTGTGCAAAAAAGCATCAGCATCCCTTCATGTCCTACAAAAATATAAAAAACTCTTCCCTTTCGATCTGAAAAAGAAATTAGTACAAACCCTTATACTCCCAATCATTGACTACAGCGACATTATCCTACAAGGCCTCTCTCAGGAAAATTCTCGACGTTTAGAACTGGTCATGAATGGCTGCGTCCGATATATTTGTGACGTACGACTTTTTGATCACATTTCACCAGCATATGCAAAATTGTCCGGGCTGCGTGCAGACAAACGCAGAGATTTCCATACACTCTGTCTCATCTACTGCCTTATAAATGTAAACTGTCCCTCATATCTCTCCTCGTCCCTAACGCTCATGTCGGAACAACATGACAGAAACAGACGTTCCCATTATAATCAAATCCTCTCCGTTCCACTGCATCGCTCAGTCACCTACTCCAAGCCCTTTACAGTAGCGGGAACCCGACTCTGGAATAACCTCCCTCGTTATGTTAGAGAACTTAAAAGCATGTCCAGCTTCAAAAACCAGTTAATGACGTATCTACATAAGCAACAGTAATGCCTTCCTCTGTATATGAATGCACTTCACCTCATTACTTCCCTCTTTCCCCCTCCTTAAATCTCCATTCCCCAAAACACGCTAAACTAGTAAACATCTACTTTACACACATTTGCACAAACCTTCATTACTATTGCCAGTCCTTCTCATGTTTGTCATTATTATGTGATTTTTTTACTGTTATTATTATTGCTTATTATTGCTTTTATCATAATCTGTATGTATAGCACCTGCTGTAAAAATACTGCCAGCATTTAATTTATTAGGTCTTGGTCATGTTTATCATTACATTTTTTTTACTGTTATGGTTCAAATGGCTCTGAGCACTATGGGACTTAACATCTGTGGTCATCAGTCCCCTAGAACTTAGAACTACTTAAACCTAACTAACCTAAGGACATCACACACATCCACGCCCGAGGCAGGATTCGAACCTGCGACCGTAGCAGTCACGCGGTTCCGGACTGAGCGCCCTTACCGCGAGACCACCGCGGCCGGCTTTACTGTTATGATTACTGCTTTCATCATAATCTGTATGTATAGCACCTGTTGCAAAAATACTGCAGCATTTACTTTATTAGGTCTTAGTCACTACTCTTTATTCATATTGTCACTAGAGTAAGCTAATATTCTCATTTAAACTACGGTCATGATGTAGCTCTGATGTGTGAAATGCTGCATATGTGGAACACTGGTCCGATGTAAGAGAGGACCTGATGGCCCTAATCTGATCAGGTTAGATAAATAAATAAATAAATAAATAACTTTTCGGCAGTAAGTACCATTTTATTCTTCCATCTGAACTAGCAAACGTTTGACAACAATTTGTCTGGTTACCCCACGTGTAATACTGATGATTATAATGAGGAAGAGTCCTATATTACAATAAATATTTCTCTGGAACACCATGAAAAGATTAAACCATGTGTCACCATGAGAAGAAATATGTTCGGTGAGAGTAAAACACTGATACCACTTGAATGAGACATTGGACGAGTCTGTTTACTACGATGAGAACATTACTGAGCTAAAACGAACACAATTATACAGACTTAGAAAGTGATGTACAGTGTCGCTGTTAAATATGTATAGTGTTCATTTGCATGGCTGTTCACTATGCACTACAGAATACAACAAACAGTAGACCACCTAGAAAAAAATATTTTCAGGCTTACAACCTCGTCACGTGATTAAAATGCTACATTATTAAAGTATCAGTGACCCCGTTAAACGACAATCAATGCTAACGTTAAACACCTGCGATGAATTTTTTAGAAAGTTCTTACTGTGGGATAACCTAATGCGAACAGAACAGTCAGACTGGGATTCGTTTCCGAAACTCTCCAGCAGAGTATAACCAAAAGTAAACAGGTGGGTCAGGAACAGACGTTCTTCAAGCAAAAAAGCAAGTTGTAATATTACATATTAATATCGGTATTAATATCGGTCGCCGTCTACATAGAATTCTTCTGCAGCAATGTAAAAAAGAAGAAGGCACTGCTAAGGCTACCCTAACCTTCCTTAACACACACTAAACACTTTCTTTCTTTTTCTTGGTACCTGTTCACACTACACACAGTAACCTAACCTTGAAGATGAATGTACCACTAACTTGGAAGTCAGACAATCAAATGGCCAATGGGATAACAAACAGTAACACATGCCTCCTAACAACTTGTACCTTAAATGAACTATATGCAGTAGTTTATTGAATCAATCACTAACACACATGAAACTAATAGCAATACGAAACAGAGAAAAGCATGAAATGAGTCTGACTTAAATCAGGAGTCTATTAATGATCATAACACCATCATTGCTTGATACAGGGTCTCTATGGATGTGCATTAACCAACTTGAAATAGAATAGCTACCACAGCAAATATTTCTTTCTTAAGCTCAGTTTGAGGCAATTAAACAGAATGCAAATCTAACTACACTGGCTCTGAAGGAGCCTTTACTTTGTTCCATTAGCTAACTAGCCTAGCACATGAGGGCGCTTAAACTTTCATGGTTTGCTCATTAACAAAACTACACTAGTATGTATGAGAATTGATAAGTATTCTCATCAACAATTATTAATGAAGCACAAGAAACTATAACTCTTTGAAATACAAATGTGGTTTGATAGACAGTCTTTTCTTACGTCCCCAAAATACAGTGGGCTGTGCAAATGCCAACACAACTTTAAATTCAAGTTGGCGCAACTCTTCATGAAATTAAAACTGAGAAAACTTAGCAATTCTGATGAAAGTGCATAAATGCAGGTCTTAATAATATTTTCCGCTTACGATCACTATTGTTGTTCTTTTAACTTACAGCTTTGCTATTTAGGCAGCCTTTCAAGTAAGGCAAATTATTTATGAGAATGACTGCAGATTGATTTAAAAATGCACTGGAAGTGGAGTATTTCTCAAACAATAAAACTACACTTTCAACGCTATAACTCCACACATTAGAAAGCAGTCACAACTATTCTTAGGGCTGCCGAATACGTCTTTCCGTAATAATTAGGACACTCGAAATTAAATTCACTAAAATAGATTTCCCGTCCAGGTTTGTGAGTTTTTAGCAACATCATGATTTTAATTAAAATCAACCAAATTTCACAAATACGTGGCCCATTTACAGAGTGCCAAATATAAAGAGTTTAGTGGAAGGCTGGTGGCACTGGTGGCGAAATTTGCAGTGTCTGGTAATATGGAGGCGATGCACCGATGGCAGCACTGTTGGCCCCGCACTGCTACACATCTTCTTCACGTCGGAATTTTGCTTTCATAGGGCTACAAACCATGCCATGATAATAGTATCACCAAATGCAGCATCCAAGGCCTATAAATACTGCTCGTAAGTTCTGGCCTAAACACTCATAGAATATGAATCACAATGATTCGCTACGACTAGCAAAATGTTTACCGCAGCATTGCGCAGCTAGACTTGTTGTTGTTGTTGTTGTTGTTGTCTTCAGTCCTGAGACTGGTCTGATGCAGCTCTCCATGCTACTCTAGCCTGTGTAAGCTTCTTTATCTCCCAGTACTTACTGCAACCTACGTCCTTCTGAATCTGCTTAGTGTATTTATCTCTTGGTCTGCCTCTACGATTTTTACCCTCCACACTGCCCTCCAACGCTAACTTTGTAATCCTTTGATACCTCGGAACATGTCCTACCAACCTGTCTCTCCTTCTTGTCAAGTTGTGCCACCAACTCCTCTTCTCCCCAATTCTATTCAGTACCTCCACATTAGTTATGTGATCTACCCATCTAATCTTCAGCATTCTTTTGTAGCACCAAATTTCGAAAGCTTCTATTCTCTTCTTGTCCAAACTATTTATCATCCATGTTTCACTTCCATACATGGCTACACTCCATACAAATACTTTCAGAAACGGCTTCCTGACACTTAAATCTATGCTCGATGTTAACAATTTTCTCTTCTTCAGAAACGCTTTTCTTGCCATTGACAGTCTACATTTTATATCCTCTTTACGTCGACCATCATCAGTTATTTTGCTCCACAAATAGCAAAACTCCTTTACTACTTTCAGTGTCTCATTTCCTAATCTAATTCCCTCAGCATCACCCGACTGGATTCGACTACATTCCATTATTCTCGTTTTCCTTTTGTTGATGTTCCTCTTATATCCTTCTTTCAAGACACTCTCCATTCCATTCAACTGCTCTTCCTTTGCTGTCTCTGACAGAATTACAATGTCATCGGCGAACCTCAAAGTTTTTATTTCTTCTACATGGATTTTAATACCTACTCCGAATTTTTGTTTTGTTTCCTTTACTGCTTGCTCGATATACAGATAAAACAACATCGGGGAGGTGAAACAACTCTGTCTCACTCCCTTCCCAAACGCTGCTTCCCTCTCATGTCCCTCGACTCTTATAACTGCCATATGGTTTCTGTACAAATTGTAAATAACCTTTCGCTCCCTGTATTTTACCTCTGCCACCTATAGAATTTGAAAGAGAGTATTCCAGTCAGCGTTGTCAATAGCTTTCTCTACGTCTACAAATGCCTTTCCTTAATCTTTCTTCTAAGATAAGTCGTAAGGTCAGTATTGCCTCACGTGGTCCAATATTTCTACGGAATTCAAACTGATCTTCCCCGAGGTCTGCTTCTACTAGTTTTTCCATTCGTCTGTAAAGAATTCGCGTTAGTATTTTGCGGCTGTAGCTTATTAAACTGATTGTTCGGTAATTTTCAAATCTGTCAACACCTGCTTTCTTTGGGATTGCAATTATTATATTCTTCTTGAAGTTTGAGGGTATTTCACCTGTGTCATACATCTTGCTCACCAGATGGTAGAGTTCTGTCAGGACTGGCTCTCCCAAGGCCGTCAGTAGTTCTAATGGAATGTTGTCTACCCTCGGGGCCTTGTTTCGACTCAGGTCTTTCAGCGCTCTGTCAAACTCTTCACGCAGTATCCTATCTCCCATTCGTCCGTCTTCATCTACATTGTGTTCCATTTCCAGACATCTTACCCGTATTAAAGGACTAGTTGGCATTTGCGCGCCAACCGCAGCTTTTTCACTCCCCCAGGCTACTTCCTTAGCTGCGGGGCTTCCCCACATTCATCACAACGTATTCACACTCATGTATTTTACTTACGTTCCGGTTGCAAGAATGTTTTCAGTGAAATCGGAGGCCGAAGATTGTGAACACGCCTAGACCTCGATACGGACAGAGAGAGAGATGTTGTCTATGCGTGCACCTGCTTATCTTACTATGTGCAGTTATATTTTAGTGAAATACACAATATTAAGAATCTAATTTTCCAGGACTTTCTTACACCCACAGATCATCGGTTTCTTATGAATCGGAATCTCTTGGTGGAATGATAGTTAGAAATTATTTCTGAATCACCACATAAATACGCAACCGTCGTAACATACCACTAATTCTATTGCGGAATTTAGCTGTTTTCAGTGATCATGTGAAAGTGGATACAAATTATATGAGAAAAATTGAAATAAAGAAATAAGTAGGGATATATATATATATATATATATATATATATAGAATCGTAATCACTGTTATATTTGGGCTATGAAGTTTCAGCAGAAATTGAACGGTGTTCGCAATGGCTTAAAATTTGTAAAACTGAGGAAGCTTTAATTTTGTAATAAGTTATTTATTCAGTTATGATTGTTGCAACATAGAGCAGGAGAATCTATTTCAAGCACTGGAACTGTAAGGAATTGTTCCACCTAACAAGGTTCCTTATTACTTCAAACTTTTTTGCTACAAGATATAACTCAAATCGACGAATTAAGAAGTGTCGGCCATTTGTGCCAGGATCTAATCCATGACAAAAATCGACACTAAATAAGGAAATTATTTTAAAGTAATTACGAATTCATTTTGTTGTTCACCAGACGTGAAATATCCCTAAGTTTGTACGTTTAAAATCATTTAAATCAATTGTAGGTTCATCGATCACATACATATTCAAAGACAATTACAACAGGTCACAGAAAACACCCACTCAGAATCAATATCACTAGTAGAAAAAAATATAAATGAACTATTTACTGCTTGTTTCTGAACACTGAAGAAATTGCGAAATTTGTATTATTTGTGAAGATCTGGCTAGACCTTCGATATAACACTGTATCTTCCTTATGTGATCAAAAGTATTCGGGCACCTGGCTGAAAATGTGGTACTCAATGTGCTATTCGCACATTCTTAGCACATTCTTCCACTCCCGCAGGCATACGTTCAATCAGGTGCTGGAAGGTTTCCTGGGGAATGGCAGCCCATTCTTCACAGTGTGCTGCTCTGAGGAATGGTTCAAAAATGGTTCAAATGGCTCTGAGCACTATGGGACTTAACTGCTGAAACCATCAGTCTCCTATAACTTAGAACTACTTAAACCTAAGGGTATCACAAACATCCATGCCTGAGGCAGGATTCGAACCTGCGACCGCTCGGCCACCACGGCGGGCCTGAGGAGAGGTATCGATGTCGGTCGGTGATTCCTGGCACAAAGTCAGCATCCAAAACATCCCAAAGGCTTTCGATAAGATTCAGGTGAGGTCTCTGTGTAGGCCAGTCCATGGCAGAAACGTTATTGTCGTGTAACCACTCCGCCACAGGCTGCGCATATAAAGCGGTGGTCGATCGTGTTAAAAGATGCAATCGCCATCCACGAATTGCTCTCCAACGGTTTACCGCAAGAAGGTGCTTAAAACAACAATGTAGGCCTGTGCTGTGATAGTGCCATGGAAAACAACAATGGGTCCAAATCCCCTTCATGAAAAACACGACCACACCGTAACAGCACCACCTTAGAATTTTACTGTTGGCATTACAGGCGCTGGCATATGACTTTCACCGGGCATTCGCCACATCCACGCCCATGAATCGGATCGCCACATTGTGTACCCTGATTCATTACCCCCCACAACGTTTTTAGACTGTTCGGTCGTCCAAAGTTTACGCTCCTTACACAAAGCGAGGCGTCGTTTGGCATTTACCGGCGTGATGTGTGGCTTACGAGCAGCCGCACGAACACGGAATTCAAGTTTCCTCACCTCCCGCCTAACTGTCATAGCACTTGCTGTAGATTCTGATGCAGTTTTGATAGAGGTCTGCGTACTACACATTACGACAGTCTTCAAAATGGTTCAAATGGCTCTGAGCACAGTGGCACTTAACTTCCGAGGTCATCAGTTCTATAGGACGTAGAACTTCTTAAACCTAACTAAGCTAAGGACATCACACACATCCATGCCCGAGGCAGGATTCGAACCTGCGACCGCAGACTGTAGCGCCTAGAACCGCTCGGCCACTCCGGCCGGCGACCCTCTTCAACTGTCGGTGGTCTCTGTCAGTAAACAGATGAGGTCGGCCTGTACGCTTTTGTGCTGTACGTGTCTCTTCATGTTTCCACTTCACTGTCACATCGGAAATAGTGTACCTGGGGATGTTTAGGAGTGTGGAAATGTCGCGTACAGACGAATGCCACAAGTGACACCCAATCTGCCGACAACGTTCGAAGTCCGATAGTTCCGTGGAGCTCCCCATTCTGCTCTCTCATGATATCAAATGACTACTGAGGTCGCTGATATGGAGTACCTGGCAGTAGGTGGCAGCACATTGCACCTAATATGAAAAACGTATGTTTTTGTATGTGTCCGGATACTTTTGATCACATAGTGTGTGTTCAAGCACCAGAGGACGTAGATTCTGTGACATACACTGCGGTGACTGAGTGTGTCTGACCTCCTTTGGCCCGGTATAGTGCAGCTGTGAATGCGCCATGTTGGAGACACTGGCGAAATCGAATGTGGGTTATGGTTCAAATGGCTCTGAGCACTATGGGACTTAACATCTATGGTCATCAGTCCCCTAGAACTTAGAACTACTTAAACCTAACTAACCTAAGGACAGCACATAACACCCAGCCACCACGAGGCAGAGAACATCCCTGACCCCGCCGGGAATCGAACCGGGAAGAATGTGGGTTGTCTGCTGTGCGTGGGGAAGAGCATCTCTACAACTACATCTACATGAATACTTTGCAGATCACATTTAAGTGCCTGGAAGAGGGTTCATTGAACCACCTTCGCAAATCTCTATTATTGCAATCTCCATAGCGGGCGGAAAGAACGAACAGATATATCTTTCCATACGAGCCGTGATTTCCCTTATTTCGTCTTACTGATCGTTGCTCCCTATGTCAGTCGGGGTCAAAAAAATATTTTCGCATTCGGAGGAGACAGTTGGTGACTGGAATTTCGTGAGAAGATTCCGTCGCAAAGGAAAACGCCCAAATCCTGTATCATTTCTGTGACACTCTCTCCAATGTTGTTGTTGTTGTTGTTGTTGTTGTGGTCTTCAGTCCTGAGACTGGTTTGATGCAGCTCTCCATGCTACCCTATCCTGTGCAAGCTTCTTCATCTCCCAGTACCTACTGCAACCTACATCCTTCTGAATCTGCTTAGTGTATTCATCTCTTGGTCTCCCTCTACGATTTTTAACCTCCACACTGCCCTCCAATACTAAATTGGTGATCCCTTGATGCCTCAGAACATGTCCTACCAACCGATCCCTTCTTCTGGTCAAGTTGTGCCACAAACTTCTCTTCTCCCCAATCCTATTCAATACTTCCTCATTAGTTATGTGATCTACCCATCTAATCTTCAGCATTCTTCTGTAGCACCACATTTCAAAAGCTGCTTCTCTCTCCAATATTTCGCGATAATACAGAACTTGCTGCCTCTCTTTGAACTTTTTCGAAGTACTCCGTCAGTCCTATCTGATAAAGATTCGACACCTCACAGCAGTATTCCAAAAGAGGACGGACAAGCGTAGTGTATACAGTCTCCTTAGTAGGTGTGTTACATTTCCTAAGTGTACTGCCAATAAAACACAGTATTTGGTTAGCATTCCCTACAACGTTTTCTGTGTGTTCCTTCCAATTTAATTTGTTCGTAGTTGTAATACCTAGGTGTTTAGTTGAATTTACGGCTTTTAGATTAGACAGATTTATCGAGTAACCGAAATTTAACGAGTTCCTTTTAGCACTCACACGGATGACCTCACACTTTTCGTTATTTAAAGTCAACTGTCACTTTTCGCACCATTCAAATATCTTTTCTAAATCGTTTTGCAGTTTGTTTTGATCTTCTGATGACTTTATTTGTCGATAAACGACTGTGTCATCTGCAAACAATCGAAGACGGCAGCAGAGATTGTCGCCCAAATTGTTTACATAGATACGGAACAGTAAAGGGCTTATAGCACTACTTTGGGGAATGCCAGAAATCACTTCTGCTTTACACGACGACTTTCCTTCAATTACTACGAACTGTGTCCCCTCTGACAGGAAATCATAGATTCAGTCACATAACTGAGACGATATTCCATAAGCACGCAATTTTATTACGAGCCGCTTGCGTGTTACAGTGTGAAAAGTTTAGGTTAGGTTAGGTTAGTGTTTTTTAACGCCCCGTCGACAACGAGGTCATTAGAGACGGAGCGCAAGTTCGGGTTAGGGAAGGATGGAGAAGGAAATCGGCCGTGCCCTTTCAAAGGAACCATCCCGGCATTTGCCTGAAACGATTTAGGGAAATCACGGAAAACGTAAATCAGGATCGCTGGAGACGTGATTGAACCGTCGTCCTCCCGAATGCGAGTCCAGTGTGGTAACCACTGCGCCACCTCTCTCGGTACAGTGTTAAAAGCCTTCTGGAAATACAGAAATACGGAATCGATCTGAAATCCCTTGTCAATATCACTCAACACTTCGTGCGAATAAAGGGCTAGTGGTGTTTTTCAAGAACGATGTTTACTAAACCCATGTTTGCTGTGAGTTAATAGACCGTTTTCTTCGAGGTAGTTCATAATGTTCGAACACAAAATATGTTACAAAGTCCTGCTGCATATTGACGTTAACGATATGGGCCTGTAATGTAGTGGATTGCTCCTACTACCTTTGTTGAATATTGGCGTGACCTGTGCAACTTTCCACTTTTTGGGTACGGATCTTTAGTGGAGCGAACCGTTGTATATAATAATGGGGGTGTGTCCGGGGATGTCTCCTGGTGACGTAGTAACATTTATTGTTCAAGTGCAATACATTGGTGGTGGGCCTTGTGGGCGAGTTTTGCTTGCGGTCGTAATATTCTCGGCGGTGATGGAGGTGGCAGGCAGACGCTCACCCAGGCGCCTGCTGCGGCGACTGTCGCTGAAGTGGCGTTAACTGGAATCTGTTGCCTCGTTGGCAGCGCTACGGCCTTGTCGGCTCGTACTGCGGCGGCTGGAACCACGCGTGGTGGTATTCTGTGGCGGTGGCGGCTGGGGGACGTGGCGGCGCCACAGGTCAGCGCCCCGCCGCAGGGACCATTTCCTCCTGCTGCGGCTGCCTGGCGTCGGCGGGTCACCTGCCCTAGTTCCGGCCCCGGTCATAGCGTTTGTAGAGGCAGCGTCCCCAGGATGACTGCGACAGTGCGTTACAACAACGCACTCCAGGCGACCACTCCAGTGACAGGCGGCTGCCTGTTGATAGTTTTTGTGGCGATATTCAACCTGTATAAGGGTGTTACAAAAAGTTACGGCCAAACTTCCAGGTAACATTCCTCACACACAAATAAAGAAAATGTGTTATGTGGACGTGTGTCCGGAAACGCTTAATTTCCATGTTAGAGCTCATTTTAGTTTCGTCAGTATGTACTGTACTTCCTCGATTCACCGCCAGTTGGCCCAATTGAAGGAAGGTAATGTTGACTTCAGTGCTTGTGTTGACATACGACTCATTGCTCTACAGTACTAGCATCAAGCACATCAGTGCGAAGCATCATCAAGTTAGTGTTAATCAGGAACGTGGTTTTGCAGTCAGTGCAATGTTTACAAATGCGGAGCTGGCAGATGCCCATTTGCTGCATGGATTAGCACGGGGCAATAGCCGTGGCGTGGTACTTTTGTATCGCGACAGATGTCCAGAACGAAGGTGTCCCGGCAGGAAGACATTCGAAGCAATTGATCAGCGCCTTAGGGAGCACGGGACATTCCAGCCTATGACTCGCGACTGGGGAAGACCTAGAACGACGAGGACACCTGCAATGGGGGAGGCAGTTGTTGGTACAGTTGACGATAACCCTAATGTCACCGTCAGAGAAGTTGCTGCTGTACAAGGTAACGTTGACCACGTCAGTGTATGGTGAGCGCTACGGGAGAACCAGTTGTTTCCGTACCATGTAGTGCGTGTGCAGGCACTATCAGCAGCTGATTGGCCTCCACGAATACACTTCTGAGAATGGTTCATCCAACAATGTGTCAATCCTCATTTCAGTGCAAATGTTCTCTTTACGGATGAGGCTTCATTCCAACGTGATCAAATTGTAAATTTTCATTGTCCCCCCGTGTGGACGGACAAGAATCCGCACGCAGTTGTGCAATCACGTCATCAGCACATATTTTCTGTCAACGTTTGGGCAGGCATTGTTGGGGATGTCTTGATTGGGCCCCATGTTCATCCGCCTCCGATGAATGTAGCGCATTATCATGATATAATACGGGATACTCTACCTGTGCTGCTAGAACATGTGCCTTTACAAGTACGACACAACATGTGGTTCATGCACGATGGAGCTCCTGCACATTTCAGTCGAAGTGTTCGCACGCTTCTCAACAACAGATTCGGTGAGCGATGGATTGACAGAGGCGGACAAATTCCATGGCCTCAACCCTCTTGACTTTCATTTATGGGTGCATTTCAAAGCTCTTGTCTACGCAACCCCGGTACCAAATGTAGATACTCTTCGTGCTCGTATTGTTCCGGCTGTGATACAATACGCCATTCTCCACGGCTGCATCAGCGCATCAGGTATTCCATGCGACGGCGGGTGGTTGCCTGTATCCTAGCTAACGGAGAACATTTTGAATATTTCCTGTAACAAAGTGTTTCAAGTCAAGCTGGTACGTTCTGTTACTGTGTTTTTTCCATTCCATGATTAATGTGATTTGAAGAGAAGTAATAAAATTGACTCTAACGTGGAAAGTAAGCGTTTCCGGACACATATCCGCATGAGATATTTTATTTCTTTGGGTGTGAGGAATGGTTCCTGAAAGTTTGGCCGTACCTTTTTGTAATAACCAGTATATCTGATCTGCCTGAAACTTCGTCCAGAAAATACTACTATGCCGATGACCTGACTCCAACCATAAAACACTAGGAAATGAAGACAACAAAATATACAGTAGCCAAAGACCTGTCTGCATTGGATAATTACATCAAAATCTGGAGACTCCTAACCAGTGTGTGTAAAACAGAAGTGTGTTGCTTCCATCTAAATAACCAGTTGGCGAACGTAAAACTGGAAGTAAGTTTCAGAGGCAGAATTCTTCGTCATAATTGGAACCCAAAATATGTTGGTGTCATCTTGGATCGTACACTATGCTTGAAATAACACCTTCTTAATTTAGCTCAAAAGTTGAGGACTCGAAACAACATCCTCCGAAAGCTCTGCAGAACTACCTGGGGATCTTCAGCAACCACCCTGCGATCTTCAGCTCTGGGCTTGGTGTACTCAAGTGCTGAGTATTGTGCACCTGTTTGAACGAACACTCATCATACAAAGCTTATTGACACACAACTGAATACGACAATGCGCATAATATCTGGCGCAATCAGATCTACTCCAGTTTATTGGCTTCCACTGTTAAGCGGTATAATGCCTCCTGATCTTCGCAATTGTACTGCACTTATGAGAGAATTTCACGAGACCTCCAGGAATTCTAACCACCCGTACATAGCGACCAGCCACTTTTAAATCTCAAGAGACAGAAATCACGCCATCCAACTCTGTGCGATGCTGCTGACATGGTTGCTAAGAATTTCAAACCTCTTGAAGAATGGAAAGGTCGGTGGGAAGCAGTGACAGATGTGCACGTGCATAACATCTTCTCAGGTGCTAAACTACCAAGTGGATTCGACCTACCACGCAAGACCTGGACTTCTCTCAACATAATCCGTACCTGCCATGGTCGATGCAGGGATGCTCTCTTGAAGAAGCTGCCTGATCCAGCCTGTGACTGCGGGGTTCCATACCAGGCTGTTCACAACATTGTCAGTGAATGCAGGATTCGAGCCTATCACGGCGCCAAAGAGGACTTCCTGCTATCAGCTCCAGATGCAGTGCTCTGGATTGAAGGACTGGATATTCAGCTGTAAAGAGAAACTTATGTTTCTAGTGTGTCAATATGTAGACAATATGTATATGTAATTTAATTTCATGATATGTCTGTATTAGCCGTACGCAAAATAAACAATTTTGTGGCGAGGTGCTGCTGGCGCGCCCTAGGCAACGAACTGTCATTAAGACGGCAACTGTTACGATGACTGCGATGACAGTGACGTTTCCGAACAAGTGGCAGCAATGAGTGGCAGAGGCACCGCATCACTCCCACACCTCACGATGGATGGTGTTGACGGGTTGGTTGCTGGTCCTCAACTAAGGCTTTGTGCGACTGACGTCTTCCCCAGTCGATCAGTGGAATATTCTGATGTTGTTCGGCTGGCGTAACTGACTCGATCACCGCCATCGATGTTGACATTCTCGCGTGCGACGAGTTGCTCCTTGTCAAGTCCGCCTCAGGCTAGTGCAACGGAGCGGTAAATAATAAAGAAGTGCGGTTGCAGAGAGTTCACATGAATGTGCATATAAGAGGGCTGTCCAGGAAGTAAGTTACGATTGATCGCGAAGTGAATAATCACAGTGAAAATCAGAAATGTTTTATTTGTAACAGTTAGCTACACCTTTCAGCTACTTCTCTACGTAGTCGCAATTCTGACTCAGGCTTTCGTCGTAGCGTTGTACCAACTTTCCAATACCCTCACCATAGAAGGCAGCCGCCAGTGCTTTCCGCCATTTCTCTACGCTGTCCTCAAGCTCGTTGTCTGTGCGAAAATGTTGTTTTGATAGCCAGCGGTTCGTTTGAGCAGAGATGAAACTCAGTGGGAGACAATTACGGGCTGTATTGTGGGTAACCGAACATTTACAATTGAAACGATGCAAGAACATCTCCATTGCCCCTGCAGAATGAGGCTGGGAATTGTCTTGAAAAAGAAATCGCACGACAGTTATGATAAGTTGGTTGCATAGCTTCAGGGGAAAATTCTCACCAGGCCCTTGTACTTGGCGGGAGACACTATTTTCTATAACATCTTCACGCGCTCACTAAGAGCTCAGAAATGAAAAGAGCGACGTAATTCTACCTAGAGTCATACTAGAGACATTGCCCAACACATCTTTGCAAAGCTTTATCGGATTTTCAAAGTCGTTTCCATTTCGCGACCGATCGTAACTTACTTTCTGGACAGCTCTCGCACAAATGTTGGTTAAAAATGTTAATGCAAATTTTGGCTCTCACTTAAGTCTCAGGGGATGAAATCCACACTTGGTGCATTCGTACACTTCCACACCCGCGCATTTGTTATAGTTTTGGAATTAATTATTCACTCAGACATAAGTACGGTTTAAGCTAGGGAACAAGAATTGGGCGATTATTATACTAAAATCAGTTTTTCACGACACAGTTCTATCACTATTTATTGGCTTTGTTCTTTTCTTTAATACAGTGAAATTAGCACTGCTGGGACGGTTTACAGTTTTACTTCGATAATAATTTGATTCTGAGCAGCCGCGCTGGATTAGCCGAGCGGTCTGACCCGTTGCAGTCATGGACTGTGCGGCTGGTCCCGGAGGAGGTTCGAGTCCTCCCTCGGGCATGAGTGTATGTGTTTGTGCTTAGGATAATTTAGGTTATGTGGTGTGTAAGCTTAGGGACTGATGACCTTAGCAGTTAAGTCCCATAGCATTTCACACACATTTTAACATTTTTTTTTTTTTACTCCGAGCACCCAATAGCAGTAATGTAGGCTGCTATGAACTAAAATTACTCAATCAATTCTAACAGAACCACACTTCCCACTGTCCTTTCGTTCTACCTGTTTTGGTTCGAAATCACAGTTCGCCACATGTTCACTTACGACGATGTATATCTCGTAGATGGTACTCGTACTCACACAAATAATCGTAGCACTTCCAGTTCACCAAATTGATGGTTCCACACTTTCACTGTTAAACAATACTCTTTGTGGAAATAAATCGGCGCGATAAAAATTTTTCAAATGACCACATGGGCCACCCTGAAGTTGGGCTTGCTCGTCACCCATCCTCCAAAACGACTGACCAACGAATGACCCCTCGCCAAGATTGCTGCTCGCTTATATAGACTCGGATGTCCAACTTCCTGGTTATTTAAGTACCAGCCTCGACAGTTAAGGTTACAAATTTTGATACTTACATCATTCTACAGAAATACGTACACCATCGGAACCGCGCTAAAAAGTACATCTTATTTACTATGTTACATTACATTAAATCAAGTTTTAGTTTTTGCAAAATTTCACCACTTAGCGCAGATTTGTTTATTGACATATGTGCTGCCAAGTTTTAACATGGAACTGCATATAGCACCGTTTTTAGACGTAATCTATAGAGATATACACATTGCTCTACTTAAAATCTTGAAATACATAATAATGAATTAATTATGGGCGATAAATGTTAATAATAATCTGCAATCAATGAAAACTATTGCAAGTTACATATATGGTATAACTTGACGAGTTCAAAATACGTGAGATGACACCCAAAATATTATATAGTGCCCTTCTTTACGTCATGAATTTTCTATTGAATTTTATAAACAATCTTCAGTCAAACTTTTTTTATTGCTCTTTACGGGCTTAATTATTTCTGAATCCTAACATATGACTGCGGCACTCGATCCGCTACGACGAGTCGTTTTTGATGAGTGCTCGCTCATCCCTCTAAGTCGTTATTTACTATTTTTATTAATATTTCAGTATTCATGACATCAACAGATTTTGAGTTTACTATAACTTCAAATAAAGATCGATCTTTCAGAAGATGCATATTGCAGACCAGAATCCACTGCCGCATCGCTCTTCACCATAAGTTGCACAGTTTTCACGTCAAGCGTGAAAAACCAAACATGGCCAAAGCTGCGAGCCATGTGCCCCCCCCCCCCCCCCCCCCCCTCCCCCTGCCAGGTGGAGACATCCCGCCGACCGTTGCAAATCTCGGCCGGGCACGCCACGCGCTTCCGCGAATCACGTACCATGTAGTGCGCTCACTCTCCGCAAAGCAATCGTTCCGTACTAGAAATATTTATCTAGTAACGGGTGTTTGAACCGTCACACTGGTTACACAGCCTTCATTTTGCTTATCTAGCACGAAGTTAGTTAAAATGTTATGAACTACTGGGATGGAGAAGCGGCATGTGTGTTACATTCTCCTACCTTTCGCTAGCTTAATCGTTCTTAACGTTCGACCCTCTAAGCAGGAACTAGACATTGCATGGACTCAGAAAGTCGTTGCAAGCCCTGCCGAAATACTGAGCCATGCTGCCCCTATTGCCTTCCGTTACTACGAACGCGTTGCAGGTGCAGGATTTTGTGCACGAGCTGAGCTCGAGACTATCTCCCATAAATGTTCAATGATATTCACGTCTGTCGATCTGGGGGGCCTAATCATTCACTCCAATTGTTCAGAACATTCTTAAAACTAATCGGGAAAAGTTGTGACTGGGTGATATGACTCACTGTCATCCACAAAAATTCCACCGTTGTTTAGTAACGTGGAGTCCTTGGATGGGTGCGAGTGGTCGCCCAGTAGCAGTTGTACCAGAGAACTCAGTCCTTTCTCAGCCCGCACCATTATAGAGCCGCTACCAGTTTGCATGGTGCATCTTTGACAACTTCCTTCCACGGCTTTGTAGGGTCCTAGTCACACTCGAACCATACCGTCAGCTCTTAGCAACTGAATTCGGGACTCACCTGCCCAGGCCAGGGTATGGCACTCGTCTAGGGTCCAATCGATAATGTGTCGCTGCAGACAAAGCCACTCACGTTGATCGTCTGCTACCGTATCCCATTAACGATAAATTTCACCACACTGTCCCAACTGATACGTCTGTCGTACGTCCCACATTATTTCCGCAGTTATTTCACGCAGTTCATACAGGGTGTTTCAAAAATGACCAGTATATTTGAAACGGCAATACAAACTAAACGAGCAGCGATAGAAGTACACCGTTTGTTGCAATATGCTTGGGACAACAGTACATTTTCAGGCAGACAAACTTTAGAAATTACAGTAGTTACAATTGTCAACAACAGATGGCGCTGCGGTCTGGGAAACTCTGTAGTACGATATTTTCCACATATCCACCATGCGTAGCAATAATATGGCGTAGTCTCTGAATGAAATTACCCGAAACCTTTGACAACGTGTTTGGCGGAATGGCTTCACGTGCAGGGACTTAACATCTGAGGTCATCAGTCCCCTAGACGTAGAACTACTTAAACCTATCTAACCTAAAGACATCACACACACCCTTGCCCGAGGCAGGATTCGAACCTGCGACCGTAGCAGCAGGGTTCTGGATTGAAGCGCCTAGAACTCGGCCACAGCGGCCGCTCTTTCACTCAATGTTACTTGCTTGTTAGCACCGATAACTCTACGCAAACGCCACTGCTCTTGGTAGTTAAGTGAAGGCCGTCAGTAATTGCATTGTGCATTGTGAGAGGTGATGCCTAGAATTTGGTGTTCTCGGCACACACTTGACACTACAAATCTCGGAGTATCGAATTCCATGATTTTAAGTATGGAATTCTCCAATACTTCTCGCAACCACCAATCCGTGTTCAAAGTCTGTTAATTCCAGTCGAGCGGTATATAATCACATCGGAAACCTTTTTTGCACGAATCATCAAAGTACAAATGATAGTTGTGTCGACGCGCTACCCTTTTATACCTTGTGTAGGTGATAGTACTGCCATCTATACATGTGCATATCGCTATCCCGTGACATATGTCACCTCACTGTATGCTGGTTTACATCAGTCTGGGAAGCGAGTCCCAGTTCAGCCCAATTTTTCATGTCTCACTAATAAATCGCACAAGTGATACCTTTCGACCGATAATAATAACAATGATTATAATAATCAGTCGCATTGGGCAGTTACACTACTCCTGCACACTTGAAATAAATATTATATAATGAAAACTGTGAAATAAAGACCGTTAATTAATCAGACATTTCTCTTCATTTGCTGTTGTGTCAACTGAAATTAAATTCCGTTACTTGCGGCAACAGTCGGACCTGAAAGTTTTCAATCCGGCTCTATAGGAACGAGTGTGATCTGTTGAAAAGTAATTGAAGTAGGAACAATGAGGTCGAGTGTGTGCTCATTAATGTCATACAACAGTTTCCACTTGAGATGTATGTTTTCTTACTGACGTACCCAGTCCTTCCCACAAATTTCGATGAACTAGTTCCAAACCGTTCTAGTTTACAGGCAACATCTGCAGCAGTAGAAGAAACAAACTGTCTACCTATGCTATAGGTAAATGTTTATGTTGCGGTGTAAAGTGAAGCGCCGGCACGCCAGTCGGGAACGACAGGGAAGAGATGGCTGTGAGAAGAAGTCAGCCAATCGCACGCTGACCGGAGCTCCGTCCATGATGACAACGCGACAGCAGCGGCCCCTATGTGGACAGGGCATAAGCGTCACAACCGAGTGGTGACGACCCCGTTCAATATCAGCTTCGAGAATAGCGACTTCGACAGCAGCGACAACGCTAGACACTTCGGTTGTACTCTGCATGTAGCATGCACTTGGGATTGTCTATACTGAAGACGGGACTAGCCGAGCGGTCTCGGCGCTGCAGTCACGGATTGTGCGGCTGGTCCCGGCGGAGGTTAGAGTCCTTCCTCAGGCATGGGTGTGTGTGTTTGTCCTTAGGATAATTTAGGTTCAGTAGTGTGTACGCTTACGGACTGAAGACCTTAGCAGTTAAGTCCCATAAGATTTCACACACATTTGAACATTTTTATACTGAAGACGATCGATTATTTCTCATGTTGCCCCTTTCATACGACACATCTCTGTAATTGCCAAAGTTAAGTATTGAAATTTTCTTATACTAATAAGATTAATTAATATTGTTTGTTTGTCTAGCGAACGGAGTGTGCAGTGTTCCTAGACACTACAGTTTACAGGTTGCGGACTGAGAAATCTGTCACAGAATAGTGCACAGCAAGACAGCCTTCTTGTCCGCTTTTAGATCCACGGCCGATTATTAACACGGGCAATGCAGCTTGGCAGCATACAACGCCGAAGGAGGTCTGCCAGTATCAAACAAAGGTATAAATCCGAAAACGTGACTATTAACACTGTAAGCCTGGCTCACAGAACTCAATGGGTGTTAACCATGAGCTGCCCTTTAGGCACCACTAAAATTTCAACAAGGCAAATGTGACTTCTCTACAGTTACAGATACAGCATTACCACAACATATGAGAACCTCAAACAAGGAAGGGGTCCTTATTTACTAAAAAATTTACAAGATCAGGATTACGATTAAAATAACGTGAGGGCGCTTTTGGGGATAGCAATATAGAAACCGAGGGGAAAACCATTACAAAAAAAAAAGTTACAGGTTCAGCATTTCAAACAACTGATGGAGTTTTTTGACTTTAGTAACTTTCCAAACAGGAAGGTCACAATATTCAAAATTTTATAATTCCAGCATTTGACAACATTTTAAATTTCACCAGTTCAGAATTTTGTAAAAGACTTACAGCACTCTTTCGGCACTATCAATTTTGGAACAGATAGGTTGCAACGATTTTAAAATTTACAGCAAACCACAATTAAGGATTGAAAGATGTTCAAATCAATCAAACGTTAAGGCAGCAATAACAAGACAAGGCCGGGCTGTCGAAGGCAAGGCAGGGCTTGGCTAGGATAGCTAAGCGTAGCGGCCACTTTGATTTAAAAGGAAGTCCGGATGCCGTAAATATTAAGAACTTAATTTATAGAGAGTTGTAGTAGGGATGGAGGAGGCCGGCCACCTCAGCCGCTACCCTGACGCATGAGGCGGAACTCCAGGCTGCACGCACGCTCACAGTGGACGTGGTCCAGCCACGCCCAGTGCACTGGCAGGTAGTGGATAACACGCCGGGGGCAACGGCTCCAGCAGTAAGCCGAGAGCAAACAGACTGAAATACTGAGCATCAAAACAAGTAGATTCTCAATGCCCGACACAGGAATACAAAATGACAAACCCCTCCCCAGACACCAACCAACATGACCGCATACCTAAAACAAAGATGATTAACTAGTAAATCGTCTAACAGTAATGACCACAGATTACAATTTTATTTAACAGCTAACTGTTAACAAGAACCCGAGAAACAAATTCACTGAAGTAAACTTAAAAGTAGCAAGAAATGCTTCAGCGCTAATACCTTAGTACGAGTTCACAGTAGTAATGAAATATACAAAATTAAACAATAAGTTGCTTCTTTTACGGGAAGTGCTGGATCTCCCCAAGACCTTCCAACCTGAGTACATAAAAATGAGCCAACATTCATCGCACCGCTGGCGTTTGCGTATGAAGACCACACCCGATGTTACAATTCGTACACAAGTCGGCCAAACAGAACTAGCCACCTAAAAAGTCAAGTTCGATATTCGATCTCAGAAGTCCTAGAACATGCTACAACCAAAATCCTCACTCAAACAATAATGACAAAGATCACCGAAATGCTGAACAAATTGCAATAAAAAGGAAAACAGAGTTCAAATACGCTCAGGTATATACTCCATATGGGGAAATTATGTAGAGAGGGGGGCGAGTTTAGTAGCTTGAGTATGGAGTGATGGAGAACAGAGGGGAAACCAGCCAAACGGGAAGAAGTCCAGCACCGGACCACATGTGCCGAAGTTCGTAAACAGAAAGATCTTACCCGAAAATAAGGTAGAACTGGCGGTTACCAGAGAAAATCAACGTGATGGTTGCATCAGCAGACGTCACTCCCAAAGCCAGACAGTCAATCAAGCGCAACTGTATAGATCGCAACACTCCACACTAACACGGCTCCGTACAAGTAGCCGCCCACTTGGACGAGTGGCCGCCAATCAGGACCCATAATGGCACGCTCGCCTTTCGTAGCATGTTTTTCTCTCTCACTGCCCCGCCGTCCGTCAACAACCTGTCACCATGATCCTCTAACCAACGAGCAAACTACCAGAAGACCGAAGCACCACCTCGTGGCAAGAAATCGGATGGCGCCAGTAAGTAAAGATATAACAGCACGGAAAACAAGCCCACAATGTTCATCTGTGTTTTCCCGAATTTCTGAGCAAAGTTCCTTTAGGGCATGCATGTACACTATGTGATCGGAAATATCCGGAAGCTTGGCTGAAAATGACTTATAAGTTCGTGGCGCCCTCCATCGATAAAGCTGGAATTTAATATGGTGTTGGCCCAAAAAATGGTTCAAATGTCTCTGAGCACTATGGGACTTAACATCTATGGTCATCAGTCCCCTAGAACTTAGAACTACTTAAACCTAACTAACCTAAGGACATCACACAACACTCATTCATCACGAGGCAGAGAAAATCCCTGAACCCGCCGGGAATCGAACCCGGGAACCCGGGCGTGGGAAGCGAGGACGCATGACCACGAGGTGCGGACAGATTTGGCCCAACCTTAGCCTTCAAGACAGCTTCCCATCTCGCAGGCATATTTCCAATCATGTGCTTGAAAGTTTCCTCGGGAATAGCAGCCCACTCTTCGCGAGTGCTCCACTGGGTAGAGGTATCGATGGGAGTCGGTGTGGCGTGCCATGAAGTGGGCGTTCCAAAACATTTCAAAGGTGTTCTGTTCAATACAGGTCATGACTCTGTGAAGCTCAATCCATTACAGAGATATTATTGTCGTGTGACCACTCCGCCTCAGGCATGTACATTATGAACAGGTGCTCGATCGTGTTGAAAAATGCAGTCGCCATCCCTGAATTGCTCTTCAACAGTGGGAGGCAACAAGGTGTTTAAAACATCAATGTAGGCCTGTGCTGTGATAGAGCCACGCAAAAGAACAAGGGATGCAAGCCCCCTCGATGAGAAACACGACAGCACCACCGCCTTCGAATTTTACTGTTGGCACTACACCGGGAAATCGCCATACCCACACACTCTCGTCGAATCACCACATTGTGTATCGTGATTCGTCTCTCCGCTCAACGTTTTTCCGCTGTTCAATCGTCCTATGTTTACGCTCGTTACACCAAGTGAGGCGTCGTTTTATATTTATCTCCGTCATGTGTGGCTTATGAGCAGCCGCTCGACCATGAAATACAAGATTTCTCACCACCCTCGTAACTGTCATAGTACTTGCAGTGGATCCTGATGCAGTTTGGAATTCCTGTGTGACGGTCTGGATAGATGTCTGCCTATTACACATTACAAACCTGTTCAACTCTCGGCGGTCTCTCTCAGTCAACAGAAGAGGTTTGCCTTTACGCTCTTGTACTGTACGTGTCCCTTAACGTTCCCACCTTTCATACCGCAAACAGTGGTCATAGGGATGTTTAGGGTTGTGGAAATCTCGCGTACAGCCGTATGACACAAGTGACACCCAATCAAATGACCACGTTCGCAGTCCGTGAGTCCCACGGAGGGCCCTATTCCGCCCTCTCACGAAGTCTAATGACTATTGAGGTCGCTGATATGGAGTACCTGGCAGTAGGTGGCAGCACAATGCACCTAATATGAAACATGTACAATTTTGTGTGTGTCCGGATACTTTTGATCACATAGTATATGTCCGAAGGAACACATATCTGACGAAATAGGGATGCTTGGGGGCTGCCTTGAAGTCGTGCCCGGATAGCAAATTGGTAAAGTAACCGCTAGCGATAAGCAGGAAATCCGGGTACGAGTCCCGCTCTAGCACAATTTTTCAGTCTCTTCATTCCATTACACAGCTGGTTGTAGTCCATAATCGCAGCTGCGTATACATTTCATACGTAACAACCCATGTGTCCACCTTTGACACGGGGAACAGCCGCGAGGCTTCGTCGCTTGTAACCTGTAAGGCCTTGGTAGTTCGCTGGAGGGAGTTCTCACCACATCTGCACGCCCAAGTCACCTAACTACCCTAAATTCTGGGGAGGGGGCCGATTAACTCCTTGGCTTGTGGTATGGTGCATTACCTTTCTGACAAATACCACTGCCGTCGGGTAACAACATCGTCACGAATGGGTGTACGTGATCTGCGACCAGTGAACGATACTCATTGACCGCCACAGTGCCTTGCAAGAGCTCCACTGGATCATGGATGGCCACGTTAATGTTTCCCAGAGCGTACTGGAGCCGCTAACAGCCTGCCTCCGTCCCACAGTACATGTGTAAAGGACTCTTCACCTGGAAGACGACGGATTTGCGCCCTCCTATCGCCACGAAAATGGAGGTATTGGGAAACATCAGACGATGAACCGCCCTACCACAGCGCCGACATCCAGTGCCGAGGGTCACGTGTAGCAGTCGATATCGTGGTGTTAAGATTGGGACATGCATTGGCCGTCGGTTGCTGAGGCCCATCGTTACGAGTGTTCAGACACACTTCTACAGTGCGCAGCAGTTTAGTACCTCCACATTCGCCGCTTTTCAAGTTTTATCTGTCTCCCTACGTCCAACATTTGAAATTACGAATATTCGCCCAAAACCACGTCATCATGGCGTGGTTTCACTTTGCGTATTGAAGACAGCACAGCATTACTCGAACACCCGACAAGTCGTGCGGTTTCTGAAATGCTCCACCCTCGGTCAAATTCATATACACTACTGGCCATTAAAATTGCTACACCACGGAGATGGCGTACTACAGACCCGAAATTTAGTCGACAGGAGGAAGATGCAAATGATTAGCTTTTCAGGGAATTCACACAAGATTGGCGACACCTAGAACGTACTGACATGAGGAAAGTTTCCAACCGATTTCTCATACACAAATAGCAGTTGACCTGCGTTACCTGGTGAAACGCTGTTGCGATGCCTCGTGTAAGGAGTAGAAATGCGTACCATCACGTTTCCGACTTTGATTAAGATCGGATTGTAGCCTATCACGATTGGGATTTATCGTATCGCGACACTGCTGCTCGCGTTGGTCGAGATGCAATGACTGTTAGCAGAATATGGAGTCGGTGGGTTCAGGAGGGTAATACGGAATGCCGTGCTGGATCCCACCGGCCTCGTATCACTAGCAGTCGAGATGACAGGCATCATGTGACGGATCGTGCAGCCACGTCTTGATTCCTGAGTCAACAGATGGGGATGTTTGCAAGACAACAACCATCTGCACGAACAGTTCGACGACGTTTACAGCAGCATGGACTATCAGCTCGGAGACCATGTCTGCGGTTACGCTTCATGTTGCATCACAGACTGGAACGCCTGCGATGGTGTACTCCGCGACGAATCTGGGTGCTCAAATGGAAAAACGTCATTTTTTCGGATGAATCCAGGTTCTGTTTACAGCATCATTATGCTCAATGCCCAGTCGTATCAAGGCCGTTATTATGGCCAGAGGTGGTTCGTCGGGATCTATGCACCCAACTGCGTAACCAAATGTCAGTTCTAGTATAATATATTTGTCCAAGGAATACCCGGTTATCGTCTGCATTTCTTCTTGGTGTAGCAATTTTAATGGCCAGCAGTGTAAATCGCTCGCCTTCCCAGTTCTACACATGTACGGCACGCTCACTTGCGCTACGGGCACCGTGCGTGTATCTGACTAGCTGTCATTCCTCGCCAGGTTACACTGTTTCCGCTTGGACGGGTTTGTATCGGTAGTAGGTCGGTGGTCATAATGTTCTGCCTTATCAGTGTAATTACCTTGTTATAACTGCTACTCGTAATTTGATTATTTATTATTTTTCGCTAGTAACCTCCTCGCAGCTGTACCCCATCTATATGTTATAATTTATTTAATATTAGCAACTAAATATTATTATTTGCAGTAGCAATGGCTTACTGCACTTTTTTGTTACACTTTATAAATTGTGTAATTTCTATAATGTTTTCATACTGAATACAGGTATGGTATCAAAGTGCTGAAATTATTGCTTGATTGTTTGTGTGTGTGTGTGTGTGTGTGTGTGTGTGTGTGTGTGTGTGTGTATCGGAAAATTAAAATTAGTTTCAGTCTGTGTTGTTCGCATTGCATCATTTATAACCGGTGTTTTTTTCTGAAATGAAATTAGCGTTGCAGCAACCGTTCCTGTGAACCATCGAATTTGTTTCCCACTAAAGATTACCTAAGAAAATACAGCGAAGATAAAAGTTTACCCTCCACGCAAAAGCTCATGAGTAATTAGACTGAATGTAATTAATATGTCTTGTAGATGCTCCTCAGGAACCGATTTCTATTTTCAGCAGAGTGACAACTGAAAATCTGTGCCACACAAGGCTTCGAAACTGGATTTTTTGCTTATCGAGAGCATTTGCCTATTTTTTCCTCCTCCTGTATTGTCTCACATTACGCTTTCCAGTAGTATTTCCATGATCATGACTTACGCTGTTTGGATTTACTCTAGGAATTTTCCTTCGGTCCATTGGCATTAAAATAAAATACAGATCCAGATGTAAGACTACTATGTGATGCTACTTCCTAGCTTTCGATCAAACGTAAAGTTAATTAATAAGAAAAGTAGTTCTACACCCACGCATATATGTGCATGTGTATAAAAATAAGTCAGACACCGACAGAAAATCTAAAATAATTCCTTGTATTTATAGTTATTTCCTTTCAAATTATACCTCGACTCCACCAGCGCTCAAATGCAACCAAAGTACTCATAGACGATAATTTGCGTCTCACAACCCCGGTGTCTGTATCGGCTGGATATGTATATCGCGCTTTGACTCAAACCGGGAAAGATATCAAGTGATCCTCTATTTCTGTCGAGAAGCAACTACGCCACTCCTCGAATAAGGTTAAATCTGGATCTGAAGTTCTGAGCGGAAGTGAAAAAAATTTTTGGATGATGTGCTGTGCTTGCATCCTAACTTTTTCGATGTCAGTCCATATTTGATGAAATAATCTACGCAGTGATATGCGATCTGAAGTTTTCCCGGCGTATTTCCAATTTGAACAGTTCTCCGGTATCCGACCAGATAGCGTCGTAATTTCTCCACACTATTTCGGCAGACGTAGACACTGCCATCATCAGGTGCTTCCACCTCAAGATGGCAGCGTCTACGTCTGCCGATAAATTGTGGAGAAATTACGACGCTGTCTGGTCGGATACCCTCGAACTGTTCAAATCTCCGCAGTCTTTTATCGATGGCTTGTTGGTTTTGCGATAACAGAACACGTAATGCTCCACCAACCATACGTAAGAGTTTTTTGAATCAGGATATAATCTTCAATCCCGTAACCCCATATCTTCCATCGAGACAGCATTTTTGACAGTTCTATTTCTAGATGATAGGCTCTTCCTCGTCTGGTTCTAGACCGGATACTGTTTCTTGCGAATAAAAGTACGTGCGACTGAATCTACGACCTGTCATTCCTTACAGTCAAGGGTATCATTTAAGCGACTGTCAATACGTTTATAATAGCTTTAATAATATGTAACATTTTGATAGCTCTAGAAATAGTCTTACATCATTCTTACTGCATACGGACGGACGCATAGTTCCTCAGTTCCGTAGATTTTTTATATTAAAGTCGGAATGCTAAAAATTTTTCGGCCCTTGTTTCGGAGCATATTCATACAACATTTTCTTTCTTTTTTTTTTTTGCCCGTTTGAGCACTTTAATGATAACAGAAACCAATATTTGTCGCTGATTTTGTGCTTGCAGTAATTAGCCTCATTTGATGGACTGCGAATTTGAAAGCACATTTTTAAAATTAATGAACATGTAATTAAATGACAGACGAGCGTTAATTGTTGATATACATACAGAGCTTGCTCTTTGACAATCCAGCCACACACACACACACACACACACACACACACACACACACACACATACAAACACACACACATGCACGCACGCGCCCACACATACACCACCCACCCACCCAATTACACACACACACACACACACACACACAAAGAGAGAGAGAGAGACGAGGGGTGCGTTTGTCGTCACAGTAGAGAACCTGTGATCATCCGTCTGTGTATCCTATCATCTTATCTGTTTTCAGTCTCTTCCTGTTTTTTGTAGGAATGTCTAAGTTACAAGTCCTTTGCCAGCATTTTAATAACCAACAAGCTGGCAGCAAATCAATATGATGCGCATATCAGTAAATAGTAAAAGTTAACGACGAAATAGGTAAAGTAACATAACATGTAAATCGGTCGAAACGAATGGAAGTGTGGGAGCGTGTTGCCAGACGTCTCCCGGTCTTGTAAAGAAAGCTGGATGTCACATGGAATGAGATCAACGCGTCTGTGGCGCTAAATGGGGTTTGCTGCTCAAGACGGGGCAGTAGAGGCAACAGGAAAAGACAGTGTGTAATAATCAGGGAGCAGTTAACTTGCACTGTGGTGGTATTACTTATTTCAGCAAGGTCCGGAGACAGAATTTGGATGATTCACAAGCAGAGGAGTTATCGGAACGCTGGAGGAAGGACGAGGTTTGTCGGGTGCAGCCTAGGAGTTTACTATCGCTTACAGCAGTACCTCACGCACGTGCGAAGCGTTCCGAACCACAGGCGCCGATGCTCGACCATGGCCAACGACAACGTCAAATGGAAGAATCCTTCACTGAAATTAATACATTACAAAGCTCTAAAAAGCAAGAGATCGTGTGAGACTGATGGAATTTCAGACAGAATTATGAAAAGTTGTTCCAACTTAACAAATAATGTCCTTAGTCATATATGCAAGGCATCACTGGTACTGGGAATTTCCCCACACAGGTTAGAATAAGCAATTATTATACCACTTCACAAGAAATTAATTAAACTACATATAAACTAAACTCGGTCCGAATAGGCCTTGGAAGACCCAACGGTACCGACCGGCCGCCGTCTCATCCTCAGCCCACAGGCATCACTGGATGTGGATAGGGAGGGGCATTGGTCAGCACACCGCTCTCCCAGCCGTATGGCAGTTTTCGAGGCCGGAGCCGCTACTTCTCAATCAAGTAGCTCCTTAGGTTGTCTCACAAGGGGAGAGTGCACCCAGTTTCTCAGCACCGCTCGGCAGACCGGATGGTCACCCATCCGAGACCTCACAAGGAAGGTGACATCTATCCCCGAATATTCGATAAAGCAATGCAATCAAGAGCTGTCGCACACTTAAGGGGAAACATTACTTAGTATATCATAGCTGCACTCCAACAGAAGTTTCTCGACTGAGAATGCTATTTTTTACACTCACTCATCAAATACTACAAGCCATTAATAATAATATACCTGCACCTGGTAATTTTTGTGATCTTCGATTGTCTGGATCACGATACTCTCTTAGTAAAACGAAAGTTTCAAGGAACTGATGGGCTCACAAACAGCTGATTTGAATCGCACTTGAAGAACAGAATGGAAAAGTTCAGCTGAATAATTCACACAGAATCTGGAAGGTTCAAAATTTAAGTGACTGTAGTAAAAATCATAGAGTAGTCGCAAAGGATAAATTCTGGGTTCACCTCTATTGCTTATGTACGTGAATGATCTTCTCCTTACACTCAACAAGCAAAATTTGTACTTTTCTCAGACGATACAAGTGTTACAATAAAACCCAGCAGATAGAAAGCAACAGAACCGTTAGGAAACGATATTTGTGAAAAGTGAAAGTAAACAACTGTGAAACGAAGATGTGTACCTGTCGGCTACATCATTTACTGTAGACAGTACTGCACTTCCATGCCCTGTTTTTTCAGCCAGTACATCGACACCGAGCACAACAAGCGAAGAAATAAAAATAGGTCAACCGTCACAAACTGGACGAAGCATATTACTGAACTTCTTCTTTAAACTCATCTACTTTTGCTCTTCGCATAATTGATAATGCTGGAAAGGAAGATATAACACTCCTGACATATTTTGGATATTTCCACTCAATAGTGCCGCACGGAATAATATTATGTGGTAACAACAATTATAAGTAAAGTGCTGATTGCACAACGCGACGGTACTTCTTCAAAGAGCTAGGCATATTAACCAAGCCGTCACAATAGGTATTTTCACTAATGAAATTTCTCGTAAGTGATCTAGCACAATTTTGAGAAAAACACTAGAGTGAAAATGACCTCTATCACCCATTGTTAAAGCTAAAAAAAAAGTGTGAGTTCCTAAGGGACCAAACTGCTGAGATCATCGGTCCCTAGACTTACACACTACTTAAACTAACTTATGCTAAGAACGAGACACACACCCATGCCCGAGGCAGGACTCGAACCTCTGATGGGAGTGGCCGCGCAATCCGTTACATGGCGCCTCAAACGGCGCGGTCACACCGCGTGGCACAGTGGCTCAGAGACGAGTTCAATAGGAAGCAATAAAAATGTTTCATCATTTACCCAAGAACCTAAAACTTTTTCATGTAGCGAAGCAAGTTTTTATTCTAATTTAAAATAATTTCTCCCGAAGAACTTCTCCTATTGCACTGAAGAATTTCTGCGTCAGAACTGGCAGCCAGTTAAAAAAATGTAGAAACCTGTTTTTAAATGTAGCTGGACGAGTAAGAATAAAACGATAATGTTTTATTAATAGTTCTTACAATTATATTTTCCCCGAGACATTTATCTCATCAAGATATGAATTGAAGTTTGCCTTGAGGAGGGAATTTGACGTGTGTTGTTCATGCAGGGGTGTTGGCAATAGTGCTGCGGTGGTCTAATTGTCAGCATTACTGTCTAGTAAGAAAGAAGACCTGGGTTCGAATTGCAGGCGTAACACATATTTTACTTCATTCCTTCATTTTCTATCACTATCTTGTTTATTAAAGTGAGCACCAGTCATGTATACATATCCTGTAAACTATCTCGTTCCCCGTCATTTCGATAAAAGAATCGCTTAAATGAGCTGTCGCGCATATAAGCTAACTACCTAGTTGCAGTTTTGATAATATTCGTGTAGGATAAATATTTGTGCCTCTTGGATTATTATTTTTGCGGCTAGTAATGGGAGATTCTAATGCTTTCACAAGAAAAGGCCCCGAATGAAATGTCGTAGGAGAACGCAAAAATCTGTTTTTAAATTTTTTGGGACGAGTAAGAATAAAACGATGTTTTATTAATAGATCTTACAATTACATTTTCCCAAGACATGAAACGAAAGACTACGAAACAAAGAACAAAAATATTTACTGGCTTTTATCAGGAAAACAAAATTCTCCTTGCTGATTCGCCTGAAATAGAAAGAGATGGTGGCAGCGATGGTGTCAGGTACCTGTCAATACGCAGAATACCTAATGATGGTATAGTATCGTATAACATTCCATTTCAATGCTATCATCTTATAGCAAACAATGCATGATGTCAAAATACACCATTGTTGGTAACTGAATGCAAGTAAGAGTGTTATGTCAACGAAAAACGTTTGAATTAATTTGTGCATATAAAAACGTAAGTATTTCATTAGGTTTTATGTAATTTTAGTTAAACATATACGTAAACAAATTGTGTTCACCACTAGCAGCACCATGCAAGCACGTTGTTATGTGTGCACGTACTCACACTCCACCATTGAAGACATGTTGGCGAAAATAAGTGTTTAAAGTCGGTAGTAGTCACAGAGAATTGTCCGAGATTGCACTAAACACTTCTTCTGACAATTATTTTGGACAATTAATTTAGGAGCCCACTACAAGTGTAACAGATGGTAATAACACACTTGACGTCTTTGCAACAAGTAATCCTCACCAAACTGGAAGCAACATGGCGATACAGAGACTTTTGACAACAATGTACCTGTAGCGAGATTAAATACTGTACCATCCATATCATCCAGTTCAGCGTGGACTTCTATACATCACGCCTTTAGTGGTTTCCGCAATGGAACCTCTGCCTCGAAATATGGCAAAAATCCGAAGAGTTTCTGGTCCTACGTAAAGTATACCTGCATGACGACACGATCATTCCTCCACAGCGTGCTAACAGTGTGGTAGTGTTACCAATGAAAGTGCCCCTAAAGCACTGTTACTAAGCACGTTTTTTTTTTTACAATCCTTAACCAAACACGACGAAGTAAATATTTCTGAATTCGAATAAAGAATGGCTGATAGCATCAGCAACTGGGAAGTTTATATCCTGGATGTAGCGAAGCAACTTACGTGCCTCAATACAGGCACGTTTTTCGGTCCAGATTGCAACCAAATAGGTTCATTTCAGAGTACGCGCATGTAATAGCTCCTTCCTTAACAATCACAAACGAAAGACCCTGGTCTATGGTCTAGAAATTGCACAGGTCACAACAACATACGAGAAGAGAAACAAAAGTGCAGACGTCCATCTGTAACAGTATTCTGGAATATACACTGTGTTCGTACATTATGAATTAACTCCAAGAAAACGGTCTGTTGATATGTACTAATTGTGTGTTCAGAAACCATCTTTCTTGTGAAACACAGCTCATTCTTTATCGACAGGAACTATTTAGTGGTAGTGACAATGGGTCTTAAATTGATGTCATTTTTCAAGACTTATAGAACTCTTTTATCGTCATTCCTCAAAAGAGATTTTTAACGAACTGTGTGCTTACGGAATACCTTGCGACTGGATTCGTGATTTCATGTCAGAAAAGTTACAGATCGAAGTAACTCACGGGAAGTTACCGAATGAAACAGAAGTGACTTCTGCCATCCGAAAAGGCAATGTCCCCAATCTACGTAAACCATTTAGCAGACATTCTGAACTGCCTTGATAGATAGTTTGCAAATGGTGTTGCAGTTTACCGTCTTGTAAAGTCATCGGAAGATCTAAACCAACTGCAAAGAGTTTTAGTCTAGTATCTGTATGGTGTGAAAAGTGCCAATTTAATCTAAATAAGTAAAACCTAATGTCATCCATGTCAATACTAATTTCGATTGCACTATAAATCCCACTCATTACAAGTAAATATCTAAAAATAACAATTACGAGTACCTTAAATAGTAACGATGATGTAGATAACGCTGTAGGTAAGGCGAACCAAGGACCCCATTTTATTGGCAAAACACTTAGAATATGCAACAGATCTACTAAAAAGACTATTGTTGTAACGGCCCAAGGACATAAACCCCAATTAACAAACTTTGTGGAAACTTAAAGTAGGGAAGTGAGCCATCTTGACAGTGACGGCAACTATTGACGATAAAATCTACACTGGTAATACATTGATTAACACCTATATCATTCAAATACTGAAAATAGCATACAAAAAAGGCAGATAAAAGGAAAGCATTGTCATAGATTCTTTGTCAAACATGTAGAGAATAAATTCAAAATCATATGAACGAAGGTTAAATCCAAGAAAGTAATTCAGTAAAAGATAACATTTACCATGGAAGAGAGTTGTAGCCGCATAGAAAAGGAAATTCAATGCGACTACAATGCTACTCGGATATGGAAATGCTCAGTTAGTTAGTTGCTCTTGAGTCTCTCTGGAGTACATTTGCGACTGTCGTGTGGACGCAAACTCTAAGAGATTTTTTCAGTATTTGAAGTTTGATAATTCGTGGGGTAGAGACTGAAGTATTGCTCAGTCATTCGACTGAAGAAAGTTGCTCAATTCGACGGTATAGTAAGATGAGTGTTAGACTTCAATTGAATGGTATTGCTTTATCTGACTTAATCTTCGTACTGTTGAATTTACAACCCTTGAGAGCAATGGATCAACGACAGAAAAACAATTCGTAGTCTTGAGTAGGACACAATAAAACGAAGACACGAAGAAAGATAAGTTCTCCGATCAGTCAAAAGTTGTCGTCAGCGTCACGATTACTGATCTGAACAGAAGTTAATCTTGAATGATATACCGGTGTGCGCGTGTTGTAGGGAGAAACAGTTAATTACTGAAAGAACAATAAAATCTTAGTCAAAAGATAAATCTTACGTGTCGCCTAACTCATTAAACCGACAATACAATGCGTATTAATGCAAGTTGATTGACTCTTTAAACATTTTACGTGACTGACCGAGTACATGAACAATGGACAGTGAAAAGTGATTAGTTTAAATCAGTGTTACGGCGTATTAGAAAAAAAAAACATTTACTCCAATATAAGTTATATTTGGAGTTACGTCGGACCGTTGTTAATAACTTGACGTAGCGACGGCACAGCAACGGAATAGTAGACAGCAAAATTTCATCCTCGCTGTGTATGATGTGAAAAAGACCGTAATGATGAAATCAAGAATCAAGATTTTATTTCATCATGGAACTAACCGGGCATAAAAATAAACGGTTGCAATTTACCAGTTCGCACAAGCTGAGAAGACTGGTGCTGAGAGATAGCATAATATTTCTAAACCACGCGAGAAATTGTGTTCTTACGAGAGTTACAGGTGCTATTTGACTTCATGCCGACGGGGACGGACATCGTTCCGAGTCGTATCTCCTCCCAGCGAGTGAAAGAGGGAAGGGACGCCACACTCTACTACGCTTGTCCGTCCTCTTCTGGAGTATTCCTGCACATTATGGGGTTTCAGCCAGATAGGGTTGACAGAGGACATCGAAAAAGTTCAAAGAAGGGCAGCTCGTGTTGTATTAAAGCGAAATATTGCCCGGAGTATCACGGATGAGCTATGGGAGTTGTGGTCTCAACCATTCAAACAAAGGCGTTTCCGTTACGTCGAAACGTCTTTAACAGCTATCAATCATTACGTTTCTCCTTCCAGTGTTCTAACATTTTATTGACGCCCACCAACTCAGTGAGAAACGATCTTGATGAGGTATGGCACTATCATGTAAAAATTTGCATGTTTGTTATTTTCTACGTGCTGTTCGGGATTGGGATGATGGCGAAGAAGGATAGAGAAATAGCCAGAAGGTGGTTCGCGTCTTTGTTAGAACAGATGGGGATCAATACCTGCTTTTCATTCGCGCATCCGGACATATTAGGGACTTAGCACATTACTTTTCTACTCATTAAATAATATTACGCGAACTGTCACGAATATGGGGTTAGTTTTCTGCCTTATCCAAAGATGTGGTTCTGAACACCCAAGTGGTCCGCTAATTGGCTTTGTGTGTGTTGTTCATTAGCTTTTGTCTACTTCTTGAATAATACCTGAGTTTAAATTCTACTCTCTCATGAACTCATTCCCCCGAAATCATTTTCCTTTCCTCTGATCCTTGATGCTCATCCACTCGCGTAATCATTCAAATTTTGTTCATGAAAGCACGACGCTTGCTTGCAATGTATTTCGAACAGTTTTTGAAATGCCTTCACCAGAGGCAACATTTCTTAATTGTTCTCATCAGATACATTGTTTTCTGATTTTCTGTGCGGTTTTAGCTAACTAAGGTGAGTGCGAGTTATAGTTATTTTCAAGACATAAGCTGCAGAAAGAATACGTCAAGATTTTGCTTTCAAAATACTCAGGTTCCGTTTGTTATATGTTGTACGTTTCGTCTAGACGGGGCGTGTCACTTCTACAAGGAGTGTTACATGAGCGTTGATAGATTGTAGTAGTCGATGATTTTGGTCGCAATTTATGTGAAGCTAAATTACGCTTAGCCTCTTTGTTATTCCGTTAGCTTTAAAATTAGGTTCTCTACTACATATTTCACTGAAGTTGACAGATAGTGTTGCTGTTCATTCACAGATCCAATTTCATGGACAGAGAAATGTTGTCAGGACATTACAACAGAAGAGATAATATGCTATGTATTCATATATCTAATTTAATAATAATTGCAACTTCCGTCTTTTCATAGCAATTTGTTTAACATGTCTTGTACCTGATGATGAAATAAAATTATCATATGGCACTGATGGTCAGGAGTCGCCATCTGAGGAAGTTCGCTCCCCCGATTTGCGAGTATTTTTGAGCTAAGGCAGCACTGGAAGAATTACGTACCGATAATGATGAAATGATGATAACGGCAACGTGACACCTGGTTCTACAGCGGAGAAAATCTCCGAGCAGGCCTGGAATCGAACCCGGGCCCCGCTGCTCAGCACTCAGACGCGCTGACCATTGAGTTAATGGGGCGGACCCTCATGTTGAATCCATCAGAGCTTAGAAATGGATCGTAACAAACGAAAATCATCTAATAGAACACATTAAAGTTAGTTTTAGAATACAGAGAGGAAATATTTATTCTTCGCAGCAACTCTAGATTTTGACAGTGACGTGAACAGCTATAGGTTTGTCTTGGCGCTAGTATTGCAAACGATTTTGAAGGCATACTGCACGAATACGTAAGAAAAGAATACAGCAATTTAGAAATTATAAAAATTTCGCTTGATAAAGAAGAATCCAGGACTTTTATGGTCTATTTAAAGTTTTTTGTAAGTTGGTATGCAATAATAAATACATTAAAATAGTCGACCAGTTTACTTTCTTGGGATCGATTCATTCATCATTGGATGAATTGATAAAGCACATAAGTTGAAAATTTTAGCAGAAAGTGTGGCACATTGCACAGAAGAGCAAACGATAAAGTAAAGAAGGAAACAATGCCGAAGCCCCACAAGATTATTGTGGAGTCAACAGTCTAACATGTGGCTAAAACTTGAGTCCACGCAAGTCAGTTAAAGCTTCCTAAATGCAATTAGAACGATGAAGAGTGGGAATGAGAAAGAGGTACAGGAAGCAAATCGAAAATATAAGGCGATCACTGAAAATTTAGAGCTTCAACGGCAAAATGTTGGAATACCAGCAAACCAGAAAATGTCATATATAACGGTTGAGCCATGAACGTTTGCCCAACACTGTCCACAGTTGAAGGCATAGAGTTCCGCAGGGTGGGGAGTTAAGAGAGAAGATGTAAAAGGGCGAGTGTGAGGTTGCAACTCGTGCGATCGTCAAATGCATATAAATTATGCAGTTAAGACGGATTCAGGTCAACACGGAGCCTGAATTACGCAGGGGAATATGTTAAAATCCTGTTAGGATATCAGGTGGAGTGTGTGTTTAAGGCGGATTTTTCAAGATTTGACGATAACCCTAAGAATAAGCAGTGTTATGATCGCTTCGTTACAGGTATAATTTTGTGAGTTGTGAAGATAAAGACGTTGTTGGTGGGTAATTTTTACCATTTTTTCTGCCATCGCTTTCGCTTTCTTAGACCAAGCATTCACATCTTTGATGGCGTAGCATAGCTGTGTTTGGTAATAATGTTAGAACGTAACTGAAATTTATTTCCTTTTCCCTAATGGATAAGTAAACATATTTCTTACCAGATGTAAGGACAGCTTTCCTGAGTGTGAGTTCGCGGTCGCAGTATTCATATGCAAATGTGACAAACATTTCAATTGCAGTCGGAAATTATCATGGTGTATAAAGAACTGAAACGAGTACGAGGTACGTATACCGAGTAATAAACATCCACATTCTAAACGTGCGATCGTCACTAACAGTTGTCTCCAGTGGGTGTTAAACGCAACTGCAGATGACTTCGCAGTTAACCGAGAAGAGACTTCACTAACATATTTCACCTTTGACATACGACATACAGACTTGCTGTAATAAATTTGTCTTCAACATCACGAGCTATCACCGTCCTCTCAACACACCGTCACGCCTCTCCAAACACAAACAGATTAGCTACATTGCTGTGCGCTCTCCACAGTCAAAGACTAACAGAATTCAGCAGTTCCTATTGTAAACTGTTTCTTTCATTACAAAATTGCTTTCTTTCTTATCTGTTTCTAAACTTTTTCTATATGAACTATTAATTACCAAAGAACAGTCGTTGACCCACCATTAGATATGTTGTTGTTGTTGTGGTCTTCAGTCCTGAGACTGGTTTGATGCAGCTCTCCACGCTACGCTATCCTGTGCAAGCTTCTTCATCTCCCAATACCTACTGCAACCTACATCCTTCTGAATCTGCTTAGTGTATTCATCTCGTGGTCTCCATCTACGACTTTTACCCTCCACGCTGTCCTCCAATACAAGATTGGTGATCCCTTGACGCCCCAGAACATGTCCTGCCAACTGAGCCCTTCTTCTGGTCAAGTTTGACACAAACGTCTCTTCTACCCAATCCTATTCAATACTTGCTCATTAGTTATGTGATCTACTCATCTGATCTTCAGCATTCTTCTGTAGCACAACATTTCGAAAGCTTCTATTCTCTTCTTGTCCAAACTATTTATCGTTAGATATAAGTTTCTTTTTTTTTTACTTAAACTATCTCTTTCTTTTATATTAACACTACCATAGATGAATGGTTTGTGTGCCTTTTGGAGGAAAGTGTTATAAGCGCGTGTGAAGTATTAACTTTCTAAGCAAGTTGGCATGCCTCAATGTTCGACTTGGTAGTGGATGTAAATCGCGACGTCCGTCATTGGTTTCTGGGCAACGACCAATAAAATTACAGTTGCTTGTTTTCTATGGGTATAAGCTTCGCTGCGAGGGTAAACTAAATGTGGCAGCAGTCAAATGTACTTAGTCAGTACCACACTTGCACGAATAATAACTTGATTGTTGATATTTTCAGGGCTAAGTGAACAAATGTATAGCTAAATGCTACAGTGTTTATGGTTTTAGTAACAGAATTGTGTGCTGTTAAATAATTTAGTGTCTAGGTGGAACCACATTCTCCATGTCCACACATTTCGGAAGACAAATATGTATTACAGAAATAATACACAACATCAGGCATCTGAGAATAGGGAGTACTGTTTCCAAGTAAATTAATTAAATCGTCTGTGAAGCAATTCCCCTTTACACCTATGTGCCTGAAAAAAAACTATAATCACATGTAACACTAACTGTTACAAATGTGTCAAATGAATTACATTGATAAACTCAATCTAATAGTTTAATTATATAACACGCTTCATACTTTAAACATTAATTATCAGGTGTATTCTGTTACATATTCTAACACTCCATGAAAGTGGTTTTCTATGAGAATTTTCTCAGCTTGTCTGAAAGTACAAGGACCGTACAAAAAGTATGGTAAAATGCTCTTTTATTCAGGAACTAGAAGTGATGCACGGAGTTACTAAGGCACTGTAAAATATTACTTTTCCACATAGTCAACATGACTGTGTTTGGCATTTGCTCTATTGCTAAACCATACTTTCCAAATCGGCATGACAGAAATGAGCGTCCAAGTGAAGGGCCAGTAAACCACAACCTCTTGAATGTCCACTAGACTACCAATGCAGCTGTTGACTTTGTGTGCACCCTGAACCCAATGAACACGATAGACTTGAATCCAGCTCGACATGACGAAGTCATCTGAGGTAAGAGTGCTTGTCCGCCCTGACCTTTGCCCTTATAGCAACTCCTACCTGCGTTTATCGAATTCCTGCCATATAAACCACACCTGTTTTCGTGATCTCACACTCGCACCGTAAGCGTCCACTAGCTGGAAAGAAACTGGGGCCGGGGACGTTTTCTGTAAACGCAGAAACCTTATTACATTTCGCAATTCAATCGCTGATAGTGAACCTCGGCAGATGAGCTAGCTTCTATCGGCTGCGTGTAAAAACTTTAACCGCCTCTGCTGTCTAGACTTGGAATTTAATTTGAAGGAGTTACTTATACGTTATGAGAACTTTTTTCCATCTCACGTACTGAACGAATTGTTGTAACCGCAGAAAAGCCAAGTCTAAATGCAGTTGTTCTCAGACGATACACCAGAAATCATACGGGGAGATAGAGTTAACAGGGGACGCCAGGCGTGTCAGAGGGGTCACAAAAGATAACGACGCAGCCAGATAGCCGAGGCGGCGGTCCAAGCGGCCAGGCAGCTGCGCGTGATAAGCAAGGAAGCAGACTCAGCTATTAAGATAAAAAGGGCGCTCTGGGCAGGTCCCTTAATAAGCAATAACTTACAGTATCAACACTCTTGGCTAGAGGGAGAAGTCTGGGAGCGGAGAGAGAAAGAAAGAGGGCCCTAGGTGGGGACCGCACTACGTCATGAGGAGCCAATGAAGGGCTCAGGACGCAGTGCGTGACCATATAGGGAGAGGCCCCTCTACCCCTCCACCCAGCTTCTGAAGAAAAGTACTGAAGTTAATACTAAAACAATCCCTAATAAGGAAAAGTTGCACTCGACGCTACGTCATGCCAAGCGCTGGCGGGGTCGAAGGGGAAGAGCTAACAAAACTCGGAGGCAGGCCGCTCCGGGGATCTCTCTCTCTCTCTCTCGGGTTTAGGCAGCGACGGTAGTCAGCGTGAGTAGCAGCCGACTTGGGCTGAGGGCGGGCTGCAGGCAGACAGTTGGAGATAGTCGCCGATGAGCGTTTAGGCAGCGACCGCGGGACTCTGACGTAGGGTGCTAGTGTGGGCAGCAAAGTGCTGGAAAGTTCTATCAGGCAGCCAGAACGGTGGAAGTCAGTCACCGTCTCTGTAATGGGCTTGGCTATTCTGTAGGTACAATCATTACGCACTTAGGGTGATCTGTATTCTTTATGAATAAATTAGAACTTTTATAACGTCCATACGAATTTCCTTCTACCAACATCCTAGCCTTGTACCTTCACACCAGGGAGTTTAACATCTTAGCCAGATCAAAAGTCTCCCTCTCAATTAGGTCAACCGGCTAATTCCCGTTTACGAACCGTGTCGCTCAATCCCTCGCAAAACCCACGCTTGGGACGCGACATAAATAAAAGTTTTGGTGCCAGGTGTGGGGTACCACAAAGGCATATAGGCAAAAAGGAGATAGGAGCCAGTAGATTTTGCTACAGCGACTGTGGCAATTAGCAGGAAGTTGTGACGACTCGCAACTTTCAGCATTAGTAGCCCCACTACGACAGAGTCCAGAGAAGTAGTCCTCGCGGGTGCAGGGCAACGCAGGATAGCGGCAGCACGACGCGGAGCGACGAGGCACAGAGGTGCCTAAGCAGCCAGCGTTCGAGACCGGGGGTCCGGGCCGAGCAGCGGCAGCAGCCGTAGCAGCGGCAGCCGAGGCGAGCGACGGGGTCGGCACAGCCCAGCAGAGCGGCGGCCGACGCATCGCGGCAGCGCGGAACAGCGCGGGCATAGAGAGCACAGAGACAGCGCGGAGCAGCGCGGCACAACGCGGGACAACGCGGATCAGCGGAACAGACGGCGCACCACAAGAGAAGCGGTACATATAAAATTATATTAAGAATTTTCTATCTTGTATTGTAAAGTGCTAACATAGTTAAGTTGGTAAGATGGCCCAAACTAACGAAGTTCCGTCATCCTCCAGTAGCGGTAAGATATCAGTGAAAGAAGCCTTGTGTATAGTTCCAAAAGTGTTCGAAGGAAATAAGAGAGATCTTAGGGAGTTTATTGAAAATGTAGACGCTGCATTTGAACTTGTGAAACCGAAGGAACACGAAACGTTACTGAAGTTTGTTAAAGCCAAAATAACCGGAGAGGCCAGATCGAGGCTGCAAGTAAGGGAACGCACGGGGACATGGCAGGAAGTAAAACATGTTCTAGAGGAAAATTATGCGAGTAAGCGTACCATTGACTACTGCGCGTGCAAGATATTTCAATCGAGACAGGGACAAGGAGAGCCAATTGCGACATGGGCAAGCCGGAAAGATGAAATGCAAAGGGATTTCAGGGAAGCAGTAAGCAGAGTTACGGCTAGGGAGAACTTAAAGGGCGCAATAGAACTGGTTGATTCACTAGGAAGAGCATGCTTTATACAAGGGTTAAGCAATGATAGAATACAGACGATAGTAAGAAGTAGAGGCGATGAAATCACGCTAGCAGCGGCCGTGGAACTAGCATTGCAAGAAGAAAGTGCAATACTGTCAATGTAAGAGCGGGGACTAGCCCCAAGAGTAACTTTCAACCGGGGAAAGGAAACGGTGAAGAATACCAGAGATATTAGAGATTTGAAATGTTTCAATTGTGGATTGAGAGGGCACATGGCAAGCAAGTGTAGAAAGAATAGGCCAGAGGGAAGAGTACGGATAATGACGGGCAAAGAGTTTACGAATTTTTGTTACGGGTGCGACAAGCCAGGACATACAGACGCGGAATGCCGGGTAAGATTAAGAAAAATTCAGCCGATAGATACAAGAGACTTTAGAGGAAATCATAGGGAAGCTGATGGAGGGTTACGAGAATGGAGGTGCCCACAATGTAATCTACCAGGGAACTGTGGAGTTCCGTGTACGAGGGTAAAAGACGTTGCTTGTTTCAAGTGTAAGCGGCCGGGACATTACGCGAAAGATTTTCACGCAGGGCCCTGGCACGCATGGAGAAAAGGCAGGGTGCCAGTATCGAGCAAAACCGATAAAGTGGTGCAGGGAAACTAAGAGGCGGCAAGGCCGCACAGTCGGGCCTTGTTGCGATAGGTAAACCCTCAGTTAGGGTAATCGACTGTGCAACAGAAAATGACGTTTTGGTTTTATACTGCATAGAATTAAAAAGATATTTGAAGTTGCTAATAGACACTGGAGCACAGTTGTGTCTGCTCAAGAGAACGAGTATTCCGATAAATAGTACACTTGCAATTAATGAAGCGGAAAGGCTTCGGCTAAAAGGTGTAACCAGTGAGGCCGTCAGCACAATAGGTACGGTACAGGTACACTTAAGTGTGGACGGTTCTGAGCAAGTAGGGCAAAAATTTCACGTGTACGGGAGAGGATTAGACATTCCGTACGACGGACTGATAGGCAAAAATTTCTTGACAGAGCATAGAGTTAAGTTAGACTATGCAGGTAAAATAGTGAGACTAAAAGGGCGAGATATACCCTTAGTAGTAGAGGAAGAGCCAAAGGGACATGAGAACGAACAAGATTCAGAAGTAGGCGGGGAAATAGGGCCCCGAGAGGAAAAAATAATGTTGTTAAAGGTGGAAGGAAAAGTAAAAAGGGGAATCGAAAAGGAAATGATTATTCCTAGGCAGGAGGTTGCACAAGGGGTACATGTACCTGAAGCGTTAGTAAAAGTGTGAAATGGGAAATGCATAGTAAGTGCATTAAACTTGTCAGAAGACATAGTGCAGTTAGGAAACGTCAGGTTAATGACGGAAGAATTAGAAAAAGTAGGGAAAATACGTGAAGTAAAATGTTGTACTAATGTCATAGGAAAGACAGAAAGTCGTACTAGTGTGTTGCGAAGGCAATTAAGAATGGATCATTTGAACGCTGAAGAGAAAAGCGCTCTAGCAGAGGTTTGCGCGGAATACGGAGATGTATTTCATCTACCAGGGGACAACCTGTCCTATACTTCCGCAGTGAAGTACAGAATACCGATTGCACCGGAACACGCGGGAAAGGTAGTAAACGCTAGACCGTACAGGATCCCGGAAGCACAAAAGGACGTGCTAAGGGAGCAAATAGAGCAGATGCTAAGAGATGACATAATTGTCGAGAATAAGAGCGCTTGGAACGCACCGTTACTGTTACTTCCAAAGAAGCTAGACGCTAGTGGCAAACAGAAATGGAGAATCGTAGTGGACTACAGACGATTAAATGATATCACTGTAGGCGATGCATTTCCACTACCGAATATCTTCGAGATACTGGATCAGTTAGGGCAAGCTAAGTACTTCTCGACGCTTGACCTCGCAAGCGGGTACCATCAAATATTGACGGACAAGAAGGACAGAGAGAAAACGGCATTTAGCTCAGACTATCAGCATTACGAATACAAACGAATGCCGATGGGACTGAAGGGAGCCCCAGGATGTTTTCAGAGACTGATGAATACAGTCTTGGCAGGTTTACAAGGAGTGAAATGCTTTGTATATCTAGACGACATAGTATGCTATGGGAAAAACCTGCAGGAGCATAACGAAAAGCTCCGGGAAATATTTGACAGGTTGCGAGAGCACAATTTGAAGCTGCAACCAGACAAGTGTGAATTCCTGAGGAAGGAAGTAATCTTCCTAGGTCATTGCATCACTGACAAAGGAATATCACCAGATATGGCAAAGGTGGAGAAGGTGAAGTTCTTCCCACAGCCAAAGACAACTAAGGAACTAAAAGGGTTTCTCGGATTGATAGGTTACTACCGCCGTTTCATTGCTAACTTCAGCAAGATTGCGAAACCTCTCCATGAGCTCTTAAAAAAGGGAGTGGAGTACCGATGGAGCGAACGTCAGAACAATGCGTTCGAAGAACTAAAAGAGAAATTAATAAACCCTCCGTTACTTCAGTACCGTGACTTTACGAAACCGTTCATCATAACAACGGATGCGAGTAACGCAGCCTTGGGTGCAGTGTTATCGCAAGGTAAGAAGATTGGCGAAGACTTGCCCATCGCATATGCATCCAGAACATTGAACAAAGCCGAACTAAATTATAGCACAACGGAAAAAGAGTTGTTGGCTATAGTTTACGCAGTAAAACAGTTCGGACCATATGTATATGGCAGAAAGTTCACTGTAGTGACAGACTATAAGCCACTAACGTGGATATTTAGTGTCAAAGATCCGAGTTCGAGACTCCTGAAGTGGAGACTGAAACTCGAGGAGTATGATTATGAAGTAATATACAAGCCAGGAAAGTTAAATAGTAATGCGGATGCGCTGAGTAGAATAAGGCATGAAGGGAAGGAAGAGATAGATGCGAAGCAGAAGGTGGAGACAGAGATCTCGGCAGCAAAAGCAAATGGGGAAGAAAGTTCCGTAAACGTGCGGCAAGAACAAGTGTCGAGTGAAATAGAACAGGAAACGGATAGTGGTGAGGAAATTAGTCCCGAAGAAAAAGAAAATATACTAAAGGAAATGCATGACAATCCCTTGGGAGGTCACCAAGGAATGCACAGGACACTCGAAAGAATTAAAGCATACAAGCAGTGGCGCGGAATGAGGCGTGACATTGAAAATTACATTAGGAAATGCCCATCGTGTCAAAAGAATAAAAACACGCAAATGAAAACTAGGATGCCCTTAGAAATTACAGACACAGCAGAAACAGTATTCGGAAAGTGTGCGATGGATATAGTGGGTCCACTAGATGTATCTAATACAGGAAAAAGGTACATGTTAACATTCCAAGACGATCTGAGTAAATTTACCTTAGCAATCCCAATTGACAAACAAGATGCCGAAACAGTAGCTGAGGCATTTGTGGAAAACGTAGTATTAAGGTATTGAATTCCATCAGTATTATTAACAGATCAAGGGTCTAACTTTCTGAGTGATGTATTTAAAAATGTATGTAAATTGTTGAAGGTAAAGCGTATAAATACTACAGCGTACCACCCTGAATCAAATGGTGCACTAGAAAGAAGTTATAGAACTATTGTAGAGTATCTCAGACACTTTGTAACAGGAGATCAAAGTTCTTGGGACAAATGGGTACCGTATGCAATTTTTGTGTTCAACACTACACCACACAGCAGCACAGGATACACACCATTTGAATTACTATACGGAAGAAAGGTTAACATACCAGGAGTACTGCAGCAAGAAACACAGCAGGTAAGTTACAATTATGAAATGTATGTAAATAAACTAAGAGCGAGAATGCAGGAAGCCCACAGAGTGGCCAGAGACTCGATTATAAGAAGTAAGAAAATCAGTAAGGAACAGTATGACATGAAACAAAATCCAAAAAACTTCAAGGTAGGAGATAAAGTATTACTGCACGATGAGTCGGTGAGACGGGGTAGATCTCGGAAATTAGATTCACAATGGAGAGGTCCATTTGAAGTAGTAAAAGTGGAAGGTCCTAACGTAGTAATAAAAGTTAAAAGAAATAAGGAAACAAAAGTACATGCCAACAGGCTGAAACAATTCTTTTAAATTTCAGGTATGGCACTCAAGTGGCAGGTCGTGAAATTCGTCATAGTGATAACAGCATACTACATCACTGCATCAGAGCATGCAACAAATGAGTACCAAGTGACGCCATTTCCGAGTTCATCAGGACTATATTACGATAATAGAGGACAGGTAGAAATATACAGTACCACATGGAGAATAGTCACATACGTAAATCTAGATATAATAACAGAAAGGTTTCAGAATGCAGAGAGGTATGGTAGGGCAGCGGTACAAAGGTGCCGAGAAACACTAACACAATTAAATGTAGGATTAATAGAATGCAGGGTACTAGACCAACAAGTAACCCATCATGTGGAAAAAATCACAGGATTGCAACTTTTAGTATAGCAGCTAACGAAACACGAGACCAGAAGGAAGAGAGGAGTATTCAACTTCGTCGGGCAGGTAAGTAAAATACTTTTCGGGACGTTGGACGAAGCAGATGCAGCATACTATAAGGAAAGAATAGACGCTATGGAGAAAAACTCAGAAGGGTTGTTGAGGCTAACAAAGGAACAGGTGGCAGTGGTAAGAGCCACATTGGCGGGAGTAAACAGGACGGTATATACACTAGAGTCAAATGAGCACGTTCTGAAGACAGGTATGCAAAGACTAGAACGATTCATGAAGGAATACGTGAAGGAAACCGATATAGGGTTTAAACGTGTAGCGTCCTTCGCCACAGTAACAGAGCAAGTATTACAACTATCGGCAGTGTTTGGTCAGATCGAAGAGGAATACGAACAAATGATAAATGCCATTGTAAATGCTCAGAAGGGAATACTACAGCCTCATATAATTAATCCAGTCCAAATTGTAAAATACCTAAGTTTAATACGGGAAGAATTAAAAGATGTAAAGTTTCCTGTTCCTCTTACGGAGTCCTCAGGTTATCTATTGTTAAGAATAATTGATTTAGATGTTTTCATCTCGGGTAGCATACTAGGATATGTAATTAATATTCCATTAATAAATAATAACAATTTCAATTTGTATAGAGTACTCCCACTACCAAAAGAAATTCCAAACATGAAAGGTAAATATGTGTACATACAGCCAGAGAAAGAATTCTTACTAATAGATGAATCCAAAAGGCAGTACGCGAAACTTTCTGCGGAGGAACTAAAATGCAAGGAGCTAAGTAAAAATAGGAGACTGTGCAAACAAGCATTCGCCTTGCTGTCAACATTCGACCACGAAGAGTGCGAAGCCAAATTGTTGCAACCGGTAAGGGAAATTCCGGAAGATTGTGTGCGAAAAATAGTCGCACTGAATCAGAGCCTTTGGACTCATCTAAACAGTAACGAATGGCTATATGTAGCACCGAAGGAAGAAGGCTTAACAGTATTGTGTGGAAGGGAACCACCAAAGGACCTAGTAATAAAAGGGGTAGGAAAAATTAGTTTTTACAGTAAATGTGAGGGGTAAGGCACTAGAGTGTTCATACAAACAGATAGAGTGATTCAGAGTAATGTGACGAAGAAAGACATAGTTCCGCAGATCAATCTAGAATTCGATTGTTGCGTGGTAAACAAGGAAAAAAGGAATGTCTCAACGTTAGCATTAGATTTGCCATTGGACCAGGTAATAACACAGTCAGACGACTCGAAAGTCGCAGGAAAAAGACTGGATGATGTCCAGAAGATGGTAGAGAGACAAGAGGAGGAAATGAAGTACTCCAGGTACTTCACACATTACTCCATAACTACGTATGTAGCCATATCAATAGTTATTCTAATCATAATAACATGCTGTTGTAAAAACTGTAAATGTTGTAAAGACTGTTTTAAAAGTATATGGAAATATTTTGAAGACAGTGATTGTTGTGGAAAAGTATGTATAAGAAATACCATAGTGAACCAATACCCAGAGACTAGTTCAGCTAGAAGACACAGTAATAAAGAAACTGAAGAGATAGTAATTTATGAAAGATGTGGAAAAGACCAAGGTGATACGGTCGCTTTCAGAAACAGACGTTAAATAACTGTATTTGAAACGTGTAATTGAAATGTAACTGTATTTGAAATATGTAATTGAAATGTAACTGTATTTGAAATGTGTAATTGAAATGTAACTGTATTTGAAATGTAATTCTAATTGAAATGTGAATGTATGTATCAATGAAAGTGTCTTTTGATTTTAATGCAAATGCTTTTGACATAACTGAATGTTAGGGATGAATAATGTAATTGTATTATTGTGTGTTTAATGAATTTGACTTTACTAAATGAAAATGAAAAATATAACATATCAGATGCTAATGTAATAAACAAATCTGTAAAGCATGTAATGGAAAAAAAATAAAAGAGTCACAATTGACGCTACTCTGAGGAGTAACGCCAATTTCCCTGGCGGGGGAGGTGTTGTAACCGCAGAAAAGCCAAGTCTAAATGCAGTTGTTCTCAGACGATACACCAGAAATCATACGGGGAGATAGAGTTAACAGGGGACGCCAGGCGTGTCAGAGGGGTCACAAAAGATAACGACGCAGCCAGATAGCCGAGGCGGCGGTCCAAGCGGCCAGGCAGCTGCGCGTGATAAGCAAGGAAGCAGACTCAGCTATTAAGATGAAAAGGGCGCTCTGAGCAGGTCCCTTAATAAGCAATAACTTACAGTATCAACACTCTTGGCTAGAGGGAGAAGTCTGGGAGCGGAGAGAGAAAGAAAGAGGGCCCTAGGTGGGGACCGCACTACGTCATGAGGAGCCAATGAAGGGCTCAGGACGCAGTGCGTGACCATATAGGGAGAGGCCCCTCTACCCCTCCACCCAGCATCTGAAGAAAAGTACTGAAGTTAATACTAAAACAATCCCTAATAAGGAAAAGTTGCACTCGACGCTACGTCATGCCAAGCGCTGGCGGGGTCGAAGGGGAAGAGCTAACAAAACTCGGAGGCACGCCGCTCCGGGGATCTCTCTCTCTCTCTCGGGTTTAGGCAGCGACGGTAGTCAGCGTGAGTAGCAGCCGACTTGGGCTGAGGGCGGGCTGCAGGCAGACAGTTGGAGATAGTCGCCGATGAGCGTTTAGGCAGCGACCGCGGGACTCTGACGTAGGGTGCTAGTGTGGGCAGCAAAGTGCTGGAAAGTTCTATCAGGCAGCCAGAACGGTGGAACGGTGGAAGTCAGTCACCGTCTCTGTAATGGGCTTGGCTATTCTGTAGGTACAATCACTACGCAGTTAGGGTGATCTGTATTCTTTATGAATAAATAAGAACTTTTATAACGTCCATACGAGTTTACTTCTACCAACATCCTAGCCTTGTACCTTCACACCAGGGAATTTAACATCTTAGCCAGATCAAAAGTCTCCCTCTCAATTAGGTCAACCGGCTAATTCCCGTTTACGAACCGTGTCGCTCAATGCCTCGCAAAACCCACGCTTGGGACGCGACAGAATCTCTTGAACGGGATATTATTAGTTTCTTTATTTATTTTCATAGTTTACGCCCACATTATAGCACTAAAATCAAACATAATGCAACAGAGTCTACAGTTGGTAGAGCATTTGCCCGCGAAAGGCAAAGGTCCCGAGTTCGAGTCTCGGTCGGGCACACAGTTTTAATCTGCCAGGAAGTTTCATATCAGCGCACACTCCGCTGCAGAGTGAAAATCTCATTCTGGAAACATCCCCCAGGCTGTGGCTAAGCCATGTCTCCGCATTATCCTTTCTTTCAGGAGTGCTAGTTCTGCAAGGTTCGCAGAAGAGCTTCTGTAAAGTTTGGAAGGTAGGAGAGGGATACTGTCAGAAGTAAAACTGTGAGTACCGGACGTGAGTCGTGCTTCGGTAGCTCAGTTGGAGATTCTCGCTTCGCGCGTCGGGCGACTAGGTCGTGCTCTTAGTTCCGCCTCTACCGTAGCGCAGCGTGTTTTCCTCCTGTCAGTTTAGTGCCGTGTTGGTCTCCGTGCGCGTCGCATCGCTGGTTGTCGGCTGGTGTTTGGTGTTCGTGCGGCCCTTCCTGTCGCGGCGTCGTCTCTCGCCGTGATGTCCACCATGGTTCCCACGAAAGTTCCGCGTACAGGTACAGTCAGTTCTACCTTTGACAAATCCACGCGTCACGTCCAGCCCGGTTCTTTGGAGATACATGACTGGTTAGTCGATACAGTTAAGGTCACTACTGATCAGGTGCATACTGCATATTTCGACAGCGAATTATATGTGTTTTTTGTTAAGTTTCTTGACCCGCTCCAGGTTGATAGGCTACTTTCTCGTCATGGTTCTCAGGTACCCTTTACGCACCGTGATGGTTCTACTAGTATGGTTCTCTTGGCAAATGCAGAAGTGATATATACGAATGTTCGGGTATTTAACCTTCCGCCCGAGGTTGACGACTCTTTTCTGAAGTCCGTTTTGCTTCCTTATGGGGACGTACGCCATATTCGAAAGGAACGCTGGTCTGCTCAGCACCGCTTACAGGTATATAGTGGTATTCGGTCGGTGGAAATGGTGGTCAAAAAACCTATTCCTTCTCACCTACAGGTATGTGGTTATAGGGTCCATATCACGTACAGTGGCCAGGAAGGAACATGTTATTATTGTAATGAAACTGGTCATTTCCGTACTAATTGTCCGCGGCGTGTTGTGGTATTAAAACCTACATACGAACAGCGTAAAAAATTGACTTTAGCTGATCTTCTCCCGCAAGGATCTCGGACTGAATCGCTCACTGTTACTGAGGGACGCAGTGATCCGTTGTCCGACAACGGCCGTGATTTTCCCCCGTTGTCCTTGAGTAGGGATGTTGCTGCCCTTAATTCCGATGTTCCCGCGCTGATTTCTCACAACAAGCGTCGGCGAACACAGGATGATGCGGCTGATGAATCTTCCTTATTGGCTCGCCCTTCCGATGGGCCTCCGGTAAAGGACTCTCTTTCTCAGTCGGAAATCGTGGATGAGGAAGCCACAGGTGCTATCACGCCTTTGCAGAAGCTCCCTGACACCTTATCTGACGTTGTTCCTGGTACCGCGGCAGCCTCTTCGGAGACGCCCGTGACGGAACCTGCTTCTGGTTGCCACGTGTCTTCTCCGGTGCTCTCTGACACTTCTCCTATTGACTCTGTTTCGCATCCCCCTTCTGGAATTTCTGTCGCCCCCTCTGGGTCACAGCCTCCTCCCATCAAACAACTGATTGATTCTCCAGAGGCAGTGGATCCCGTTGTTATTCACCAACTGTCCCACCGTGAACCCATGTCTGCGGACGAGTGGGATGTAGAGGCCTCTCTCTCGCAATCTGACACGGAATGTCTACATGATGCTCCTACGCAGCCGAACGCTGCAGCGTCGGCACCGCGGAGCCGCAGTCGAATCCGTAAACAGCCACGGAGAGCCGCGTCACGGCCGAAGAAAAAGCAGTGGGAAGATGAGGGTTCTGTTTCGTAGTTTTTCTCTCTGTGGTTCAGCGCTTGTTTCTGGTATGATTACTTGTATGCTGCTCCGTCAGCTGACGGCTCTCTACCGATCTTTGTTTTTCTTTCTAGGTTGAAGTTCCATTCAAGCATATACATTTCTTACTCGGAATATTAACAGAATATGTTCTGAGCTTCGGCTCGCCGCTTTGCGACAGTTTATCTATCAGTCTGGGGCAGATGTTGTTTTTTTACAGGAAGTCCTATTCGACCAGTTTTCCATTCCTGTGTTCTCGACGTTTTTTAATGTCGCTTCCGAACTTTCTACGGGCACTGCCTTGTTTTATAGAGAAGGCATTCCGTTGATGAATTTCGAAGTACTCGACAGTGGATGGGGGATCGGGTGCACGTTTTATGATCTCAGTTTACTCCTTCTTTATGCCCCTTCTTGTTCGGGTTGTACTACCGCACGCTCGAGTTTCTATAAAGAAGAAGTCATTTACCTGCTTCGTAAATCCCCGTCAAAGATAATTTTAGGTGGGGACTTCAATTGTGTTCTACGGCCGGTAGATCAGTCTCCTAATTTTAATTTCAGTAAAGAACTCGACGACCTTGTGCGCTCCTTGCACCTGCGTGACGTGTGGGTTTCTCGCTATCCTACACTTTTGCGACATACCTACTTTACTCCCACGTTTAGCAGTCGCCTCGATCGCTTTTACCTTTCCGATTCCTTGTGTGGGCAACTTCTGGCTGCTGATGTGATACCAGCCTGTTTTACTGATCATTGCGCTGTAGCCGTTACGTTTAATTACGAGCGACAACCGGTAAAATTGTTTCGTCCTCCTTGGATGCTCAATATCGCGTATTTGCAAGATACCTCCCTTGGTATCGTCCTGGAGGACATTTGGACTCGTTGTTCTCGTACTATGGACCGGTACCCGTCTATCGTGGCATGGTGGACACTGTATGCAAAACCACACATCCGTAGGGCTCTCATGCGTTTTGGGGCTGCGAAGGTGGCAGAAGATCGACGAACGCAAGAATTTTACTATTCTGTCTTACGTCAACTGTACGATAGTGCTACGCATGCTCCCCTCCGGGTTACTGATATACAGCGCATCAAAGCCAAATTGCTGCAGCTCAAACGCATTCAAATGGAGGGCCTGCGGACGAGGTCTCAACCACGTTCCCTTCTACAAGAGGAACTGACGTCACTCTACCATCTAGTCCGTTTACGGTCGCGCCGGAAACGTGGGTGCCTTGCCTCCCTCACAACCGCTGACGGCCGCGTGTTCACCTCTCACCGTGACATTTCTGACTTCGTTTACACCTATTTTACTGATCTGTACGATACTCATGTCCCGGCGGAAACCTCTCTTGACGACTTTACCTCCTTGCTGCCTCGCGTCGTCACTCCTCAATTAAACGACGCCTTTCTGCGTCCCTTTCAGAAGGATGACATATATGATGTTGTTGCAGGATCGCAGTCCCGCAAGTCGCCTGGATTAGATGGTATTCCTAAGGAGTTCTATGTTCAATTTTGGCCGCTCATTGGTGACACCTTAACGTCAATGGTAAATGAAGTGATGCGGGGAGTCTCACTTCCTGCTCCTTTTCAGGAAGGCAGAATGGTCCTCCTCCCGAAATCCACAGGTCGACCTGCAATTGATTCCCTCCGTCCTATTACTCTCCTTAACTTTGATTATAAACTTGTCGCTCGAGCAATTAATATCCGTCTCTCTAAGCTGCTCGATACCATTATTGCCGCCCTCCAAAGCTGTGTGCCTGGACGCACGATACTGACTTCTGTTCTCGAATGTCGCGATGTAATCTCGGTGGCGGCTGCCGCTAATATCCCAGGGGCTTTGCTTTTTCTTGATTTCCAAAAAGCGTTCGATCGCGTCAGCCATGATTTTTTATCGAGAGTGCTCACCGCTGTCGGCTTTAATAATGATGCTCGACAAGTCTTAACTAATCTTTTTACCGGTATCAGTGTCTCGGTGATTGTGAACGGTCACCCTACCCCCCGGATATCGATCAGACGGGGGTTACCCCAGGGAAGCCCCTTATCCATGTCACTTTTTGTTCTATCCTTAGAGCCCTTACTTCGCCATCTCACCATGCACTTACGTGGCTGGAATATATTGGGGGAAATTTTTGCAGTCCGTGCATACGCCGATGACGTCATGGTTTTAGTACGACATGCCGAGGATATACCGCGGCTTAAGGATACCTTGGATTCATTTTGTGGTCTTGCTGGTGCTCGCATTAATGATCGCAAATGCACGTTCCTGCCGTTGAGAGGCTTTGATCATGTCGTCATTCCTTGGGCGACGGTTGTCGATCGCCATAAGACCTTGGGGATCATAGTGGATCGTAATCCGATCAAAATGGCGGCACTAAATTGGCGTGAGGTTACGAGTCGTGTTCACGGGGCGATCCTTGAATATGACCGCCGTTCCCTTAGCCTCCTTCACAAGGCACGGGTTTTAGAGACCTATGTCTTCAGTAAAATATACTACGTTGCGCAGGTCTTCCCGCTTCCCGCGATGATGGCTCGCAGGCTGAAACAGCTGTCTAGTCGATTTCTGTGGCGCCGCCATGTCTTCCGTGTCCGGTATGAAGTTGTGGCCAGGCCTCGGAAGCTTGGAGGATTGGGTCTTTCAGATATCAAAGTGAAGACGTCCATCTTATTTGCCCGCCGCAATGTTTTAACCTGTACGCGGGCTCCGCATTCAGTCACCTCTCGTTTACTTTCCCGCCTCCGGCCGGCCAGTCTGACCCCTCCTGTTGATGTTGGACGGATTAATCCTAAATTGCGGCACATTCGTGAATACTTTGTACTTGTCGGTATTCTGGGTGCTGATATACTTTCTATGACGCATATTACTACCAACATGCTACAAATCCGTTGGGGTACAGCATGTTTCCCTTCTTCTGTTGAATTGGCTTCCCCGTCAACGTCATGGAAAACGGTCTGGTCTCATCTTAGTCTTCCCATTTTGCCGATGGAGATTGTTTCAACGTGGTATAAGGTCATTTACCGTCTGATACCTACTGGTGATCGTCTTTTTCGTATTGGCCTTCGTCCGACTGATCAGTGTGAGGAATGTCATCAAACTGACACCTTACTTCACAGGCTAGTTGCTTGCGGACGGGATCATTGGCTCTGGGTCCGCCGTCAATTAGCTTTTCTTACTAGAGGGCCTGAAACCGCATTCCCAGACGACATCTTCTTACATCCGGACATCTCTTATTTTCCTCAGACGAAAACGAACACGATTGTCTGGCTCTTGGGTTACTATGTCCATTACGTCATTGAAGGCGGTAATGACCCAGATCCCCGCGTTTTTCACCATTATCTGTCAACTGCGCATTGGAAATGGCAGCGGTTACCACAATACCGAACGCTTTTTGCGAATATGCTTTTTCTTGTGTTTAACCGTCAAGGGGTTGGTTAAGTTCCCCTGTGATTCCTGTTTCTTCCCTGAGCTCGAGTCCCCTCCCTTGTTGTATTTTTTCGTAATTTTTTTTTTCTCTCTCTCTTTTGCATGTATATATATACACCCAAAATTCATACGGGTGGGGTAACGGGTTGGTCTTCCCCTTCAGAAGAAATGTTTTATTTGTGTTTCACCTAATTTGTTGATTTTCTTTTTGCAGCTAATATTAAATGATGATTTGACTATGGTTGTCTGAATTCTCGTGAAATATACCAAGTCAATCTGATAATAAAAAAAAAAAGTTGGTAGAGCATTTGCCCGCGAAAGGCAAAGGTCCCGAGTTCGAGTCTCGGTCGGGCCCACAGTTTTAATCTGCCAGGAAGTTTCAGAGTCTACAATAATTAAGTTTAGGTCTTAGTGGTCGGCCATTTCTACGTTTGACAAAACTTCTTCATTCGCTGTGTTCTGGCTGCTCGTTCTTTTGCATGTACGACATACTTCTTCCGTTCTGATGGTCTCAAGGTCAGCAGTATGTTTTTGTTCTTCAGAAGCAGTTTTTCTTCTCTTTGTTGAATTTTGCGTGCGGTGATGTTCAGTTCTTCCAGATCGCTTTGTACTTCTTTAAACCAGATGTTTTTGGTTTTACTGTTCCAGACGTAGTCAAAAAGTTGCTTCAGGGTTCTAGTATTTGGTAGGCGAGATATTATTATTACTTATTAATTTATTAAAAAACTAGAAGCCCGCCTCGATTGCGAAAAAAAGCACCCAGTGTTAACCTAGGTTTCGGCGTAGATAACTACACCTTCTTCAGAACAATAAAACCCACAAGTGCCTAAGAAGACCTTTGTCAATGATTAAAAGAACACCAAAGCTAAAAACACTTATAAACGAAAAAAGTGAATCACAAACAGTAGATATGTACAAAGTCAAAACCACTGCTTAACGGTGTACGCTCCACCTCACACCGGCCTACGTTCGATGGGCCATACCCTCTCCTTTGTAGCTGCAGTTTATGGCCCATCGAACATAGGCCGGTGTGAGGTGGAGCGTACACCGTTAAGTAGTGGTTTTGACTTTGTACATATCTACTGTTTGTGTTTCTGTTTTTTTGTTTATAAATGTTGTTTAGCTATGGTGTTCTTTTAATCATTGACAAAGGTCTTCTTAGGCACTTGTGGGTTTTATTGTTCTGAAGAAGGTGTAGTTACCTACGGCGAAACCTAGGTTAACACTAGGTGCTTTTTTCCGCAATCGATGCGGGTTTCTAGTTATTTAATATATTAACCAACGATTGCTGACGCGCTGCGATGTTGAAGGTTCTTATTTGTTAACTCCGTATGTGCAGAATAGGACTGCAACAAAAGAATCGCCATCTTGTTCTGTCTTCTGCTAGTATCTTCATTTCTTCCCATCCTATTCCTTGCTGATGGCCATCTGCTTCAACTAACCGTCTCCTTGTCACTTTCGGCCTGCTTCGTTTCCTTCGTCCTTGCCGAATCCAGTAAAGTGCTTCTCTCGCAATATGTTCATTTGGTCTTCTAAGAGTATGTCCTAACCATCTCCACTTTTTGCTTCTGATTTGCAGCTCAATTGGCTACCGGTTTGTTCTTTCCCAAAGAGTTTCATTCGAGATGACATTTGGCCACCGTATCCCCAGGATGTTCTTCAGGCATTTGTTGTTGAATGTCTGCAGCTTGTGGCTTAACTGTTTTGTCACTTTGCATGTTTCACAACCATAAAGGAATACAGATTTTACATTACTTTCAAATATCCGCAATTTGGTCCACAGTGATATTTCCTTCGATCTCCATATAGAGCGTAGAGTTGTAAGAGCTCCTCTTGCTTTGTTGATGCGGCTGTTAATGTCCTGTGTTGCACCGCCATCTGGTGTAATTATGCTTCAAATGTATCAAAACGTACCCACCTTTTCAATTATCAGCCTCCCAAGCTTAAACTCTGCAGTGCTGTTATTATTTGCGCGCCTGTCTTTAGTTTTTTGGGCGTTAATTTTCAAGCTTCTTCCTTTGCTGCAGATTTTAGGTCTTCTAGCTTCTCTTCCGTCATTGACGCATAGGTCATCTGCAAAATCTAGGTCTTCTAGATGTGTCCCATTGCTCCATTTTATTCCTCTCACTATATCTATTGCTTGCGCCATCACAAGATGAACTTGATGAGCAAGCCTCTGTTCCAGTCATTTCGTATTTGTTCATTCATCCATATGGCTTTCACGAATAGATGTAAAATTTCTCCTGTTATAGAGGGACACTTAGTTCGTTGCAGTGCAATAACTGCACAATGAGTGGGCACAAGATGGAGTAAAGACAATAAGGCTACGGCCGGCAGGCAAGACGAGCGTCCACTCCCCACGGCTTGTGCACAGGGTCACATACCAGGCGGTATATGTTTATATATAATCCGACCGGCCCACGACGAGCGATCACGACAGGAATCCATAACCGCGCCGACTCCAGGGAACCAGCAGTCTTAACAAATGACCTGCAGCAAAAATAGATTGCAATGAAAACAACTTCAAATCACGGCCACACAGAAATATATGATAAGCACGCCTCCAAATTCTTGAGGAGCAATACTCTACTATTATCCGTCTCCCAGTAAATTTGCAGGAAACTTAGAGACAACTTCCATTTACCTTAAGGCACTTTCAACATTAAATAAACAGATGCTGCCGTGACAAATGATTAAACCATTGACTCTACGGCTACCGAGCACGTACAAAACCGCAGCCAGTCCCAAAGCGGACAATATGTCCTAAAACAATTTAAAATCTGCACGAAAACCACTTAAAACACACACTCAACATATGATCAAAAATTGAATGAAGAACATCAACCTTAGCCGAGCCTTCTAAGGCGCTGCAGCCATGGACTGTGCGGCTGGTCCCGGTGGAGGTTCGAGTCCTCCCTCGGGCATTGGTGTGTGAGTTTGTCCTTAGGATAATTTACGATAAGTGGTGTGTAAGCGTAGGAACTGATGACCTTAGCAGTTAAGTTCCATAAGATTTCACATGCATTTGAACTTTTTTTTTATTTTTTTTTTTTTATTCGCCACTGTGGAACCAAGGAACACAGTTCAGAATCATCTCCGGCAGCTACCCACGCCACAATAAGTTTCAACAATCGTATTAGTTAAATACAGAATAAAAATCATGCGTAAGTTGGAGCTTGGAAATTACAAGCTGGGAAGCTGTTCCATTTGCGACAAGGAAACCACCATAATTTTTCCACGTCAAGGCGCCCAATGATCGGCACCGTACATCCGGTGCGCATCAAAAGACAAGGGCGGCAAGCACGGCGGGGCCCATGCACCACGGTTAAGGAACCCGCGGGCTTGTTTTCAACACAAGTTGGCTCGTTGAACGCCGGCTGGAGAGTCACTCGTCACACGTTCACCTTGAAAACCTACCGGGTAGCAGCCAAAGATACCAGGACAGCCGAATATCGATATTAGCGATGAAGTCGAACACAGTAGCGCCAGCTGCCATGGCTCAACCGTGCAGGCGGTTAATTGGCTGTAATGCAATAACTGCAGAATGAGTGGGCACAAGACGGACTAAGGACAATAATGTGGCGAGAATAGCAGGTAAGGATCCTCCCAGTAGGGCAACACCAGGGTACCACCATAAAGTTGTTCGATGGGTTTTGACTGACAGATGCCATTAACTGAAATCCGGGCTGTGGCTATTGGTAGTCTGTCACCACGAACAGTCGAGAAAATGTTGCTTGAAGCTGTTTTGTGACGTCTAGTTGCCACGATTCACATATGGTTGCCATGTTTCCACAAACAACAGCGACTTCCATGGTATAGAGTAATATCGGGTGGTGCTTAAATATGTTGTTACAGTTTATGTTCGTCTGGCGGACACATATCGCTCTTTAATTTACGTAGTCTGCAATAACTTGAGTTGGTCGTAGATGAAGGATTTCTAATGGATAGAAACTAGAAACCAGTATGTCTTCGTTTATTAATCCATTCCTTACGCATTTCGGTTTTAGCCACAATTTAGATTTAGGTAAAAACCAGAGGATTACATTGGTTGGCTTGCAATCATCATCACGTGACTGACTGGTTGACCTGCAACGAGCATGAGTAGACTGACAGTCGGTTCGCTATAAAAAATGGCTCTGCGCACTATGCGACTTAACTTCTGAGGTCATCAGTAGCCTAGAACTTAGAACTAATTAAACCTAACTAACCTAAGGACATCACACACATCCATGCCCAAGGCAGGATTCGTACCTGCGACCGGAGCGGTCGCCCGGTTCCAGACTATAGCGCCTAGAACCGCACGGCCACTCCGGCCGGCTGGTTCGCTATAAGTCAACCTTGTAACTATGAAATCCTGCGGTTTTTTATATAAACCTGGATTCTGATGACAGCTAGTTCCAAAACGCGTAAATAAGGGATTAATGAACGGAGGAATACTGGTTTATAGTTTCTTTACTATTCCTTCATCGGGTCCCAATTCAGGAAATTGCAGTCTAGGTGAATTATTCCGTCTTCGCCTCCCTCCTGCGTGCCTTAATGGCACACCTTTGTTACCATCCGCTCCGGAGACCATATGATAAGAGGTCAGAGGAAGCAGTTATTCCTAAAACCCCAACAGTTTCAACTTCCAGAATCACAGTGTGAGGAGCCATTGGTTAAGAAAACAGGACTGATTTGATAGTTTTGAAGAGAGGCTCGAAGCTAGCCAGTATACGGCAAGAATGGTAAACCTGATTGTTATACCCTTTACGACCATTGTACCAATTAACGTGATGGAAATTGTATGTTTTCATACTAGCATCCAGACAGTGATTATCATGAACTGATACAGCATATGTTTCAATCGTAGCAAGAAATTCCTCAGGTTGTTACTCGGAGGCCGTTTGATTCCAAGACACAACGAATATAAGAGCGAATATAAGAGCGTATTTGTACAGAGGGTAGGGGCGGTCACATCTGATATTATGAGGGCATCAGTTCCCAAAGGAATAAACGTTTAATTATTTAATTAGTTTTTTTTATTATTTATGGTAAGTTCCTATGGGAACAAACTGCAGAGCTCATCGGTCCCTAGGCTTACATTCTACTTAACCTAGCTTAAATTGACTTACGCTAAGGACCACACAGCGGTTCTAGGCGGTACAGTCTGGAACCGCGCTACTGCTACGGTCGCAGGTTCGAGTTCTGCCTAGGGCATGGATGTGTGTGATGTCCTTAGGTTAGTTAGGTTTAAGTAGTTCTAAGTTCTAGGGGACTGATGACCTCAGATGTTGAGTCCCATAGAGCCCGGAGCCAAAGATTGATAAATACCAAACTTGTGTTTAACGATTAATATTTTTGATTCCCATCTGTGTGTCATCCATCTTTATCACGCGGAAGTGCGAATGCTGTTTGATAATGATAAGCGAAGAAAAGGGCTTGCAGTTTTGATCTGAAAACTCTGTGGGGCTGAGGTAAGGCAACAGTAATGTGGTGACTGCGAGGAAGGCAGCTGATGACGTCAGTGGGGTGCTTATGTTCTACGCTTAGACATGAATGCATCCCGTTCGGTGCGCAGGTCGTTCCATCTAACAGCCCCCTGTGTCAGGTTCCATACCGTTTCGGCAACGCCTGCTCCAGTTACTGGTTTTTCGGCGTTACCGCGCTTGTGGCTGCAGTAAATTCCTATAGACCCCTGTCCATGCTGGGTGTGCTGCAGCAGTAGTTAACAACCCGGTAACGAGAAATTATTCTCACATGAAGGCAAATAGCTGGGCAATAACCATCGGAACACGGGTGCTCCGGCGGTAGTAACATATCTCAAATTCTTCTGTACCGTCCACCGAAATGGAGATGCGGACAGTATATTCCATTTTAATGACTCTCCCTGTTAATAACTTCACATTCGGCATGATGTGAGTGGTTCTCCAGCAGCGGAGAAGACTTATTAACATCACTTTGCTGCCATAGAAAGAAATGGGGAAAGGAATATTCCTAGGGCTCAGTTATTAGTGAGCTCTAAAATAATTTGTTTATTTCTTTACTGTTTACCTTACTTATTTACACGATCAGCGTGGCTACAGAAGCTACGTAAACGCTTTTCAACGTGCATGTTTCCAAATTTTGATTTGGTGCTCTGTCTATGTAACTATTCATTTAATATGCACTACCAATAAATCTGATTGTCACTGAAACCTGAGACTTATGGGGAGCTTGTAAAAATGGTTCAAATGGCTCTGAGCACTATGGGACTTAACTTCTGAGGTCATCAGTCCCCTAGAACTTAGAACTACTTAAGCCTAACTAACCTAAGGGCACCACACACATCCATGCCAGAGGCAGGATTGGAATCTGCGACCGTAGCGGTCGCGCGGTTCTAGACTGTAGCGCCTAGAACCGCTCGGCTACTCCTGCCGGCTCGGGAGCTTGTACATTAGAGCAAATATCTCCAAGATATGACGCACAGACGTGTACAGAAAATGACTGTAACGTAATCGACCTATCCACTGCTTGCAGGATGGGTGGGGGTTCAGGCTTATCGTGTAATTTCTTTTTACTTCCACTTTACACTCACTGAATAGGGAACTTGCTGCTGATAAACATCCTTCCACATCTTCCACACAGTTAAGACTGAAGGACCGCTTTTTAAGTTTGAAAGGGGGTGAAGTTACCGTTTAATTTCTTTTTGCCCCCGTTTTGCTCGCGTTAAATATGGAAGCTGTAGTTTCATGAACATCCTTCCACACAGTTGGGAGTAAAGCACGACTCTTAACTTTTCTGTTGTTGAACTGGAAGCCTGTGTGAACTATACATTGTCGTAGAAAACATAAGACAGCGCAAACTCACCAAGAGGAAGAGAATACGGTAATTATAAGTCTGTTTAGCAACGGTGGTATTAAACTGTTAGCCACTTCTGTCAAGGAGTGACAGCATGGGTTAGATTCAATATGTGTTCAGACTCTGGTATTAATTACTATGTATACTTTGTATAACGCACTTTGATATGCAGTTGAAAGTTTCAGCTCTGTTTATAACCGTAGATTAATTAGTATGTTAAGTTTGTATCGTAAAACCTCCTTCGGGAAGCAGTGTGATTCGGGAAAACTTTTGCAGTGTTTTACCAATTATGGACTTGCCATTATGTACTACGTTTCACTGCTGCGTAGGTAAAGAGCGCTTGTGATTTAAAACAATAATTTATGATGTCAAGGTCGTCAAAAATTGCCATATAAATTCACAAATCGGCTTTCGCATATTAACTGTCTTCTTTGGGTCTGAGAATAGTCCACAAACAGTTTACACATAATCTGTTAACGCTAGTTATAAGCATTTTTAGGAATCATATATCCGCATCCAAATTATTCTACGTATTTGGTATAGGTTCGATCTGTTGACATCCGAAATTTCAATGTCCGTATCCTCAATGTTTGCCACTGAAGTTGCAATTTATTGGTTGATGGTTCTGTATCGTGACAGTGAGTGTTGTTTCAAACGTAATGAATAAATCAAATTATAAGTAATAAAAATAGAAATAATTAAACTACAACAGAATATAGCAATAAGCGAGGGAGACGGAATGTATATTACACGTTGTTAAATACCAGGAACTCTTCCGGCATTCGTCTGGAATGATTTAGGAAAATCATGGACGAACCAATTCATTGTAGTTGCATCAGGTGAGAAAATATTTTTCTGCTTCCACAGACAGCCGGCCGCTGTGGCCGAGAGGTTCTAGGAGCATGGACGTATGTAATGTCCTTAGATTAGACAGGTTTAAGTAGTTCTAAGTTCTCGGATACTGATGACCTCAGATGTTAAGTCCCATAGTGTTCAGAGCCATTTGAATCATTTTTTTCTTCCACAGATAGTTTTCGTATCTTCCATTGCATCATTGTGAAGCACAAATGAAATAGCACAATACAACAGGATTATTGGATTCCATTTCAGTAATATTCGTGTCAGGTCGAGTATAGAGAATTGCATTACAATAAGATCAGTTGACCACGAACACTCCTTCACAAAGCAAACGGATATGATTACAGAAGTACTTCAAGGCATGCTGGGCTTTGTTACGAAGCCTCAGCTCATCTCGAAGCCTATTGAGTATAAACCGAACAGAGGTAGTACTAAACTTCTTAAAACGTTGATCATTAACTTGCATGTAACGAAAACGTGTTGTCTCAATGAATCATCCAGCCTGCAGAGGTGAGTCTATCGACACCTACGATACGATTAAAACTGTATTACCGACGGATTCGCCGGTAGTGCACTCACTTATCGACTAAGCGATGTAGACACTACTTATGACCAACAATCACAACTTAAATTCTTATACTATTTATCTCCCTTCGAAACATAGCAGAGTCTCCAAAACGAATGCTCACTTGTAGTGGAGTTGCACTGGTTTGAAACTTCTAGCAGATTGAAGCTGTATCCCAGAGTGAGGTTCAAAACTGATATCTTTTCCCCCTTCCGGTGAAGTGTTTCGACTGAGCTATCCAACTACGACTCAGCCCTGGAGCTCCAGGCTATTAGATGAGGTACCGGCGGGAGTAAATCTATGAGAGGGATGGAGGGGGGCAGGGGACACGGGGTGTGAGTGGTGGGAGTTTATTAGACGTGTTTGGACAGCGCAGTCGACAGCGGAAGGCAAAGGTCTGAGGTTCGAGTACGGATATGGCAAACACTTTTCTTCACAATACCTATTCTGGAAACCTCGCTGGATACATTTCCTTCGTTTGATGCTGCTGTCCCGGTTCGGCGCAGTGTTTTAGCCTGTTGGGGAATTTCAAACCAGCACACAATCCTGTGAAAACTGACATTTTCATTCGGAATGGAACAGCAAGGTTCTCACTAACCACTCTAACCTTCCTATTCCGAGAGCACTAACCTCTGTGCGTTTAGAACAGGGCTTCTGTCACGTTTGGAACCTAGCAGAGTGGTATTTACGTAAATTACTGTGACGCCGCGTCGTGAATTATGTCTCAATATGTTAGCTGATTATACCGTCAAAGGCAAGGTTTTATGTTCACGTCACAGGTACTGGTGATATTTCCAGTTTCATGTCGCTAACCATAAATCTTAGAAGCAAGCAGATGCATTACGATATCAGTGTAGGAATATCAGCGTGTTAGAGATACACCCCGTCAATCCAAACAATTTCGAGATTAGATTAACAAAAATAGAGAAAAGCTAAGATTTTGATTTTAATGTTTCCGGTAATCTCCACAGTCTCCTTCCTAATGAGAAAGACGATCAAGCTATCGTGTGAGAAAGAGAAAAGTACTTGATGTGGTATAGAATACGCTTGTGTGTGTGATGGGAGCGATCTGGCAAATTAATGGAAAGTAATTTCATCTGAAACCAAGATCTCCAAATATTATTTTGTTTCACGATGACCGGTTTTGACAGAAACTTGTAGTCATCTTCTGATCTTCGGAAATTTTCGAAGATCAGAAGATGACAGCAGGTCTCTGTAGAAACTGATCACGTGAAACTAATAACATTTAGGGATATTAAATACAGAAGAAATTTCTTTGCACCGTTGATGTTCTTCAACCCACACGTGACGTTGTCTTGAACGTCGGTTATGTCATAAAAGCGTCGACTGTACCATACCAACGACAGCACTTTGTCGTTTTATGGTAGGTAGCACCCGCTATACTTTCCGGGAAAGAATTGTTCACATTTTTTATTTCATTAAAATCACGACAGCCGTACCAGAGTCATTGTTCCTATTTCGAGAGTCGAGGTGTGCGTGACAAACTTTGTATACATTTTTCCTCATCTTCAAAACATTCCAGAGACTGTTTAGAATATTTGATTTAGAGATATTGCCCAACTGAGGTTTATGATACAACGTTGACACACTACGTCTGCCAGTTAACTACTGAACACAGCCAGCCCGCCTCGGTTACACAGTCAGCGTGCCGGATTCCTAACAGAAGGAGCCCGGATTGCTAACCGAAGGCGCTGAGTCGAAAATGTTCTGGCTAGGGGACTAAGTGTTCTGTTGTCATCACCTTCGTATCGTCGTAATTGATATTCAACAATTGAGACACCTGCATCGGCACTTCCCGAAAGCCAATAAAAAGACAAGTAAATTAAAATAAGAAATAGAAGAGACTACTTTGTCGCAATTGGTAGGTCGAATGTACATCTGTTGTTGCTAGGTGTTAAATCTAGCTGCAACTGTAGTTACTGCGGTGAAATCGCTTCTGTGCCAAGAATAAAATCAGTCTCAGACTTTCTTGGGTGAACGATGTATTTATTATCATGGTAAACAACGGATGCAAGATGAAATTAGTAAAAAGTGTAAAACCAACTATTTTAGGGAGGTGGTTCAAAGATTTTATACAAAACTAATTTTAATGATAGTACCCAATGACTATAAGACGAAATTTGCAAAAGGTAAACAATCAGAAGTTTTAAAGAAGTTTCTGTTTTCAACCACCCATCACTTCCTGTGATATATTTGAAAGCAAATTCACATTTTTCTAGACAAAATCCCACATTCCGAATCTTCGATGAATTCAAAACTCCTAAAATTATAGTTCTAAGTAACAAGCCAAAATTTAGTCTCAAATACAGTGAATTTTACATCAGAACTATACACTGGCCCAGTGGTTTCATTTCGATGATCTTCAGCAGTAAAAGCTCAAATTTAATTATAATAGTATGTCTGATGGCGATTTCAGGCATAACCGACTGGCGCTACAACATTTAATGGCACAGTGCTTCGTAGACGCGACAGCATTAAGTACCTTGCAGTCCATTCTCGCCCAATATCGCGTCTCGCCCGGAACTATAGCATCTGGGAACCAGAGATTGCGCCTAATCGTGGAACCTTGGTAGGAACAAACTTTTGTACCAACGCAAGACACAGACAACACTAGGTTCTAGGCACTGAAAGGAAGATCACATAGTCAAAGACTTACATTTGCATTGACACTCCGCGGTGCGTGGGGATGGGTACCCAGTAGAAATATTACTCATTTCATTTCCTGTTCCACTCACAAATACAGCGAGGGGGCATTCTGCAATCGAGAAGTCTCTTCACCCTCAACGGGTGACGGTGTGGTTTGCAATGTCTAGTCACGAAATAATCAGTGCGATATGTCTTGATGGTATGGTGGCTACCGAACGGTACGTGAAGGATTTAGAAGACGATTTCATCCCAATTCTCCAAATGACCCTGATTTCACAAATTGTGGCTCAAGCAAGACGGAGCTCTAACCCACTGAAGCAGGAGAGTGTTTGATGTCGCCGGGGTGTACTTTGGGGACCGCATTCTGGCTCTGGGGTACCCAGAGGCCACTGGCATGGGTCTAAGTTGGTAACCATATTCTCCGGATCTCATCACATGTGCATCCTTTTTGTGAGACTATATTAAAGACAAAATGTAGAGCAATAACCCTAAAGGCATTGCTGAGCTGAAATCAGCCGTTCAGGAGGCCATCGACAGCATCGATGTTCCTACAGTTCTGCAGTTAGTGCATAATTTTGCTATTCGTCTGCGCCGCATCATCGCCAAATGTCTGTAGTGCCGTTACATGTTGAATATAGTGTGTGCACGCGGTAGTTTGTAACTAATTTACGTATCTTTTCATATAGTTCAATAATTGTCACCTTGTATGTGCCTCCATATGAGCCCTAGTTTCTCCATCGTTCGTGGTCCTTACGTGAAATGTATTTTGGCCGAAGCAGTATCGTTCTGCACCCAGCTTCGAATGGCGGTTTTGTAAACTTTCTCAATACTGTTCCTCGAAAAGAACATCGCCTTCCTTAAAGGGATTCTCATTTGCGATCCCGAAGCACCTACCTAATACTTGAGCGTTGTTCGAACCAACAGGTAACAAGTGTAGCAGCACGTTTCTGAATTGCTTCGATGTCTTCCATTAGTCCTACTTGATGGGGATTTCAAACACTCGAGCTGTCCTCAAGGACACGTCGTACAAGCGTCTAATATGCTGCCTCCTTTGCAGATGAACCACACTGTAACAAAATTATCCCAGTGAACCGAAGTCTACCATTCACCTTTCCTATCACAATAGTCAGATGCTCGTTCCCTGTCATATCGCTATGCAACGTCACGCTAATATACTTAAATGACATGACGGTGTCAGGCAGGGTATTACTAACGGTGTATCCGAACGTTACGAGTTTGTTTCTCCTACTCACCCGCACAACTTAATTTTTTTTTTCCTTTCGAGCTAGCTGCCATTCATAACACCAGATTATGTTCGAGTATAATTACTTTTCTGGAGACTCGAAATCTACTCTATAGGAATCAGCATGGGTTTCGAAAAAGACGATCGTGTGAAACCCAGCTCGCGCTATTCGTCTCCGAGACTCAGAGGGCCATAGACAGGGGTTCACAGGTAGATGCCGTGTTTCTTGACTTCCGCAAGGCGTCCGATACAGTTCCGCACAGTGGTTTCATGAACAAAGAGCATATAGACTATCAGACCAATGGTGTGATTCGATTGAAGAGTTCGTAGATAACAGAACGCAGCATGTCATTCTAAATAGAGAGAAGTCTTCCGAAGTAAGAGTGATTTCAGGTGTGCCCAGGGGAGTGTCATAGGACTGTTGCTATTCACAATATACATAAATGACCTTGTGGGTGACATCGGAAGTTCACTGAGTTTTTTTGCAGATGATGCTGTGGTGTATCGAGAGCTTGTAACAATGTAAAATTGTACTGAAATGCAGGAGGCTCCGCAGCGAATTGACGCATGGTGCAGGCAATGACAATTGAATCTCAATGTCGACAAGTGTAATGTGCTGCGAATACATAGAAAGATGGATCCCTTATCAATAAGCTACAAAGTATCAGGTCACTAATTGGAAGCAGTTAATTCCATACATTATCAGGGGGTACGCATTAGGAGTGATTTAAAATGGAATGATCATATAAAGTTGATCGTCGGTAAATCAGATGCCAGATTGAGATTCATTGGAAGAATCCTAAGGAAATGCAATTCGAAAACAAAGGAAGTAGGTTACAGTACGCTTGTTCGCCCACTGCTTGAGTACCAGATAGGATTGATAGAACAGATAGAGAAGATCCAACGGAGAGCAGCGCGATTCGTTACAGGATCATTTAGTAATCGCGAAAGCGTTACGGAAATGATAGATAAACTCCAGTGGAAGACTCTGCAGGAGAGACTCTCTGTAGCTCGGTACGGGCTTTTGTTGAAGTTTCGAGAACATACCTTCACCGAGGAGTCAAGCAGTAAAGCAGTATATTGCTCCCTCCTACGTATATCTCGCGCAGAGATCATGAGGATAAAATCAGAGATATTAGAGCCCACACAGAGGCATACCGACAATGTTTCTTTCCACGAACAATACGAGACTGGAATAGAAGGGAGAACCGATAGAGGTACTCAGGGTACCCTCCACCACACACCGTCAGGCGGATTGTGGAGTATGGATGTAGATGTAGATGTAGATTACTACGGGAGGTCGGCATCTATACGCTGCAAGTAGTGACATTCGGACGTCTACAACTAGCACTTGTGTCGGCAAAAAGCGAGGGTGCTGACGAGCTAACAAATTGCGAAACGTTCATTAACGGAATTGGAATACTGAATTTTCCCATTCGCTCTCTTCATAACTTTATTTTCTTGTATAGTTCGGGAATGTGAAATATTTTGTTGTGAAGCTGGATAGTATTGACGGAATGGGAATATTAAATTTTTCCCATTCGCCCTTTCCGTAACTTTATTTTATTGTATGGTCCGTGAATGTGAAATAATTTGTTGTGTAGGCGGATAGTTCTGATGATGATGATGATGTCTGGTGTATGGGGCGCTCAACTGCGTGGTTATCAGCGCCCGTACAAATTCCCAATCTCTGCTCACTCCAATCTCGCCACTTTCAGGGATGACGATGAAACGTCGAGGACCCAGTCGAGCAAGGTGAAAATCCCTGACCCAGCCGGGAATCCACCCCACTACCCCGTGATGGCTAAGCGAGAATGTAAGCGAGCTGTGCACTGCATAGTTCTGCACACACAGTAAAATTTGTTTTATGAAAGAGTGGACGATCCAGAGTGCCGTCTCTGACGCATGAAGTGATTCTGATAAGATGATTACATGATTAATACCATTTTTGTGTTGCGCTGTCGTCTTCAGATGGTATTGACGTAAATGTAAGATAATGTGGTGTATACTGATGACTCTACGGTTAATAATGTGATGACGAAGCGGATTTCTATTGGACAAGGTGGTTGTGTAGTTGTAGGTAAGGAAATACAGTCTTTATCAGTCATAAGCAGCGACATTTCTACATCTACATCTACATCCATACTCCACAAGCCACCTGACGGTGTGTGGTGGAGGGTACCTTGAGTACCACTATCGGTTCTCCCTTCTATTCCAGTCTCGTATCGTTCGTGGAAAGAAGAATTGTCGGTATGCCTCTGTGTGGGCTCTAATCTCTTTGATTTTATCCTCATGGTCTCTTCGCGAGATATACGTAGGAGGGAGCAATATACTGCTTGACTCTTCGGTGAAGGTATGTTCTCGAAACTTCATTACCGAGCTACTGAGCGTCTCTCCTCCAGTGTCTTTCACTGGAGTTTATCATGTCCGTAGCGCTTTCGCGATTACTAAATGATCATGTAACGAAGCGCGTTGCTCTCCGTTGGATCTTCTCTCTCTTCTATCAACACTATCTAGTACGGATCCCACACTGCTGAGCAGTAATCAAGCAGTGGGCGAACAAGCGTACTGTAACATACATTCTTTTTTTTTTCGGTTGCATTTCCTTAGGATTCTTCCAATGAATCTCAGTCTGGCATCTGCTTTACCGACGATCAACTTTATATGATCATTCCATTTTAAATCACTGCTAATGCGTACTCCCAGATAATTTATGGAATTAACTGCTGACCTGCTATACTGTAGCTAAATGATAAGGGATCTTTCTTTCTATGTATTCGCAGCACATTACACTTGTCTACATTGAGATTCAATTTCCATTCCCTGCAACATGTGTCAATTCGATGCAGACCCTCCTGCATTACAATAGAAACTAAAGTTCTGCGTGCCTACGTGGGCCATATTACTTGTAAACGCTGTTCTGCAGGCAGCGGAGCGGACGCAGGAAATGCACGGGCTCTAGCACGGCTATCGCGTACACGATACGCACCTCTGGCCAAAGACGCACCGTCACCACTTAATCCCCTCCTGATGCATCGCCATGTTCATGGCAGTTATCACCGCCCATGATATCACCAACTCAGCATTCGCAACTCCTACATATGTTAGGCCACTGCCAAGTTGAAGAAAGAGAGAGGTATAGGTGCGATATCAGCTTCGCGCCCCATGCCTGTTGCCTCATTCTCGTCGCAGTAGACACTCGGGTGAGTGGTTGTCACTAAGACCTTAGGACACATTTGCTTTTGTCACTGTAATATGTGAAACTTCAATTATCTCAGCTGTATGTGCTACAAGTGAATGGTTACCTAGAAATCTTTCATGTGCGTTTGACGTAACTGGACTACGGAATTTGCAAGAATATTTTCTTAAATTTTATTAGTGATGCTGTACTGCTTAACTGTTGCTCCATTTTTCCCCTCTGTTTCAAGACAGCTGAAGATAGAATTATATTTACATGAACGAATAGAACAGAGTTCTGTATATTTTCCGGATAATGTTCATTACAATTACCTTGCTAACAGTGCAACATTTCTTGTTTTGTTATTTGAATTTTTGTAGTTTTAAGCTACCATAGTTTATATGAAAATGTTTACTGCCATGCAGTTATCGTACTGGCACATATTTCTTACACAAGTATTGATTTGTTTTGCTTGATGTTCAACTTCTAATGTTATTAGGCTACACTGTTCAGTAGACTCAGTGTATGTTGGATTTCATATACATTGTTTATAGAATTTTAGCTACACCTTTGTTGTAATTCCAAGTTATTCCTCATGTGACGAGCGTGCACCACTTTTGAACATTTTATTCACTTCTATGGTAGCTTCATACTACCGGACGCGACCGGGCTGCCGATTAGTGTTGTGACTTTAGATCGGTAGGCAGCTGTTGACTTACGATACCCATTGCCATTTTTCGCCCCTCTCATTCTAAATCGGTACCATTTTGTTTTTCCTCCACTGCTGAAGAAGAAAAGTTGACGCTGAAGCCATCCAGCACTACCGATTTTTCGATCACACCGTTTCACCATTCTACTGAAGCACTGAAATTCCCTTTGTATGCAACTTCAAGTATCACGAGATCCGGGACTCCTTGCTAGTATTGACCCTTCCTCAGTCTTATCGACTGGACCACGAGACATTTTATTTCACAGCCACATATTTAAACCCAGTGCTGCTATGTATCAAAGTAGTAACTACTTAATTTATTGTTGAGTTGTTATTTTAGTGTTGCTGCATTCAAAGAATATAGTTATTCACCTTATCTTGTCATTAATGGAACCGTCGCTTTTCGTTGCAAGTCACCATTTACCACATCTGCAAATTATTAAATAATTCACAGTTATAAAAGGTGATACATTCGTTTCCATGTGCTCCGTGAACTATTACTTCTTATTCTTTGAAAGTAAATATTGTCATAGCAGTGATGAAAAGAATACTGAATTTTAAGAGATTAGTCTGGAAGAACCAACACGCAAAGAAGTGGGATCCGGAAGTACTAAGGAATGACCAGATGTGCTTGAAGTTCTCTGAGGTTCTAGATACAGAAATAAGGAATAGCTCAGTACGCAGTACAGTTGAAGACAGATGGACATCTCTAAAAAGGGCAGTCACAGAAATTACGAAGTACAACATCGGTACAGAGTTGGTAACCATGGATAACAGAAGAAGTACTTCAGTGAGACGATGAATGAAGTAAGATCAAAAATTTTCGGTGAAATTATGGGCCCGCCGCCGTGGCCTTGCGGTTCTAGGTGATTTGTCTGTTGTGATAGAAAAAGAAACAGGAATCGATTTAGAAGAGCTAGGGAGCCCAGTATTAGAATCAGAGTTTAAAAGAGCATTGAAAATTTTAAGATTAGATAAGGCACAAGATAACATTCTATCACAGTTTCTAAAATCGTTGGGGGAACTGGCAACAAAACTACTATTCTTGTTGGTGTGTACAATGTATGCGTCCGACACATACAATCTGACTTTCTGAAAAATATGATGCACGCGATACCGACGTCTGGAAGAGCTGGCAGGTGCGAGAAGTGTCGTACTATCAACTTAACAGCTCATGCACCCAAGTTGCTCACAAGAGTAACGTACAGAAGAATCGAAAAGAAAACTGACTACATGTTAGATGGCGATCAGATCAGCTTTAGGATAGGTAAAAGCACCTGAGAGGCAATTCTGACGTTGCGGCTGATAATGGAAGCAAGACAAAAAAATGAACACCCATTCATTGGATCTGTCGACCTGGAAAAAGCGTTTGACTGTGTAAAATGGTACAAGATATTCGAAACTCTGATGAAAGTAGGGTAAGCTATAAGTAGAGATGGGTAATATACAACATGTACAAGAGCCAAGTGTAAATAATTAGAGTGGACGACCAACAACGAAGGGCTCAAATTAAAAAGGGTGTAAGACATGAATGTAGTCTTTTGCCCAACTGTTCAGTCTGTACGTTGAAGAGGCAATGGTGAAAAATAAAGGAACGGTCAAGAGTGGAATTAAAATTAGGGTGAAAGTATATCAGTGATGGGATTCACTGATGACATTGCTATCCTGAGTGAAAGTGAAGAAAAATTACACGATGTTCTGAATGGAATGAACTGTCTAATGAGTTACAGAATACGGATGAAGTAAATCCAAGAAAGACGAAAGTAATGAGAAGTTGCAGAAATGAGAATAGCGACAACATTGATGTCACGATTGATGGTCACGATGTAGATGAAGTAAAGAAATTCTGCTACCGAGGCAGCAAAATAACCAATGAGGGACGGAGCAAGGAGGACATCAAAAGGAGACTAGCACTGGCAAAAAAAGACATTCCTGGGCTAGGGAATTCTACTAGTATCAAACATAGGCCTTGATTTGAGGGAGAAATTTCTGAGAATGGACGTCTGGTGCATAGCATTGTATGTTAGTGAACCTCTACTGTGGGAACACCGAAACAGAAGAAAATGCAAGCATTTGAGATGTGCTAGGGTAAGAAATGAGGAGATTCTGCGCAGAATTGGAGAGGAAAGGAATATGTGGAAAATATTGACGAGGAGAAGGACAGCATGAAAGAACAGCTGTTAATAGATCAGGGAAAGGCTTCTATGGTACCAGAGGAGCTGTATAGTAAGAAACTGCAGAGGGAGACAGAGACTGGAATACATCCAGCAAATAGTGGAAGGCGTAGGTTGGAAGTGCTACTCTGAGATGAAGAGGTTGGCACAGCAGAGGTATTTGCGGCGGGTCGTATCAAACCAGTCAGGTACCTGATAATTCAAAGAAAAATTGTCGTAAGTAATACAAACATTTCAATGGTTTCAAGCGATTTTCCGTATCAGCTAGGAAGCTACACTTGGTCAGAAGTAGTTGTGATACATATATTACGTACAAGGTTTATTATATTTGTTACGGTGCTCGCTTATTTCCAAGTTCGTATCGATCTTAGTGCTGAGTTTTCACTCAGACGGCGCTTTGGCGTTAGGTGGTAGTTTCCGTGTGTGATCGCTGGCGGCAGCTTAGCTGGAGGCGTGTGAGGAAGGAAGAGGTGGCTGCCTTGGCATGGGGGCAGTTCGGCTCGGCTGGGGTTGTTTCCGTCTGGACGCCGAGTGGGGCCCAATGGGAAGACCGGACCGTGATTTTATGGTTAATAGTGTGGACAGCGGCGTGGTGTAGAGTTTAACTTGATTCGCAGAGGGAGCAAAAGCTCGCCTGTTGTAGTTTGTCGAGCCTGAGTTTGAAATACCTTCTATGTGCGGCGGGATGTCATTTCGTCCTCCTGTCTCTCCGTCGCTGGGATTGCCATCATCGTTCACCGTCCCACGGATGTATATCGACGGGATACGCTGCTCTCCGTACTCTACTAGACGCTGGTGATGGAAGAGCGTCGTTCAGCGGCACGTTAGTCTGGGTGCTTTATGTTTGATTTTCAAGTGCATAGTCTTCGAGTGCCGGTCCTTAGAGTTTGCCTTGCGGAGTTAGATTGGAGTTTATTTTGTCTTGTGGTGCTTCCGTTTTCCGTTAACGAAGGTTAAGCTTGGTTCGCCACTCCGTACGACGCTCGGCATCTCAGCAGGCGGGTCGGAGCCACCTTCGTGACTAAACGGAAGCCATTGGACTGAGAGGTCTTGTGTTTTGCATATTGTTCATAAATTGTTGTTTTGGTATTAAGTTGGCTGAGGTTTCTTATGGATTTCCCGGCATTTGGTCTGTTGTCCGGGCCGGGCTAGGTCTCGTTATTTTGAAAGTCGGTCCTTGTTTTGGCTCAGTACGGTTTAGGTTTACTGCCCGGTGGTTCTGGTACTACGCCGGGTCGCTATGGTTGCGTTGCATTTCGTATGGGGCTGTGTGCTCGCAGCCGTGGAGTACCATTTGTGTGAACTGCTTCACTGGGGACTACTGATTCTTGGTCCTCTGCTGTATGAAATGATTTTATTATTAATTTAAAGTAACATTATCACTTAAATGATTTAATTCTTGTTGTGTTAATTGCAACTTGGGCACTGAGAAATTTAGTAGCGTAATTACAGAAGATTTAATAGAGGCACGTGCCCCTTTACCTGTTTCGTAATCTGTTAATTACCGAAAGACCTCACGCTCGTAGTCATATGATGTGATTTTTTTAAATTACTGTATTTTTATGTCATGTTATTGTTTTTTCATTCTGCTGCATTTTAGTTAATTTTATGCGAGTATTATTTTAATTTCTTACATTGGTAAAATTCTGAGGCCGTCATTATGCCAACTGTTTGTCATAGCGGAGTTGATATGCCATTGTAATTTCTTAAACTCCATTGTGTGTGCCCTTGGTGATACATATTGTTTGTCATAATCGATTTGAGTATGCCAATTGTAATGTGTCATATATCATGATGTGGGTGTGTAATGGTGCAGTAAATGGATGATTGTTATTTATGTTTTGATGCCGTTCATGCCTCCTTTCTTGTCTCTATTGGTACGCTATCCCTGTACTTCTGTTGGTAACCCACATCGATTTTAGTTAATATTAATTTGTTAACGTATCTGTTGTGCCTATTTAGGCAGTTGCAATTTTTTTGGCTTTTCTTAACAGGTTAAAACTTTAGTCTTTAGTATCTCTGTTCTACATAGTGAAAGAAATCACTGACTTTTAATGCAATTCAAAGTAAACTAAGATTCAGATCCAAAAAAAGAAGTTAATGTATCATAATTCTTGCAGTGTGTTTGGCATTAGTCCCCTAGCCGGCCACGCTGTCTTCCTAAGTAAGTGGATGTCTTTCCTGTAAATATTATTGTCATCGCGTCTATGAAAGGGGAAGAGCTGGGCACGGCATCATCCCTTCACACAGATTGTATGGGAGTAGTTTATTGATACTTAATTGACGATCTTCATTTTCTTCCACATTTGAAGCTACGAACCAGCTACCAGTGTGAGTTCGGCACAAGCGTTCGTGTCAAGTCAGTCTGTCTTTCACGACTGAAGCAATTCATTCTCACAGAGAAGGGTTCGATTTTACACGCGGCGCCTGTAGATAATATGGGAGAAAAATAAAGTGCCATAAGCAGAGAATTCTTCAAAGCAGCATCCGGTTGATGCTCGTACTCTAACCTTGGTTTTCCGACTGGCATAACATGTTTCTCCTTTCTCCTCCTTTCCTACATTCTGGACTTCGGTCCAACTCAGTTCAACAGAGCCGCGATGGTTCCCCCAATGGTTGGTGGTTGGCACGCACTCCTCAGGGTGCGCCCTGTTTATCCAATATAAGAAATATTCGAGGTGCGTTCAATAAGTAGTGAAACATTTTTTTGACAAATTTCAGTTAAAATAATGCGGCATTTGTGGTGGGACGTCATGGAATATTCCCGCTCCACACCCTGTAGTTTCATGACCTTCTAGTTAAGTGCTGGCGCTATACTCAGCCTTCAAAACGGCATCTGTAAAGGAACTGTGTTCGAAGCAGAGAGCTGTCACTGAGTTTATCTTGGAGGTAAACCAGGGCGTAGCAGATGTTTGCAGACGTGTGCTGAATATCTACGGAGGCCTGCTAATCAACAAAAGCGCGGTGAATCGTTGAGGGAGGCGTCTGTCTTCCTGCATGTTGGCCGGTCGGTCCGGCAATGTTGGAACCTGCGGACACTTTTACTCGAGGTGGGCGATGGATCAAAATCAAACACGTCGCTGCTGGTGCTGACACATTCGTCCGCATTTGGGGTGTTCAAAGATGTGTGTTTGTTGGTTTCCCCGCCGTCTAACGGATGACCATAAGGAACAAAAGAGAATATGTGCAGGACTGCTTGCGAATTACCAGGGTGATCCTGACAGTGTTTGTCGAACATCGTCACAGGCAATGAAAGATAAATTCATCACTTCGAACCGGGAAGAAAACAGCAATCCAGTGAGTTACGCCATACAACCTATCATCTGAAAAATATGTTCGAAGCCACGTTGCCAGCCGAGTTAAGTCATTGCTACGTACTTCTGGGACTCTGAAGGTGTTGTTCTGTTTGATGTCCTTCGTTGCGGTGCAACGATCAACTGTGAAGTATACTGCGCTATCGGAAACTTAAGAAACGGCTTCAACGTGTTCGTCGTCACAAAAATGAAAACGAACTTCTATTCTGCCTCTCTATGGCAACGCAAGGGCTAACACATGTAAGCGCACAAAACTTCATTGTACTGTTCTTCTTCATCCACCCTACAGCCCCGATCTCGGACCTTACGACTACCTTATGTTTTTTCCAATGAACGATGTACTCCAGGGGAGCAGTACGTTACTGTTGGGGAGGTTACTGATATATCTCGCACCTTATATTTAATGGAATACAATAATTTGCCGAGAAGGAAATTTTTCACCTCATTCTCACATTTATCTTTATTAACTGTTACACTTCTCTGCTTCTAGCATTTCCCTCTTTTCGGTGGGTTTTTGACGTCTCGCGTCCAGCCATTCTTATTCTCGCAAAGCTCACGCTACGCCTAGCGTACGTGCTCCACGGCCCTTGCTGCAACCCACGTGGCGTGTTTAAGGGCCGGCAGGGGCGCCCTTTGTCGGGGGCCGTAATTAATGAAGGGCCCGCTCCGCCCTAGTGTGCTGCGACACTCTATTGTTCGGCGTCACTTAAAGGGCCGGGAGAAAAATTTAATATCGCCAAGGCGTGAGACCCCCAAACAAAACGCTGTCTACCCATATATCAAGGAACCATTTTTTACGGTAACTTGCGCGGAAAAGCAATTTATAGTCATTATTAACGCATACACAGCATGTTTTCTGCCTCTTTCTTCCTTGTTTTATTCGTGCCAGTAGCATGCAGTGACTTTATTCAAAGCTATAACATAATTGGTCAATATATCTTGTTCACAACAATGCAAATTCAAAATACAGTTTTGCATAAAAACGGTATGTAAATGTTAAAAACAATGTACACAAACTACAGTTGTTAAACTGTAGTCAGTGTGTCTCCTCTACTGCCTCTTACAACACTATTCGTGCATGTTTTCCTCATGGGAGGGAGATTTAGTAAGACACTCACGCATCACATTTTTTTCTGAAAGCAGGCTGGTTTTATTGAGGAGTTTAGCACACCATATTATTCGTCTATATCTACATCTACATCCATTCTCCGTAAGCCACCTGAAGGTGTGTGGCAGAGCGTATCTTGAGTACCTCTATCGGTTCTCTTTTCTATTCCAGTCTCGTACCGTTCGTGGAAAGAAGAATTGTCGGTATACCTCTGTGTGGGCTCTAATCTCTTCGATTTTATCCTCATGGTCCCTTCGCGAGATATACGTAGGAGGGAGCAATATACTGCTTGACTCTTCGGTGAAGGTATAATCTTGGAACTTCAACAAAAGCCAATAACGAGCTACTGAGCGCCTCTCCTGCAGTGTCTTTCACTGGAGATTATCATGTCCGTAGCGCTTTCGTGATTACTAAATGATCATGTAACGAAGCGCGCTGCTCTCCGTTGGATCTTCTCTCTCTTCTGTCAACACTATCTGGTACGGATCCCACACTGCTGAGCAGTATTCAAGCATTGTGCGAACAAGCGTACTGTAACCTACTTTTGTTTTCGATTGCATTTCCTTAGGATTCTTCCAATGAATCTCAGTCTGGCATCTGCTTTACCGACGATCAACTTTATATGATCATTCTATTTTAAATCAGTTCTAATGCATACTCCCAGATAATTTAAGGAACTAACTGTTTCCAGTTGCTGACCTGCTATCTTTCTTTCTATGTATCCCCAGCACATTACCCTTGTCTACATTGAGATTCAATTGCCATTACCTGCACCATGCGTCAATTCGCTGCACATCCTACTGCACTTCAGTGCAATTTTCCATTGTTACAACCTCTCGATATACCACAGCATCATCCGCAAAAAGCCCCAGTAAACTTTCGATGTTATCCACAAAGTCATTTATGTATGTTGTGAATAGCAACGGTCCTACGCCACTCCCCTGCGGCACACCTTAAGTCACTCTTACTTCGGAAGAGATGTTGCGTTCTGTTATCTAGCAACTCTTCAATCCCATCACACAATTGGTCTGATAGACCATATGCTCTTACTTTGTTCATTAAACGGCATCTACCTGGGAACCCGTGTCCATGGTCCTCTAAGTCTCGTGGGCGAATAGCGCGAGCTGGGTTTCACACGAGCGTCTTTTTCGAAATCCATTCTGATTCCTACAGATTCGTCATTCTATTCGTTAAAAAACCCAATTTCTCAGCATAATCCTCGCTCAATGCTACGGCGTTACTCTACTTTACTGGAAGAACCTCCATGTCTGACTGGTACCACTCCACTGGTCGACGTCGTATCCAACGTATTGCATCAACAACCGGCCTATCATGCACGAACAGCTTTGCGAGGTGGGCATCCCTAACTGGGTGAAACAGTTGGCAAGTGCGAGATCGGGGCAGTAGGGTAGATGAGGGAGAACAGTCCTGCGAACTTTAGGGGGTTCCTCTTGGTTGCGCAGACTTGCGTTAGGCCTTGGGTTGTCATGGACAAGGAGGCGTTCGTTTGAAGTATCCTGAGGACAGCACAGATAACTTCTGAATTGATCGTCGCACCATGGGAGAGGACATCAAACAGATTTTCTACTTCAGGGTCTCAGAAGATGGTCGCCATGACTTCATCAGCTTTCGGTGCGGCTTTGAACGTTTTCTTCGGAAGAAATGTTGCATGGTGGCACTCCATGGATAACCGCCTTGTGCTTGGTTATAAGTAATGAATTCGTGTTTCATGGCCTGTGACGATTTAGACAAAAAACTGTCACGATTAGTCTCGCAACGCGCAAGCAGTTCTGCACAGACCATCCTTCGTTGCTCATTATGGTCGTCTGTTTGACGTCCAAGAACCCAGACGTCATATACCTCTGAGTACTCCAATTAGTGGATAATTGTGTGACCAGTTATGGAGCGAGGAGTTTGGTTGTGAACCATCGGTCACCTCCTATGATCGTTTGCAAGTTCCAGCATTGCAGGGGTCACAGCTGTGTAAGGCCGAACGGCACACAGGATATCTAACCGGTTTTGCGCGGCCTTGTTGGTAGGTGGCAGACGTCTCGCACAATGACTCATCGAGCTTTTGTTAATTTATAGGTCTCTGTAGACATTCTATAAGCGTATATGAATATCTGCGATGGTCTGGTTCTCCATCAAAAGATTCAGCTGCCTGATTGGAATGCACCTCCGTTCAAATGTTCAAATGTGTATGAATTCCTAAGGGACCAAAGTGCTCAGGTCATCGGTCGCAAGACCTACACACAACTTAAGCTCACTTACGCTGAGAACAACACACACACCCATGCCCGAGGGAGGACTAGAACCTCCGGCGGGAAGAGACGTGCAACCCGTGACATGTCGCCTTAAGCTGTGCGGTCACTCCGTAGTGCACCTCCGTTACTGTTGCCATTTAGAAGGCTATGTACAGAGGCATCACCTATCGCATATTAATGAAACTATAGGAGCTAAAGCGGGAATATTCCACGGTTGTTTTTGTGGCCTACAGTCCAAAGACTAGTTTGATGCAGCTCTCCATGCTACTGTAGCCTACGCAAGCTTCTTCATCTCTATCTACTGCCACCTACATCCTTCTGAATCTGCTTACTGTATTCATCTCTTGGTTTACCTCTACGATTTTTACCCTCCACGCTGCCCTCCAGTACTAAAATGGTGATGCCTCAGAACATGTCCTACCAACCGGCCCCTTTTTCTAGTCAAGTTGTGCCACAATTTCCTCTTCTCCCAATTCTATTCAGTACCTCCTCATTAGTTACGTGATCTACCCATCTCATTTTCAGCATTCTTCTGTAGCACAACCTTTCGAAAGCTTCTCTTCTCTTATTGTCTAAACTATTTATCGTCCATGTTTCACTTCCATACATTCCACACCATTACTTTCAAAAAAGACTTCCTAACACTTAAATCTATACTCAATGTTAACAAATTTATTTTCTTCAGATTTTGGACGAGCAGTTCTAGGGGCTTCAGTCTGGAACCTCACGCGAGCTACGGTCGCAGGTTCGAATCCTGTCACGAGCATTGATGTTTGTAATGTCCTTAGATTACTTAGGTTTAAGTAGTTCTAAGTTCTACGAGACTGATGACCTCAGATGTTAAGTCCCATAGTGCTCAGAGCCATTCTTTTCTTCTTTATAAATTCTTTCCTTGCCACTACCAATCTACATTTTATATCTTCTCTACTTCGATCATCATCAGATATTTTGCTCCCTAAATAGCAAAAATCATCCACTACATTAAGTGTCTGATTTCCTAATCTAATTCCCTCAGCATCACCGAATTTCATTTGACTACATTCCATTATCTTCGTTTTGCTTTCGTTGATGTTCATCTTATATCCTCCTTTCAAGACAATATCCATTACGTTCAAGTGCTCTTCCGGGTCCTGTGCTGTCTGTGACAGAATTAGTGTCATTGGCAAACCTCAGTATTTATTTCTTCTCCGTGGATTTTAATTCCTACTCCAAACTTATCTTTTGTTTCCTTTACTGCTTGCTCAATATGCAGATTGAATAATGTCAGGAATAGGCTACAACCCTGTCTCACTCCCTTCCCAACCACTGCTTCCCTTTCATTTCCCTCGACTCTTATAACTGCCATCTGGTTTCTGTACAAATTGTATATAGCCTTTCGCTCCCTGTATTTTACCCCTGTCACCTTCACAGTTTTAAAGATAGTATTCTAGTCAACACTGTCAAAACCTTTCTCTAAGTCTACAAATGCTAGAAACGTAGGTTCGCCTTTCCTTAGTATATGTTCTAAGATAAGTCGTAGTGTCAGTATTGCCTCACGTGTTCCAACGTTTCTACGGAATCCAAACAGATCTTCCCCGAGGTCGACTTCTACCAGTTTTTCCTTCCATTTACACGGTATCCCACAACAGATTCCGAAGTTTTATGTTGAAATTATCCGATAAAAAATGTGTTGCATTACATGTCGAACGTCAATCGTATTAGCATGTTTTCTCGTTCCATCAACCTAAAGAGTTATGTAGAAAGATTGCTCAAATGCCCGAGTGTGTGCTGTAAGTAGCTTCATCCGCGAAATCCCTATAATAAATACGTAGGGAGTTGTGGAGTTATGTGTGGTCACCGTCTCCTAAACTTTTGGAACAATTTTAACCAAACTTAGTTCACATAATAATTGTTGCTGTCCAGAAAGAAAAATGGTGGAGTAAGAATCACCACGAGCAAATATTCAGACTACATTTGTGCAGAATTCGAGAATGAGACCACTTACCGACTTACAATAAAATATACTCATAGATTCATACCTTCAGCAAAACATTTTTCACCGACACTTCCCACAGAACTATGAAGGAAAAGAAGTTTGTAGCTTACTACACATTTGCTGCTGATGCAGTAAAACAGCCGCACTGTTTATGGAGTTTACATGTATTACGTCTTTGCAACTAACTCTACTTTCAACAAATTTTGCGGACACTATCCACGTACGCCAGTGAGTGTATCAGCAACATTGCATCATTGTACGACACAGAAATGGGAGCAACTCTAGTTTTCCTTAAAACAGACAAGAAAATATCCAGATTATACTCATACAGTATTTGGTCATGACAACACTGAGCGACTTCCAGCAACCTTTAAACTTAATTTCAGACCCCTTGTAAGCATTCCCGCTTACGTGCTTAGCGTCAAATATTTAATACATTAACTAATTTGTGAATAATGAAGTTGGAAGCTATTCAATACACGGGAATTCGATTTTTATATGGGGATTTACTGATTACCACTGTAATGTTACGAACCACCTGTAGTCCATAGAGGTGGTTGTGATAAGTAGTATGACATTGAAGAATAACTAAGGAACACCTGGAGCAATTTCATCCAGCTTTGTTACGTCATCATCACCATCATCATCATTTAACACTGATTATGCCTTTCAGCGTTCAGTCTGGAGCATAGCCCCCTTATAAAATTTCTCCATGATCCTATATTCAGTGCTAATATTCGTGCATCTTCTGATGTTAAACCTATTACTTCAAAATCTTTCTTAACCGAATCCAGGTACCTTCTCCTTGGTCCGGCCCGCCTCCTCCTACCCTCTACTGCTGAACCCATGAGTCTCTTAGATAACCTTGCTTCTCCCATGCGTGTAACGTGACCCCACCATCTAAGCCTGTTCATCCTGACTGCTACATCTATAGAGTTCATTCCCAGTTTTTCTTTGATTTCCTCATTGTGGACACCCTCTTGCCATTGTTCCCATGTACTAGTACCTGCAATCATCCTAGCTACTTTCATATCCGTAACCTCAACCTTCATGATAAGGTACCCTGAATCCACCCAGCTTTCGCTCCCATACAACAAAGTTGGTCGAATGATTGAACGGTGCACAGATAACTTAGTCTTGGTACTGACTTCCTTCTTGCAGAAGAGAGTAGATCGTAGCTGAGCGCTCACTGCATTACCTTTGCTACACCTCGCTTCCAGTTCTTTCACTATGTTGCCATCCTGTGAGAATATGCATCCTAAGTACTTGAAACAGTCCACCTGTTCTAACTTTGTTCCTCCTATTTGGCACTCAATCCGTTTATATTTCTTTCCCACTGACATTACTTTCGTTTTGGAGATGCAAATCTTCATACCATAGTCCTTACATTTCTGATCTAGCTCTAAAATATTACTTTGCAAACTTTCAATCGCATCTGCCATCACAACTAAGTCATCCGCATATGCAAGAGTGCTTGTGTTTACATATCTTGATCTCACCCAGCCAGTCTATTGCTTTCAACATATGATCCATAAATAATATGAACAGCAGTGGAGACAGGTTGCAACCTTGTCTTACCTCTGAAATTACTCTGAACCATGAACTCAGTTTACCGTCAACTCTAACTGCTGCCTGACTATCCACGTAAAGACCTTTAATTGCTTGCAAAAGTTTGCCTCCTATTCCTTACTCTCGTAGAACCATCAATAACTCACCTAGGAACCCCGTCATATGCCTTTTCTACATCTATAAAGCATAGATACAGTTCCCTGTTCCACTCATAACACTTTTCCATTATTTGCCGTAAGTTAAAGATCTGGTCCTGACAACCTCTAAGAGGCCTAAACCCACACTGATTTTCATCCAAATGGTCCTCAACTAATACTCTCACTTTCCTTTCAACATTACCTGAGAGGATTTTACTCACAACCCTGATTAAAGAGATACCTCTGTAGTTGTTACAATCTTTTCTGTTTCCATGTTTAAAGATTGGGGTGATTACTGCTTTCGTCCAGTCTGATGGAACGTGTCCCGACTCCCAGGCCATTTCAATTATTCTGTGTAGCCATTTAAGACCTGACGTTCCACTGTATTTCATGAGTTCCGAGTTAATTTCATCCACCCCAGCTGCTTTATTGCACTGCAATCTATTGACCATTTTCTCCACTTTCTCAAATGGGATCCTATTTTCATCATCATTCCTATCCCATTCTACCTCGAAATCTGAAACGTTGCTGATCGTGTTTTCACCTATATTTAGCAATTCTTCAAAATATTCTCTCCGTCGGCCCAAGGCATCCACAGGATTCATCAGCAGTTTTCCTGACGTGTCCAAAATACTTGTCATTTCCTTCTTACCTCCCTTTAGAAGACTGCTAATTACACTCCAGAATGGTTTTACAGCAGCTTGACCCAATGTCTCCAACCTGTTTCCAAAGTCTTCAAAAGATTTCTTCTTGAATGCTGCAATTGTCTGTTTCGCTTTGTATCTTTCTTCAACATAACTTTCTCTGTCTACCTGAGTTCTAGTATGTAGCCGTTTTTGATACACCTTCTTTTTCTTTTTACAGGCTGCCTTGACTGTGTCATTCCACCAAGCTGTTTGCTTCATCCTACTTTTACACACTACTGCTCCAAGACATTTTTTAGCCACTTCTAGTACTGTGTCCTTGTACCTTGTCCATTCCTTTTCCAATGACTGTAATTGACTAAATTCAACTAACTGGTACCTTTCTGAGATCGCTGTTTTGTACTTGTGCCTGATTTCCTTATCCTGAAGTTTCTCCACTCTTATCCTCCTTCATATGGACATGACCTCCTGCACTTTCGGCCTCACAATCCCAATTTCACTGCAGATTAAATAATGATCAGTGTCATCAAAGAATCCCCTGAATACACATGTGTCCCTCACAGCCTTCCTGAATTCCTGATCTGTTATTATATAGTCAATGCAGATCTGGTTCCCCTGCCTTCCCAAGTATACCGGTGAATGTTCTTATGTTTAAAAAAGGAGTTTGTGATTACTAAGCTCATACTGGCACAGAAATCCAAGAGTTTTTTCCCGTTCCTATTGTCCTCCAAATCCTCTCCAAATTACCCATAAACTTTTCATACCCTTCTGTTCGATTTCCAATCCTGGCATTAAAATCACCCATGAGCAGAACACTGTCCTTGTCCTTTACTGTTACAACTACATCACTGAGCGCCTCGTAAAAACTATCCATCTTATCTTGATCTGTCCCTTCACAATGCGAATATACTGACACAATCCTAATTTTCTTGTTAGACACTGTCAAATCTATCCACATCAGTCGTTCGTTTACATACCTTATTGCAAACTACGCTGGGTTCCATTTCTTTCCTGATGTAAGGCGCTACACCCCATTGTGCTATTCCCGCATTGACTCCTGACAGAAAGACCTTGTATTCTCCCACTTCCTCTTCTTTCTCACCCCTTACCCGAATGTCACTAACAGCTAAAACGTCCAGCCCCATCTTACTTGCAGCCTCTGCCAGCTCTACCTTCTTCCCAGAGTAGCCCCCAATGATATTAACAGCTCCCCATCTCATTACCATTTGTTTGCCAAGTCGTATCTTAGGAGTCCCTGGTTTGTCAGTTAGAGGTGGGACTCCGTCACCTCCAAAGGTAAGAGGCATTTTGCTCTGATTGTTGCCAGCATCATATTTAATGTTCCAGGGAAGCAGGTTGCTAGCCTTACTTGCCCCGAGTCCCATTGGGTTTTACCCCTAACGACTGAGGGACTAACCGGTGGATTTGGTAGTCTTTGCCGTATGAGCCCAAAGTTGACCAAACTCAGAATATGTCCGAGATACCCAGCCTTATTCCAAAGTAACTGGTATCCCGACTGTCGGAACCACTTACTTGGCCACTCATACGTTGCCCGTGGTTCATGAACTAGGACATGACTACAGAAACCCACACCAGGAACCACGCTTTGTTAGGTTCAAGACATTATTTATATAAAAATAAATTTAGTTATTTATTATTTATATAAAATATTTATTATTTATTATTTATATAAAATATTTATTATTTATTATTTATACAAAATATTTATTATTTATATAATAGTATTTATTATTTATTATTCATATAAAAAATAAAATTGCCCACTATGGCGGCAGGTGGGGGTGTAGATAAGAATGGGTAACGTAAATCGATTGGGAAACGATATGTTGGGATTTGTTTCTTGTATTTAGTTGACGTAGAATGCCTTTAAAAGTGTGTTCTAATTTACCTCTTATTTGCGCTCTTCATTGTGTCAACCAAATATTAATTTTGTTAACGCGTTTCTTGACCAATGATCAAGCCACATGGCTGAATACCAAAGATAAATGTAACACCATCTCTAGAGTCGGGTGTTTAAAACATCAGTGAATCGGTGTGTAATATTTGTCAAGTGGACGTTTGTTCAACATCTAAGCCTCTTGAACAATTTCAACTAAATTCAGTACACGTACTACTTAATGTATGCAAAGAAATTCAGTATGGGAGAAAGAACCAACCTCTCCCTGCGGTGGGGCAGAAGGTGATCATGGGTTGATGGACAGAGAAGGGTGAGAGTGTATAAGATGGACACAGAGAGAGGGGGTTCTGTGAACTTTCGTCACCATTTGTAAACGACTCGTCGCTACAGATGTGGAGACCGAGTTGCCACTGTTGTCACGGTAGGCCAAGTTTGTAAGTTTGGGAATCGGCTTTCGGTGAAGTACACCGCTAATGGTGGTGGTGGTGGTTAGTGTTTAACGTCCCGTCGATAACGAGATCATTAGAGAAGGATACACCGCTAAGACAATTTCTCCCTGCCACTATCAGACAGCTTTGGTGGGGCGGCGGGGTAGAGTGTTATCGAGACATGGTTGCTTATTGTTGTCTTTGTTCGCCGTCTTTCTCACGCGAGCCTGGCAACCAATTTTGTGGTCAGCCAAAAAGCGATGGAGAACATACTGACCTTATTTTGCACTCTGTACGGCCATATTCTGGTCCAGAGCACTGAACTAAATGTTTCTATTCTCTTTCTACTTACCGGGATTACGACTATGATTATAAATGAAAGTATAAATTTCTAGTAGAAACATATATTGATTAATGTATCTAACGCACAACACTTTGAAAGTCGCTTTGTCCAATTAGCAGTAAATCTCTCAACCTTAAACATCACTATGATCAGTTCAGAGCCAACATATACGGTACGTTCCTACCAAATGGTCCTTCGCCCTGACTATTAATACTCAAATAAGTGTTCGAAATAAATGTTTGCCACTAAAGTGGAAATAAATCACTACTTGCCACGCGGATTTGTAATTATCACGGATGACCACACTAACAGTTCCTTTAGCGAAATCTAAGCGATCTAGGACGGTGTACAGTCCACGTGAGTTCACCATAAGTTATAACAGAAAATACGCAATTTGTCACAGTCCGTCTTTGACTGCATCGGAGGCAGAGCGCAACCCGACGTTTAACAGACGCAAATCTTACAGTCGCTTAGTGTGAAGTGAACCTTCCTCCTGCCTCTTGCGCTGTATTTATATATGTGCCGCAGCGGACGGCCAAGGGAACATCTGTTGTCATCTGCCTTATGCTCATGGCAGCAGCCTCTGGACGACCGCTTTTGTCGGACACATGATCTTTAATAACAAAGTTATGAATTAATTTAGAATCATCTTAATTTTTACTTACATTTAGGTAAGTTGACTGAAAGCACAGGAAAAGTTTCAGCTTACTTGAACAAAAAATTTGCCTTCTAGAATTTTTATTGTGAAACTAACGGTACATCGTTTGCTCTGAACTATAATAGATCTTGTTTTTAATACTATGATTCTACATTTTTTATAGCTCTATTATTTAGTAGGTTTTATCATGTGCTGTAACCAAGATTTTCTATCATTAAAATTACAGGTACATAATTTACTACAAACGGGTGTAGTTTGGTTACAAATGTGGTTTTCATTAAATTACTAAAAAAATATGTAGTTGCTTGAAGTGGCCTCTTGGTTATCATTTTTAGGTTGAACTGAAGCATAAAACAAATTTTTACATTTCTAAGTCCAATATTAAGCGCCTTCAATTTTTCTTAAAAACGTGGATTCTGACTGGAATTTTCATTCTTTTGCCTTGAAACTTGCAGCACTTATGTCTGACCTCCATAGGCAAATGCTGACCAAATTCTGGCTTTCTAGCTTTATTATTTATTCTGACTTTCTAGTTTTATTATTTATTCTGACTTTCTAGTTTTATTATTTATTCTGGCTTTCTAGCTTTATTATTTAGCACCACTCATTTCTCCTCAAAACTGAATTTTTATGGGAACCATTGATGAAATTACCTTATGACTTGATTTATAAATCGTTATTACATACAAATATATGTTGACAAATTTTGAAATGGAAATTCTGATATTTAATTTTATACTTAAACATATGTGTAGTGGCGTCACGGTGACGTGGTGCTACTAACAGTGTACTGGGTAAGTTCCGACACACTTGCTCAGCTCTTTATCTCTCACGCGATACAGCGCTTGTTTTGCTTCACTATACTCCAGGGTGAGGTAAGAGAACAGGACAACGAAGATTCTACAAATTAATAACAGTCACACAAATGAGTTAAAATGGCTTACTTATCTTTGGGATTTGAAGAGCAATAGTCTGCAGTACTGCATGTACTCGTAATTTACCACAAAAAAGGCTCTCGATGGCTAAGTGTAAACAATTGGAGGTAAAAGTCTTCGCATAGCAAACGCAATTTACGACAAGTGTCTGTTCACTTCTGTTGTTGTAGTTGTTGTTGTTGTTGCTGTGGTCTTCAGTCCTGAGATTGGTTTGATGCAACTCTCCACGCTACTCTATCCTGTGCAAACTTCTTCATCTCACAGTACTGCAGCCTACATCTGAATCTGCTTTGTGTATTCATCTCTTTGTCTCCATCTACGATTTTTACCCTCCACGCTGCCCTTCAATACTAAATTGATGATACCTTGATTCCTCAGAACATGTTCTACCAACCGATCAATTCTTCTAGTCAAGTTGTTCCACAAACTCCTCTTCTCCCCAATCCTATTCAGTACCTTCTCAATAGTTGTGTGATCTACCCATCTGACCTTCACCTATCTTCTGTAGCACCACATTTCGAGAGCTTCTATTCTCTTTTTGTCCATGTTTCAGTTCCATACATGGCTACACTCCATACAAATACTTTCAGAAACGACTTCCTGACACTTAAATCTATACTCGATGTTAACAAATTGCTCTTCTTCAGAAACGCTTTCCGTGCCATTTCCAGTCTACATTTTATATCCTCTCTACTTCGAGCTTCATGAGTTATTTTGCTCCCCAAATAGCAAAACTCCTTTACTACTTTAAGTGTCTCATTTCCTTATCTAATTCCCTCACCATCACCCGAATTAATTCGACTACATTCCATTGTCCTCGTTTTGCTTTTGTTGATGTTCATCCTATATCCTGCTTTCAAGACATTGTCCATTCCGTTCGACTTCCAAGCCTTTTGCCGTCTCTGGCAGAATTACAATGTCATCGGCGAACCTTAAAGTTTTTATTTCCTCTCCCTGGATTTTAATACCTACTCCAAATTTTTCTTTTGTTTCCTTTACTGCTTCCTCAATATACAGATTGAACAACATCGGGGAGAGGATACAACCCTGTCTCACTCCTTTCCCAACCACTGCTTCCCTTACATTTCCCTCGACTCTCATAACTGCCATCTGGTTTCTGTACAAATTGTAAATAGCCTTTCGCTCCCTCTATTTTACCCCTGCCACGTTTGAAATTTGAAAGTGAGTATTCCAGTCAACATTGTCAATAGCTTTCTCTAAGTCTACATATGCTAGAAACGTAGCTTTACCTTTTCTTAATATTTCTTCTAAGATAAGTCGTAAGGTCAGTATCGCCTCACGTGTTCCAACATTTCTACGGAATCCAAACTGATCCTCCCCGAGTTCCGCATCTACCAGTTTTTCCATTCGTTTGTAAAGAATTCGCGTTAGTATTTTGCAGCTGTGACTTATTAAACTGATAGTTGGGTAATTTTCACATCTTTCAACGCCTGCTTTCTTTGGGATTGGAATTATTATATTCTTCTTGCAGTCTGAGGGTTTTTCACCTGTCTCATAGATCTTGCTCACCAGATGGTAGGGTTTTGTCAGGACTGGCTCTCTGAAGGACGTCAGTAGTTCTAATGGAATGTTGTCTACTCCCGGTGCCGTGTTTCGACTCAGGTCTTTCAGTGCTCTGTCAAATTCTTCACGCAGAATCGTATCTCCCATTTCATCGTCATCTATATCCTCTTCCATTTCCATAATATTGTCCTCAAGTTCATTGCCCTTGTATACACCCTCTATATACTCCTTCCACCTTTCTGCTTTCCCTTCTTTGCTTAGAACTGGGTTTCCATCTGACCTCTTGATATTCATACAAGTGGCTCTTTTTTCTCCAAAAGTCTCATTAATTTTCCTGTATCAGTATCTATCTTACCCCTAGTCTGATAAGCCTCTACATCCTTACATTTGTCCTATAGCCATTCCTGCTTTGCCATTTAGCACTTCCTGTCGATCTAATTTTTGAGACGTTTGTATTCATTTTTGCCTGCTTCATTTACTGCATTGTTATATTTTCTCCTTTACAGATGAACCACATCTTCCCAAAATTCTACCAATGAACCTAAGACGACTCTCCGCCTTCCCCACAACTGCCACTACATGCTTTGCCCACTTCATATCGCTATGCAATGTTACGCCCAAATATTTAATCGACGTGACTGTGTCAAGCGCTACACTACTAATGGAGTATTCAAACATTACAGGATTCTTTTTCCCATTCATCTGCATAAATTTACATTTATCTATTTTTAGAGTTAGCTGCCTCCCCCCAAGAACCATCGACCTTGCCGTTCGTGGGGAGGCTTGCGTGCCTCAGCGATACAGATAGCCGTACCATAGGTGCAACCACAACGGGGTGGTATCTGTTGAGAAGCCAGACAATCGTATGGTTACTGAAGAAGGGCAGCAGCCTTTTCAGTAGTTGCAGGAGCAACAGTCTCGATGACTGACTGATCTGGGCTTGTAACTTTAACCAAAACGGTCTTGCTGGCTGGTACTGCGAACGGCTGAAAGCAAGGGGAAACTGGAAGCAATGTTTACGTAATCCTTGCCGGTTACCGTTGAGGAGATCCGTGTGTCAGATGCATTGCATTGGGACTGAGCTCGGAATGCGTTTTAAGATTGCACAACAAATGTATGTCGGAGATAGTGAGTCCTTTCACCTACCGTTCTTGTAGATGGGTGCTACCTGCGCATTGTTTCTACTTCTGGCCATGTACTATTTGCCACAGTCGTTGTTAGACTGATTCACGCTGTCTAATGGTTAAAAGATCGACAAAAACATCCTGAAATTCTGTTTAGAATCTCATGGAAACTTCATTGGGACCTTGAGATTTTTTCAATTTTAATGTTTTCAACTGTTTCTCAATTCCACTTACATTATATCATTCGTGTTTTCAGTTTAGCGAGAAATAAACTGGGTCATTAATCATTTACTTTATATTGTAAAGAAACATTGTAAATTCGAGTTCATTATATCTGCTAACTTATTCTCATCCACAATTTAAATTGTTTAAACCCAAGTGGCAGACAGCTAATTTTGGTGCCCATGACAGCCTATACGTATGGCCTAAATTTTATTGGGTATTTTGAGACGTCTTTCGGTAAGATTATGCTACGATGAGCATTGAAGTCTACACGTACAAATCTTTTTACAATCAACACGCTCCACTTAGCGTTTCTCTGCCTACAGCCCTATGCTGTCTTATGCAACTACTGTTCACTATCTGCAGCCGCTTCTTGACAGTGATTGTGTACCATGAAGGGCGCCTCCCATTATGTACTGTTTTACCAGGACATATGTATCTAGGGCTTGGTCAAGTACGTTTCTAAAAGTCATCAACCGTTGCTCTAGATCCTCCTGTCGTGTCCTTCTATATCTAAATCCACGCCCCATACGCAAAGTTGCTGTGTCTGGCGGAGAATTGTGTACCACTGTAAATTCACACCCATTCGTCCTCCCTAAGAACGGTTGTTCGTGAGCCCCCAAGTAAGTACAACGCCCGTATTGTATCATTTGCCACTAAAGTTACATGATCATCTTTGCGACGCTTTAGCGCTTGCGTCATAAACCTTTAGCAAATCGAGTTGCTCCTCTTTGGATCTTCTACTCCTTCTATAAATCCAATCTATAACAACACAGATCTCATCCTTATCAACATTGAAGTACTGGTCGAACGAAGATTTTGTAAGATACCTTCTTTGTTCAGTTATTACATTGCCCAAGCATTCTTTCAATGATTGTGTTGAAATATGCATTACTGCGACTAGATTCATGTCCCAGTTACCATTTAAATGGTTCCCTAGGCACACTCCCAGAAGTTTAAAGGATGTGACTGTTTACGGTGATTGTTCTGCAGTCCTGTAATAAGACACTAAAAGATTCCTCGTCCTCTTTGTACGTAGTACCTTACACTTGCATGTGTTGAGTGTCAGCTGCCAAATTTCACCTCAAACTTCGATCCTGTGTACCTCCTCCGTTTCATTTCAGTTATGTATACTTGTGACTTCTCTGTATGCAAGAGTATCATCCACCAAAAACCTCTTTATTGAGGTATGACACTACACTCTTTATCTGCTTTGGTAAACATATAAATCTTTGTACTTGTTTTAGTTGACCACTGTACCTCTGGAGTCATTGAGGTTGCAACTGCTTCGTGGTCACTGTTACCAATTCGAACGTGAACATCCTCAAATAGGTCAGGTGTGCTCTCCCCCTTATATTCAATATATTCACATGACGCAAGGATTCCGAACTACATGGTCTTCTCGCATCAATGTGAGCACCGTCTGCGTTCGATGTCAAGGCCCAATAACCACTCACAGGCGGCAGATGGCAGCACTAGCAGTGCAGGGAATGTAAAGCGTCTCACGCCCAACAATGCGGAAACGGAGCGATGTATCTGATGTTCAAAAGGCAACATCATTGGATTTCGGGCCAAGAGTGGAACCATTTCTGAAATGGGAACGTTCTTAAACTGTTCTCGTGTCGCCGTGCTTAAAGTATACCATGCATGACGAAATGGCGCTATCCAAAACCGGCATCAAGGGATATGTTATACACTGCGGGCCATAGATAACAGGGGTGATGTGCAACTGTTGAGCAACTGACGGCACAGATGAACCAAGGAGCAAGGGTCTATAAACAGTGCCTCCCTAACAACTGTCCAGCATATGGGCCTCGGCAACACGTGTCTCGTTCATGCATCCATGCTGACTGCTGTTCGTCGGCGACTAAGGCTGGAATTTGCACTCCAGTACCGCAGCTGGACGTCCATTGAGCGGCGACAGGTGGCCTTTCCAGATGAATCATGTTTGACGCTCCATCGGCCAGATGGACGTTGGCGTGTGAGGCGCTGCAAAAATCGTCGGAAGAATCCAGGCTGGAGAAGGGAGCGTTATGGTGTGGGGAGTGTCATAGGACCGTTGCTATTCACAATATACATAAATGACCTGTTGGATGACATCGGAAGTTCACTGAGGCTTTTTGCAGATGATGCTGTGGTGTATCGAGAGGTTGCAACAATGGAAAATTGTACTGAAATGCAGGAGGATCTGCAGCGAATTGACGCATGGTGCACGGAATGGCAATTGAATCTCAATGTAGCGAAGTGTAATGTGATGCGAATACATAGAAAGATAGGTCCCTTATCATTTAGCTACAAAATAGCAGGTCAGCAACTGGAAGCAGTTAATTCCATAAATTATCTGGGAGTACGCATTAGGAGTGATTTAAAATGGAATGGTCATATAAAGTTGATCGTCCGTAAAGCAGATGCCAGACTGAGATTCATTGGAAGAATCCTAAGGAAATACAATCCGACAACAAAGGAAGTAGGTTACAGTACGCTTGTTCGCCCAATGCTTGAATACTGCTCAGCAGTGTGGGATCCGCACCAGGTAGGGTTGATAGAAGAGATAGAGAAGATCCAACGGAGAGCAGCGCGCTTCGTTACAGGATCATTTAGTAATTGCGAAAGCGTTACGGAGATGATAGATAAACTCCAGTGGAAGACTCTGCAGGAGAGACGCTCAGTAGCTCGGTACGGGCTTTTGTTAAAGTTTCGAGAACATACCTTCACCGAAGAGTCAAGCAGTATATTGCTCCCTCCTACGTATATCTCGCGAAGCGACCATGAGGATAAAATCAGAGAGATTAGAGCCCACACAGAAGCATACCGACAATCCTTCTTTCCACGTACAATACGAGACTGGAATAGAAGGGAGAACCAATAAAGGTACTCAGGGTACCCTCCGCCACACACCGTCAGGTGGCTTGCGGAGTACGGATGTAGATGTAGATGTAGATGTAGAAAGTTTTCGTGGCGTTCTCTGGGTGACCTCTCCATTCTGGAAAGCACAGTTGATCAATACAAGTATACTTTTATCTTTGAGGGTGATGTGCATCCCACATGCTGCTTGATTTTCCCCAGAACGATGACAACTACCAACAGGACTAACAGCACAGCTCGCAGCGCACGTGTGTGGTTTGAAGAGCACTAGGATGAGTTTACCGAATTCCCTAACCTTCAACTGCCCACGGATTTAAACCCAATTGAGACTCTTTGGGACCACCTCTATCCGGCTGTTTTTGCCTTCTAACAGTCGTGTACCGCAAGTCTCTAGAGGAACAGAAGATTTCAAATGATTGGAAAAGAGCACAGGTAGTCTCAGTCTTCAGGAAGGGCCGTCGAGCAGATGCGCAAAGCTATAGACCTCTATATCTGACGTCCATATGTTGTAGAATTTTACAACATGTTTTTTTGCTCGAGTATCATGTCGTTCCAGGAAAACCAGAATCTACTCTGTAGGAATCAACATGGATTCCGGAAACAGCGATCGTGTGAGACCCAACTCGCTTTATTTGTTCATGAGATCCAGAAAATATTAGATACAGGCTCCCAGGTAGATGCCATTTTCCTTGTGTTCCGGAAGGCGTTCGATACAGTTCCGCACTGTCGCCTGATAAACAAAGTAAGAGTCTACGGAATATCAGACCAGCTGTGTGGCTGGATTGAAGAGTTTTTAGTACACAGAACACAGTATGTTGTTATCAATGGAGAGACGTCTACAGACGTTAAAGTAACCTCTGGCGTGCCACAGGGGAGTGTTATGGGAACATTGCTTTTCACAACATATACAAATGACCTAGTAGATAGTGTCGGAAGTTCCATGCGGCTTTTCGAGAATATTGCTGTAGTATACAGAGGAGTTGCAGCATTAGAAAATTGTAGCGAAATGCAAGAAGATCTGTAGCTGATAGGCACTTCGTGCCGGGAGTGGCAACTGATCCTTAACATAAACAAATGTTCATTGGGAGAGCCCTTAGAAAATGTAGTCCATCAACAAAGGACGTGACTTACAAAACACTCGTTCGACCTATACTTGAGTTTTCCTCATCAGTGTGGGATCCGTACCAGATCGTGTTGACAGAGAAGATAGAGAAGATCCAAAGAAGAGTGGCGCGTTTCGTCACAGGGTTATTTGGTAACCGTGAGAGCGTTACGGAGATGTTTAGCAAACTCAAGTGGCAGACTCTGCAAGAGAGGCGCTCTGCATCGCGGTGTAGCTTGTCGAGAGGCTGCGTTTCTGGATGAGGTATCGAATATATTGCTTCGCCCTAGTTATACCTCCCGAGGAGATCACGAATGTAAAATCAGAGAGACTCGAGTGCACGGAGGCTTTCCGGCAGTCGTTTTTCCCGCGATCCATACGCGATTGGAACAGGAAAGGGAGGTAATGACAGTGGCACGTAAAGTGCCCTCCGCTACACACTATTGGGTGGCTTGCGGAGTATAAATGTAGAAGCCTTGCGCAACTGGCCACAGCAGTGACGGAATGGCTCAACTCCGTCGGTACCTTCCAGAATCTCAACCGAGCGAGGTGGCGCAGTGGTTAGACACTGGACTCGCATTGGGGAGGACGAGGGTTCAATCCCGCGTTTGGCCATCCTGATTTAGGTATTCCGTGATTTCCCTAAATCACTCCAGGCAAATGCCGGGATGGTTCCTCTGAAAGGTCACGGCCGGCTTCCTTCCCCATCCTTCCCTAATCCGATGAGACCGATGACCACGGTGTCTGGTCTCCTTCCCCAAACCAACCGACCAACCAACCAGAATCTCAATTACTATTCCTGAACATCTGCGCTGCAAAACGTGTTTACTCAGGCATTAGCCAAGAGGTAACACTACTTCTTCTGGACCTTGTATTTGTACAAAATAATTTTGAAAAAATACTGAGACTTGCACGGGCTCATATCGACGAGTTGCGAGTACGGCATGTTACATCGTCACTGGGTGATGGATTTTGCTGAGACCGCCAGTTTCAATGTCTGCTTTCTCTGTATTCTATCCAGTGATGGTGGGGCCTCACGGCTGAAGATGTGTGCTACGCGTCGGACGGATCGCACCCAGTGTTTATAACCCATGTGGGATGGGGTGTAGGATATAGTGATGCAGTACGGCATTTACCCGTAATGGTCCTTGTGTGTGGTGCATCAAAATGGACAGAAGGTTACCCCGAGTGAGCCTTAATCTACTGGGTACAATTTCGTGGGGAGTATTTCACTCACGATTTACTGTAAATTGGTGTGTGGAACTGAATTATGTAGAATTTCATGTGCCTTAATTCGTTAAACCTGAATTAGTGGTTCTGATACATCGAAGACCAATTCTATTGTAATGTCACTGGCAAACTCAAACAAGAATAACAGTGGTAGAGGCCCCCAACATGTCTTTTATGGTGGTTTCCATGTTCTCAGGACAAATGGTAGTTGGTTACTTGTCCAGAATCTGATTAGCTTTAAGACTTGGCTTTGGAATCACATCAACGCTGTCTTTGCTTGTATACATTGGTGATAGATATATGCTATAAATTTCATGCCCAATTGTGTGTCGAGTGTTGCTTAGTCTGCATTTATTTTCGGCACGAATTTAATTTTCATGGAACGCTGATTCGGTGCACTCTTTTTCATATAAGTACATACACGGCATGCGTATATCTCTGCTCCCGTTTTGTTCTAGTAAAATGGGAGATTAAGACGCGAGTAGTTTTCAGAATGTGTAAGCCACATGGTCACCTTGAGGAAGGTGTGTTGAATCAGGTGACTTGCTACAGAGAAGAAGATTTTAATTATTCTTAAAATTATTAATGTTTTTATTCTGTCGGTTCATCTTATTAACGGTAAAATAAAATTGTTGTGCCTTTAATTTTCTTAGTTGATGACATTTTAAAAGAGTGTTTAATGCTCCTAAAGATTGCATCCATAACTGTCAAGTATAATTAAATATTGTTTTTCTTAACTGTGGTTGATTTTCCATGAAGATTGCCATTCTCAGTTAAGTTAACTTTGCTTGGAGATTGATTTTCTTAAAGTTTGTTAAGTTTAATGAAGATTGTCTAATTTGCGACAGTTCCTTTTTTTGTTAACACGTCAGGGAATAAAAGAAATTATGTAGCAGAATGTTATTTTATTGGCGTGGCCTTCCCGCTCCCTGTTCCATGCATTGTTTTGTGGCACATAATACTTACAAAAGCTTGACTAACCCAACGATGACATTTTCAGGAGAAGCTCTCCACAGGAATCCCCGCTCACTCTTCTTAGCTCATCTTAATTTCATATCTCATGTAGCTAGTTTTTGCCATTCAGTTATGGAATAATACTTCAAATTCTTCCGGTTTCGTATTCTAACGACTTTTGACGAACACTCTTCACTTCTAGCCAATACTTTATTTCAGACGTAAATGTTTGAAAATTTCTTTCAAATTTCCATGTTAATGTTTGGTACCAACAGCGCTGTCTAAACGAGGCAAGCTTTCCTTGCTTGCCCTATGTACTTCTCATATCATCTTTGGATCAGTCATCTACTCTATCAAACAAAATTTTGATATTAACCCAGGTGAGGCTCACCATTCTACTACTCAACATAATACTCGTTTCATTTTTATTTAACAGTTACTCGCATTCTCTGACAGGTACAACGGCCATTCCTAATGATAAATCGTGTAAGTCTTACTTGCGCTCGGTCAGAATAGTTTTGTGTGTTTTCAGTTTCATTCCACTTCTGAATTTTATTCACGTCCTTCACTGCTTCATAGACGCAAGTTAATATTCCTTAGTGATAAGATGCATGCTGATTTACTCTTTAATTAAGACGAATTTGTCTTTCTTTTCCGTTTTCATTCATTACACCTTTTTTGTTGATAATTTATATTTTTCGTTAGTCTTAACCCTTTCATGGATAAAATTCATTTTTACAATTTTTAAAGTATTAAGGTCATAACAGTTTCTTTTCACTCCCATTATTACATTTTCACCAGCAAAATATTTTTTAAGTTCTCCATTTTTTCACAACAGGAAGTGGGACACACATGTCCCATGAACCAACGCAAGATACCTTTTCTGCTGACTGACTGATTTTCTAAGTTTATTGTTTTTAGCCATAAACAAGATTTTGCAGAGAATAAAAAAACTACAAATTATACATGTATCTAATCTTTTTATTTGTGTACAGCCAGTGTAAAAAATATTAATTACATTTCAGTTTTCATGATACGTGATCAATACTTACAAACCTTTACATGCTATGAAACTTGGAAAAACTTGGTGTGGCACGGAGTGGTACACCACAAGCAGTGCAAACAACTTTTGTTCTCTTCTCTTTAGAGTGTGTGCTGCAGAATCTGCATCGCTTCCTAGTGCCACTGTCTTTCGGTACATGTTTCCCTACGTTCACTAGCCGGACGTCATCTGGCACACTAGACTCATCTCTTTGCTGGGAATAAAGTGGGCATTGACCCTCTCTTTCTATTTCAAACTGTTAAATAACTTTACAAATAATGTCTGCTGGGACACATGTGTCCCACTAATTTTATTTCGATTATAAGATAGTAGAGTCGCTGAGAATTAGATTCCACACTGTATTTGTACTAAAAGATGATTATTAAGTTAATAATAAGATGAATTACTTACGTCAGACATCGCTGGAAAGTGAGAAATGATGAAAACTGAAGAATGACACAAATAAGTGGCGTTGCTGCGGCCATATATACACGCCAGTCAACAAAAATAGTCACCGGTTCTCTATTGCCTTTGCAGTGCAGTCCCGATTTTTTTCTTAGGTTCAGTACAGTCGACCCTAGATGCCAGCACCGTGCAGAGCTGGGTAACATATATCCCGACATTCGAACAGGCGCTCAAAGTTAGTAGGACATACGTATATGACCCATCAACCACGAAAGGGTTATTATTTTAGCGACAGAATTGTGACCATTTAGTTCCACATTACGTTGTCAGAAGGCTTCTTGAAGCTCGTATTTGTAAGAAAAGTATCCTCATTTCTCATTACACTTGTCGGTTTCCTGAAACTAAACAAACATTCCTCCAGCAGCGGATGTATTTTCCCTCATTTCCTTGTGTAATACCCCAAAGGACGTGTACCTATTTCTATGTTGTCACGTCTTCTTCAGTAATGTGATGGTGATTATTTTCGGAAATCAGATTGGCTGATCATAGAGACAACCTTCCACACTAGTGATTCCCAGAGACTATGGTAGCTTCTAAATATATAGTTATTGATTTCATTGAGCTCATATCTTTCAGTGGTGTGTCACACTCTGCTCTGACTACTAATCAGAATCACTTTCTTCGTCTACAATAAATTACTCAATAGTGCAGCACTGCAGCTAGAGTCTCTTCCTTCCGCAATTAACCGCGGGATATCTTGTGCTCGTTCAACTATAATTTACCCAAATTTGTAACCCACATGGACACCCATAGACGAATGCGTACATCATATTTCTGTCTATCTGTGTATTCATTCATCTGTTTTAGCCTGTTTAAAAATCCAGTTATTTTCTAAGTTGTTTAAAAATCCATTTAATTTCTAAGTAACTATATTGTTCAATTTCCGTGTTAGTTTTTTTATAGGCATATTCTGATAGGTTAAATGCTACAATACCTCTCTTGTGGCAACCACTTAATGCCAGAGTAGCACCTCCACCCTAAGTCTCAGTTATTTGTTCCCTGTATTCTAATGTCTGTCTTCCGGTACAGGTTTTGGACATATGAGCTCCCTATAGTACCATGGAAGATTTTCAGTGATGTCGTAATATATGTCCCATCATCCTGTTCCTTCATCTTGTAAAGGTTTCCCATATATTTCTTCCTTCGCCGATGTCATGGGGAAATTACCCACTCCTTATATTATAGCTCCCCATAATTTTGCACGTCCTTCCACAACATCACATCTCAAACCTTTGGTTTCGCTTCAATTTCGGTTTCCACAGTGATTCTGCCTACGACAGTTGTGAGCAAGTGCCTGAAAAGGTTTTGTCACATGATCTATTATGGAATATCTCCGAAGCTGCTAGACCTTATCAGAACTTACTCGCTCTGTACTGTGGAAAGCTGCAAAAAAGACCCAGATTGTGAAAAGCCTTCGATCCTGTACCCAGGAATCTTCATCATAAATCTTATAAAATTTTTTTAAAGCAGGAAACTTAAATTTACAAGAAAGAACGAACAGTTGATGGGACATGAGGACAAACTTCAGTGAAGTAATTTTATTCAAAATATTTGATTTAGGAACTAAAGGCAATAATATCCGCCGTGTCGAAATGGCATATTCAAAGCATTTCTGTATTTCATGCACTGTACACATGTACAAGACTTCACGCAAGTGTGGTGTATTTAGACTCACATAACGATTTTCCAGACGAGTAGGCGTGATGGGAGAGTGGTTTGCTGTTGATTCAAGAAGTGAATGAGAACATCAGTCGCGCCAGAGCTCACTGGAAGCACTGAATTCACCTCTCGCCACCCGCAGGGTTCCCTCGCTTGCTGATGTTCCAGCAACCCAAGCTAAACAGATCCGCCTCGTATGTCAAAACAGTTGTCTTTGTAATCCACCCACTTCCTGACTCTTTATTTCTCGTCCCCCCGCAGTCTAAATAGCGTTTTGATTACGTGCGGCGTTTACCCGGATGATTACTCGCGCATGTGCCATTAGCGATGCTTTCCCTCTGTCTGTGGCTGAACCATTTGTGTCCAGCCCCCTCGACAATTTCATTTTGCCGCTCTAACTCCATGTGGCAATTATGGGGATGGGGGGATGGTGAAACGCGTAGAAGCTATGAAATGTGATACAAGAATTGTGTAACTCGTATCGTTTCCATTTCATTCGGCTACATTTTTTGATTGCATGTTACAATTAGCCCGAATGAAATTATCTGTGAAGAGATCACAGACATCAACAATTTCTGTATTAGACGTACCACCCTGCTGATATATGTAAAGTTGGCAGAAATGTATCGTTAATTACATTATCGTGTACAGCTTATTAAACTGGACCCAGACTATGAGAATTTCCATTTATTTCCTAGATCTTCAAGAGCTTTTCTAAAACACAAAAATTCTCGATCGTACACTGTTGCAGTATTTAAGGTCTGTTTAAAAAAGAAAAATATCGTACGAGAGACTTGAAGACGCATGCACCAAAAATACTTCAATGATATTGCTGAAAGAAAAAGAAGTAAAAAAGTGCTACACGTTGTTTGCTTGTATTAATAATCTACAGTCGACCGCACTCAGGAAACTTTTAAATTTTGCATGCAGTTATTCTTTCCATTCTGCTTTAAACGCTTCAGCAGTACGAAGTTTCTGAAATATTTCATCTCGGAGGTAATTTTTCACAGGATTTGGTAATGAAACCGAAAAATCTGTTTTTCAATTTATGTGATAAGTCAGTTTTACGGAAATGTAGAAATAACGCTTAAATCGTTGCTTATGCATTGAGAGGATAGTATTAATGTAAGATTTTGGCCAATATTATTAACTGAGAAACATTTTCAGTTTTCTTAGATGCAGTAATTAAATTTCTATAGGTAAGTGTGTCGGGGATTCGTAAATGAAAAGCAGATGTGTGTGAATGCTCTTCAGTATTAATGTACTTAAATAATCGGTTTTAGTCGGACAAGGTTATCATCACAGTGTCGTTAACAAATAGATGTATAATGGTGAGCAACTGCGAAAAAGATATCACATTTGTTCAATGCTGTCAAAAACTTTCTAAATATGACATGTATCACTGAAATTGTAACAATACTAAAACATTTGATGTAACCATTAAAAAAGTTTGATTGTGTGTGTGTGTGTGGGTGGGGGGGGGGGGGGATGTGTGCGTGTGTGTGTTTGTGTCTGTGTGTGTACGCGTGCAGGAAAGGCAGAAAATGGGGACGTTCATATGAACAAAACCTAACCATCTGTAACTGACTGTAACTCTGTGTCAGTGATATGTACTATATGAATGACAGGTTTTCATATGTGTGCATGCAGCATTACATTCACAACAGTGATGTACATTCACAACAGTGATGTGCACGTGGCTAAACAATGAATTAGTCTATGTATCAGTTCAGATTAATTTGGACAATTGTAGTAAAACACATCTACATCTTCATGCATACTCTGAAAATTACACTTACACTACATGATCAAATGTATCGGAACACACCAAAAACTTACTTTTTATCTTAGGAGCATTGTGCTGTCACATACAGAGAGCGGTACTCCACATCAGCGACCTCAGTAGTCATTAGACATCGTGAGAGCAGAATGGGGCGCCCCGCGGAACTCACGGACTTCGAACGTGGTCAGGTGATTTTGTGTCACTTGTGTCATGTCTGTATGTGAGATTTCTACACTCGTAAACATTCCTAGGTCCACTGTTTCCGATTTGATAGTAAGGTGAAAACGTGAAGGGACGCTTACTGCACAAAAGCGTAGGCAGACATCCATCAGACCATCACACAGGTATTCCAAACTGCATCAGGACCCACTGCAAGTACTAAGAGTATGAGGCGGGAGGTGAGAAAACGTGGATTTCATGACCGTGCGGCTGCTTATAAGCCACACGTGGATAAACGTCGTGTGGATTGACGAATCACGGTACACAATGTGGCGATCCGATGGCACGGTGTGAGTATGGCGACTGCCCTTTTTTTTATATAGGATGGGGCCCCTCCACGCCCGCACCAACGTGGTGACCAAACCAAAAGTTCTACTGTCACCTCCGTATAACACGTTAGTTTTAGAATGAGGAGTCACAGGATGCAGGCTGTGATGTTATCCATGCGTCTGGGTAAGATTTCTCATTTACATGGTTCATCAGGAGATAGAAGTGGTCGAAAACGATTGAAGGGTAGCGGTTGTAAGGGCAGAGGGAAAAACGTGCCAAGGCAAGCGCCAAGGGAAAAAAACCTCTGCGATAGTAGGACGGGTAGTAAGGGCAGTAGCGGATTGCTAGCTGCGACAGCACATGCAAGGTGTGGTTATGTTAGTGCGAGGTATCGTGCATCGTTACCGTTGTCGTTGCTGGCGCTCGTTCCAGGATCTGCTGCTGCTGCGTCCCTGAAACATTACATTGTCATCATATATTAGTGGGCGATCGGTCATTGATCAGCTCACAGTGTGGGGTGTGTGTGTGGCTGGTTTGCGTGCTGTGTGCAGTACGGTTTCCCTGCGATTGCCGGTATTTCGGCGGGTTAAGCATCTGGGGTTGCCAGTAGTAGCTGTGTTGCAGGGGCTCGCCAGTACTGTCATGTTAGCGTGCTATGAACCATAGATGTTCAGTTTCGTGCTAATAGTGTTTTTGGTCTATTATGTTTCCGTCTATGGTTGTGGTCGTAGTTACCCAGAGAAAGGATAAACGGGTTACGCGAGTGTCTCGTGTTTCTGTATAGTCGTGTGGAGAGTTTTTGGAATACCTGCAAGATGGTATCTAGCCGATATTCCCGGTGAAGGTCCGCGGTGCGCGTGTAGCGCGGAGCGTTGCTTATGATTCTGAGTACTTTGTTCTGTATGAGCTGCAGACAGCGCACACGTGTGGGCGCAGCGTATCCCCAAACGGGAGCAGCATACGTCATCAGAGGTGTACATGGACTTGGACACCCTCCTATTCAGTGTGCTACGCCTGTTAAGCAGAGGGTAGAGGGCGACTGCCCGTTGAACCTCAGCTGCACGCGTGTTTAGTGCCAACAGAACATTTCGGAGGCGGTGGTGTTATAGTGTTGACGTGTTTTCCATGGAAGGGTCTTGCACCTCTTCTTGTTTTGCGTGGCACTATCACAGCACAGGCCTACACTGATGTTTTAAACACCTTCTTGCTTCCCAATTTTGAAGATCAATTTGGGGATGGCGATTGCATCTTTCAACACGATCGAGCATAAAATGCTTACGCGACATTAACACCCCTGTAATGGATTGGCCTACACAGAGTCCTGACCTGAATTCTGTAGAACACCTTTTTGATGTTTTAGAACGTCGACCTCGTGCCAGACCTCACCGACCGACATCGATACCTCTCCTCAGTGAAGCAGTCCGTGAAGAATAGGCTGGCATTATCCAAGAAACCTTCCAACACCTGGTTGAACGTATGTCTGCGAGAGTGGAAGCTGTCATCAAGGCTAAGGATGGGCGAAAACCATACTGAGTTCGAGCATTACCGATGGAGGGCGCCACGAACTTGTAAGATATTTTCAGGCAGGTGTCCGGATACTTTTCACCACATAGTTTAAGTGCCTGGAAATGGGTCCAACAAACCACCTTCACAATAATTCTCTAGTATTCCAATTACGAGCAGCAAGCGGAAAAAATGAAAACCTAAATAGGTCCATGGGAGCTCCGATTTCCATTATTTTTTTAGGATGATAGTTTCTTCCTGTGTAGCTCGATGTCAACAAACTAGTTTCGCATTCGGAGGAGAAATGTGATGATTAAAATGTCTTGAGAAGATCCCGCCGCAACCCCAGAAATGGATCTACATCTACATCTACATCCATACTCCGCAAGCCACCTGACGGTGTGTGGCGGAGGGTACCTTGAGTACCTCTATCGGTTCTCCCTTCTATTCCAGTCTCGTATTGTACGTGGAAAGAAGGATTGTCGGTATGCTTCTCTTTGGGCTCTAATCTCTCTGATTTTATCCTCATGGTCTCTTCGCGAGATATACGTAGGAGGGAGCAATATACTGCTTGACTTTTCGGTGAAGGTATGTTCTCGAAACTTTAACAAAATCCCGTACCGATCTACTGAGCATCTCTCCTGAAGAGTCTTCCACTCGAGTTTATCTACCATCTCCGTAACGCTTTCGCAATTACTAAATGATCCTGTAACGAAGCGCGCTGCTCTCCGTTGGATCTTCTCTATCTCTTCTATCAACCCTACCTGGTGCGGATCCCACACTGTTGAGCAGTATTCAAGCAGTGGGCGAACAAGCGTACTGTAACATACTTCCTTTGTTGTCGGATTACATTTCCTTAGGATTCTTCCAATGAATTTCTGTCTGGCATCTGCTTTACCGACGATCAACTTTATATGAGCATTCCATTTTAAATCAATCACTCCTAATGCGTACTCCCAGATAATTTATGGAATTAACTGCTTCCAGTTGCTGACCTGCTATTTTGTAGCTAAATGATAAGGGACCTATCTTTATATGTATTCGCATCACATTACACTTGTCTATCTGTGTTAATGATGTCCACTGCTAATCCTGTGTTATATCAGTGACACTCTCGGCCCTGCTTCTCGATTCTACAAAAGTGCTCCTCTTCTTTAAACTTTCTCAATGTTCTCCGTAAGTCCAATCTGGTAAGGTTGTCACACAGTGCAGCAGTACTCTAAAAGCGGAAGATCTTTTGCATCTTCTAAGCGTTCTGTCAATAAATCGCAGTCTTCCGTTCTTCTTCCCCAGATCATTTGCTGTGTGTTCTTTCTGATTTATGTTGTTCGTAAATGTAATTCCTAGATATTTGGTTGAATTTGCGGGATTCATATTTCATTGGTTTCTCCTGTAGCCCCATTTAGTGTATTCCTTTTAGCACTCATTTGGATTACCTCACACTTGTTATTACTACGGATTAATTGCCAAGTTTCCCACCATAATAACGACTTTTCTAAATTGTTTTGCAATTTGTTTTGATTTTCTGATGACGTACTAGACGATAAACGTCAGTATCATCCGCAAACAACCTAAGACGGCAGCTCAGTTTGTCTCCAAAATCGTTTAATTTGACACGGAATAGCAGAGGGCCTTTAAAACTACCTTGGGGAACGCCAGAAATCACTTCTGTTTTACTCGATGACGAACTGTTACCTCCTTGACAGAAAATCACGAACCCAATCGCATAACTGAGACGATTTTCTACAAGCACGCAGTACCATACAAGACAATCGTGAGACACGGTGTCAGAAGCGTGATGTTCCCTAAATCTGTGTACACTGTCAACAGACCGTTCCCTGCAGTTTTATTCATAATCTTCGAACTCAACATATGTTTCAAAATCCCGCTGCATATCGACGATAATGACATACGCCTGCGATTTAGTGGATTCCTAGTATTGCCATTCTTGAATAATGGTGTGACCTGTGCAACGTTCCAGTCTTCGGATACGGATCTTCCGACGAGCGAGCGGTTGAATGTGATTTTTTAGTATCGAGCTATCGAATCAGCATACGCTGAAAGGAATAAAAGTGGTGTACAGTCTGGACCGGAAAACTTGTGTTTGTTAAGTGATTTAAGTTGCCTGACTGCTCTATATTCTAGGATGTATACTTCTAAGTCATTCATGTAGGCAACTGCTCTTGATTCGAATGCTAGAATATTTACTTCGTCTTCTTTGATGAAGGAATTTCGGAACGCTGTGTTTAATAATTCTGTTCTAGGAACACTGTCATCCATAGTATTTCTATTCCTATTGCGCAGAGAAGGCATGGATTTTGTCTTGCCACTAGCATACTTTAAAAACTACAAGAATCTGTTTGGATTTTCTGCCAGGTTTTCGAGCAAAGTTTAGTGGTGGAAACTATTGTAAGTATCTGCCACTGAGGTCCACGCAAAATTTCGAGCTTCTGCAAAATATAACCAGTTTTGGGAATTTTGAGTTCTTTTAAATTTGGCATGCTTGATTCATTGTTTCTGCAACAGTGTTCTGTTACGTTTTGTGTACCAGGGGGATCAGCTCAGTCATTTGTTAAGGTATATACGTAGGTTGGAACTTAAATAGTGGCAACACTGCTGTGGAGACACTATGTAATGGAATCTACTATTCTCGCTGATGGCACACGTTGTTGAGATGCCTACCTTACCTCCGAGCAAATGGACTCAAGACTCAGTTGGCCAGGGGTCGTACAGCACGACAGTGACATAAAGGTCTTCAAGAAGAGTGAGGAGAATCGCCATTGCTGTACAGAACAGTGTCACTTTGGGTAAAAGCCTTCAACGGAGGTCGGCAGACTGTGGCAGGCATGCACCGGGCAGCGTGAGGATGCTGTTGCCTGTTATATTAGCGCATGTTATATACTACACGAACACTCTAATAAGCTCATCGTGAGCTCTGTTCTTAATTTTTTTCTTTCGTTTTCCCCGTCTCATATCTTCAAGAATGTGAGAGACATTTTTTCCCTTTCGCACTGCCTTCTTCTAAGACGTGCCGAGCTACAAGATCTGGATGGAGATTGACCTGTTTCAGATTGAGGAAGAAAGCGTGAGATTTAAACTCTCCGTATTTTTTGCAGTCAAGGGCTTGGACATTTACCAGTGATTTCACAGAGCTGCCGTGAAACAGTTAAGAATATTTAACACACCGGCAATTCCGTTTAATAATATTTCTTGTTCAACCAATGGCTAATGTTACTGTAAAGTGCTGAAAAGGAATCCGTTAAATTTAAGTTACACGATAAATCCGTCAAATATAAACGCGTAACTTCAACTAAATACACTACTGGCCATTAAAAATTCTACACCAAAAAGAAAGGCAGATGATAAACGGGTATTCATTGGACAAATATATTATATTAGAACTGGCATGTGATAACACTTTAACGCAAATTGGGTGCATAGATCCGGAGAAATCAGTACCCAGAACAACCACCTCTGGCCGTAAAAACCGCCTTGATACAGCTGGGTATTGAGTGAAACAGAGCTTGGATGCCGTGTACAGGTACAGCTGCCCATGCAGCTTCAACACGATACCACAGTTCATCAATAGTAGTGACTGGCGTGTTGTGTGGAGCCAGTTGCTCGGCCACCATTGATCAGACGTTTTCAATTGATGAGGGATCAGGAGAATGTGCTCGCCAGTGCAGCAGTAGAACTTATTCTGTATCCCGAAAGGCCCGTACAGGCCCTGCAAAATGCGGTCGTGCATTTTCCAGCTGAATTCTTGGGTAGAGCCACGGGTCGTAACACATCTGAAATGTAACGTGCATTGTTCAACGTGCCGTCAGTGCGAACAAGAGGTGACCGAGACGTGTAACCAATGGCACCCCATACCATCACGCCGGGTGATACGCCAGTACGGCGATGACGAATACACGCTTCCAATGTGCGTTCACCGCGATGTCGCCAAACACGGATGCGACCATCATGATGCTGTAAATAGAATCTGGATTCATCCGAAAAAATGACGTTTGGCCATTTGTGCACCCAGGTTCGTCGTTGAGTACACCATCGCAGGCGATCCTGTCTGTGATGCAACATGAAGCGTAACCGCAACCATGGTCTCCGAGCTGATAGCCCATCCTGCTGCAAACGTAGTCGAACTGTTCGTGCTGATGGTTGTTGTCTTGCAAACGTCCCCATCTGTTGACTCAGGGATCGAGACGTGGCTGCACGAACAGTTATAGCCATGCGGATAAGATGTCTTTCATCTCGACTGCTAGTGATACGAGGTCGTTGGGATCCAGCACGGTGTTCCGTATTACCCTCCTGAACCCACCGATTCCATATTCTGCTAACATTCATTACATTTTGACCTACACGAGCAGAAATGTCGTGATACGATTAACCGCAATCGCGATAGGCTACAATCTGACCTTTATCAAAGTCGGTAACGTGATGGTACCCATTTCTCCTCCTTAGACGGGGCATCACAACATAGTTTCACCAGGCAACGCCGGTCAACTGCTGTTTGGGTATGAGAAATCTGTTGGAAACTTTCCTCATGTCAGCACGTTGTAGGTGTCGCCATCGGCGCCAATCTTGTCAATGCTCTGAATAGGTAATCATTTGCATATGGCAGCATCTTCTTCCTGTTGGTTAAATTTCGCGTCTGTAGCACGTCATCTTCGTGGTGTAGCAATTTTAATGTTTTTGGGGAAGGAGCCCAGACAGCGATATCATCGGTCTCATCGGATTAGGGAAGGACGGGGAAGGAAGTCGGCCGTGCCCTTCGAAAGGAACCATCCCGGCATTTGCCTGGAGCGATTTAGGGAAATCACGGTAAACCTAAATCAGGATGGCCGTACGCGGGATTGAACCCTCGTCCTCCCGAATGCGAGTCCAGTGTCTAACCACTGCGCCACCTCACTCGGCCGCAATTTTAATGTCCAGTAGTGTACACAAGGAATTAATTTCACGAACAACTGAAAATTGAAATAACACATAAAAAACGTTGTGGGGATCGCAACCCAGACTGATTCTTATTAGCAGAACACTTCGAAAATGCAACACATCTACTAAAGAGACAGCGTACTCTACGCTCGTCCGTCTTCCCTCGGAGTACTGCTCCGCGGTCTGGTGCCCTTACCGCATAATATTAATGGAGTACGTCTAAAAATTTCAAAGAAGAGCACGACTTTTGTAATGTCGCGAAATAGCGAACAGAGTGTCACTGACATGATACAGGGTTTGGGGTGGACATCATTAAAAATAGGGGTTATTCGTTGAGGCGGAATCTTCTCACGAAATTTCATTCACCAGTTTTCACCTCCGAATGTGAAAATATTTTGTGGACGCCGACAACATAGGGAGAAACTCTCATCATTATAAAATAGGGGAAATCACAACTCGCACGGAAAGTTGTAGGTGTTCGTTTTCTCCGTGATCTGTTAGAGATCGGATAATAGAGAATTATTGTGAAGGTCGTCCGATGAACCATGTGACAAGCACGTGAGGGGGAGGGGGGGAGGTGGGGGTAGGACGTCAAACGGGCCGACTTGGAGCAGGAGAGGCACCAAAGGACATTTTAATTTCCACTATTCATACTTTTACAAATAAATTCATAAAACTTTGTTAGCATGACCAGGAAGGATTCAAAATTCACGCTCATAGCAGTGGAAGTTCGAAAACATAACGAAACAATTTACTTTACATGTGAAATTTCATCACTTTTTTCACTTATTAATGGCAGCATTTGTTGCTGTAGGTACATTTTACTTCATAAGTCAGAGAGATTATTCGATGAATTTTGCACAGCATACAAACCATACTTAAAGGTGTATAACACTCTAGAATTTTCCAAATCTATTAAAAACTGTGGTAAAACTAGAGTTAAGTAACTATAAAATTTGTGTTTTTTATGAACATGTTGTTTACAATATAACACCTTATTCGTTTTTTCATAAATTAAAAACATTCTAGAGTTTCGTACACCTATAAATATGGTATGTATGCTGTGCACAATTCATCGAAGAACCTCTCTAACTTATGAAAAAAATTGTAACTATAGCAACAAATGCAGCCATAAGTAAGTGAAAAAAATGATGAAATTTTACATGTAAAAAAAATTATTTTGTTATATTTTCGAACTTCCACTGAAATGAGTGTGAATCCTGAATCCGTCGTGGTGATGCTGACAAAGTTTTATGACTTTATTTGTAAAAGTATAGACACTGGAAATTAAAATGTCCTGTGATGCCTCTCCTGCTCCAAGTCGGCCTGTTTGACACCCTACCCCCCTTATGTGTGATTTGCAGAGTTCCAATGGTTCACATGGCTCTGACCACTAAGGGACTTAACTTCTAAGGTCATCAGTCCCTTAGAACTTAGAACTACTTAAACCTAACTAACCTAAGGACATCACACACATCCATGCCCGAGGCAGGATTCGAATCTGCGACCTTAGCGGTTGCGCGGTTTCAGACTGAAGCGCCTATAATCGCTCGCCCACTCCAGCTGGCATTTGCAGAGTATCCAAGTAGATGCAGACGAAGAAGGGTTCTTTCATATGGATCGATTTAATAAATCGTAGCTTGGTTTCCAGACTATATTCTTTTAATTGCATACTTCAGTGGAAAAGTTGAAAAGCAACCGCCAAGAGTATTTGATTTATCCCAGAAGCACTTACCACAGTCGTACTGCGATTTCGTTTACAACAAGTATGTACATTTTCTTAACTTCCGGTCTTGAAGAGCAGTAGAAATATCGTTAAAAGTAAATCAGTTCTCGATATGTTTTTTCAGGCTAAATTTAGAAAGTGATGTTGTTACGAAAAATATTAAAATCCGTTGATGCGACTGTTACTCTGAAGAATCTGCCCCGTTCGTATTCAGCGCAGTTTCCTTGCAGCCCACAAATATTTTGTGGCCGCCAGTGAGCGAACAGCTGTCGCGGGAAAGCCTGAGCTGTCGAATAATCATTGTGGCAGGTCCTTTCTCTCCAGGGGGTGAGGCAGTGTGTGGCGGGGCGGAAGGGAGACGAGAGAGGGGGAGGAGCCGAACCCGCTCTCTATTGAATGAGACGCGCCTGCCGCAGTGAATTACATAAAAAGCCGCCAGCCTCCTGCAGCGAGATCTGCAGACAGCACGTGGTTCTCAGGAAAACTCCAAGAGCTGCAGGACCATCTAGGCCGCGGAGGAAATTTATAGGCGGTAGGATTACACGAGGAGGCGGGGTGAGATCTCGTTTATTTCTGTCAGGATCACCGGCAGCTGCCAGAACGCATTTGTATGATAGGGGACATCGCTACTCTTTATCTTACGAAGTTACGTAAATAGGCCTTGGAGCGTGTATCCGCCTGTACTGCAGCCTTTTAGACGCAAGTTGTCGTTCTCAATAGCAGACTTTAGTCTCATGTTTGGCCTAAATGCACGCGCACTTTATCAAGATCTGCAAGATCGAAATGTACTTAAATTTCAGTTTCATAATGATGGTAAGACCTTTGAAATCATACACAGTGAAGACTAACAACGAGAACGGAAGGAAATTTACATGTTTCTGTTTTTACACACTTTGTATCTTAATTAATAATTTTGGGAGGTAACGGATTTCCCTTCATTGGAGGCACTACCACATCTGTAAGAAAAAGTACAAAAGCTATACCTTGATTCTATCAATGAAGATGTTATATCAACATAATTTAAAACCCTATGCTATAGTATAAAAGCCGCGCGGGATTAGCCAAGCGGTCTAAGGGGCTGCAGTCATGGACTGTGCGGTTGGTCCCGGCAGAGGTTCTAGTCCTCCCTCGGGCATTAGTGTGTGTGTGTTTGTACTTAGGATAATTTAGGTTAAGTAGTGTGTACGCTCAGGGACTGATAACCTCAGCAGTTAAGTCCCACAAGATTTCACACACATTTGGACACTTTTATAGTATAAAACTGTTTATAGGCCGTCATTGTATCCATAGGCTTACACTTATAACACCTTACTACCTGAATTACTTATTTGTTATTCTAGTTAGCTTATGAACACTACACTAATTCCTCCCGTCCCACAAGATTAATGGCGCAAAAGCATCACCCTGAAGGTGACATGCGTTTGCTAACCAATACTCCACTTTAACTGCCTTTACATATAAAAGATGTTAATTAAAATAACTGGCTGTTAGATTCTTTGAACACGAGAGAAACTAGAGATAAAGGAAGACAAATTCAACCACTGATGATCTTCTAACAGAAAATGACTCATATAATGAAGAATGTTTTACATTCTTTTTAGAAAAGCACTTGATTAACCAGCTACAAATATTGTATTTCGACAAATTTACACTTACGTGACAAACGTTATCGGACTGCGAAATGCAGATAAACAGATGGCAGTAGAACGGCGTAAAGGCGCGCTGAGTGGCCGCGTGGTTTGAGGTGCCATGTCACAGATTACGTGGTCTCTCCCGCCGGTGGTTCGAGGCCTCCCTCGGGCATGTGTTTGTCTGTGTGTGTGTTTCTTAGCATAAGTTAGTTTAAGTAGTATGTGAGTCTAGGGATCGATAACCTTAGCAGATTGGTCCCTAAGGAATTCATAAATATTGGAACTGCGTAAACAAGGTACAAAAGGCAAGTGAATTTGGAGTGCTGTCATATGTACTAAACTGACTGATGTGAAGAGGTTTTCGACGCGACTAGGGTCGCACGACCGGAATTAATGGACTATGAACGAGGAAAGGCAGTTGGAGTTAGACGCATGGACCATTCCATTCCTGTAATCGTTGGGGAATTCGGTATTCTGAGACCCACACTGTTAAGAAAAATGGTTCAAATGGCTCTGAGCACTATGGGGCTCAACATCTTAGGTCATCAGTCCCCTAGAACTTAGAACTATTTAAACCTGACCAACCTAAGGACATCACACACATCCGTGCCCGAGGCAGGATTCGAACCTGCGACCGTAGCAGTCCCGCGGTTCCGGACTGCAGCGCCTAGAACCGCACGACCACCGCGGCCGGCTACACTGTTAAAGAGAGTGACGAGAGTACCAGCGCTAACAGACAAGCCACACTCCGCAGAAATCAATGTGGAACTTATACGACAAACTTATCAGTTAGGACAGTGCCGCGTTAATGAACTGTAGCAGCAGACGACCATCGCCTGTGACTTTACAAACAGCACGACGTCGCCTATAGCTACTCACCTGGGCTGGTGAACATAGAGGTTAGACCATATCGATTGGACCCCAGACGATTGGAAAACCATGGCCTCGTCGCATGAGTATATGTATTGCGAATACATAGAAAGAGGGATCCATTATTGTATGATTATATGATAGCGGAACAAACACTGGTAGCAGGTACTTCAGTAAAATACACTCCTGGAAATTGAAATAAGAACACCGTGAATTCATTGTCCCAGGAAGGGGAAACTTTATTGACACATTCCTGGGATCAGATACATCACATGATCACAATGACAGAACCACAGGCACATAGACACAGGCAACAGAGCATGCACAATGTCGGCACTAGTACAGTGTATATCCACCTTTCGCAGCAATGCAGGCTGCTATTCTCCCATGGAGACGATCGTAGAGATGCTGGATGTAGTCCTGTGGAACGGCGTGCCATGCCACTTCCACCTGGCGCCTCAGTTGGACCAGCGTTCGTGCTGGACGTGCAGACCGCGTGATACGACGCTTCATCCAGTCCCAAACATGCTCAATGGGGGACAGATCCGGAGACCTTGCTGGCCAGGGTAGTTGACTTACACCTTCTAGAGCACGTTGGGTGGCACGGGATACATGCGGACGTGCATTGTCCTGTTGGAACAGCAAGTTCCCTTGCCGGTCTAGGAATGGTAGAACGATGGGTTCGATGACGGTTTGGATGTACCGTGCACTATTCAGTGTCCCCTCGACGATCACCAGAGGTGTACGGCCAGTGTAGGAGATCGCTCCCCACACCATGATGCCGGGTGTTGGCCCTGTGTGTCTCGGTCGTATGCAGTCCTGATTGTGGCGCTCACCTGCACGGCGCCAAACACGCATACGACCATCATTGGCACCAAGGCAGTAGCGACTCTCATCGCTGAAGACGACACGTCTCCATTCGTCCCTCCATTCACGCCTGTCGCGACACCACTGGAGGCGGGCTCCACGATGTTGGGGCGTGAGCTGAAGACGGCCTAACGATGTGCGGGACCATAGCCCAGCTTCATGGAGAAGGTTGCGAATGGTCCTCGCCGATACCCCAGGAGCAACAGTGTCCCTAATTTGCTGGGAAGTGGCGGTGCGGTCCCCTACGGCACTGCGTAGGATCCTACGGTCTTGGCGTGCATCCGTGCGTCGCTGCGGTCCGGTCCCAGGTCGACAGGCACGTGCACCTTCCGCCGACCACTGGCGACAACATCGATGTACTGTGGAGACCTCACGCCCCACGTGTTGAGTAATTCGGCGGTACGTCCACCCGGCCTCCCGCATGCCCACTATACGCCCTCGCTCAAAGTCCGTCAACTGCACATACGGTTCACGTCCACGCTGTCGCGGCATGCTACCAGTGTTAAAGACTGCGATGGAGCTCCGTATGCCACGGCAAACTGGCTGACACTGACGGCGGCGGTGCACAAATGCTGCGCAGCTAGTGCCATTCGACGGCCAACACCGCGGTTCCTGGTGTGTCCGCTGTGCCGTGCGTGTGATCATTGCTTGTACAGCCCTCTCGCAGTGTCCGGAGCAAGTATGGTGGGTCTGACACACCGGTGTCAATGTGTTCTTTTTTCCATTTCCAGGAGTGTATGTGAGAGGATGCGTACGGAACGATTTGAAGTGGAATGACCATATAAAATTAGTAGTTGGTAAGGCGGGTGCCAGGTTGAGATTCATTGGGAGAGTTCTTAGAATGTAGTCTATCAACAAAGGAGGTAGCTTACAAGACACTCGTTCGACCTATACTTGAGTACTGCTCATCAGTGTGGGATGCGTTGGGTCGGGTTGAGAGAAGAGATAGAGAAGATCCAATGAAGAGCGGCGCGTTTTGGCACGGGGTTATTTGGTAAGCGTGATAGCGTTACGGAGATGTTTAGCAAACTCAAGTGGCAGACTCTGCAACAGAGGCGCTCTGCATCGCGGTGTAGCTTGCTGTCAGGTTTCGAGAGGGTGCGTTTCTGGATGAGGTATCGAATATATTGCTTCTCCCTACTTATACCTCCCGAGCAGTTCACGAATGTAAAATTAGAGAGATTCGAGAGCGCACGGAGGTTTTCCGGCAGTCGTTCTTCACTGGGACAGGAAAGGGAGATAATGACAGTGGCAGGTAAAGTGCCATCCGCCACACACTATTTGGTGGCTTGCTGAGTATAAATGTAGATGTAAATGTAGAGTCAAGTCTTTTGTTGACATACACCCGTGGTGTATTAGTCTGCTGTCGGCATTGGTGAGGCGTGCGCGCCTTGTTTGCGACTCGCCAGTTGTGTTGCTTGACAGCGAGCCCGCATTTGTTTACTTCTGCGTTGTCACTAGTCTTCGTGTCCGAATTCGTCGTCTACGCTGGTGTTTTCCTGTCGACAGGCCGCGATTAATTTAGCATTTCCTTTCAATCATGAACGACCAAATGCGTATGAAGCTGAAAGTTTTATACGGATCGAAAACTGTCTCCCTCCACGAGATGTCCTCGGAATTTACTTTCGACCATTCGTACCGCTGTGTAAGTAAGTCTGACGAATGACGAGCTATGCTCTTACGTTGTGGGGCACCATGCTAACGGTCTCAATTTCCGATACTCCGACGGCCATATTGTTGCTGTCGTGATTGATCGCGCTGGTTTTGGCCTTGGAACGTTGAGCGTTTCCGAACTTCAGTCTGAGATGCCGTCGAATGTAGCGATGGCAGCCTTTAAACCTCATGGGAACATCATGTAGCTGAAACGTGGAAGACGTAGAAAACATATATTGTCTCCAGTGGTGTCCGTCAGATAAAAATTGACCAGCGGGAGCACGTGCCATACTACTCGGTAATTGCCGGCTGCAGGGCTATCGTCATGTATGATGGCCAGGTGAAAACTTGCTCAGGTTGTGGCCAGGAGGGCCATGTCCGTTCCGGGTGTCCGACGTAGACTGGTTGATACAGTGATCGGATACGTCGCTCTCACTGCAGCGTCTGCTAGCGTTCGTGGCGGGGCTGCCTTCTGTGCCCACTATGACTCAGTCGGTCAGTCTGCACCGGTATCGACATCTCTCGGCAACAAGATGGACGTTTTGCCTGTCTCTCCTACGCTACCTCCAGTCAGCATCCACTCATGGATGGTGGCCTTCGCCTCCCCCCCCCCCCTCCCTATATCTGATGCAATGTTGCTCCCTTTCTGTACCTGACGTCACCTGTCCTCTGAACCGCCCCAGTGCAACGAGGACCTAACGGGGAGTTTCCTGTCCCTTCTGCGTGTTCAAATAGACCGTCCTCCCGGCAATGGCAGCTTTTCAAATGTATCGCCTAACAATAGTCAATGTCAATACCATTCACGTACTCTTTATTCCGTGAAATGCTGTATGCTGCTGATGTTGACTTTGCGTTTCTTCGCTCCCTGAACTACACATACTTGTAGTGGGGTGGCGGTCCTCTTATACAGTTGCCTATTTCCCTGATACAGGAGGTATGATTCTAAGGTTTAGTGGCGTCAGGATCAGCAACGTCTGTGCAGATCTGGTAAGGGTCACCACCGTGAACGTTCTTCTCAGAGAGGATCACGCCTTGGTCGTCAGGATGCATTTAGCATGGGAAGCGATTTCAGCTGCATCCAGGCACCCTCCTTGCGCGGCGCTAGCACAATTCTCCAGCACCTCAACTTTGTGGACCCTTGGCAGCATGTTCTTGGCGATCGTCTGGGATTTACGCATTTTGCTAGCCATTCTTCCATCCTCCTCGATCATCTTTATATCCTCCGCGATATTGTCACAGAGCTGCAACCTGCTGAAGCACGACCCCTTGCGTTCTCTGATCAAGTCGCATATATCTGCGCCTTATGTATCCGCCACGGCTGGGGACCGTGGATACTAAACACGATCCATCGTACTTTTTCCGGTTGCCGGAAGCTGAACGAGCTCAAGTGGTCAGCTTGTGGTCGATTCTGTTACGCATATCGGTCTGCCGTGTCATGGTGGGTGCTGGCGCAAAGTCGGCCCTCCACAAGGCCTTGATTGGTAGCGGAAGGGAGACCGCGGTGTGGCGGTGATGAAACTAGGTTTTCTACTTCATCATTTGGCAGTAATGTACTGTGATGCCGTATAGGTCACAGGGCCAGGGTTCAAATGGCTCTGAGCACTATGGGACTTAACATCTTAGGTCATCGGTCTCCTAGAACTTAGAACTTCTTAAACCTAACTAACCTAAGGACATCACACACATCCATGCCCGAGACAGGATTCGAACCTGCGACCGTAGCAGTCCCGTGGTTCCGGACTGCAGCGCCTAGAACCGCATGGCCACCGCGGACAGGGCCAGGGAATGGTGGATCGTGTCAAGGCACAGCTCATACATCCCTCTGTCACCGTCACCTGGAATGACCTATGGTCAGGCAGCGCACACCCGACGCGTTAACACAGGAGCGTCCATGTATGTACGAGTCATAGCGGAACCGTGCCACCGTCGGAGGACTTTCATTAATGTTCTTAAGACTGATGATGGGCGGCGAATAGATACCCAACACTACATAGGATCTCCTCTCCATGCATAAAATGTTACGCTGCACTCTGTACAACGTCAGCACGTTGACAACATTATGGCGTCAATACGTTTACATTTAACAATACGGCGGTCTACCGACTCTCCTTGGACTCTGTTTCTCTGGATGCAGTAATACGTCTGCTTGCTGACGTCACGGAGGGCGAAGCCCATGATGATATCCAGGTCGCCTGGCCCTAGCGGCCTTCCACTGGAGGTTCATCGGACATTTCGTCCCCCTGTAGCGCAGATGTGGACGAAAATTTGTCGTGACCTTGTAAGTAGGCTGCTTAGGTTTTTATGTTAATAACGCCATGTAGCGCTCTGTATGAAAATCACTGACTGTGCTGTGTGCAGTCTGTGGCAGGTTTGCATTGTTGGAATTTGCTATTGCAGTGTTGGGCAGTTGGCTGTTAACAGCGCGTAGCGTTGCGCAGTTGGAGGTGAGCCGCCAGCAGTGGTGGATGTGGGGAGAGAAATGGCAGAATTTTAAGACATGACGGTCTGGACGTGTGTCCGCCAGAAAGAGTAAATTTGTAATACTGGATGTCATGAATTGAAGACTATTAAGGTAAATACATTGTTTGTTCTCTACCAAAATGTTTCATTAGCTAACTATGTCTATCAGTAGTTAGTGCCTTCAGTAGTTTGAATCTTTTATGTAGCTGGAGGTAGTGGCGCTCGCTGTATTGCAGTAGTTCGAGTAACGAAAATTTTTGTGAGCAAAGTGATTTTTGAAAGGTATAGGTTAAAGTTAGTCAGGGCCATCCTTCTTTAGGGATTATTGAAAGTCCGATTGCGTTGCGTTAAACATATTGTGTGTCAGTTTAGTGTTGATCAGAATAGGTAAAGAGCGAAATGTTTGAGTACGTTCAGTTTTGCTCATCTGTTGGAAAATCAAATACCGTAAGAGTTTTATCAGCACAGTAATTCATAAATATTTCTAAGGGGACGTTTCAACCTTACATCGCCCGTCATTCAGGTCCCACACGGTCTCCTCGACGATACCCACATTCTCATCTACAAGCCTCAGGGTACCTCACGGACATTTGATTACGGCTCGCTCAATAGCGATACAAAGGTCTTTACGCGGCTGTTGGTTGCCCGGCTTAAACGGATAGCCGGCCAGTGTGGGCACGCGGTTGTAGGCGCTACAGTCTGGAACCGCGCGACCTCTACGGCCGCAGGTTCGAATCCTGCCTCGGGCATGGATGTGTGTGACGTCCTTAGGTTAGTTAGGTTTAAGTAGTTCTAAGTTCTAGGGGACTGATGACCTCAACAGTTAAGTCCCATAGTGCTCAGAGCCATGTGTGCTTAAACGGATAACTCGGTACGTGGTTTCCCCCGTTCAAACTTCCTTGGTAGTTGCCAATAACATCCGCGGTGCCCTTCGTCGTTATCGAAACATAAACTCTTCCTCACGTTCTCGTGTGCCTGGAGTCTTGCCAGCTTTTGTCTTCAGCCAAGCGTTCGATTGTTTCGATCACGCTTACCTGGAAGGGGTGCTCCGCAAACAGGGGATACCATAGACGGCGTAATGCCTCCCCTCAGCGGATCTACATCCCGTGTTCACTACAATGGCCGACTCACTTTTCCCACTTTCATACACCGTTAGGTTAGAGAGCCTGTATAGGTAGAGAGTGGCCAACCGGACAATACAGCGGCCATTTTACTGACAAACTTCGGGCGGGACTTTCGAATGGCCAGTAGTGGAGTAGTGGAGTACACACTCACCGAATCAAAAACACAGTATGGCGAAATCATTCGTTAAATGCCTTTCTTTACAGCTATAATATGATCATAGTAGCCTACTACGTACAGCACAGGAACATTTGATACAGTGGCTGTAAAAATTATTCGTTACGTGCATTTATCTATCTGCTTTAAAGTTCGTATACTGGTCATACTGCAATGAAAGTAACGTAAATAAAATAATAAAGTGTATAGCATTTGTTTTGTATCGGAAGTGCACAACGCTAAAGATTTAACGTACCTGTATTACGTCAGATGAATGAAAGCAGTTGTTTACTTGTGACATGCAAAAAATTGAGAGACGTATTAGTACTTCTTGCCACCTCTTCAAACTTTTTGCATGTCACAAGTAAACAACTGCATACGACTTTCTCTCATATATATATATGCCCCTCGTAGATAACGAACCAAATAGATTACAAAAATCAGGTAATGTTAAATGTAGGCTACTGTAATAAAGACCAAATGTAACAAGAAAACTACCGTATCTCTTCTACCCCACAGTAAGTAGGAGTATTAAAACTGTCTCAAGAGTACCTACAATTATTTACTACGAATAATGTTTCAGCAACCACGACAACTGCGGGAAACGTGCTTACAAATTGCCTGCGTCAACAGTCAGGCAATAATACTCAAAACAATATAATGTCTAGTGTTCTGATTCGGAACGAAATAACGTTTGACGCCATAAAGTCGAATGACCATGGCACAACAATTACAGGAACGTTCCGTTTCCAGCAAGGACTGTCAGATATTGGCTTCAGAGAAGCTTGTGGTGCTACCGGTATGCACAATCTGTTAAAAAAATAAGAGCTTGAAAATGCAGTAAATTGTAATAGGTCTACCTGTTTTGCGTACTAAAAACGATATACAACTAAATCGAACATGCATGCACAACGAATAACAAGTCTCTCAATAATTCAGATACCTTTTAATCGTTTCTGTAAGTCCTCTGAACTTCAATTCAACTCAAAAGCACGGCGAACATAGGAAGCGCGAGAGACGTTTGGCAGAAAAATGGCGCCAAAGCTAACCAACCAATCACGGGTAACTTCACCTATGGCCACTCTCTCTGCATACAGGCTCTCTACGTTAGGTGCGATAAGGCTGCCCCCTCTGCTTTCGCCATGGAACCGTTGCTCTGCGGTCTCCTGGCTGGGCTGTCTCTCGCTGGGCATGTATTCAGCTGCAATGCTTATGTGGACGATCCCGTAATCGGCAGTGACCCATAATTAAGCACACTTCCTACGTCATGTAATACATATCGCGCACATCACATTCTTTTGTCTCACACACGTAAAACCAGAAGTCGTACTCAATCGTATGCTGCAGGCAGCAGCACTGAGATTATATTACGGTGGAGTACCGACTTCTGGTTTTATGTTTGTGATTTAAAAGAGTGTGATGGGTACTATTTGCAATACATGATATCGCAAGTATGCTTGATAATGGCACACGGCGGAAATTATCAAATAGCACGATTTGAATAAAGCACAGTACAGCCTACAACGCACAAAGTATTCTTTTATTAATTCCTGTTTTATGTTTAGCGTAGAATAGCTGAAAAACCTGGCATTGCTAAGATATTCATGTTAACAAACTTCCGTTAGAAACAAAGACAAAAACTACTTTGTGTAATACCGAAATAATTTAATTTGCTTTGAAATTGTGAAACTGTCGTACAAAAAAATAAACACAATGTACAAATGTATAAGTACAGATAGTTTCTGCTGCTTCTCGTGTCTACAGTACGATTTGCTAAACGTCCTTATAACAACGCTTCTTAATAGCTCTATAAAGAGCTATTGTTTCCTCCTACAGCCTTTTGCGCTTTTTAGTTGAAATTTGTCAAAAGCGCTACCAGATTCGGCTATATAAGTGTCTTAGTGCTAAAGAATAAGTGTATTATAACTTAAGGCATTATGCGGCATTTTTTCAGGCGCCTCACGTTTTTGACGTTATATCTATTGAACTATGGGCTGTATAACTATATATTTGCGTAGATGCGTTAAGGTGCATTGGCGGATACTGCAGGGTATGGTGAAGCAGTTTGTCACGCATCTCAGTGTTCTTTAAGTCATATCTCCTGAAATATGTGTGGTATTTTGGTACAATTTTCAAGCTGCATTTAGCGGAATATGTGTATACTGTCTGCGTAATGCCTCGCAAGCAGAGTTAGTAGCCCGTACGTAATAAACATCAGGCAAAACGCTGCAGTTTCTCACACGTATCATTCTTTACGGCGCCATATCTCCTGAGTTATGATAGGCAGCTGGTTCTCATCCCAACGCGAAAAAAATGGTTTAAATGGCTCAAGCACTATGGGACTTAACATCTGAGGTCATCATTCCCCTAGAACTTAGAACTACTTAAACCTAACTAACCTAAGGACATCACACACATCCATGCTCGAGGCAGGATTCGAGCCTGCGGCCGAATCAGCCACGTAGTTCCAGACTGAACGCCTAGAACCGTTCGGCCACCGAGGCCGGCGATCCCCAGAGTAAAGGATGTGTGTTCCAAGTTTGTTTGAAATCTATCCCTTGAGGCTTACATCTACATCTACATTTACATACATACTTCGCAATCGACCTTACGGTGCGTGGCGGAGGGTACATCGTACCACAATTAGCAACTTCTCCCCATGTTCCACTCCTAAACATAACGAGAGGAAAACGACTGCCTATATGCCTCTGTACGAGCCCTAATCTCTCTTACCTTTGTGGTATTTCCACGAAATATAAGTTGGCGGCAGTAAAATTGTACTGCAGTCAGCCTCAAATGCTGGTTCTCTAAATTTCCTCAGTAGCGATTCACGAAAAGGACGCCTCCTTTCCTCTAAAGACTCCCACCTGAGTTCCGGAAGCATTTCCGTAACACTCGCGTGATGATCAAACCTACCAGTAACAAATCTAGCAGCTCGTCTCTGAATTGCTTCTATGTCCTCCCTCAATCCGACCTAATAGGGATCCCAAACGCTCGAGCAGTACGCAAGAATAGGTCGTATTAGTGTTTTATAAACAGTGAATCACATCTTCCCAAAATTCTACCAATGAAGCGCAGACGACTCACCGCCTTCCCCACAACTGTCATTACATGCTTGTCCCACTTCATATCGCTCTGCAATGTTACACCAAAATATTTAATCGACGTGACTGTGTCAAGCGCTACACTAATAATGGAGTATTCAAACATTGCGGGATTCTTTTTCCTATTCATCTGCATTAATTTACATTTATCTATATTTAGAGTTAGCTGCCATTCTGTACACCAATCACAAATCCTGTCCAAGTCATCTTGCATCCTCCTACAGTCACTCAACGACGACACCTTTCCGTGCACCACAGCGTCTTCAGCAAATAGCCGCACATTGCTATCCACCCTATCCAAAAGATCATTTATGTACATAGAAAACAACAGCGGACCTACCACACTTCCCTGGGGCACTCCAGATGATACCCTCACCTCCGATGAACACTCAACATCGAGGACAACGTACTGGGTTCTATTACTTAAGAAGTCTTACTGACATACTTCCGAACCAATCCCATATGATCGTACCTTAGTTAGGAGTCTGCAGTGGGGCACCGAGTCAAACGCTTTCCCGAAGTCAAGGAATATGGCATCCGTCTGATACCCTTCATCCATTATTCGCAAGATATCATGTGAGAAAAGGGTGAGTTGCGTTTCACAGGAGCAATGCTTTCTAAAGCCGTGCTGAAGCATGGACAGTAACTTGTCTGTCTCAAGGAAATTCATTATATTCCAACTGAGAATGTGTTCGAGAATCCTGCAAGAAACCTGTGTTAAGGATATTGGTCTGTAATTATGAGGATCCGTCCTTCTACCCTTCTTATATACAGGCGTCACCTGCACTTTTTTCCAGTCGCTTAGACGGAGATGTGGAACATGCACACGCACAAACACTAAATTTTATTGTCATTAGAGACACGGTAGTAGCCGTAGTATGGTCGGACAGGATAGTTCGGTGACTTCGAATGTGGACTAGTCATTGCAGGTCACATTAATAAGACATCCACCAGGGATATTACAACACTTCTGAAGCTGCCGAATTCGACTGTTGTGGATGTGGCTGTGAAGTGGAAATGTGAAGGAGCAAGTGCAGCTAGTCCAAGCCCAGGCAGATTCCATGCACAGGAATCATTCAGCATTGCGAAGTGAGACCATAAGAAATCGCATGAAAGTAGATAGAGGAATCACTCGTGAGTCCCAGACTGTCACCAGCAGCGTAGCTAGGACAGGGATTGCGCGTAGGAACCAAAAGATAACGGGGTACAATGATATTCCTCATAAGCTACATGTCTATAATGAGTGCTAAACGAGACATGAGGTGCTGTATGGAGCTACGGTAGCGCACAGTGGTTGACTGGGTTTGGAGTGATGAATGACGATAGACCCTGTGGCAATCCCCTGGGAGGATGTGGGTTTCGCAAATGCCTGGAGAAACTACTTACCTCCTACCATATGTAGCGCCTACAGTGAAGTTTGGAAGAGCTGTGTAACAGTATGACAGTATTTTTCGTCGTTAAGGCGTGGTCCCTTTGTTGCAATTAATGCTAAATCGGGATACACAGCCGGTATGTGTGACCGAGCGGTTCTAGGCGCTTCAGTCTGGAACCGCTACGGTCGCAGGGTCGAATCCTGCCTCGGGCATGGATGTTTGTGAAGGTAGGTTTAAGCAGTTCTATGTCTAAGGGACTGGTGACCTCAGATGTTAAGTCCCATAGTGCTCAGAGCCATTTGAACCATTTTCAGGAAACACAGGAACACATTTCACAGCATTGTGCACTGTTTACTGTAGATGAACAGTTCTGAGACGGTGATTGTTGGTGCACGCTCTCAATGCACCAACATTAGGGCAATAGTGGACAATATCGTTCCTGAAACTGAGTGCCCTGTCCGATGGAACACTTTTGGGATGAATTACTACGTCGTCTTCGCTCCAGACGCCAGCCTCCAACGTCACTACTTTTTCTGGTTTCTGTTGTTGAGGAAGAATGGGCTATCTTTCTACCACACAGATTCAAACACGTCACAGACAACGTCCATATCAAAGGTAATAGTATAATTATCCTGTCTGTGAGAAGAGGAAAGAGGCGGAGAAAACTAGTTTTTAACGTGGCATCAACAAGGAGGTCATTAGAGACGGAGCACAAGCTCAGGTTACAGAAGGATGGCGAAAGATAGTGGCTATGCCCTTTCGAAGGAACGATCCCAGCATTTGGCTTAATGTTTTAGGGATATCATGAAAAAACTAAATGTAGATGGCAGGACACAGGTTTGAACCCTTGTCCTCAGAAATGTGAGTGCAGTCTGCTAACCGTAGCTCTACACAGCTCAATAGAAGAGGACTTTCGAGAGTGAAAGTGGAGACGACAAAAGCTGACTCACACGGCGATGGAGAGAACAAAATATAAGTGTCTCAGGCGAAATATTGGACGACGGGAAGTCCTTCCTTTCATTCTAATTTTTCATATCACCCAAACGTATGGAATTAGAGCACTTCTGTTTAGTTGTGAAGGCACTGGAACCGAAATGATGCTAATTATAGAGGGTTGACACTCATTGGGTCTGTGACCATTAGTATGGGATTACAGGGAGAAATTTGAGGTGAGGGATCTGATTTTGTATTTGGCAGAATGTTTTGTAGGAAACTTTCGGCTTGTGGAGTGATAGCCAAACCTGAAGAATATTCCTGCATATAAGAGAAACAATTATTAAATGACTGCTTCTAGAATGCTTAAATAAAATAATATTCTATTTGATTGTGAAAGGCATCTATGGAATGTAGCCAAGCATGAATTTTGTAAGCATTATTAAGATAAAAAATTCGCAAAGATAACAATGATGAAATATTCTGAGAAGCATCTATTAAATGCAGCAACGCATAAGCTCTGTAACTATTATCCAGATAAAAAATATGCGCAGAGAATGCCGATGAAATACTATACAAAGACGTTTAATAGTGTGTGAAGACTTCTTTTTTCCCGAGTGTCCTGGTGTTGCGTTCTGGTTTCTCTTGCTGTCTTTCTATTTTAAGCCATTTTCTCAATCATCACTGCAACACAACAGTGTTGCTGCACTCTATAACTTATTAGAAGTGGCCTAAGGTGGTTTCACATTAAAATATAAGAAATGTATTTTTTGCGCATAGACTACTTTATTTAAGCATGCATTCAGTGAAAACCATAGGTATGCGATTTTTCTAAGCGCCATTTTGTGCATGCTTACCATTTAAGTGATGCAATCGTTTTAACCTGCAGTCACATCTACTTTTTGAAGTTAGATAATGTTTATCGATAACATTTACCGAAGGGAGAACTTTATCTCTGGCCGTGGTCAAATAAAACACTGCCAAACGAACAAACGGAATGTTCTCCAATCGAACTGTAGGCCGTTGCTAATTTCAGAAACCTCGCTAAGAAACTGATAATGGTGGTAATTATTCTTGTATGTCTTGCAAATTAATTAGGATAAACCAAAAGTACATAACTGCATTGTTTGGTTCCACATTTGCCTATTATTAGATTTGACAGTTAATCTCAGATCTCACAGCATATTAGGGGCGGTAACGATACGAGCTGCAGCTGTGAAGGGAAGCTGATCGGGTATAGATAGAGAAGAGGCTGCTTTGATGGTTTCAGAAAGGGGAGCAAGGAAATGATACAGATGCAGGTATATTGGCCGAACCTGCGATACTACGTCACTGCTTTCACGCAGAGGGTGGCAAGCCGGCGGATATTGCCTAACCAGTAGGGGGTGTCCCAGCCGCGTGCAGAAGAGAAGCGCTCTTAGCAGGCTATAGTGTACTGTCTCACCGACTTACAGCACGTTATTTTGTTGTAGCTTCTTGATTAAAGTCAAAACGGAACTGCTCCCTAATAACTGATACATATCGAGGGGAGTGCATATTCTCCAGGTATCAAGACGAAGTTTTCCAAGGACCTTTTTGTGAAATCCGTAACTTTAGAGAATACGAAAACATTTCGCTTCGGCCGTTGAGCTGGACTGACATGCGACTCGCTGTCGCCGGGGTAGACATTGCTCTATTAACGTAGGCAACCACACTAAATTGTTTCCCGCGAGAGCAGAGAAAAATCGCTTTCATTGGGAATCCGATGGCAGCGACACAAACTGTAGAGCACTTCTGGAAATGATAGTGAAGAGACTGTGAAACATCTTCCGGCTTTGCCCATAAGCTGAATCTGACGGAATGTTGAGGAAACGGTCACGGATCCTGGGACGAGAGAAGGAGACTGAGATCCCCTTTTAGAGTCCATGAAACACTGCAGGTTTCTACAGGTGCATAGTGAGTAGCTTGCAGCTCCGGCACGTTGGAACCATCAAAGCCAGGTTCTCGCTCAAAGTGGCAAAAACTTCTATCTTTATTGCAATTCTTGAAAGGTATATGTATCTAGAATGTTGAGACGAAAATGATTTTGGTCCATGCCAATCTAACATGTTTTCAGCGTGATACTCCCCATGCAAAAATTTACTGTATATTTAGGATGGCAGGTCCTTTGGTTTCAATTTCATTTCACTTTAATTAATTATTCAAGGCACTGGACCGATATGTCGCTTGTTAAAGAGGGGTTGACAGTGGCCGGGTCTGAGTTCGTTGGTTTCTAATTTCACCGAATGTTTTGATGTAGCCTAACTGAGTTTGTGTCTGACAATATCATGAACACATTTCGCCTAGGTTGCTGAAATGAGCAGACGGGGCAGAGATGCCGACTCGCTGTCACCGGGACAGCCATTGCGTTTCTTGGAAGTCATGTAGGCGTACACGCTAAGCGGATTTTGAAGTGAATAGTGAAATAGCGTTTTGATTGGGAATCCATAGATGACCTCAAATTAGGCACCGGAAGGCATCTGCTCCTTCTCACCAAAAACGACAGGAATTTAGGAATTGAATTTGTCCGTCTCTGGAGGGAGGTTGTGCTGAGAGAGGAGAATTCTGCGATTGGCGTAAAGAAACGCTGTCGCATTTCCATTGGTTGGTTGCTTATTTCGAACGCACTCCATGTAGCATCTCCATAGGTAAGTTAACTGTTTCGAAAGTTCGCGATGTGGAATGTTTTTTTTCTTAATGATAGTGAAGGGACTGGGAAAGGTATTCGGACTTTGGCCGCGAGACGAGTGTGATTGAATATTCAGGAAATATATCGTAGATTTAGGCCTGATCCGGAGATGCGGTCGATTTTGGATTCTGTGACGGGAGACGGCAACTGAACCTCTCTATTCGAGTCGACGCAGGACCACGCAGCTGGCACCATTGCAGGCTCTTGCAGGTGCATGTCGAGCATTTTGTTGCTTAGGCACACAAGAACCATGAACGTAAATTCTCAGCGTCTGCGTTGTGCTCTTTCAGTCTGCAGCAGTCGCTGTCTAATTCGTGCATGTCATGTTAGCTTGCACCTGTCAACGAAAATGAGAAGCATAGTATAAATTATTTCATCCACTCCCCAACGTGGTCAGACATACATAGGTACATATTTTATTGTGTTAAACAGATGCTTCAATGTAATTAATGGTTGTTTATTTCTGTTCATGCCTGATTTCATTCTTGTTTTATTTTTAATAAATCTATCTTTATCTTGAATGCCATGTCTCATTTCAGTAAATAACATACTTGATCATTTATAACTTTGGTTCATTCATATGGGAGGTAACACAAGTTGTTTCCAGTATAACACAGAGTGTCAACTGCAGTTTCATTGCTAGCTTCCTGAATCACTCATTCGCTCTTAAATCATCCACTGCGCACAGTTCCACAGTGATGTACGTAAAGGTTGGTTGAGTGCAATAGAATATCCGAGGACAGAAGTTAATTATTGGTAACCCCACATTAACTTCCCACCGTGAACCTCTTTGACAGTACAAGCAAGCGGTTTCCTGACAGAGATCAGTCAAGAAACAAAGATAATGCAGTAGCACAGTAGAGATAACGTAGAGTCAGGGTTGCCGAGACTATACACAGCGGAAGTGAATACCGACCTCCTAGATCGCCGCCGGTGCGGCTGTGTTTGTCTTGGCAGCGGCCAAAGCTCTTGAGTGGACCATACATATGAAGAATGAAAGGTACAGTTAACTTGGCGACTGCAGCGATTTATAGCTACTGCCACCGACTATCCGCTCCATAAACCCATTTCTTTTGGTGGGCATCAAATTCGCTGGGCCAAGATGACTAACAACACAAGACATTCATTCGGTTAATGCAAAATCGTAGCACTCAGTGCTCCTTATACTTAAATATAGAGGCACAGACTTAATTTCAACAAATCTCAAGTACAAGCACGAGAATACCTGCATTATTAACCATTCAATTACACCAAATAACCTTCGATGGTCCGATATGAGTAAGTGCTACGCAACTTTAAGCAATGATAGATTGTCATTTGATATTGCTATACCTATTATAACTGTTTGGTACCTGACCGTACAGAATAATGTGCAGTACACTAGAGTGGGAGACAGGGAGGTGTGCCACACTTGCGTCGAATCAGTGCAGTTGAATGACATCTGCGGATTGAGCAAAGGCCAGAAAGGGTGTGGCTTGTAGGCGACTTCCTCAGATAGTTTGGGCAAACGCGGTGCCAGTCCCCAAATTCCACCTTACGGAATAATATACATAAAAATAACTTTTCACGGCTTCCACTAATTTCCTAACTTTGACTACCTTGACTAATGTGTCATCAGGAATGGCATCAGTATCGAAGTTCAATACTAAAAAAAAAATCTGTGATACACTGAAAAGTTGTAACTGGGCTTTCTCTGTTGATGTTAGTCAACTGCCAGGATGAGCATTACTACAAAGGGCATTTGATTCTAAGGCATCATGTCAGGGTTAAAAACACTAAATAAATTCCTTTTTCTCTCTTAACAGGGCAGGGTGGGTTCTTCCTGGGCTCGGGTATTACGCAGAATGAAACAATGTTTTTACATAAGATAACTTTTACTGAAGATTTGTACAACGGTTTTCTTACTGGATTGTTCTGGCTGGGAGAGCGGCAGCTGCGTCGTTTGCAAAGCCTTCTCCTTGCGTGAGCGGCGGAATCTGATTACGCGTGGCGGTGTGTATCTCGTGTCGCCGTCTCGCCCAGTTGACTGAAGACGCACATAGTGAGGTGGCACGTTTAATTATTGAGAGCGAAGCCGTGCATCGGATGGTGATACCTTGGATGTGGCGTCCCATTGTTTCTGTTTTCTAAGCGGCCGCGTGTGTCAGTGTTGTGCGTCGGCCAGCGGAGCGGCTCGGCGGGGGAAGCCAGTGTCCCTGACTCGAACAACGGACTCCAGCTTGCCAGTCTTCGGCTGTCAGATCTTCATCAACAGCTCACAGGTGACTGGTGATGTGAGGCCGTCTCTTTCCCGTCCTCATAAGTCACCCGGGTAAGTAAAAATCAATCTTCAAATTACCTTCTAACTTCTGTCTTCTGGCGGCGAGGCTGCTGCTTGCTGTTCCATTACAGAGGCGGAATTAGTGCTTCTGTGTACGATGTAGTCTCTTCCTGCATTACGGTCTTCAGCACTGACTGAACTGTACCGGAACTGAACTGAAAACTACTCTTGCCGGGCCCACTGCATGTAGCGTATTTATTCACTTCAGTTCACTGGAGGTGAACGACTTGACGGTGATTGCCTCTTCTGTCACGTTGAAAAGCTTCTCGAAGAATCTTGTTCGAATCGGTCATTGGCTCTTGGAATCTAGGCGAGGGCCTGTGATCACATGTGACGACTGAGAAACACGTGAGCCGGTCGGGCGATTCCCTGACGGCTGAATCGACAGCTTCAGCTTATGTTGGGAGGGCGATGGCTTCTCCTTAACGTGCTGACTTCATGGTCATTGGCTCCTCTATCACAGCTGCTCTGCCTGCTGTTTGCCAGTGTGCATTTCTTCTAAACTAAACTACGTTTTTCATTTATTTTCTTATTTCTACTTCACTTCACATTGATTTCACTGATTTATTTACCTATCTTAAGTACCGGTCAACAAAGTGTACCACGTGATAGCCAGGAAACATGTTAGAGAAGAACAGAAATCTTATTCTATCTGATATGTAGTAAGGATAACACCATTATCAGTATTATCTGGTACGGTGACCCTAGGTGTACTGACACTGTACACAACAGGTCGGGATGGAGAAGAATTCGGCTCGCGAGCCATGTCCAGGCAAGAGTGCCTTAGTGGTCAGCTTTGTTGGCACATTTTCTCCAACAGCACGCCATGCTATCTGAGCGTGAGGAGCGGGATGAGGGGGAAACTGCACACGCACTGCATTTAAATAACAGTGCAGTCGGATGGCATAGAGTTTGGTTTTATTTTTCGCAATTCTGAACAACATATATGTTGCTCTCGTTGTGGTCTTCAGTCCAGAGATTCTTTCGATGCAGCTCTCCATGCTACTCTACACTGTGCAAGCTTTTTCATCACCGAGTAACTACTTCAAGCAACATCCTTCTGGATCTGCTTAGTATTTTCATCTCATAGTCCCCTCTATGATTTTTACACTTCATGCTTCCCTCCAGAACTAAATTGGTTATCCGTAGATGATTCAGAAATTGTCCTACGAACCGATCCCTTCTTCTAATCAAGTTGTGTCACAAATCGTTCTTCTCCTCAGTTCTGTTCATTATCTCCTCATTAGTTACGTGGTCTAGCCGTCTAATCTTCTCTGTAGCGCCACATTTCGAAAGGTTCTCTTCTCTTCTTGTCTAAACCATTTATTGTTCATGTCTCACTTCCATACATGGGCACACTCCATACAAGTAATTTCAGAAACAACGTCATGACACTTAAATGTTAATAAATTTCTTCAGAAACGCTTTCTTCGCCATAGCCGGTCTACAAATTCTATGCCATGCCTCCTCATACTGGGATTCAGTTATTAAGGTGACTGTTGAAATAAGAACAAGCGATAAGAGATTTAACCGTGACAGTGGATACCATCTGACCTGTGCATGGAAACGTGTGCTCGATGCAGAGAAGCAACAGAGACGTTCCATCCAAGGTTTACGTTCCAACGGAAGCGGTGGCGCCACCAGCGCACACATAGACATCGACTGCGACAGCAGTACGTAATCGCCGACGCATCAGAAGCCGACCAATCAGAAGCCGTCCACTGTCTATAATGCCATCACAGCAGGAGTGAAGACAGTCAGTTGCTCTTGATGATGACGATGGCGGCTACCGTCGAAAGCTCGAGATTTTATCCCAAATTGAAGCGGCAAGAAAACCAAGAATATTTTACATACAAATGCCGTCGCGAAAGACTTCGTTCTCATCGCCAGACAAGAATCTCATTTAACAATAATGGGACATAACTGTAACGCCAATTCTTGCACAAAATCCTGCACATGCAACACTGTCGCAATTACAGACGGCTGTACGGGCAGCACGGCTCAATATTTCTGCACCGGACTTCCAACGACATGTTGAATCTAGGCCACTTCCAGTTGCTACGCTACGTCGAGCAAGAGGAGGTATCTCAGGACTTTTGCCACTTCAGCGTTACGTCTGCATATTTTCCGTTCGGTTCCATTGAAAAATCGGTGCTAATGGCGGAGGAATAATGTCTGCGACTTTACAAATTTTACTGTCCTTACTACCAACTTCTTCAAGTATTTCATGCCATAAAATATAAACCAAGGTGCTTTTTTATGGACAGAATAATGAATGCCGTCTCTCGATCGTTATAACTGTTGCTCTTTCATTGTCAACTTTTTCTGAATGATATTGTAATGTCATTTCGTAGTAAATTTGCAGTTCATGTACTACATAATATGTGTTGCGAATTCTGATCCCTCTATTCTGTCATTCTCATATATGTGCGGACAGCTCGCCACACTGTCTTGTTTTCTGGAAACAGCCACAGGACCTATGAACATCTTTTATACCGCGAACAAATGGCGAAGACTAAACAGCTCGGACACAGCGATCCTTGTTAACTGAAGAGAGTTGTGCCGACGGGAAAATGCTGCTCCGTAATGCTAAATGGAGAGTCGGGTTGTTCAGGGTGCTTCCGAGGAGGGCCGAGCAAAGCCGAGACAGGCCGATCGCCGGCACGCACGCTGCCCGCGCACCCACTCAAATTTGTCACTCCGTGGCCGGCCAAGCCGTAGGCGATGAGAAGCTTCAGTTCAGCGGACGGAGATGTTTTTGGACCTCCTTCTGAAAGTGTACATGATTCCCTGTATCCAATTTGTCACACGTTCATGGCGGGGCTAGTCGATACTGTACCCCCGCACTGAAAATGTTTGTATAGGAGTGAAACCAACAAATACAGCTGATTGTGTTGTCCTTACTGCACTGAATACATATGTATCTGGTCATGGGCAAACGAGAGCACGTAACGGTTACATGCCAAGTCGTAGAACAAAGAGGTGAAGCTGGAAATGCGTTTACAACAAGTACAAACCGAATACCCTCTACTTCAAAGCTTTCAGCCAAACCATCCCAATGCGGTACACACACACAAATGCATATCTTAAGACAAAAAAGTTGTTTGTGCTCTTAGTGTCGTGTAGACTGCAGCTAGTGAGATTTGCTCCCAGAGGAATTTGCGCACAAAGAAGTTCGAAGAAACGTCCACAAACCTCCCAGTCCGATCTTCGCAACTTGCCCGCCAGGTGGGAGGGTCAAGGGCTCTCACGGAACTTTGACGCAGACCTTATTTTACGGCAATTGTGGCTGTACTCGTCTATTTCCCTGTATGTGATTTAGTTATCAACAGGACCGCAGTTATCCCAAAATTATCATAATTAGAAGTGATAATTTTTTTCTGGTTGAAAGTTTTTACTTATGACCGTATCATCAGAAACTACAATAGAGAACTTAAAACACGAATTATAAACACAGAAGTTTATAATTGACAAAACGTACTTTAAAATAAACATAAAACAGAGTTTAGTCCACACACATGGATGAGCGTGTACCGCATGAAACGCACGGGGTGTCGATAACAAAAGTTCCAGTTTCAAACCTCTGTAGAAAGAGAACCATCACCCAGAATGACGTCACATTTGAGTAGTATATTACTGACGCAGGGAGAAACTATATGGAACAAAGAAGTTAGTGCTAATTTTACCAAGAAATGGCGCTATTATCATCTTAATCTCAATGATGTCGCCTATAAATGACGGATGAATCGTATTAGGAAGCTATGTTTTAAGTAGCAGATTACACCATACGTACTATCCAATGTGTGTGACTGAACAATTGAAGCAGTCAACAAGCATCGTTAGTTAGATAAGTCCATCTACAATGGCAAGGACGCACCACATTGGATGGGAAAAATCGGTTCCTAATTGACCTGAGACCAAAAGCCACATAAAAAGTTATATGACAACGGTGTTTAATGTTCCTGGGGCCGACGATCGCATGGAAAATGAAATCGGTTCTTACCTCGTCAGAATGGCGCAATACGTGTTCCATATGCTGTCCACCTTTATCTGCCAAAAGCAAAAATCGAGATACAGCATATTCCACAACAATCCAGATTGTATTGGGATGACGTTCGGAACGCTTTGCGCAATCTATTCCTTCAATTCAGTTACGTTCGTAACTGAAGCATTGAACACAACATTTTTCAGATAATCCCTTAGAAACAAATGGCACGTGTTAAGATCAGGAGTTCTGGATAGGAAGGTTGTAGGGAAATGAGTGCTGAAAATTCTACGAGTGTTGCCCAGAAAGTAATGCACAGCATTTTTCCCGACAATTCTTTATTGGAAATAATGAGGATTACACAAACGAAGGAGTGATGTTTTTTGTACACACTCTGTTTTTCCACGTAATCTCCGTCCCGTTCTGTGGCCTTCGTCCAGCGCGAAACAAGGGCGTGTGTGCCCTATCGGTACCGGCCCTCGTCCTGGAGTGGAGCCAGGGTTTCACTGAGTGAATCACCTCCTCACCGTCCTCAAAATGTCTTCCACGAATGCATCAGCCCTCGCGAATGACAGCATCAGCTCACTGCACATGTCAGGTGTGACAGCCGTGGGTAGTCTTCACGACCGCTTCAATCCGTGGAGCTCCGCCGAACCGCCTTCCGATGATCTCACCGCCTGTGTCCAGAGACTAACTGGACTTTTGTCGATAGCAGATGTTGCATTGACTAAGCACAAGCGTTTGTGAGTATTCCCCGCAGTTTCTTTCTCCCCAGTGAGAAATTATATGACGGCACGCTGCTTGTAACGTACGTCACCTGCAGACGCCGTTTTCAAACAGTCCTGCAGCTACGCCATCTGTCGGAAGCGACGGAAACTTGGCGCGCTCACTCAGGAGACTTCAAATAATACATACATAACGTTTCGTATTCGTGGCATTTTATTCGTCCGAGAAAAAAAAAATGCGATGCTGTACTTTCTGGGAACCCTCGTAACATCTCCGAAATGGCTTTGTAGCAACCACTGCACTGGCTGTGCAATTTGCTGTGGCGATAACACTGTAGTTTTCCCGTTTTCTCTTTCACTATCTTTCCCTGTTCCTATATTTTCGTTTACTTCTTTCCTCCTTTATTTTCATTATGGATTAAAAAGTTATATCAGATTGAGTTTTGTAATTTTAATCCAGGACATAAATATATTTCTGTCTACATAATGTTGCTGTTATGAATTTGATGGCCATTTTCAATTATTTTTATGTTTCATGTTTTCTTATTTGGTAACGTGTTGTTTGAAGTAATTTTGTATGGACCAATTAATGAGAAATTGTAATTTTGCAAAAAACTGTAGGTCGATGTATTCAAAATCTTCGAATGTGTTACGCGGAGCGAGGTATATGTGCGAAGTACAATCTTATCTATAGGTCGAACGAGCCATCAACAAAACGCCTGGAGTGAGAAAAATAGAGTAACGAATGTCGTTCCGCTTATGCATTGCTACACATTGTTTAGTGGCACTATCTTGCCTAAAAGTGTTCCTGCCCACACGTCCATGCTGTTTAAGGGTTAGAGTGACGTTTCTGTGCAAAAGACTCTCATAGCGTTTCTCGAGATGGTACAGGTGACATGTCCCACGGCTCTCATCTGTTCTGAAAAATATGGCCCTACGATAAAAAATGCCATTAACTAGCACCATACAGTCACCATTTCAGAACTAATTAATAGCGGTTGATTTGCGTGCAGACTTTTCGTTGAATATATTCTGCAGTTATGCATATTGAAGTATGTTCGAGTATAATGACTTTTCTGGAGACTAGAAATCTACTCTGTAGGAATCAGCATGAGTTTCGAAAAACACGGTCGTGTGAAACCCAGCTTGCGCTATTCGTCCACGAGACTCAGAGGACCGTAGACACGGGTTCACAGGTAGATGCCGTGTTTCTTGACTTCCCCACAGTCGTTTAATGAACAAAGTAAGAGCATACGGACTATCAGAGCAATTGTGTGATTGGATTGAGGAGTTCCTAGATAACAGAACGCAGCATGTCATTCTCAATGGAGAGAAGTTTTCCGAAGTAAGAGTGATTTCAGGTGTACCGCAGGGGAGAGTCATAGGACCGTTGCTATTCACAATATACATAAATGACCTGGTAGATGACATCGGAAGTTCACTGAGGCTTTTTGCAGATGATGCTGTGGTGTATCGAGAGGTTGCAACAATGAAAAATTGTACTGAATTGCAGGAGGATCTGCAGCGAATTGCCGCATGGTGCATGGAATGGCAATTGAATCTCAATGTAGACAAGTGTAATTTGCTGCGAATACATAGAAAGATAGATCCCTTATCATTTAGCTACAAAGTAGCAGGTCAGCAACTGGAAGCAGTTAATTCCATAAATTATCTGGGAGTACGCATTAGGAGTGATTTAAAATGGAATGATCATATAATCTTCGGTAAAGCAGATGCCAGACTACGATTCATTGGAAGAATCCTAAGGAAATGCAATCCGAAAACAAAGGAGGTAGGTTACAGTACGCTTGTTCTCCCACTGCTTGAATACTGCTCAACAGTGAAGGATCCGTACCAGATAGCGTTGATAGAAGAGATAGAGAAGATCCAACGGAGAGCAGCGCGCTTCGTTACAGGATCATTTAGTAATCGCGAAAGCGTTACGGAGATGATAATCTCCAGTGGAAGACTCTTCAGGAAGATAGATCCCTTATCATTTAGCTACAAAATAGCAGGTCAGCAACTGGAAGCAGTTAATTCCATAAATTATCTGGGAGTACGCATTAGCAGTGATTTAAAATGGAATGATCATATAAAGTTGATCGTCGGTAAAGCAGATGCCAGACTGAGATTCATTGGAAGAATCCTAAGGAAATGCAATCCGACAACAAAGGAAGTAGGTTACAGTACGCTTGTTCGCCCACTGCTTGAATACTGCTCAACAGTGAAGGATCCGTACCAGATAGCGTTGATAGAAGAGATAGAGAAGATCCAACGGAGAGCAGCGCGCTTCGTTACAGGATCATTTAGTAATCGCGAAAGCGTTACGGAGATGATAATCTCCAGTGGAAGACTCTTCAAGAGCCACGCTCAGTAGCTCGGTACGGGCTTTTGTTAAAGTTTCGGGAACATACCTTCACCGAAGGGTCAAGCAGTATATTGCTCCCTCCTACGTATATCTCGCGAAGAGACCATGAGTATAAAATCAGAGAGATTAGAGCCCACACAGAAGCATACCGACAATCCTTCTTTCCACGAACAATACGACTCTGGAATAGAAGGGAGAACCGATAGAGGTACTCAGGGTACCCTCCGCCACACACCGTCAGGTGGCTTGCGGAGTATGGATGTAGATGTAGAAATATCCTTGACGTATAAATTTGCTTCGTCTGTCTAGAGAATGTTCCATGGGCAGACACTGTCTATTTCCATGTGAGAAAGAAATTCAAGAGCGGATGTTTGTCTTGCTTTCAGGTTAGCATACAGCCATTCCTGAACATGGATTATTTTCGGAGTACAGGAATGCAGGATGTTTCGTAGGATTTTATGCATCGCCTTCCCAACCATGTCCAACGTTCGGGCAGTTCCCCCGGCACTGAACGTTTGCACACTGCCGCTCGACCCATCCAGCACTGCCGTAGTCACATCTTCGGCAGACGGCTGATCAACTGCTTTACTCCCTTTACCATAGTACACTTCAAAAGAACCTGTCTTTTCAAATCCTGTTATCCTGTCGTCATTTTCTCCAGTCCTTTAGGACACATGGGAGCAATGACTTTCTTCGAATCCTTGAGTGTCCGGAACTTCTGCAGGGCTACATGGTGCACAATCAGCGTTATTGTTATAGAGCTTTACCGGAGCGCGCCGTGCGTCATGCACACACTCGTGCTAGTTATATTGGATGCAAACTGAGGAATAACCATATACCGCGCATCAGCCGGTGTGCATATTTTGACGCTCAACAGCGCCATGAATTTGTCTAATTTTCGTTAAATGCTTTGATTCCGTGAGGTTTCCCCCTGCACCAATAGCACGCTGCTGAAATTTGACGTCGTTCAGAGCAATGTTGTTTTTTCTAGATCGTTTTGTAACTGGAACTTAATGAATGGACACACTGTTCATAAGTTGCGTTGTAATATTGACTAAAACTGTAGGATTACGCACATATAAAGGTGAAATAAGCTGTACATAACTTCTCCTCTCTCTCGTAGCAGTACATGCCCACGCTCCCACCACATGACTTCGAAATTGGAAAAAAGTTTCTTTTCTAATTGTAAGTCTGCATGTCATTGTCAGAATTGGAGAATAGCCTTAGGTTAGTTAGGTTTAAGTAGTTCTAAGGGACTAATGACTTCAGATGTAAAGTCCTATAGTGCTCAGAACCATTTGAACAGAGTAAACGAAATTTTTTCTTTGAATCACATGTCATACGATATTCCTGTCTGGGCATGAAGGGACATTTTATGAACACCAAGATTTCCATATTTGTCTTCCTTTCTTGATACTTTGTGAAGCCTTTGCGCTTTAGGATCACGTGTTGCTCTAAACGCTATTTTAACTCTGTTCTTAACGTGGCATAGCGCTGAGGCGGCAACAGCGGTGCTTCCAAACATCGTCGAGGTCCAGTCGTTCTGGCAGACTTTCGAACTCGCACGGATGCGATACCCGATCATCCACAGCTATCAGCCATATTTAAATTTATGCTATTTTGAAGTATACTTTCGTCAAGTAAGACACATACGATTTTTATTACATGTTTGTAGTTTGTGTTTTGGTTTTCCATTGTTTATGGAGACGGTCGAATGGACAACAATTGATTACAATTAAAAATTTGGTGATTGCATTAGAGAGAAAATAAATTAAATTATCAGTCAGTCATGGTGCTTCATATGGGAAAGTTTCCAGGAAGAGATAACGTTCTGTTTACAGATTTTTCGTAAAATATCGATTCCCATCACCTTTTATCCATGCTTTGGACTGGCTTAATGACAAAAGTATATTGTCACTTCGCCATGTTTCAGTAAATTTATTCAAATGTTTCGAGGTAGGAGATTGCTTTTAAACAAGCACTCATGTCAATATCCTCCTTTTTTTTCCTTAATTTCTTCCAGTTTTGGATCAAGTTTCATGTAAGTTGTTTTCATTTATTTGCTTTCTATACTTAACTCTGACATTACTGCACTATCCCACTTCTCTGCTTTTGTCTTCATACACCCCATCACATCCTTAATTCTAGCATTTGGTGTTCGGGGGAAATTATTAATTTTGTTGTGCGTCTTCTACAGTGTTGGTGGTACAAAGGCGCTGTCTGTGTAAGCTCCGAAGAAAGATCTGGACTTTTTCATTTTTCAACCATCTATCTACAAAATAATCGAAAAATTGCGAAAGCCTGATTATAGGCGGTGCCTGTACATGTATCTCGAGCCGTCCATTGCAGACATCTTAATGTCGACGAAACACCAAAGCAGCACACTTTCAAATTTGCAGCCTTACTTTTTCATTTTCTGGATACTCGCGTGTACGCTTTCTGATCAAAAGTATCCTGACACTCCCCGAAGGCAAACGTTTTTCATATTAGATGCATTGTGCTGCCACCTACTGCCAGGTACTCCATATCAGCAACCTCAGTAGTCATTGGGCATCGTGAGAGAACAGAATGGGGCGCTCCGCGGAACTCACGGACTTCGATTGTGATCATGTGATTGGGTGTCACTTGTGACATACGTCTGTACGAGGGATTTTCACACTTCTAAACATCCCAAGGACCACTGCTTCCGATGTCACAGTGAAGTGGAAACGTCAAGGGACACGTACAGCACAAAAGCGTACAGGCCGACCCGTCTGTTGACTGACAGAACCACCCACAGTTGAAGAGGGTCGTAATGTGTAGTAAGCAGACATCTATCCAGATCACTACACTGGAATTTCAAACGGCATCAGGATCCATTGCAAGTACTATGACAGGCGGGAGGTGAGAGCCGCGCGGTGTGGCCGGGTGGACATGTCACGAACTGAGAGGCCCCTCCCGCCGGAGGTTCGAGTCCTCTCTCGCGGATGGGTGTGTGTGTTGTTCTTAGCATAAGGTAGTTCAAGTTCGTTCAAGTTAGTTTAAGTAGTGTGTAAGTCTAGGGACCGATGACATCAGCAGTTTGGTCCCATTGGAATTCACACACATTTGAAAATTTGAACTGGGCGTGAGAAAACTTGGATTTCATGGTCGAGCGGCTGCTCATAAGCCACATATCACGCCGGTAAATGTTAAAGGACACCTCGCTTGGTGTAAGGAACGTAAACATTGGACGATTGAACTGTGTGAAAAAATTGTGTGGAGTGACACAATGTGGCGATCAGATGACAGGGCGAATGCCCGGTAAACGTTATCTGCCATCGTATGTAGTGGCAACAGTAAAATTCGGAGGCGGTGGTCGTGTTTTTCATACAGGGGGATCGCGACCCTTGTTGTTTTGCGTGGCACTATCACAGCACAGGACTACATCGATGATTTAAGCACCTTGTTGCTTCCCACTTTTGAAGAGCAATACGGGGATGGTGATTGCATCTTTCAGCACGATCGAGCACCTTTCTATAATGTACTACCTGTAACGGCGTGGTTACACGACAATAACATCCCTGTAATGGACTGGCCTGCACGGAGTTCTGACCTGAATCCTATAGAACACCTTTTTTTATGTTTTGGAGCGTCGATGTCGTGCCAGGCCTTATCGACCGACATCGATACCTCTCCTCATGGCAGCACTCCGTGAAGAATGAGCTGCCATTCTCCAAGAAACCTTGCAGCACCTGTATGAACGTATGACTGCGAGAGTGAAGCTGTCATCAAGGTTAAGGGTGGGCCACATTGAATTCTGGCGTTACGGATGGAGGAAGCCACGAACTTGTAAGTTATTTTCAACCAGGTGTCCGGCTACTTTTAATCACATAGTGTATGTCGTAAGTCTTCCACTTTTTCTCGCAAACTTCTTCACTCGAATATCTCAGCCATGCTCTTCAACCGATGCTTGCGCGCTTTTTAGCGCAGAAATCATAGCTGAGTCGAATCAACGGTGGCTTTTTAGAATTCCAATCTGGTACGTTATCGATAATAATTTCCTTTGTCTGGTAAGAAGACAAAGGCAACGAGGTAAATATCTGTGTCATACTTTAAAAGCCCAAACTCTATGTGAGTAATGTATGTTTGAGTAAATGGTTTGCAATTGTGTTTCAAGACTAATACCATTAAAAAAAGTCGTGTTTACTCTTGAAACTTCTCTTCGCGCTCTTCCACTAAAAAGTATAATCCTATCTCTAAAGCTGTTGCCATTTAAAACTTCTGCCATCATTCATATTTATTACCTCTGTGTGAAGATCAACATTCTGTCGTGTTCCTCGTTCTTTACGATTTCCGCGTAACTTGGCCTGGTGCTTGTGTAATGTTCGCTTGATTGCCTGGTGTTCTGTAAAAAAACTATACACTTGCTTGTGCAAGACACCTAATTCTTCAGCATATCGTCCTATTTTAGAGGTCTAAGTCTCTTCTCTTCGCATTCTCTTCTTAGCATGACTCACAGCCTTCCCTACTTCTAAGTAGTCGTTTCCCGATGCTCCACATTGGTGCTCATCTGTACTAAGAACTTTACAGTTTACAGTGTTAAACAGGGCTCTCTAGTGCGTTTATCTATGTTTTTAATATCGCCAAATCACAGTCCGGTTTGCTTAGTCTCTACTTATAATATACGAATAACCTTCATAGTAGCCACATGTCTAACTGCGGATGGCATTGACATTTCCGTTGCGAAAATACAAGCTCGCAAACTCCATGGTGCAAGAATCACAAGATACGAAAGTAAACCGTACTGCCAGTGATCCACCGAGCAGTTGTAAGTAGGCTGTTTAGGTTTTTGTATTGGTAACGCAGCCGCCACGTAGCGCTCTGTATAAAAATCACTGGCTGTGCCGTGTGCAGTCTGTGGATGGTTTGCATTGTTGTCTGACATTGTAGTGTTGGGCAGCGGCAGCTGGATGCTAACAGCGGGTAGCGTTGCGCAGTTGGAGGTGAGCCGCCAGCAGTGGTGGACGTGGGGAGAGAGATGGCGGAGTTTAAAACTTGTAAGAATTGGTGTCACGAACTGATATATATATTATGACTATTAAGGTAAATACATTGTTTGTTCTGTATTAAAATCTTTCATTTGCTAACTATGCCTATCAGTAGTTAGTGGCTTCAGTAGTTTGAATCTTTTATTTAGCTGGCAGTAGTGGCGCTCGCTGTATTGCAGTAGCTTGAGTAACGAAGATTTTTGTGAGGTAAGTGATTTGTGAAACGTATAGGTTATTGTTAGTCAGGGCCATTCTTTCGTAGGGATTTTTGAAACTCAGATTGCGTTGCGCTAAAAATATTGTGTGTCAGTTTAAGCAGAGTCTTGTACAATTTTTCTAGGGGGACGTTTCACGGTCAACCACTGGGTATAGTAGGACTTTCGTAGCCTACTTAGACCGTGTCTCACAGGGAGCGTTTTCGATGGACGGAAGTTCTGGGTGCAGGTAGACTGTGCCCTTCATCAGATAGCTCCTTAGAAAGCTGGATGCAAATTTCTACAAGTATCTGTTTTGGCTCAAATTTCACTGGGTGCGGATTTCATATATCGTTTTTCTAACATGTGTCTCTGCATTTAACCATTCCACAAAGGATCATTGATGTTTTGTTACTCCAAATTAAAAGTATACTGCCGACCTGAAAATTTCCTCACAAAGACTTTTTCGATTTCGTGGCCTCCAAAATTACCTTACGATCAGTGTATCTTGTTCATCGTTCGATGTTCTAGTTATAGCACCGTGTAGCGGAGAACTTCACGCATTGCTCAATGTCGCTGGAACCGGAGTATACTGATGCATGGAGTGAGAACAGCTTACTGCGGATGTTCTCTGTGTCAAACCGGGCTAGTCGCGTGATTCCCGCACGACTCGGTCTACAATTTGCGCCAATGACCTTAATTTCAATAGTACACGTTTTCGCCTTGTTTTATGTACTCCTTTACATACGTCTGAGTTTTAGTAGCAGTTATGGTGCAGTACTGTGGTTGCTACGGATGTAAAAAGTAGTATGTGAAAGGAGGACCAGTAACTTTTGATAGCTGTGAATAACAAACGTATAATTGCAAATGTAACTTAGATGCGAGGTACTTTATATCTTGAAGAATATCGTGAAACGTGTGTTATGAAGTCTTGTACTGCAGAGAGAATTTCTGTGATTTTATGGCATGGGTTTACGAGAGAACTGCTACACAAATTTCCAAGTGTGTTTGAGTTGACTACCAGTCAGTATACACATCTTAGTACTATGTTCCTATGCAGATAAAATTAATACGTAACTCATTGACTTCCTTCAATTTACGGAAGTTCTCAAACTATTGTGTGTATCTAAGAATTTCTACATGAGGCAGTTTTCTGTTCAGTGTCATTGTGACGCAAATAATCAGAACACATTCGACAATATAATCACTGCAATAGAAAACGTAAGAAAATGTTGTTGGACGTTGCTTCTTTCTTTTGTTACTCGATAATTCAAGCATCGAACTTAATTTTTTTTATTTTTTGTGGTAATGAGTGATTATAATTTTCGCGTGGTATTGTAAAAAAAGTTTTAGATTGTATCTAAAAAGCATAAGAGCAAATAAAGAAAAACTGAAAGGAATTAGACAAGTAGGCGGTACAAATCACTTCACTGGTTTTCTGTAACAATTTCATACTTCCAAATGCGTTATTTTTTCCTGATTCATCGGCGCCTTTTACAGTGTCATTGTAACGTAACTGATTAGTACAGAGATTCGATGGTATCAATCAGCGCAATAGAAAGCATAAAAAATTCTATTGCCTGTCAATTCTCATCCCTTTACAAAAACATGTAAATAAAGTGGAATGTGTGATACCCTGGCGAAGAAGCGGAATGCTATTGTCTTCACATCTTTAAGCCAACCAGAGTTCCTGGCATCAAACTGTTAAGATATCTGTGAGATTGGTATACAACATTTCACGGTATTTCTGAATGTGATCTATCTGTAGTTGCGAAGTCAAAATTCAAAATTCCCTAAGCGCTGTAAGGCTAAAATCCACCATCCCAACATCACGTGACTTGAGCTGCAGCAGATGTTGCGGACAGCATTCTCGTTTTGCGCGCCCGAATGCTCACTCCATAGGTATTTAGACAGTATGGCTCCAGTCTTTAGCAGAGCCGCCAAGGGCGAACACGAGCGACTGCTCTAATTGGCCCTTCCTCCAGCGCCGTCTCGTGTTTCGCTGCAGGAAAGCCAGAGCGGCGGGCGTCTGCAAACACTTGTCGCAGCTGCGGCCGCGCGGAAAATAACCCGTGCAGCCGCGGGCGGCGCGCTGGGAGAGGAGAGGAGGAGGGCGGAGTGCACGGGGGCCAGCTGCCGCCTCCAGTAGTAGGAGGAGCAGCGGTGTCCCCATGCGGCCGGCGCCGCGATCCGAAACCTCCCACGGGAATACGTCGCTGGCTACTCTACTCCCCTAGAAATGAGGTCTCCTCTGGTAAGCAGGCACACATGTCTCAGACTAGACAGTAACAGTAAGAGGAAGACTTCCTCGTGTAAATGGAAGAAATCTAATATTTATTTATGATGGGAAGTTGCACTATATGTGGTGTCACCACCAGACACCACACTTGCTAGGTGGTAGCCTTTAAATCGGCCGCGGTCCGGTAGTATACGTCGGACCCGCGTGTCGCCACTATCGGTGATTGCAGACCGAGCGCCGCCACACAGCAGGTCTAGAGAGACTTCCTAGCACTCGCCCAGTTGTACAGCCGACTTTGCTAGCGATGGTTCACTGACTTCTACGCTCTCATTTGCCGAGACGATAGTTAGCATAGCCTTGAGCTACCTTATTTGCTACGACCTAGCAAGGCGCCATTATCTGTTGCTATTGATACTGTGAATCATGTAATGTCAAGAGCAAAGTTCGTCATTAATGGATTAAAGTTAAGTAGTCCACCAGCTACGTCCGTATTTCTCAATTCTAATTCCCTTGTCATGTTCCAGACCTCACGCCAGCCTGCGTGATCTAAAACGCATGCATTTCGGCCTCCTTTAGTTACCCTGTGTTGGCTCTCCTGGCAACCACAAAACTATAGTGGCTGGAATATTGAAGTAGGGGAGAGAGAGTGATAGCAAAATGTGGAAGTAGCATTTAAGGTGGTGAGAAGTTTAAGGAGAAAAAATATGTCCAGGTGCGAGAAGGACTCGCAAACAGAAGGTTCGTACGAATTCATTGAACAGTAGCCTCTCCCCGATGTTATTCAATCTGTGTATTGAGAAAGCAGTAAAGGAAACAAAATAAAAATTCGGAGTAGGAATTAAAATCCATGGAGAAGAAATAAAAATGCTGAGGTTCGCCGATGACATTGCAATTCTGTCACAGACGGCAAAGGACTTGGAAGAGCAGTTGAACGGAATGGACAGTTTCTTGAAAGGAGGGCTTGAGATGAAGATCACCAAAAGCAAAACGAGGAGAATGGAATGTAGTCAAATTAAGTCGGGTGATGTTGAGGGAATTAGATTAGGAAATACGACACTTAAAGTAGTAAAGGATTTTTGCTATTTGGGGAGCAAAATAACTGATGGTCGAAGTAGAGAGGATATCAAATGTAGACTGGCAATGGCAAGGAAAGCGTTTCTGAAGAAGAGAAATTTGTTAACATCGAGTATAGATTTAAGTGTCAGGAAGTCGTTTCTGAAGGCAAGAAGAGAATAGGAGCTTTCTAAATGTCGTGCTACAGAAGAATGCTGAAGATTAGATGGGTAGATCAAATAAGTAATGAGGAGGTATAGAATTACCATTTGTTTGCCAAGTCGTATCTTAGGAGTTTCTGGTTTGTCAGTTAGAGGTGGGAATCCGTCACTTGCAAAGGTCCGAGGCATTTTGCTCTGATTGTTGCCAGCATCATATTTAAAGCACGAGGGAAGAAGGTTGCTAGCCTTACTTGCCCCGGATTCCATTGAGGTTTACCCCTAACGGCTGAGGGACTAACCGGTGGATTTAAAAAAAAAAAAAAAAGAAAAAAGAAAAAAATCCCCTGTGATGTAACCACAGAGTAACAAGTTTTGGATTTTTCCTGAAGTTTTAGTGTGATACCTTGCTTCTTGCTAGATTTAATGAAACTAGATCAGGGGAAGTACCCTACAGTTTATGATGATAGTGTTGGCAAGTATCAGAGCATGTGACACACATGGTCGTATCTTTTGACTATATTGACTAATAATCTTCAATTTCTTACATCGCAAAGAGACCGAGGACCTTAATATGTGACATAAATGTCAAATTGGTACGTCCACCCTTTCCTCAGGACGAGCCTTTTGAACAGACAGACCGATCCTTCTACGGTACCCTAAAAAGTACCACAGACTGTACTAAATAAGACACAGGAGACAGCATTAAATAAGTGAATGTGTGATTGAAAAACTGTAGTGACACACACAACTTTATCTCCTAGGGAGATTAGCTGATTTCCTATGTTGTGCTTTATATTGAACTATAACTATTCAAAAATTTAATGTTTATGGCCTAGTCTATATTATGTTCCGATTATTATGTGATTATTCTAATTTGGTTAGCTTATTATGATCTATTTTTACTGAACTGCATTATGTTTATTTTATGGTTATATGCTGTTCGATTGAGGTAAAGTATTTGTCTTCATGTCATTGTAAGTCCTAGGAAGGCTATTTGCTCTATGTATATTATGTACTTGGTAAGCTCGGGCCCTGAGCTATGTTGGTCTATTTTTCGTCTGTATTTTAAGAGCTGCATTTTTGTAATTCCTGTCCTGTGACTTTGTTGCACTTACCTTACCCTGTCTGTGCTCTCCTCTTGTCACGATTATCTACATTTCAATTGTCTGGTATGCTGATCACTTTTTTACATGCACCAAGGGAAATCACTAGGGAAGTAGGGGCTAACCCACAGTTTAAGATGCTATGTATGTTCTGTGAGTCTGTACACATACCATTAGAGTTTTAGTTAAAAAATCAAGTACACAGTCCCGAAGGTAGGTAGACAGGCAAGTATGAGAGCTACGAAAGAATAAGCTCTTGTATCCAAGTTGCTGCCAAGAATAATGCAACAAAGGGATGAACTAATTGATAATCTCTTATATGACCGTCAGTTTGGCTTCAGGACTGGGAAAGGCGGCAAAGAGGCAGTCTGACTTGCGACTCATAAGGGAAATAAAATGTAAGGAGAATGAAGACGTTCATACGACTTCGTGACCAACAAAAAGTGTTCGACAATGTAAAATGGTGTATGGTGCTCGAAGTTCTTGGATACATAGACTTAAGCATTGATACACTGTTTCGTCTCTTCTAAGTCGAGTGTTCTATGTGTTATGAACGAATACACACCAAACAATAGCGTAATATTCTACAAGAAGGCCACAGTTACAAGGTGAAACATGAAGCATTACGTCACATCCATAGGGGAACGGGGTAGAACTATATTGAAATTAATAAACATATGTCCATCACCCCAAGGTTAGTATTGAATGTTCGAACACAGTTACCGTACTCACCACTTCTAACTGCAGATACTACTCTTCCCATCCAGGCCATGTAAATTACTCCTTTTACTCACATTCCCCATTTTCTTTATTTGAGTTGCTATAATTTCTATTGTGTTAAAAAATTTTGCTTTATGTAATCACAGCTACTTTACTTACCTACTTAATCTCACTGTATTTTAAGATCTGTTGAAGACAAGTATTTGATTCAGACACACATCTGGAATAGGTCACCAAAGTTTGTGTTGCAACTTTTCTTCTATGAACAGCTGTTGTACTTTGAATGTAGTTGATTAGTTAACGTGTCACATGTTATATCTTAGTTAGCTAACCTGACATCGGATCTGCACTGAAATAATTCCTCTTGTTTTGTTTATAAATCTTAAATTAACATTTTTCGTCTCAGCATACGGAGGTACTCTGTAGATGCACTATTTTAATATCTGTGATTGAAAACTTTCGCTGCACCACGTACTTATTTTCTGTTCCTGGCGATGGGGTAACAGCTGAAGACCGTTCGGTGAAATAAATAATAAATATTGAAGAATATTACACAAGTGTTGTGTGTCTTCATACATAACAGATGTAAGGTGTAGGTGAAGATGAGTAATACACACTATTCACAAGACTTAATATGGAATAATGAGACTGGAAGATCAAGAATGACGTATTCAGATTAGGAAGTAAGTAAGATGAGGGATGTAATTTTTCACCCCTTCTATTGAGTCTGTATTTTACAGTAGCAATAACAGTACAAATGTAAGGTTCAAGAGTGAGATTAAATTTCAGAGAGAAACATCAGTGATAAGATTCACCTATGACATTGCTACCCTCGGTGGAAGTGAGGAAGAGCTACAGGATATTTTGAACGAGATGAGCAGTCTAATGAGAACAGCCTATAAATTGAGTGTAAAACGAAGTAGTAGGTGTAGCTGATGTGACATTAGCGATAAATACCAAAACTGCTGACCACTAAGTAGGTAATGCTGTGGAATTCTGCACCTTGGAAGCAAAATAATAGATGACGCACAGAGGAAGGAGGACAATGTTCGCGATGTGTGGTACATGTGGGAAACATTGCCAACAACATTATTGGATATATGGAAAGACATCAAGGATTAACTTCTATGCTACTTAAGGGTGCTGTATAGATAAAAACTTTAGAGGGAAACAGGGACTGGAATGTACCCAATAAATAACTGAGGACGTTGGGTGTAAGTTTTGTTGTGAAACAATAAGATACCACGGAAGGGGAATTCGTAGCAGTCTGCATCAAACCTGCCAAAAGACTGATGAGTGAACAATGAAAACTAAACTGTCATTATAATGGCGAACCTGACGTAAGACATTACTTAGTTATTTAATTAACATAAGACATGACATAATTAAAAGAAATTATCTCTGACCACTTTGACAATACTGAACTTTGGTGATGTGTGTTTCACACATATTCAACGTGTGGGGAAAGATGGATATTACAACAAGAACTTTTTGTAAGAGTTTGCGGACAGGAATTATGTTTCCAGAAACATTATCTCATTTGTTCAATATAAACTATTGGTGAGTTCATTGTAACTGTGTGAGAATACCACCCAAAATTTGGTTGTGCATCCATAAATTCTGTGTACTAACACTATTCACTCATATATGTTAGTTTGCTTAGTGTCATTCAGTCACATATTAAATTAATATTACAGATGTGCTTCAACAACCAGTTACATTATACATTATTGTCGCAGTATTGCTTTATACAATGCTTTCGTATTACAACTAACATAACTCTGTAAGAATCGTAATACATCACCATCCAGCAAGTTGAAGAAAAGGGTTCCAATTATGCAGCGCCATGTTATCATGAGCCTTTCCCCAGCCAATAGCACACACACAGGTACGCCTTACAGGTGTTGTGTTTCGCTCTGTAGCGGGATGTCCCGTTTGAAGGCTGGCTGACATCTTCATTTACAATGTAACTACATTCTCTGCATGATGGACATAACCCTGTACTGACTTAAAGTCTGTATAATTTTTACAACAACAAAAAATCATCTCAGACTACTGCAACAAGACTGAACTTTGGTGATACTTTCACCTTCACACATATTCAGGATGTGAAAAAAGAGGACATTACGACAAGTACTTTTAATCAAAAATGTAGTCCCATGTCTCTTTGGTAGCAAACCAACATCTCTGTCTCCACCAGACAGCTTGAGGGAGACATTTCAAGATTCCTCCTGACCCGAGAAACTTTCTACATCTACATTCATACTCCAAAAGTCCAAAAGCCACCTGACGGTGTATGGTGGAGGGTACCTTGAGTACCTCTATCGGCTCTCCCTTCTATTCCAGTCTCGTACTGTTAGTGGAAAGAAAGATTGCCTCTTTGTGGGCTCTAATCTCTCTGATTTTATCCTAATGGTCTCTTCGAGAGATTTACGTAGGAGGAAGTAATATACTGCTTGACTGTACTGAGCGTCACTGGGGTACATGCGTTACTAATTAAATTACGGAATGGTTGCCATATAATGATGATGGAACCGATGTACGGCGTTCCATGTTGGCGTCTTCTCATATGGTTTTACTGCATGGCGCTTTCGCGTTTGCTCCCACTGGAGAAAATGGCACTGCATGGGCACCATCAGTTCTTCACAGATGAGTGCTACACCCCTCAACTAGCATTTGTGTACTCTGTGAATTTTTATAAAATGTGGGATTTATGAACATTCCTGCTGCTACTAATATATACGCTTTAAGTTGTCAAGAATTGTTTGTTAACAGACAGTTGACCTGATGTATGCTAGCACCACTCAGTGGCGCCAACCAGTGTATTACTTTCAACCACTCGGAAGATCTGTTACACACTGTTTATGCACAAATACCATTTTGTGAAACATTCTAAAGTGATTTCCATGAATTTTTCGCTCATGAAATTGTTTTATACTATGTAATGATGAAAATGTTGTAGGAAACAAACAAAGCCAGCATGTATCACACGTATTTAAGGCCGCTTAGCGGTTGAATTTGCTTGCTTTTAAATTTGTCCCCTGGTAGCCGTTCGAATTTGTCTCGTGAATGAGAATGTCCACGTGATGCAATGAATCTAAAGAACAGTTTTGTGTGATTGACGTAATACTGGTAAGCTAGAAAGTCATATTCTGTTCAGTACACTATGTCTTTGATAAACGGTGAAAAATAAGTTAATTTTCATATCTTTTGATACTGGTTTTGTGTAATATTTTATAGAGTTTGAAAGTGACGTAATTTCGAAACGCTTAAGACAATTTTGAAAACATTAAAAAAGTGTGGTCACGATGGCTGGAAGTTACGGAATTGAAGCTCAATTCTCATGCACTGCCGATACCGTCATGTGATGACACAAAGTGTTCAGAACCCACTACATACCAAATCTGTTTTTGTGTGTATGCCCAACCCAATCAAATCTGTATGAAAATGAATAAACAGAATTACCTTTTCACACTATCCATGTTTACAATTTTCGTTACTATTTTGTGCACCCAGTGTGGCGTCATTTAATTTGGTTGAAATCTGTCCATTTTTACTGCACTATACCATCCGAAAGGCAGGAAAATAATTTGTTCCACGTTTGGATACCTTATGAAAGTGGGTGAACTAATAATTACCCTTTTCTGTAACGGCATTAGATAAATGTTTCTTATATAGCATTTCTTATTGTTCCAAAACAGTCTGTCCATTATTAATTTCTCATTCCATTCAGAATAACATACTTCAGTAGAATGGTATAAAACAACATAATAGCTTTAATTTTTACAGATTTTTAAATCTATTACAAGTAACTAACACTCCTTCTAAGAAGTAAGAGAAATTTGTATAGTTGAGACTATTTCTAGAAAACGTATGGACATGGCCTAATAGAAGATACCACAGGCAAATAAAGGACTAATTCTAATACACAGGCTGGCCCATTGATCGTGACCGGGCCAAATATCTCACGAAATAAGCGTCAAACGAAAATACTACATAGAAAGAAACTTTTGTAGCTTCAAGGGGAAAACCAGATGGAGCTATGGTTGGCCCGTTAGATGGCGCTGCCATACGTCAAACGGATATAAAATGCGTTTTCTTAAGTAGTAGCCCTCATTTTTATTACATATTCGTGTAGTAAGTAAAGAAATATGAATGTTTTAGCTGGACCACTTTTTTCGCTTTGTGACAGATGGCGTTGTAATAGTTACAAACATAAGGCTCACAATTTTAGACAAACAGTTGGTAACGGGTAGGTGTTTTAAATTAAAATACAGAACGTAGGTACGTTTGATCATTTCATTTCGGTTGTTCCAATGTGATACATGTAACTCTGTGAAGTTACTATTTCTGAGAACGCATGCTATTAAAGTGTGATTACCTGTAAATAACACATTAATGCAATAAATGCTCTAAATGATGTCCGTCAAACTCAATGAATTCGGCAATACGTGTAGCGACATTTCTCTCAACAGCGAGTAGTTCGCCTTCCGTAATGTTCGCACATGCATTGACAATGCGCTGACGCATGATGTCAGGCGTTGTCGGTGGATCACGATAGCAAATAGCCTTCAACTTTCCCCACAGAAAGAAATCCGGGGACGTCAGATCCGGTGAACATGCGAGTCATGGTATGGTGCTTCGACGACCAATCCACCTGTCATGAAATATGCTATTCAATACCGCTTCAACCGCACGCGAGCTATGTGCCGGACATCCATCCAGTTGGAAGTACATCGCCATTCTGTGAATATCTTATAGTAACATCGGTAGAACCTTGCGTAGGAAATCAGCATACATTGCACCATTTAGATTTCCATCGATAAAATGGGGGGCAATTATCTTTCCTCCGACAATGCCGCACCATACAATAACCCGCCAAGGTCGCTGGTGTTCCATTGTCGCAGCCATCATGGATTTTCCGTTACCCAATAGTGCATATTATGCCGGTTCACGTTACCGCTGTTGGTGAATGACTCTTCGTCGCTAAATAGAACTTATGCAAAAATCTGTCATCGTCCCGTAATTTCTCTTGTGCCCAGTGGCAGAACTGTACACGACGTTCAGAGTCGTCGCCATGGAATTCCTGGTGCATAGAAATATGGTACAGCTGCAATCGATGTTAATGTAGCATTCTCAACACCGTCACAATTTGTCTACTACTGATGTGCGGATTAGCCGCGACAGCAGATAAAGCACCTACCTGGGCATCATCATTTGTTGCAGGTAGTGGTTGACGTTTCACATGTGGCTGAACACTTCCTGTTTCCTTAAATTACGTAACTATCCGGCGAACGGTCCAGAATTTTGAACATCTTGCTCCAGTTTAGGTTGTCAAACTCTTTTTCCAGGTCGATCAATCCTACGAACGTGTCTTGATTTTACTTTAGTCTTGCTTTCATTATCAACCGTAAAGTCAGAGTTCCCTCTTTAGTTCCTTTCCTTTGCTAAAGCCAACGTACACTCAATTTTCTTTTCCTTGCTTCTGTATATTATTCTCGTCAGCAGCTTGAATGCATGAGCTGTTAAACAGTTTGTGTGACCATTCTCACACCTATCAGCTCTTAGAATCTTCGGTACAATTCTACTGCTAACATACATCGCGCGTAAGCACCACTCAGAGACGATTTGGGAAATTAGGGATCATTCAGAGGCATATAAAGAGCCGTTATTTCCTCGCTCTATTTGCGATTGGTTGGTTCAAATGGCTCTCAGCGCTGTGGGACTCAACTTCTGAGGTAATCAGTCCCCTAGAACTTAGAAGTACTTAAACCTAACTAACGTAATGACATCACACACATCCACGGCCGTGGCAGTACTCGAACCTGCGACCGTGGCGGTCACGCGGTTCCAGACTGTAGCGCCTAGAACCGCTCGGCCACCCCGGCCGGCTTTGCGAGGGGAACGGGAGGGGAAATGACAAGTAGCGTGCAGGTGTACCCCACGCCACGAACCGTACGATGGTTTGTGGAGTGTCTGTCTATATGTAGATGTTGATTTACATCTGGCGTTACAGAAGCTTGTTAGTAATGATATGGGCGTATTGAGAGTTACATAACGAAAATAATGTCTGCAAAGGGGAAAGCAAACTGTCCAGGAAATACTACTGGGGGAGTAGGGAAATTAAGTGTGCAAATAATGATTCACAAAATATTACCTTTCGGTAAACGTGAAATAGGTCATATAAGTACAGTTATTCGACAGCAAGAGGCAGAAATGTCAACGAATTCAAAGACAGTAATATCTTCCTTATAAGGAAAAAGGCATTTTTGAATAGAATTGTGGACTGTAGTGCTACGATTCGTTATTAACAATGATAGTACTGAAGGGTGTTCATATCATTCTATAAGTTAAAGTTCATTCAAAACATTTATCACTTTTTACACGGAGTGTCACACGAGGCTAAAATGTACAGGAATAACCACCTCAGATGACTAAACTGTTTGTTAAAGGTTTGGGCTGCAAGGCTTTGTCACCAATTTTACTCTTCATTCGAAATGCAAGCTCGAAACTGTCTTTTTAAGTTATTACAAAGCACTCGACCTGTCGATCAGGGTGCCACATCATATCTGTTACTATTCGCTGCGGTTCCTTCGCCTTTTCTAATTGACACAGTATTAATCTTTCAGCTCCGTCACTCGTAGAAGGTGATCACTCACGAACGTCGACCGCTGAGGATGAATTGATTTCAGCGCCTCTCGCCTAAGAAGCATAATAAATATTAAGTGAAAAGGGTGGTCTTGAGCACCCTTAGGCCGAAACAGTGCAGTAAGTTTCGACGCTCCTGAGAACACAACCATCCATCATTCACTGACAGAGATAAGGTGGTGCACGAGAAGCCGTTGCTCAGCGCTTTACGGAACGCTTCGCGTCCCGAAAACGTCCTTACTTTCTTCCGACACTCATAAATTCCTCACTTTCTACTAGGTCTTGGTCTCTTTATCATTGTCCATCCATAGAAAGAAATATATATTAATATCTTCCCCATTCTTTTATAATAGTCAGCTTTTCCTGTTTTAAGACTTATATTCCTGACTAATGTGTGCACCTTCGAGAACGAGTATACCAGGACTACATTTCGCAGAAACATTGTATAATGATGGTTCAGCTGCAACACGAACTCAATGAAACGGTTTTCGTGTGAAAACATTCGTGCTATGTGAGCCTGTAACGTAAGATGTGAAAGAAGACCTCGTGAAGTCTTTTAAAGTTTCCTAGCTGTATCTGGCCACGCTTTACTGTGGCTCAGTGTGCTTAAATGGAAAAGAAAGAAAAGGGAAGGCACTTATGTCTCACATTACTTCTCTCTCCTTCCATCACCTCCTCCCCCTCTATTTACCCACCTTCTCTTCCCTCTCCCCCTCCCCCCATTACGCTCCCTCCATCTCCTCCGGCACCCTCTCTCTTCCCCTTTCTCAGCCCCCTCCGTCTCCTCCTGGCCCCTCTCTCACTGTCAATCTCCTCTTTTTGCTCTTCTATGTCCATTTCTCTCTGTACGTCTCCTCTTTCCCTCTCACTGACGTTGGGCTTTGTGTATTGTTGTTGCAAATTCTGATTGTGTAGTAATATTCTTATAATAAACCATTAAGATATATATAGAGATTTTCTGTTTACTAACAATGCCTACCAAGTGTTTATAAATAAAGTTATACTTTCAAACCGCTCTAGAAGTAACACCACTGGTCAGAAAGACGTCAAACTCAACGGAATATTATAGGAGAAGGGGAAAAAGTACGGAAGAAGAAAAATAATTAATGACAAAATGTAGCAATAGACTGCGCTGCAAGCATCGCAATTTAATAGTGTTGACTATAAATGACAAATGAATCATCGAACAACGCCTGAGGTGTATGTCTGACACTAAACAAACTATACTACTCAGTGTGCATGGGTGTACAGATGTGATACCGTTAGTTACGTAATCCCACCCACCACGGTAAGGTCATATCACACTGGATGGGAAAAATCGGTTTTTAATTATCATGAGGCCAAAAAGCGCATAGAAAGCATGACTGAAAATCAAATAATATTATTAATTTCCATGTGACTGGCGCAAAACATGTCCAGTAGGCTGTCCACCATTTTCAGCAATAAGCTGAAGTCGAGAAAAAGCACATTCCAGAATTGATCGGATTGTTTCCGGGGTCACGTTCAGAATGTGCTGTGCAATGCTTGCCTTGAGTGCAGCTAAGTTTGCGATCGCAACACTGATCACAACTTCTTTCAGATAGCCCCACAGCCAGAACTGGCACGGATTAAGATCAGGTGATTGGGACGGCCAGGCTGTAGGGAAATGGCGGCTGATAATTCTAGCAAGTCCGAAATTGCGCTTTAGCAGCTGCTTAACTACAGTTGCAAGGAGTGTAGGTGCGTTATCTCGCATAAAAATGATCCCATCCACACATCCACGATGTTGGAGAGCTGGAATGACATGGTTACGCAAAGGACACTCATAGCGCTTAGAAGTGACGGTACAGGTGACAGGGCCGGAAGCATCTGTCTCTTCGAACAAGGTGGCCCTATGATGAATGATGCCGTAAACCTGCACCACACAGTGACCTTTTCAGGATGAAATGGTACTGGTTGATTTGCTTGTTCATTTTCCGTTGCCCATATTTGACGATTCTGTATTGACGTACCCTGTCAGATGGATGTGGGCTTCGTCTGTCCACAAAATGTCCCACGGCCACTGATTGCCCATTTCCATGCGAGTAAGTAATTCTAAAGCAAAGGTCTGTCTTGCTGGCAGGTCAACAGGAAGCAACACGTCCACATGGGTAACTTTGAACGGATAGAAGAGAAGGATGTTTCCTAGGATTTGGGGCACTGCGGTCACTGGGCTGTCCACTGTTCCGTGCACCACACGTGTGGACATCACCACTCGTCCCCTCCTGCATGTTATTTCTACAGCTTTTTTGAAAGTTTGATTATAATCACCCTGTATACGTATGTTAAACGTATATAGTGTATACGTGTGTAACGTAGAATTAGGTGCCTAAAAGCACGCTCATATTGGAATTCAACTTCGGGACAAAATTTCAAAAAGATCATTCAAAAACTTTCGGAGATTTGCGATATTGTACAAGCGAAGATTTACATTTTCACATTCATTCGATTTTCGTTTACTATAGAAGCAAAGAAGGGAAAGCAGAAAGGTGGAAGAAGTATATAGAGGGTCTATACAAGGGCAATGTACTTGAGGACAATATTATGGAAATGGAAGAGGATGTAGATGAAGATGAAATGGGAGGTACGATACTGCGTGAAGAGTTTGACAGAGCACTGAAAGACCTGAGTCCCAACTAACAATGGGACTGACATTCAGAAAAGAAAAGTATGTTTACTTTCATATAGTCATTATTATTATTATTATTATTATCATTATTATTATTATTATTATTATTATTGATTGTTACAATTATTTTTATTGTTATAATTATCATTGTACTACAGTTATAATATCTATTTTTTCTTTATCATCAATACTGCATAATAGGCTATATGTCCTTAATGTTATGTAGAAACTGTATCTCGTTCAATTTGAGTATGCCTGGATAGGTGTAAGAGAGGTCCTGAAGGCCCTAATCTTGCCAGGTAAAATAAATGCATAAATAAATAAATAATAAATAAACAAGGCCCCCGGAGTAGACAACATTCCATTGGAACTACTGACGACCTTGGGAGAGCCACTCCTGACAAAACTCTACCATCTGGTGAGCAAGATGTATGAGGCAGGTGAAATACCCTCAGACTTCAAGAAGAATATAATAATTCCAATCCCAAAGAAAGCAGGTGTTGACAGATGTGAAAATTACCGAACAATCAGTGTAATAAGTCACAGCTGCAAAATACTAACGCGAATTCTTTACAGACGAATGGAAAAACTAGTAGAATCCGACCTCGGGGAGGATCAGTTTGGATTCCGTACAAATGTTGGAACACGTGAGGCAATACTTACCCTACGACTTATCTTATAACCTAGATTAAGGAAGGGCTAACCTACGTTTCTAGCATTTGTAGACTTAGAGAAAGCTTTTGACAATGTTGACTGGAATACTCTCTTTCAAATACTGAAGGTGGCAGGGTTAAAATACATGGAGCGAAAGGCTAATTACAATTTGTACAGAAACCAGATGGCAGTTATAAGAGTCGAGGGACATGAAAGGGAAGTAGTGGTTGGGAAGAGAGTGACACAGGTTTGTAGCCTGTCCCCGATGTTATTCAATCTGTATACTGAGCAAGCAGTGAAGGAAACAAAGAAAAGTTCGGAGTAGGTATTAAAATCAATGTAGAAGAAATAAAAACTTTGAGGTTCGCCGATGACATTGTAATTCTGTCAGAGACACAAGAGCAGTTGAACGGAATGGACAGTGTCTTGAAAGAAGGATATAAGATGAACATCAACAAAAGCAAAACGAGGATAATGGAATGCAGTCAAATTAAATCGGATGATGCTGAGGGAATTTGATTAGGAAATGACACTTAGAGTAGTAAAGGAATTTTGCTATTTGGGGAGCAAAATAACTGATGATGGTCGAAGTAGAGAGGATATAAAATGTAGACTGGTAATGGCAAGGAAAGCGTTTCTGAAGATGAGAAATTTGTTAACGTCGAGTATAGATTTCAGTGTCAGGAAAACATTTCTTTTGTGGAGTGTAGCCATGTATGGAAGTGAAACATGGACGATAAATAGTTTGGACAAGAAGAGAATAGAAGCTTTCGAAATGTGGTGCTACAGAAGAATGCTGAAGATTAGATGGGTCGATCACATAACTGATGAGGAAGTATTGAATAGGATTGACGAGAAGAGACGTTTGTGGCACAACTTGAGAGGAAGAAGGGACCGGTTGGTAGGACATGTTCTGAGGCATCAAGGGATCACCAATTTAGTATTGGAGGGCAGCGTGGAGGGTAAGAATCGTAGAGGGAGACCAAGAGATGACTACACTACGCAGATTCAGAAGGATGTAGGTTACAGTGGGTACTGGTAGATGAAGAGGCTTGCAAAGGATAGAGTAGCATGGAGAGCTGCATCAAACCAGACTCAGGACTGAAGACCACAACAACAACATAGAAGCTCGTTGAAAAAGTCGTTGATTATGTGCAATAGTTTGATTTTGGTGCAACATTTTAATATTAGAAAGATTCAAGACAAGATCAGAAACGACAAAATTTATTTATAAATTAGTAATAGAGAAGTGAAAAAAATTTTTGGCCCTTAAATGTTACCCATTTTTTTAATGGTACTTTATGTTGGAGAAGACCAGTAGAAGAAGCCGGCTGGAGTGGCCGTACGGTTTTAGGCTCTACAGTCTGGAACCGAGCGACCGCTACGGTCGCAGGTTCGAATCCTGCCTCGGGCATGGATGTGTGTGATGTTCTTAGGTTAGTTAGGTTTAATTAGTTCCACGTCCTAGGCAACTGATGACCTCTGAAGTTGAGTCGCATAGTGCTCAGATCCATTTGAACCATTTTTGAACCAGTAGAAGAAGGAAAAATGTAGAGAGCGAAGGAGGGAATGAATGTGCCCCTCAGGAAAAATATAAACGTTTCTCAGTGATTATGAGTTGTTTCCAGATGCAAAAATAATGTGAGCTGAGTAGTTGCGCGGTCACTGTGTGTGACTGACATGTGGGGGACGTGGGACGTGGGATTAGTTCCTGGTTTCGGCATCGAAGTCTCAGATGTGAGGCGTGCCCTCGGCCTAGTGAGGTGACATGAAGAGCTTCTAGTATCAGAAGTAGAGGCCCCAAGGTCTGGGCAGCTGACAGTGATCAGATGAGCGACGTGGTGGCCCCTTGCTCCTACATACCGTATCAAAAGAACATCATATATATTAATGCAGTTATTTCACCAGGTAAAGTTGGAGCATTCTAGCCTTGCTTTGCATCAAATCAGTTCCAACATAGCAATATGTTTGATGCAATGACAATACATAATGATAGTAATAACATTACTAGCGGCTATGAAAACTTAAAAAAAGCCACTCCTGTTAGAACTGTTTGAAGCACTTTCCCCCTTACGATCTAGCAAAATGCGAGTAATGATATCCAATAAATGTGTGGCAGTCACAGAAGAAATCAAATTCAAAGACTATCCTCATTGGTCATAGGAAACGAGAGGAACAACAGGATGATGCCAGCAGGTGATATGTAAGAAAAATTACAAAGTGGTGGGGATGATGAAAGCATGGATAGTGGTGACAGAGTTACTCTGATACTCTTTGCTCTTGGACTGACAGCTGCAATGCGAATAGGGAGCGAATATCAGAGAATGACTTGGCAGGCTGTAGGTATCGCGGGGTTCTCTGTGACCGTTCGCATATTTACTTTCACCTAGCTAATGTGTGCGAGATCCAGTGGGCAGAATCCAACCAAAACAACCGCTTCGTTTACGAAACCCTGCCCACCCTGACGCATGCTGATCAGTTCAAATGGTTAAAATGGTTCTGAGTAATATGGGACTTAATTTCTGCGGTCATCAATCCCCTAGAACTTAGAGCTACTTAAACCTAACTAACCTAAGGACATCACACACATCCATGCCCGAGGCAGGATTCGAACCTGCGACTGTAGCGGACGCGCGGTTCCAGACTGTAGCGCCTAGAAGCACTAGGGCACCCCGGCTGGCGTTGATCAGTGACAGACGGTGTAACTTCACTCTAAGATAAATAAAAAAACGTCGAACCACTATGGAATTAGCAGAAAGGGACGAAAAGTGATAGATTTGATGTACAGGGTGATAAAAAAGTTAGTTTACATTTGAAAACTGAATAAATCACGGAATAATATAGACAGAGAGGTAAAAATTGATACACAAGCTTGGAATGACATGGGGTTTTATCAGAAACAAAACATACAAAAGTTCAAAAATGTGCGACAGATGGCGCTTCATCTGATCAGAATAGCAATAATTAGCATAAAAAATTACGACAAAGCAAAGATGATGATCTTTACAGGAACAAAACCAGAATCACGCGTTTCCTCGAAGAAAAATGGCCCGATAATGGTAGATGTGATAAATCTAATCCATACCGTGACTTTCTCGTCGTGCAATGGAGTTTCCACGACAGTTCTAGGATATTCGGTAGCCCAAATTCTGCAATTGTGGATGTTGACAGACCATTGGAGAGTGAAATGAGCTTCGCCGGTCCACAACACTTTCCTCAACCAATCGTCATCTTCCACCATCATTTCAATTTCCCACACCGCAATTGCCCTCCGTCTCACTAAATCGCCAGGTAACAGTTCATAATGCCGATGGATTTTGTACGGATAGCATCGGAGAGTAAGTCTAAGTGCGAACCAAACAGTAGTGTATGGAATGCCCGTGCGGTTTGTGATTGCACGAGCGGTGACTTCCCCGTACATAGACGAATCCGCTACAGTCTCCATTTCTTCCTGAAGTGTCAGTAGCATTACCGCTTGTTCTCGGTCAGCCATTACGGGGTCTATCGCCTAAACAATCCGTGGTTTCGAAGTTCGAAATCATTCTTGCCACAGCTACATTTGCCAACGGACCTTTACCCATTTATACTGACTTTTTGATCACCCGGTAAATTACAGCCAAACAGATGATTACAGTTTCAGAAAAATGAGATGATTTATTCAAAGCTTCACAATCTGAACAAGACAATAACGCGTTGGTCCAACTCTGATCCTGACACAAGCAGTTATTCTTCTTACACTCACTGACGGAGTTGTTGGATGTCCTCCTGAGGTACCGACTGCCTAAGTATGTGCAACTGGCGCGTTAGATCGTTAAAATCACTAGCTTGTTGGAGGGCGTGCCTATAATGCTCCACACGTTCTCAATTTCAGAGAGATCAGCCGCACTTGACGGCCAAGGTGGGCTTTGGCAAGAACGAACTCAAGCAATAGATACTCTCGCCGTTTGCGGGAGGGCATTATCTTGCTGAAATGTAAGCTTTCCGTGAGGGCAACAAACGAGCCTTGGAATATTATCGACATATCACAGTGCTGTAATGGTAAAGGGGATGAAAATCAAAGAGATTCTACTACGAAGTGAAATGGTACCTCAGACCACCACACCCAGATGTTGAGCCGTATTGTGATCGAGAGTCAGGTTGGTATCCCACCGCTGGTTGGGGTGTTCAGACACTTCGATTCGTCAATTCCAGTCTATACCTGGTAGGCTAACATTGTACTACATTACGTTATAGATATCTCACCACATAAATAAAACAATAAATAAAAGGTGAAACAGTTTTGTAGCGAATCTCCATAAGTTTTAAAATTTCACAACCTACTTACGTCCCCCACTAAACAATGCTTCTGTCCTTCAGTAATTTCTCAAATAGTTCCCATGTAAATTAACTATCACTTTGTCTACTCCCTTACCGGTAGTCAGGTTACGAACGAGTTAGAGAATGTGTAACACCATAGCTTACACACTGCGTACCTTTTGTTTTATTCATTTAGCTTTATATTTTGTTCAACATCCCATCGTTGAACTTCTGTAATTAGTGTACGATTAATGAAGTGTAATCTCTGCAATATGCACAATATGAGCAAATGATATTTTGTCTTACTCATATAATCTCTTTGGTTGTCTTTAAAACTAAATAATTTTATTTAAATAATTTTGTGTTAGAACTACCTAAATTCGCTAATGATATGTTTTCGTTAAAATGATAGTTTGCTGTTATGTAAACTGCTGACCTTCACTTAGGATTCTTAGTTATTTTGTATGTAAAAGGTAGTGTGGTTCCCCTGGGGAACGGAACTTAATAGCGCGCGCAAATTGTTTTTGGTGTAGGTAGAAAAGGTGGAACAATAGTCAGTCTGGGACGAGCTACCAAACTGTCAACTGCCCACGTAAAAGTTGTGTATTGTGTGAGTTCTGAGAGAGGCTTTTCCGGGCGCTTTCCAATTCCTGGGATGAATGGATAAAGAGCTGGACCTATTCTGAAATTGATGTCTATCATCGCCACCAAGAAGGAAGGAAGGAAGGCAGACGAACCAGCATTTTTGGTAAACTGATTCATTGTGGCTTATTGCCTTTTCTGATGTGATTAATACATTGTTCTTGAAGTTGGACTTAATTATTTAACACTTGTAAATCGAGATGTTTATCTCTCTGTTTTAGTTCATGTTATGCTCTACTTAATACATGTTGAAACTGAACAGTTTGATTCCAAAGTTAAGCTGTTCAGTTTCTAATTTTAAATTTGTTCTGTCCATTTGCTTGTGTTCATCCGTTTTTGTCAAAGTTCCGGTGTTTTACTAATAGAGAAATATCTGGAGTACCCTTTTGAAAAATAAATCCTTTCCTGGTTTAAGCGTTTTGTTTTTGTGACCTAGGGACTTACCATTCTCATCTCCTCGCTTGCTATAGCATTTCACTTTTACAGAAATACTGGATTGGTGCATAAGTTCGTAGTGGTTTTTTGCAAGATTAATAAACGTAAGACAAATTAGAGAGTTCAATCAGAGACTTTATTCATCAGTGATATGGGATATTTTCGTAAGATCGTGAAAAACATTAACAGGAGATACAGGATACTTCACTGAACAATTTGAGGTAGGGAACTTTGCTTCGGAGAAGCTAGCTTAAGGAGATAATAGGATCAAAATTACCGTCGTCTTGTATCCACATCCTCTTATGGTCAGCGAAGGCTGCATTCCCCAACAACTCAGGTAGAATTCTTTACACGAACCTCGAGTACAAGTTGCCATACCGATGGCCAAGTACAAGATATGGCCCAATGAGATTGTTGCCTACAATGCTGGCCCAGATAATCGCAGCAAAACATACTTCATGGTGTGACTCTACTACAGTGTGAGGGTTTTCCTCATCCGGTACATGGATATTCCTGCTGTTCGATATATCACTCTCAAGTGAGGTCTCGTCAGGAAACAGCACGATTTGGAGGAAATCTGATCGATCAGTCCACTGACACAATGCGACCCTTGGTACAAAGTCAATCACAAGATTTGAATGGACTCGTTGTTGGTGATATGGGTGCAATAGTTATTCGTGGAGTACTCGCTACATGCTAGCATGTGCAGCCCCCATTTCATGTGCAATACGACGAGTACTTGTAATGGGGTCCACTGCAACACCTTTCAGCATCTCCTCATCAAAATCGGGTATACGAATGAGTGATCCTCATGTTGCCAGGTCCCTCTATTCTTCTTTCCAATGAACCAGTCTCCCACATTCGTCGATCCGCATTCGTCGATCGAGAGAAATAAACGCTCATCGTGACGGATGATGCCTGTTAGGAAATCGTTCACTTTACAGCCTTTCAGTAACGAGAGCACTGCAACGTACTTCCCTACACACGAGGTGCACGTCGCTGAGTTCTGCGAAATTGTACCGGTACTTCTCCACCGTCTCTGAATAGCACTGAGTGATGAGTGCGCCTGTAGTTGATTCAGAGCACGTTCTGTCATAGGGAAATGTAAATACGATACAACAGAGCCACCTTATCGACAAGTGAAGTAAACAAAATCTGCATCATTACTTTCTAGTAATGAGGCTCGTCCTTCTTGTTTCCTTGTTAGAAGCAAGGAACGTACATGTAAAAAACAGCACACTTGGTGTAAACATTTACGCGTGTTAGTTGTGTAAATAACCTGGAAAACAGTAATGCTAGACAAAGCGGTAGTCAAGCTTACATTCATATCTATTTAAACTGGCTTCTCCGACCCCAGGTTGCTTACCTTAAATGGTTCATTCGCGCATTCCCTATGTCCTGTTACATTTTTGCACACTTTGCGGAATAACCCTTTATATTATCCTTAATTATTAATAACAGTCTGCGTACGCTGGGGTAACTTCTCGATTCCGTGATTGTAGAAATCATGTCATTTTGAGGCGAAGAACTCGTTGAAACAAGTTAGGAGCCCATTCTTTGTTAGAGTAGTGGAATATGCGCGGCCGTTGTGGAAAAGCTGCATCAGTTCAAGCAATGTTCCTGGTCTTTCTTCTTGGAGAGTTTCTGCAAGAAGTGTCACTTGACAATAAATATCGACACAGATAGTGACACCTTGGGAAAGCTATTCGTAGTATACCACGTCGTCGCTGTTCTGCCAGTTTCATAATATTATCTTTAGTGGGTGCTTGCAGGTCTTTGTAATGGGAGTTGCTGCTTTGTTTTGGCTGAATCCATCGTTTAGTTTCCTTATGGTAGCATTAAGACACCATTTCTCGCCACCGGAAACGATACGGGTCTTAGATTAGATTAGTAGTTGTTCCATATATGATGAATACGACACTTCGTAATCATGTGGAACGTGTCAGGTTAATAAAAGGTGTCTATACAAAATATTCCATTTAGACAAAATATTACATGATCAATGTGCTGCTGTCCTTTACTACCCGAGTAGGAAAATTAATGACAGATGTCAAATTGAAAGAGCCGACCAAGAAAAAAAAATGGTTCAAATGGCTCTCAGCACTATGGGACTCAACTGCTGAGGTCATAAGTCCCCTAGAACTACTTAAACCTAACTAACCTAAGGACAATACACACATCTATGCCCGAAGCAGGATTCGAACCTGCGACCGTAGCGGTCGCGCGGTTCCAGACTGTAGCTCCAGAACCGCCGAGCAAGACTTCCAGGTCATTCTTCCTATTACACTCTTTCAGTGAATCACAAATAATAATTTGCATTCCCCTATCTGACAGATAGCACAACATGGCAACCAAGTTTTCCAGGAATAAATGAAAGTTTCCTGAAGGGGACCTATATATTGTTACAATTATAAAAGAGCCGTCCTTCAGTTTAAGTTGACAGGCACATGCTTCTATATGTTGCTCTAGACAAAACCTTTTTGTATCTAAGCTTTCTGCAGAGTGATACCTTTTGACATATATGGCAACACCTCCTCCCACCTTATTCTCTCTACTCATATATTGAGCTAGTTTATAACCACTGATATTTACCTTTTCCATATCAGACACAATGTGATGCTCAGACAGCCATAGTATATCTGTTACATTATCAGATTCAATGTCATCTAAACAAACCAGTAGCTCATCTACTTTATTCTTCAATCCGGGAATTTTTTGGTGAAAAATGGTAACATTCTTTTTACTTTGCTTTTGTGAGAATCTACTTTTTTCTTTAATCCACCAATATTTTGGTTAAATATGGTAACATTATTATGTACTTTCCTGTTGTGAGAATTATGTCAGTTTAGGACCTCTTTTAGCACCTGCCTGCCTGAACTTCTCATTGGACACTGATATTAGTCTAAAAAAGAGGTACATCCATGAGTACCGAGATGGTAATGGTCGGTGTTCAAGAGCCAAATGATGACGAGCGAGCAGGAATTGTCATATGGGGAACTCGCCGATGTTAGTGGGTTTAAACGTTCTCCATCAAACCCCAAAGGCCTTGCCGAAAGTGAAGAGTCCTTCTGTCAAATCGATCCTCTAGAAAAAAAGAAAACCATTTTTCTGCCGCGCTCTGACAATGGCATTATCCCCGAACACGGCGCAGATGTTTCCGGCTGCCTTCGCTTTTGGCAGCCCTACTGAATTCAAACGGAAGAATATACCGCAAAAATATTCCGATTTCTTCACTTGGCGCTCCATATTCTACCGTCCACAGTTCCACTCACTATCTCCAAATTAGAATTCCTAAACTAAAATATCAACAGTGAACTACAAATGAAAAAGGTCAATATGTTTCTTGAGGGAGCTCACAGCTTCAGGACTGACCAATCTCCCAATCTCCCGCTCCCACTCTATGGATTTTCGCCTACCGATAACTACATCTACATGAGTACTTTGAAAACCCCTGCAAAGTGCACAGCAGTGGGTGCTTCCCACTGAACTGCGTGTTGATACTTCCTTCCTTGGAAAAGCTTTGGAAGACAGACTCACAATTTTCTGGGGTCACACTCCTCCCACGCCGGCAGCCTCCTATCGCCGGAGCTGCGTCGGCGCGCGCTACTTGTTAGGGGCGAATAAACTGGGGCGTGCCCGAGTGGCGCCGGGGGGAGCGAAAACACTTTGCTGGAGGGCCCTCCAGGGCGTTGTACGTAGCGCATAGCCCTGGCGTACGCACTACGCGCCACGCGGCGCTGTCACGCTGCGTACTCACAAGGGACTTGGCCTCCACCGCCCATTCACAGACTGACACTGGTGTCAGCCACGAGAGGGCAATGGTTCTGGTTGTCGTTTCAACTGTTAATACAGTGGCTCTAATATAAATATATGCACCTCAGTTTTTGTCGCCCTGAACCGCTTTAGGCCACTGCACATGATTCATTGCTAGTGCGCACTATAGAATCGCCTACTGAGAGTTCCCGCCAATGATGCAAGTTGTCATGTTGTGTACCAATTCATGTCCGTAGCGGTTATTATTTGGCTCGGCCACATTGTTGTTAATCATGTCTGTTTGTGTGACTGTCCTCCTCAGCAAGCACAGAAATATTTGTTTTGAAAATAAATGCAACCTTTTCTTTCTGCACTGTAGTTTATTTCTCCCAGATGCGTTTCGCCTTTTGTTGTACTCTAAGGCGTCTTTAGTGGAATCTTGAACGATGCAGTTTCCATGAATTTTATCCGTAGTGGATGCTGTCAAACTCCGTGACTATTCCTTTATAGGGCGTAGAAAATAATAAGTGTTAACTAAGTGGCAAAACTGTAACCACAGCCTAACTTTAATAATGGTGCTTCATGTTAATTGATCTCCAACAGTATAAACATATAAATGAATGTATAAACACCTGAGGATGGGTTCAAGCCCAAAACCGGTCGTGTAACAAATAAATAACCTTTTATTGCGACTGGTGTCGGATATTTTTCTACACCCTATATAGCTTTGTTTTGATATATCTTATTTTTAGAATATCAAATAGTTCACGCGGTGCTTTTTATGTAACTAAGAAATTACTTACAGTTTGTTGGCTCAAAAAACCTAAACAACAAGGATGTCTTCGAAATTCACTGTAAATCATCAGCAATGGACATTATCATACTCCAATCCTCGAAATACCCACCCTCACAAAAGCCAGCAGCACTTCGACACATGCTCCATAGACTCAGCACAGTGCCACGCATCAAAGAAAACTACCAAAAAAGATCCTGACATAATAATACAGATAGCACATAACAATGAATACAATAGTAACATATTCACAAATCTATTAAACATAATTAAAAGAAAAAGAAAAGCAGAAAACAACACACCACAGACAACAACACAACAGAACCAAATACAAACTCTCAGTACAATACAACTACACAGAATAATAGGAAATATACGAAAGAAAATATGAAACGGCACATAATTACATACAAACACAAACTCACCAACATTTTCGAAAGACAGGGAGTAAACATAGTACACACAACAGTCAAATCTATGCAAAAAAGCACCCCAAAACTCACAAAAAACAGAGACACATACCAGAAAGAAGTACATATCAATTATAGTGTCATACGTGTGATGGCGGGTACATAGGACAATCAGGAAAAACATTTGATGTCAATACAAAGGACACATAAGTACCTGGAAGTATGGGACAAAGACCTCCACCTTTGCAGAACACCTAAGAGAACATAATCTCAAACTAACCACGAGACGTGGAAACTATTAGAATCAACAATGAGAAACACCTCCTAATCCGGCAAGAAAATTACCACATACAGAAAACGAAAGCAGAAAAGGTAACCTTGTTGAACAATCAAGTACACATGATAAACGATTCATTGTCTACACTAATACACTCCAGGAAATGGAAAAAAGAACACATTGACACCGGTGTGTCAGACCCACCATACTTGCTCCGGACACTGCGAGAGGGCTGTACAAGCAATGATCACACGCACGGCACAGAGACACACCAGGAACCGCAGTGTTGGCCGTCGAATGGCGCTAGCTGCGCAGCATTTGTGCACCGCCGCCGTCAGTGTCAGCCAGTTTGCCGTGACATACGGAGCTCCATCGCAGTCTTTAACACTGGTAGCATGCCGCGACAGCGTGGACGTGAACCGTATGTGCAGGTGACGGACTTTGAGCGAGGGCGTATAGTGGGCATGCGGGAGGCCGGGTGGACGTACCGCCGAATTGCTCAACACGTGGGGCGTGAGGTCTCCACAGTACATCGATGTTGTCGTCAGTGGTCGGCGGAAGGTGCACGTGCCCGTCGAACTGGGACCGGACGGCAGCGACGCACGGATGCACGCCAAGACCGTAGGATCCTACGCAGTGCCGTAGGGGACCGCACCGCATCTTCCCAGCAAATTAGGGACACTCTTGCTCCTGGGGTATCGGCGAGGACCATTCGCAACCGTCTCCATGAAGCTGGGCTACGGTCCCGCACACCGTTAGGCCGTCTTCCGCTCACGCCCTAATATCGTGCAGCCCGCCTCCAGTGGTGTTGCGACAGGCGTGAATGGAGGGACGAATGGAGACGTGTCGTCTTCAGCGATGAGAGTCGCTTCTGCCTTGGTGCCAATGATGGTCGTATGCGTGTTTGGCGCCGTGCAGGTGAGTGCCACAATTTGGACTGCATACGACCGAGGCACACAGGGCCAACACCCGGCATCACGGTGTGGGGAGCGATCTCCTACACTGGCCGTAAACCTCTGGTGATCGTCGAGGGGACACTGAATAGTGCACGGTACATCCAAACCGTCATCGAATTCATCGTTCTACCATTCCTAGCCCGGCAAGGGAACTTGCTGTTCCAACAGGACAATGCACGTCCGCATGTATCCCGTGCCACCCAACGTGCTCTAGAAGGTGTAAGGCAACTACCCTGGCCAGCAAGATCTCCGGATCTATCCCCCATTGAGCATGTTTGGGACTGGATGAAGCGTCGTCTCACGCGATCTGTACGTCCAGCACGAACGCTGGTCCAACTGAGGCGCCAGGTGGAAATGGCATGGCAAGCCGTTCCACAGGACTACATCCAGCATCTCTACGATCGTCTCCATGGGAGAATAGCAGCCTGCATTGCTGGGAAAGGTGGATATACACTGTACTAGTGCCGACACTGTGCATGCTCTGTTGCCTGTCTCTATGTGCCTGTGGTTCTGTCAGTGTGATCATGTGATGTATCTGACCCCAGGAATGTGTCAATAAAGTTTCCCCTTCCTGGGACAATGAATTCATGGTGTTCTTATTTCAATATCCAGGAGTGTATTTATTATGCATTATTCAGAAGTCATCATTCAAAACAGGAGTTACTGTGTGTAGCAACAAGCTGCTAGTGATTGTATTTGATATCATGCCAGTGAAATAAGACATATTTAAGTGTAAGACAGTGGAACTAGTACTCAAGGTGTTTAATCCAATAATACATAGCCATAGTGGAATTAATACATCAGAAAAATTTGCATTATATTTAGGACTAGAAATATATCTTAAACTGGTAGCATTATTTAGTTGTATACTGGTAGTAGTCGGGAGTAACAATAATTTTTCTGTGATAGCAATATATTGCGTTGGGATCGATAGTCAGTTCCTGGGGCATGAAAATATTTGCTTTCGACTTATTGATGGAAATAAGGATTATTAACATCATTCGTCATGAGTCAGCTGTGGCAAGGTTATCAAAGAAGTACAGTATATGCGCTCACATTTGTGAATGATACAGATAACTGGGTTAAAAAAATGCAAGTACTAGAATATCTGTAATAAGTAAGTGTTTGTAGCATATAACATAAAGACATATTTCAGAAATCATTTTAATGTCATGAAAAGCTTCTCTTGGAAAAAATACAAAGTGGATTATTGAGCTGCAGGAAGAAATTTATTCATATTATGCTGAACAGTAGTGAACTTCTAATTAACAGGTAATGAAAAGTTTACTTAATATGTATGTACTGTAGCTGCCTTTCCTTCAGCCATTATACAATGCGACATATGACATACTGTCAAAAAGAACTGCAACAAATACTTAAATAACTACACAGCATCTCTTAACTAATAGAAAATATATAAACTTAATCATTATCATCATTTGCAAAGAAAAACTTCGTTATTCATATTACCATATTCTTCATATAATTATTCATCATCATTTGTTATTATCTGCAAAAAACTAAACACTTTATTATTCATTATTCATACTACCATTTTCTTTATAGAAGTATTCATTATCATTCATTATTTCATACATTATAGAGTTTCTTACTTCTAGCATATTTCATCACAACAATGAACATGTGTAATTTTGTCTGACAGCTTGCCACAACAGCCTCATATTCTGAAAGAAAAATAATTAGTCAAGACTGCTATCATATGGTGTGTATAGTATATTCTTGTTAATACTTGTTAATTCTGATCCATTTACTTTTCATGTCAAAGTATTGCACCTTCTTTCTTTCATTCTGATGGTAAAATTTCCATTTCATAGTAAACCACTGTGGTTGTTTAATTTATTACTTTTACACACTATTGCTTTCTGCCCATGATGAATATGGATTAATATCTTGCATTAAATTCATATTCCCATTAAATGAAAACTTGTTTCTAGTGATATGACTAAGAATACAGCATAGCATGACACAAAAAGTATTAGGTCAAAACCATTGGCAGTTTCAACTGTAAAAATGTACACACAATATCATAATGTAGTATCAAATAATGTATAATAGTCAACATATTGGGATACCACAAGTCAAAATGTCAAAATCAACTGGTTTTTTGTTATACTTTAAAGATATCATAGTGCACACAGAGAAAATTTTGCTTTCGACAGGAAAACCATCATATATACATTTAAAAAATAAAAAATGTGCACAGTCTAAATATAACGACAAGAAAAGCGACCCGCTAACTTTACCTTGCCGGACACTGGCCAAGATAATATATGATCATCGTTAGTAAGTCACATACATATAAATTTATAAGTGGTCACACAATACGTAAGTTTATCTGGAAAAATGGGCACGGTCTGAGGTATAACGACAAGAAAGGTGACCTGCTAACCTTACCTTGCATCACACATGCCAAGAAAAAATATAATCATCATCAGTAGGTGGTCATATAAATATCTGGAAATGGCATTACAGTGTGATAAGTCATAAAGTATGTTTATTCAATGAAGGATTTAATATTGGAAGTACGGTGATTGCTCTTGGTTTCTCTGGTTCTCAAAGTTCTGACATGTACTATATTGGGGTGAAGAATGCTGCGAATTCTATATGGACTTGCGTATAGAAGCTCAAATGTACTGCACCTACTCTTTCCTCTGTTGGATAAATAGTGTGTGAGTACTAATATCTTCTGTCCTATGTGAAATTCACGGCATGTACAAACCTGTTTTTGCTTTCTTCTGTGGCGTTCTGCGGCACGTTTGATGTTGTTGAGCGCAGTGTCAATTATTTTATGGTGGCGTAGTCGACGAGATGTAGGAAAAGATACTAATTCTTTAATTTTTTTGGGTGGTTTAACATGTTTCGATATAACAGTCGGAGATAGCATAGTAGACTCATTTGTTGTGGAGTTAATTACATCTTGGAATGAGGGCATGTGTAAGTCCCAAACAATATGTGTTGTTTGGCAGTATATTCTACTAGTTTACCAATTTCTTTCATCAATCGTTCAGAAGGGTTCGAAGAAGAGTGATACCCGGACATATAGATCGTAGAAACGTTTTTAGCTCGTAACATACGTGTCCATATCGCAGACCCAAATTGTGGTCCATTGTCGGAAATTACCTTCAATACATGCACTACATGAAGTAGAAAATGTTTTATAAGTGCATTCGAAATAGATTTAGCAGTAGCTTTGCGTAACGGAGTGAAGGTACCAAATTTCGAAATGAGTTCAACAGCGACAAAGATGTGAGAAAAACCTCTATTAGATCTGGAAATCGGTCCAAAAATGTCTGTAGTGCCCATATGTCTCAATTTAATGGGTACAATGGGATGTAACGGCGGAATATGTGAAGTGGTGCCTGATTTAGCTTTCTGGCAGATTTTACATGACGCTAAAACTCGTCGAATACGTTTCTCCATCTTGGCAAAATAACGGTTCTGTCTCAGTATAAGAAAACATTTTCTAACTCCATAACTTCAATGAGTATACCAAATTAATTTGTTAACAAGCTCGTCAGGAATGCATAATAACCAGTTGTTGCTGTCAGGGTGCGAGTGGCGAAATAGAATGTTGTAGCGTACAGTATAATTGTTTCTAATGATAACGTTATTACTATCTTGCCAAAGGTGTTTAATGTCTTTCCTTACGTTGTCTTTGCTCTGCTCTTGTGCTATGTCCTATAATGACGACGAAATGAAATTTTCAAATGCAACTTGTTGAATATACGTGATGCTAAAATTTGCTTGGCAGAACTCGGTTGCGATGTCTTGCTGATTGTTGCTGAGAGTGTGAGATAGTGCATCTGCTACAATATTTTGTGTACTGGGAACGTGAACAATTGTGGAATGACAGGCTATGTTATGCAATGTAGAAATGACCTCTGTTCGATTAATTGCCTGTTCTTCTGGAGATAAGGCCTCCTGAAATTGTAATTCCAGTTGTACCTTTTCATCCTTTAACAATAAATAGGAATTTTGGAAGTCATTAGTGGCATCGTGTTGTACCAAAAAAATCGTACCTAAAATAACGTCTGTTGACAATAAGGGAACAACACAAAAATTCGTGTGGAGCGTATGACTTGCAGTACAAAATGATAAATGTGTCCGTAATTTTAAATCTACTCCTTTATCAGATATTGCTCCTTTCACTTCAGTTTTGTCTAGTGGTAACGTAGGATAGGTGTTCTTTTTGTTACATTCGTTGGAAGTTAATTCATTTATAACTGACATAAGTAATCCAGAATCGTTTACTGCTGAAAATGTGGATGATCCAATCTTTACTTCAATAACAAGGTGGGAAATGGTTTTTAGTATAACTGATTTTTCATGTAAAAGTGAGTCTCAGATGTCGTCAAAAGTAATAACATTTTCGTGAACAAGATTTTGTGTATCAAAGGTATTGCTTACGTTGCTGGAAGATGCAACCTGTACTGTATCTAGTCAAGTTTTCTCTGACGTGCTGTTATTTCCAGGAGGAAGCTGTGGCATTTCGACTGTTTATACTGTTCCTTTATTTCGTCCTGCCGTATTTGTCTGAGGATGATACCGTCTGTCTGGTTCATTCATAATAATTTGTGTTTGTGGATGATTCTGCTGCTGATAAAACATAATGTTATTATACGTGCACTGAAAACTGTGCTCATTACTTTTACGTCTGTCATGATAGTCATTACTATATGGCGCGTTGCGGCAGGAGTTGAAAAAGTGTGTCTTCAGTAGGTAGTGACTTCCTTGTGGCTGTGCGTTACTACGTATTTGGCGGAGCCGACGCTACCCGTGTAGGCGTCGAAACATTAAAGCTTGGTTTACCTTGCACATTACATTGTTGGCTAGGTATGCTAACCGGCTGGTTCTGGTTTTGTCGTTTTTGTTGTGGGGAAAACCCTCTATTGTTACCAAAATGTGTTTGCTGTTGCTGATAATTTTGACCATAATGATAATTAAAACTCTGTCTGTTATTAAAGTTCTGGTGGTTGTCATTTCTGGAGCGTCTATCACCTTTTGCTATTAAAATAGCGTAATTACTGTATGCTTGTTGGCCTTGGTTATGTTGTGAAAATTTTTTATTTATGAAGGAATAGTCTGATTGCAGAACTTCCAAAAGCTGTAGCAGATCTGTAAGTGCCAAAATATTTTCTTCCTGCTGTCCTGTTAAAAGTGACCCTCTTAACGATCATGGTAATTCTGAAATACATAATTGGATTAGCGCTGACTCACTGTATGCCTCACATAAATATTGGTTTTGCTGTACCATGTGTTCAAAAAATTGCGTGACAGTGGAAAAATTTGAGTTCTCGTAATTCTGTAAGTGAATTGAGTGATTCTTGATTTCGCACTGTGTCGTCTTCGACCTGTACGCTCACAGAAAAGCATTCTGACATTGTCTTACGATCGGTCTCATACGAGTTGTCGGTTCAACTTCCAAAAAACTGCAAATAAATTCAGGTTTGTGTGTTACGCGCCAAGTAGTGGAAAAGCAAAACTAAATTTTTGTATCCAATCCAAAGTGTGTATTTGTGTTCTGTCATTTTTAAATTCTTTAAATTTCCTAATGGATACAAAGTGCTTGTAATCAGAATTATCGTCTCTGAATGTCTGAGCAGGTTCAGGATGGTACGGAAATCTATTTTTGGTTGTTCAGAATCTAAGTCACATACTCTCTGTAAACTACCTAAATTATACTGGTTGTGTGAGTGTGACAAATGTTCAGAATGTGGCGTATGCTGTGGCGTGTTAGAGGCTGAAACATTTTTCATTTCTGTCACTTCTTGCTGTAAAGATGACATTTTTCTACGTAATGTATTGTTGGACAAACCTATCTCACTGATTGTTTGATGTATATTTTGGAATTCAGCTGTTGGATTGAAAGAAACTGGTGACGATTCGTCTGATTTGATGTCATTGTTATTTTCGATAACATCAATACGACTGGCCAGTTCATCAAATTTTTCAGTTCGGGCTTTTACATGGTCGTCTTTTTAGTGTCACAAGCATTAATTTGTGTATTTGCTTTCCAAAGTCTGAATATTAGTGTCTGTTTTTGTTTTTAGATTGAAGATTTCACCATGTAATTCGGTGTTCAACTGTTTGATAGTATAAAGTTCGTGTGATACTGTAGTAATGTTGTTGTCTACGTATGTTCTTGCTATCGTAAAAAACTTATGCTTGTCTTCCTCTCTCTGAGCAATAACTGTTTTCATGACTTCTTTCTTTACTTTGTTCTGTTCGAGTATGAATTTACAGTAATGTGTTTCACTGCTTTGTAGGTAGTGATTAAATCGTTCGTCAATTTTGCTGTTCTGTTGTCCAAATTTCTTGTCGACTTTCGCATCCAGAGTGTGTGAAAGTTCTGCTGACATTAATTGAAACTCGTCGTGTAACAGTGTTGTATTTTCTGAACATTCTTTAGCGGCCACACTGATTTCACCTCTAAGTAATTTTGTTGTAGCTGCATGTGTATTACGTAGTTATTGTGCAAACGGATCTAAATTCTTCACTACTATTCCTAGCACAAGCCTAAATTTCCTCGCGTAACTGTTCTTTGGTATCATGACATTGCACGGCAACGGCTGTAATCTGTTCATTAATCTGTTCAAAGTTCTCATTCGTTTGTTTGATCGACCTGTCGTGTTTTCCATTCGACTGTTTGAAACTTCCATTAAGTTGTTTGTTCGATTCCTTAATTTGTATCAGTACTGCCATAACTGGATCCATGTCAAAATTAGTGACTCTATTCTCTGTGCTGTGTGGTTGAGTATCTGCATTTGTCACATTTCGTGTAACCATTTGGTCATTGTCTGATTCATGAAAAGGTTTGCTAATTAGATGTGCACTGTTGGTCACTAAATCGGAATCAAACAAATCTGAAGTATTTGGACTACATTGTTCATCGTGATTAGAAACATTTATCTGTTCACTGTGTAAATTTTGCAAATCGGGTGTGTCAAGCTGCGCGGAACGGGCTACGATATCAATTGTCGTTTCATTTACTGTGGGCGTAATTGAATTTGTTTAATCATCATTTGGATTAAAATCAATGCTGTTGGTCGGCACGCACTGGTTAGCTGTAATTGAAGGATTATCATTACGACACTGAGTGTTACTAGTATTATTAGTCAAATTATTCAAGTCGGCTTTTTCACTCATTAAGCATCGAGATGTACTGTTGGCTGTTTTTCGCGGCATTTTCACATGACAAAGGTAAGCACAAAATCAAACAAAGACAAAGCAAAAAATTGAACCAACACAATAACAACAAAGAGCAATAAATTGCTGATGATCTGTGAAAGACGAAGTGACAAATTAGCAAATGTGTTGCGCCAGATGTAAACTACATTTAACATTTGGTGAATAAGAGCATATATAGAACTGACTACTTCTCAGAAATTCACAAAAAAAAGAAAATACGATCCTGGCCGTCTGTAGACAAGTGTAACCTCACAGCAGATAAATTATCTCCGTAACATCGGAATAAAAATATGACTAACCTCTCAATAAAATTGTGACTCATCTATAACCTTTCAATAATTAACTGACTGTGCATCTAAACTGCTAACTCCGGATGTCAGCAATGCTGCGTCATGGCCCTGAAAAGTCATTTTGAATAAATTTAAAATTCTTACCTCAATGAAGTCGCCGCATAACGCGTATATATCTGCCCCTATAAGAAATTTTTCTGGCACAGCCCAGTGCAATGCTGGCCGATAGATTTGTCATGTATAAAACGAAATAACTGATTTTCCTTTACGATAATCGGGATTACCATGGATAGGAGAAATTACCAAGATCTTTAAATCAGATTAATGTTTGTCAAAAGTTAATTTTATAAGAAAGATTATTATTAAAAGATTTTCTTCCAAACATTTACATGGGGCTTGATTTAACAATTCTACAAAATCAGTTGTTGCAAATTACATATGTGAGCGGCTATGAACAGTATTTTTGATTTTACCTGATACTACATCGCTCAGGCACCGCCATCGCTCTCCCGACTGGCACAACCGCCCGACTGCTAGCTACCACTACTACTGCCGTAACTACTCTCTGGTCTGCGATTCTATTGTAGTTTACATATCGCAGGCAGCGCGTGAGCAGTCCATCGAAGTTACATCTGCTGGAGTGCGCTAGCAATAAATTCCTTAGTCATCGACCTCTGACAATCATCTTTGAAATGCAGCTGGTTATGATTATTATTTAAAAGGCCGGTAGGTCTGGGGAATTTGTAGAACATTAGGAATCTCAAAATGTAAGCCAGGTCTAGAATACTAATCTTTTATTTAGTCTAAGTGAAGGAACACATGAAAATCAATACCACAGAGCAATGCTCTGAAAATTATAGCCGACTAAGGTACAAAGACTCTAAACTCTGCCATACATATGTGTAATTAAAAGACTGCAGGGGGCAGAATGAATAAGACTTTCGCGCCGGAGAAGCTCGCAAAAGCGAGAATAATTAGACAAATATTTAGCATAGATAACTGAGCATTCAGCTTCCATAAGTAAATGTAGTACAAGCAAGCTGCTCCCAAGGGGAATTACCATACTGCCTGACAGAAACTTATATTCTTCGAGTACAGCGGAAGGACGCCATTTAGCAACAGACGAGACATGGGAAGTGAATCCCCTCCTAGCTAGGTCATGTCCTGAACTCATACACGTCTCAAGATCCGTTCTCAGGCGAAACTGAATGCTGTAAATCTGGTGATCGAATGAGATTTTCACTCTGCAGCGGAGTGTACGCTGACATGAAACTTCCTAGCAGATTAAAACTGTGTGCCCAACCGAGACTCGAACTCGAGACCTTTGCTCTACCACTCCAGCACTTGCCCGCGAAAGGAATAGGTCCCGAGATCGAGTCTCGGTCGGGCACACAGTTTTAACCTGCCAGGAAGTTCGATGATCGAATATTTTCCCTTCTGTACTTAAAAGAAGGTGACAGCAGAAATGTCCCACTCAAAACGTCCAAAAGCAGCATTAGGATTTATGAAACTGGTAGTGGTCTTGAACAGTCTCTCTCCACTGGTCAGCACTGTCTGCACCATGTCTGGTGGAAGGGGCGTTGTTTCCGGCAGGACATTCCATAACTTCGTAGGGAAGCAACAGCTCACGACAGAGGCGCCATTTGGCAGCTCCCCTTTGATGTGTGGACATAAAGGCAAGGTTCACCCTCAGCCGACAGCTTGCATCACGTTTCTGGCAATCAGCTTCGTAAAAGTAATTGCTCACAGTGAGCAGTTTGAGAAACAGGTACACTCAGAGTGAAAACTGGCTGCTATATCGGAGACACTGAAACGTCTCTGTGAAGTCGTTTCATAAGACGCTTGTCGAATTCGGTACAACTTATTCACTTTACTACCTGGTTTTAGCTCGATTCACGAACTCTTTAACAACGACTGAGCAGTCAGATAAGGCCTATTGGATAATATATGTGTGTTTTAATGTGGGGTTTCGGTTTTGATTTGTGGGAAACTCTGAGTTGGTTATCGTCTGCTCCCAGCAGACGATATTGCTTCTCGTTCGAAGGAGAGCACAGGATGAGCAATTTAGGTTTCCAATACCTGAACAAAGAGGTTAATCCATCTTAGGCGAAGGCTGTGTCAGTGACTGTTTTTGTGTGTGAGGTTCGTGACGGAGGGCTACCCCTCTGGTAAATCCCGCTGCACGGGGAGCTAGGTAATCTCGAAAGAGAAAGCGGCAGTCTTCCGTGAACGCTTGTTGAGTAAGGATCGTAGCTCGTAAAGGGGGTTTCAGGTGACAGGAAGCAGGTTGAGTTAGTACTTCGTTATGTTTAAGTGTTGAAATACTTAAGAACTTCAGCTTAACTGATGCGTGTGAAGCGAGTATGATTTTTAATCTTATATTTTGTGGAAGTTGCTTTTGTTTTATTGTGTCGATTTTGTGCCACGTGTGTGATAATCAATGACTCTTCTGGCCCACCACGGCACCACAATAGGCTAAAGCTTGTTTAATGAGCTACAGTTTCTGCAAGATTATCTGTTCTTTCGTGCGCTTTCTACAAGCCAGCGCAACAGTTTGAGTCGGAATGCACCATGTCCTCTACTTAGGCCGTTTGCAAGCAGCAGACGCAGTTAGTATGTTGAATAATTATCGCACAGCCTCGTGCATTGGTTCAACCTCTGTCCAGAATAGTGCATGCGTAGAATCGTAAGACGAATCTCACTGAGATATTTTTATGGTATGAATGCAAAAGAGGTGATAGTATCATTGTCTCCCATCGCAGTTTTCTGTGTCTCTTCTTTCTGTAGTTACATTGTTCTGTTACATCCTCACGTAATTCTTACTTAAATATTTCTAGTCAGACACCAGTTATGTGTACTTAGTATATGCAACCAAATACTTAGATGCAATAAATAATCTAGGTGAAAAATAAATTCTGTGGTGTTGATCTTACCCGCTTACTCTGATTTCCAATCCTGAATTAATCAAGTTGTTTCATGCACGACATGGAGTGCTATTTACCTGCTACTTAAAGAAATTTGCACACTTGTAATAAAATTATTACAGTAATTAAACTAATAATTTTCCAGCTCGGTTTTTTCTAAATGGTTATAGAGGGTTTGGGCTGGTGGCGACACTGAATTTCTGAATTTTTATCATTATTTCTGTGAGAGAAGCAGCTAGAAATGCGAGATAACGTATATGGCTCGATGAGAAACGTCGTAAAGATGGTAATACGTTACAACACTCATTCCCTGCTCTTGAAACCCAATGAAAAACATGCTGCCAACCCAACAGAATTTCCAAGCCCTCCAGACTGACCGCATTCTGGTAAGGAATCAAATACTTTCACTCTGGATTTGCATTCGGAGGGATGAAGGTTCAAACCAGCGTCTGGCCATCCACATTTAGTTTACCAAAATATCCACGGGTGTACTGCCGGTCTATAGTGTCCAACGGGCACAATATTTCGGCGATCAAACATGTCGCCATCATCAGGTGAACTGACGGACTGAGCTCCTGTGAACGTGCCGGCACGGAGATCCGTACGCTATGGCAGCCATAGCGTACGGATCTCCGTGCCGGCACGTTCACAGGAGCTCAGTCCGTCAGTTCACCTGATGATGGCGACATGTTTGATCGCCGAAATATTGTGCCCGTTGGACACTATAGACCGGCAGTACACCCGTGGATATTTTGATTATCAAATACGCCGGGAGAAACTCAAGAGTCACACATTTAGTTTTTTTCGTGATCTCCCCAATTCGCTTCTGGCAAACGCCAGGACTGTTCTCTTTTAAAGGACACAGCCTATTTTCTTCACCATCCTACCCAATTCGAGCTGGAGCTCCATCTGTCTTGAGGGGACATTAAACAGTAATCTCCTCCTTCTCCTCTTCAAATAGCAATAAAAGTTCATGAGGAAGCACACGGGGTCTCAACATTGCGAATGACGATGCCCTTCTGCCCTCACAACGAGCACGTGCACGTTCGCTGATCCTGAGCACGAGGCATACCAGTAAAGTTAACACACCACACTCTGCTTTAACTTACAGCGCAGCAGACGCAGACTTTACCACTCTTTCTAATCACTCTAACATGAAGACGGAAGCGTTTGGAATACGCAATGCTACAGTGCATCTTATCCTAACAACCGCTGGACAGTTTGTACATCACAAGGCTCATCCACTGGCCCAAGCTTGTAAAGTGGTGACTGGTGCGCTGTTACAGACAGGCATACTTATCCGATCTGAAAATCCATGGGCAGCACTGATCGAACCCTGTACAATGCATGAATGCTATCCAGCATCCACATAGAAGATTTAATGAACTTGCTGATAAGTGAAACTATATTCCATATGACTGACGGCATAAAAGCCTTACCTAAAAACCGCCAAACAGAAAGCTAATATCGCAAGAACTGTGATTGTCACACCTTTTTGTCACTTTCATTATCTTTCCTTAATGTACGGGTTGAAGCCTAAGCACAGATGCGGTAAGGCATCACTCACGGGATTAATTTTCTTTTTCATTTCTGCTACGCTTATTTGAATGATTTCCTCAGTTTTTCAGTTATCTGTGAAGACCACGACCAACACTTGAAAACCCTGACATGATAAGCAAATCCAGTAGTGTGTCACATATCTCCGAATAAATCGTGACATTAAATTAACCAAAGTAATACGAGTAACGAGTGAGCAAATGGAATAACACAGACTAACACAAGAATGCCTAAATGCATGTCATACCTTCCCACCGTGAGACCGACGCAGTTCCGAGGGGAGAAACGAGAACAGAAGCTGAGATCAGAACCGTGTTAAGCTAGAAGGCCCTACGATAAGGGACGGACTGGACACCCACGTCGTCAGCCTACCGCTAAGACTACTACCCGCACGTTTTAGCGTGAGACTTTTTCGCGTCTCTGTTACGTCAAGGACCACCCCCCAGCCCATATTAAAAGCTAGAGCCCTCCAGAAAAACAGTATAGATCTTACGATAACACAAAAAAGGGCCACTACCACCCGCAAGTTTTAGCGTGAGACTTTTTCGCGTGTCTGATACATTAGGACCACCCGCCAGCCTATGTTAAACGATTGAGCCCTCCAGAAGAACAGTATAGATCTTACGATAACGCTAAAAGGACCACACCAGCTGCAGGTTTTAGCGTGAGACTCTTTCGCGTCTCTGTTACGTTGCAAACTTTAAAAATATTGCCCCACCACGAAAAGTATAACGTTTCTCATTGGATAGACAGAATTTTTGTAGACGGAGCTTAAGGTTAACATTGAGACCCTGATTGGTCAGATAAAAAACCAACTTCGGTAAATGTAGTAAGGAGAAGTTAGAGAGGAGTTGCTTCCGAGATGGCGAGGTGAGCGGAGCTGTGCTGCCCGCCGCTGCCCTGACGCTGCCTAAACACCGACAAGATAATGAACGCACGCGATGCCGCATTTTTGAGCGCGTAAGGCTTCACTCAGAACTGCAGAAGTCTAATCTGTTACACCTCCTTTTATGCGTAGTACTAGTGTCGATCGTAAATTAAAGCTCATGGTGTTCATATTTGTCACTTGAAGTAAAAATTTGAAACCCCATGATTTCTCTGTTATATAATTATTGAGAAGCCACATCAGCCACTGTAATTTACGACAAGTTAGATAAGTAATTAAAGATAATTGAGGGTCACTGTAGACCATTTTGATAGTTTTCTATTTTCTGAAACTTAATTTAAACCTATATTATAGATGTGATATGGCATAGGTCATCCTTCGATCCATTATAGAACTTGGAAACCCATTCAGGGAATATTCGTTCACATTTTTGTTGAACGCAGTTGGTTTTCACCATCCTGTATTAAAACACTTTCTTTTATCAATAGCGCAATTTATAAACAAAGTTTTGTGAGTAGAATAAAATTTCCAGTGGTAAACTCAACTGCTTTTTCGACGTTATTTTACCAGCTAACTAAAAATAGGAAAGCCTTGAACCCTTTCCACTATATTTAGTTAGTATTAAGATTCTTTTACAGGGAGTGCAGTGGAGCTGAACCTGAGATACTTTAGTATTTGGTTATATCATCGCTCGTCTCACTGAACTCTTCTGAATTCTACATGTCATGTGTGGTCTGGCGGCTCCTTACCAGCAACAGGTTCCAGGTTCAAACAAGCCAATTCCCTAAAAAACACTTCAGAGCGTCGTTGCGCGAAAGTGGTAGGGAGACACGATATAGAACAAACAGAAACCACCATGAATGTTTAGACTGTCACACACAGGCATCAGAACCACAGTCTGCAATATTGCATAACCCTTCGTGGGTCCTAACATCATGCAGGACTGCCACATCTAGGCGCATACGTCTGTGCCATACAAATGCTGTGAAGTTGCAAAACGCTCACAACCACAATTAGATAAGTTTGAAGTTTCAAAAGCCCATTTCCATCATGGATATTGAGCTTGTCTGTTCTCTTATGAAACGAGAGGACTTATACTCTACTGGCCATTAAAATTGTTACACCAAGAAAGAAATGCAGATGATAAACGGGTATTCATTGGACAAATATATTATACTAGAACTGACATGTGATTACATTTTCAAGCAATTTGGGTGGATAGATCCTGAGAAATCAGTACGCAAAACAACCACCTCTGGCCGTAATAGCGGCCTAGATACGCCTGGGAATTGAGTCAAACAGAGCTTGGATGGAGTCTACACGTACAGCTGCCCATGCAGCTTCAACACGATACCACAGTTCATCAAGAGTAGTGACGCGTATTGTGATGAGCCAGTTACTCGGCCGACATTGACCAGACATTTTCATTTGGTAAGAGATCTGAAAAATATGTTGGCCAGGGCAGGAATCGAACATCTTTTGTATCCAGAAAGGCCGTACAGGACCAACAACATGAGGTCGTGCATTATCGTGCTGAAATGTAGGGTTTCGCAGGGAACGAATGAAGGGTAGATCCACGGGTCGTAATACATCTGAAATGTAACGTCCACTGTTGAAAGTGCCGTCAATGCGAACAAGAGGTGACCGAGACGTGTAAACAATGGCACCCCATACCATCACGCCAGGTGATACGCCAGCCTCATGTCAGCACATTGTAGGTGTCGCCATCGGCGCAAGCCTTGTGTGAATGCTCTGAAAAGCTAATCATTTGCATATCGCATCATCTTCTTTCTTTCGGTTAAATTTCGCTTCTGTAGCACGTCATCGTCGTGGTGCAGCAATTTTAATGGCTAGTAGTGTAGCATTTACTGTCAATTGGTCAATGGTAGATACAGTTTCCAGGTCTATGGAAGCAGCCCCCTCACCACTCCCGCCCCTCCGACCAGGATATAATAGATACATCCAGTGTCCCCACATTCATAGAAACATGATTAGCGCATTTCGGCAAACTGGGCACGATATCTACCGATCAAGCTCACCAGTCACAGTTGTCACTCTTCATCACTATGTTTAAACTCTGTGGAATCAAATGTAAGCACACGGCATGCTGCCTGTCACTTCTAGAGCAATGTGTTAGTCGAATTGTGGTACAGTATTCTCAGAGCCAACCTTATGTGCCACAGTAGTTTGTTGGATGAAGCTTTGCTGTGGATAACTCTCGTTGTTTGAACCTCCCTCAAGGAGGTCTTACAAACTTCCCTTGGTGAAATACTACATGGGCAAATCACAGAAGCTTCTTGCCTATCTCATTATACTCATGCAAGACACTGAGGTACAGATCTCCTGGTACTATTTTAGTGAACGAAAGATCAAGTTAGACGTACTCACGTGTCAACGCCTCGCTCCACACTCGGCACACATTGTCTTGATACATAAATTGATCTCTAACTGCTAGCCCATCATGTTGCAAGACGACACAGTGAATCGACAATATCTACTTGTACATCCATACTCCGCAAGACACCTGACGGTGTGTGGCGGAGGGTACTCTGAGTACCTCTATCGGTTCTCTCTTCTATTCCAGTCTCGTATTGTTCGTGGAAAGAAGGATTGTCCGTATGCTTCTGTGTGGGCTCTAATCTCTCTGATTTTATCCCCATGGTCTCTTCGCGAGATATACGTAGGAGGGAGCAATATACTGCTTGAATCTCCGGTGAAGGTATGTTCTCGAAACTTCAACAAAAGCCTGTACCAAGCTACTGATCGTCTCTCCTGCAGAGTTTTCCACTGGAGTTTATCTGTCATCTCCGTAACACTTTCGCGATTACTAAATGATCGTGTAACGAAGCGCGCTGTTCTCCGTTGGATCATCTCTATCTCTCTTCTATGAACCCTATCTGGTACAGTAACTGTACCTATGACCCTTCAGAGTTCTTAGGAGGGGCACACATGCGTTTGACAGTGTGATTGGCAAACCATTGGCCGTTTCGATTAACCCCCTTAAACGAATACAGGTTCTCCAGGATAATTTCGTCCTGAATGCCATGAACGCCTAACAGAATCCCACATGTCATCGCTACATTCGATCTCAGTGACTTCAACCCTGAAGAATCACCATCAAATAGGTTGATAATGATCTGGCCCCCACACTCAACACAGAAGATACTCTTGAAAGACGATAATGCTCGCATCCGCCGCTTGACAACCTGTATACCCTGCCCTGCAACACTGACTGTGCCTCCATATCATCCCACCTTTCAAAGGTGTTGTCCTCATTATCAGCTACGCCCCCGCCTTAGGCCGGGACGGACCCAGATGCAGAGGCAATCACTCCCCGCCACCTCCTCCTTGTACACTCTCTGAGTGTTCTAACAATGCTACCACTTGCAAAGTAGGTTAGAAATCAGATTAACAATGTAGCTCACGGAGCATATGTTCGCTTTATCGGGCAACAACAAAGTTATTGACTGTGGATGGTGTCAGAGAATGGAAATAATGAAGTCACTGTAAAAAAGTCATCAATTTTGGCACTTATCTTGAATGGATTACCACGTAGATTTCGTCGAAGTTGTTATGGCTCATCTTGTTGATTCAAGGGTGATTCCACTTTGACTGCTAGAAGGTCCAGATCTGTATTTTAGCAATGTTTGAAGATCAAACAAATGCGTCTTTCAGGAAATTCTTAATAATCAGACAATCCCAGATCACAACAATGGTATGGTAGAAATAATTTTTGACTTAATATCCAGGATCCACATTTTTATTAACCTTCTTGTAAATTCATATATACTTCTTCTTAATTGTCACATAATCAAGAAAACAGTTTTGTGTCAATCTTCATATATTTAATTTCCACTTTAAACAAACACAAGACTTGACTGTTCTTTTACAATGCGAAATAATAACTTAACTTCTGCAAAGTGAAACAAACACGGTTACAAGTGAGTCAAAGACTATGACAGTCTCACAGAAATGAATACGCACAGGAACCATGTCATTGTAATATATCGATACATCGGGTACCTATACATTAATAAAACCAAATGTGAATATTGTCACAAAAATATGTCTGTTACTTCGCAGATAAATAGTACGATATTACTGGTATCGAGAACTGGGGTCGGAGTGCCGTAACGGTCACGTAAATAAAGATCCATTACAGTGTCTTGGTTTGGACCCGCAAGGTGCCTCGTCCTCCAACTAACTCCTTTACCAGCTATAAAGCAAGAGCATCACACGTGATATGACTGCAAGAAACTGTCCAGCTGTGCAGTGTAGCCGGTCATGACAAAGCTTATCTCACAGATACCTGTGCGTGCTCATCCAACCAAACAACAACATATAGTTCACATTTCGCGTCAGTACTCCGGACTTCAATGGTGGAGGTGGGTCGCATGTGACAGGCTCTGTGGGGAAATCGAATGCGACACGCATCGCTTGCAAGTGGAGGGAGGACCACTCGTGGACAGGTCAAACACTTCAATGATTTCTCGGCAGCGAGACGTTGTGAACACGGCATTGTATCCCAATCCATGAATAAAATATATACGCAATTTACGCAATTAACTACTTCGATCCCTTTAATGAGACATTATTGACACCCAGTAGGCAATAATGACATAAAATCAGTAACGTCAGATGATAACATGAATAGACACTGTTATGATATCATAATGCAAATAACGTCGTTAATCTATAAAAACTGTGCTAACCAGTGGACAGCTTCTCAGTCAAAAAATGGTTCAAATGGCTCTAAGCACTATGGGACATAACATCTGAGGTCATCAGTCTTCTAGACGTAGAACTACTTAAACGTAAGTAACCTAAGCACATCACACACAATCATGCCCAAGGCAGGGTTGGAAGCTGAGACTGTAATGGTCGCTCGGTTCCAGACTGAAGTACTTAGAACCGCTCGGCCACAGCAGCTGGCGCTTCTCAGTCATGTTACAACTGTCTTCTTTTTTTGCTTGTGGCTTTTTCCAGCTCTTTTCGCAGAGTTAGCATGGTTAAGATCGGATTTGGCATGGCTAATTGAAGAGGTGGCTGTATGCCCTTCCTGACGCCTCCCCATACCCCCCGTTTGCTTCCAGTGTAAACCATGAAACAGTGCGAACGTGTTTCAAATGACGGCGAGTAGCGTAACTGAGGCGGGACATGGGGACCACCTCGGTATTCACCTAGTGGGACGTGGAAAACAGCCTAAAAACGACACCCATGCTGGCCAGCACACCAGCCCTCGTCGTCAGTCCGCCAGGCGGATTCGATCCAGGGCCGGCGCGCCTACACGAGTCCAAGATGCTGCGCATTAGCGCTCTCGACTAACGTGGTCGCGTTACAACTGCAGTTGTCATTAACTCTGTGAACAGATTCATACTACATAGAGCCGACTGCAAGTGTCTTATTGGGTCCAGGTTGGGGCAGTCCACTTCACTATCAGCGTCTCCGAACTGTTCCTGCATTTTTGTCAGTACGTGTTAGTGAGAAATGTGTTACTAAGTTCCGCATTTTAGATTTTCTTAGTTTCAGTAAGGAGATGACACTTCAAGGGGGATAGGACGTCAAACGGGCCGTCTAGGAGGAGGAGAGTCACCACAGGACATTTTAGTTTCTACTGTCTATACTGTTACAAATAAATTCATAAAACTTTGTCAGCATGACCAGGAAGGATTGAGGACTCACACTCATTTCCGTGGAAGTTCAAAAACGTAGCAAAATACCTTTTTTTACATGTGAAATTCCACATTTTTTTTTACTTATTACTGCCTGCATTTGTTGCTATAGATACACTTTTCTTCCTAAGTAAGAGAGATTCCTCGATGAATTTTTCATAACATACAAACCGTAGATACAGGTGCATGAAACTCTTGAATTATCCAAATCTATTAAAAAACTGTGGAAAACATTTAGTGAGTTTTTTCTAAACATGAAGTTTAAAATGTAACAATTCATTCATTTTTTTCAAAAATTAAATAACTTCTAGAGTTCCACACACCTGTAACTATGGTTTGTATGCTGTGAAAATGTCATCGAAGAATCTCTCTTAATTAGGAAGAAAAGTGTACCTATAGCAATAAATGCAGCCAGTAGTAAGCGAAAAAAATGATGAAATTTCAAGTGTAAAAACAATGTGTTTTATTACGATTTTGAGCTTCCACTGCTATGAGTACGAATCCTGAATCCTTCCTGGTCATTCCGTTAAAGTTTTATGAATTTATTTGTAAAAGTATAGACAGTGGAAATTAAAATGTCCTGTGGTACCTCTCCTGCTCCAGGTCGGCCCGTTTGACTTCCTACCCCCCTTATCCATGACAAAAGCTTGAATACTGTATGTAACACCACCTCCTATTTACTTCATTGTTGGCACCGGATAGGTCGTTGACAGGTGAGTTCCTGTCTTTTAACAATCTCCTTCGTAATTTATAGTCACGTACAGCGAACAACAAACCAGGGGGACGGGTGTTGCACTTTTTAGTGACAGTGGAGAGCCGTTGCGTGAGAGTGAGTCGACTGTCGCTCCACTGACGGCAGCACTCGGCTGCAGACTGCTGCGGTACAGAGCACCTGCCGCGGCCGCCCGCAATTTAATAAAGCGCCAGCCAGGCAGCCGCCACAGGCGGGCCGCGGTCGTTCTCTGCCGCGCCTCCACCTCGCGCCCCGACAGATTCAATTTCCTGCGTGGCCGGCCGCGGGATATGAGACCCGGCGCCACAGAGCGCACCCCTCTGCCTCCCCTGGTCTGGCCTGGCCGCCGCCCAACACACACCCCACTTGTTACTTCTCCAGGTCCCCAACTCTCTAACACCACCACAGCACGTTACAGCAAAGGAGTGTAAGTCGACGCCCTTACCCTCTGAGCGCCCTGTAGTTAGGCGATTGCGCCGCTGCAGATAGCCGCGGCTACACTCTGGGATATCTGGTGTCCATGTAACTTGGAACGTGGAACTCACTGGAACTAAGGAAAACGTGGAAGAGAGGACGCACCAATATAACTTTCTTTTCACACAACCTGTTTATTTAACAAAATATAACCATAAATTTAGGCTTTTATTTTACAAAATGTACAAATTTGGAATATTATAAGTTTTTGCAAGAGAAATCAAAACAGCAAACAATATTACAATACTTACAAGACAGCCGGACTTGCAACCTCCCCCCCCCCCCCCCCAGTTATTTGGTGAAACAGCGGTGTTTACTACTGCGCTACACACAGTTTGTCTTATTAAGTGTCCTTATGCAACATATGAAAACTATATAAGCACTCAAAACAGATGACGTAACCTTTAATTTGAAAGCACCATGTCAGGAGATTCGGGGTTAAGACGGGCACCTGTGCTTAAACGTTACACAGATTAGCAAACAATGTGACTATGGTAAGGCTTACTTCCAATCAACCAACCTCTTAATTTAAGGCCCCGCGGAATTAGCCGAGCGCTCTGAGGCGCTGCAGTCATGGACTGTGCGGCTGATCCCGGTGGAGGTTCGAGTCCTCCCTCGGGCATCGGTGTGTGTGTTTGTCATTAGAGTAATTTAGGTTAAGTAGTGTGTAAGCTTAGGGACTGATGACCTAAGCAGTTAAGTCCCATAAGATTTCACACACATTTTTTCTTCATTTCAGTCGGCAACCAAGGTGCGACTGGATTACAACCAGTCCATTCCGACAGTTTTATTTTCACTGCAGCTCTGGTGACAGTTATCTGTTAACATTTTCAAAGGTAAACTGATTGTCAGTTACTATGACTGCTCTGGTGGGACGTCTTAAAACATTGCTCGTAAACATTAATTACAAGACAACTCACTCGGCGGAACCACAAGATTTAGCCAATAATGACCTGGTGTTTCACAGAGATCAACGCACAGCTTAGTACAACAGGTTGTTCGGACTAATTACAATCAAAGAAATGAACAGGTAAACAAGTAAATTTAACCACAAGACCCCTGTTTTGTTTAATGGCAACAGGTGCCTTAGTACAGTTGTCCTGGCGATATTTACTACATGAGCTGATTCATTAGAACATTAATGAGCAGGTTCAAACCACAAAGGAACGGAAATATAATAGTGTGACGAATTTTCCAACGATAACTAGTATCTTAGTGCAATACTACGGCCTAAATTAACGACCAAAGAGCCGGCAGATTAAAACTCTGAGGGTCGGGTACAGACCAGAAAATAATGAGGAGGACAGGTAGACAATGGCACAAATCACAACGAGGATTACAGAATGTTATCTCCCCTTTTATCAGCATCAGTTCCATGGTCCCACCGTGTCTCAAAGCTGTTATTGAGTGGTGCTGATGACAGTCAGGTAGAAGAGGGCAGCCAGGCCACGAGTGGTCGACCAACACTAACGTTCCCCAACCAACCGACGGGATGTGGGCCCGTTGCTTGTATTCGACGCTGACCCCGGTGAAGTACTCCGGTATCTTCGCTGTGCGTGGGCCCTTCTTGCGCAGCTCGTGGCTTCGGCTGCTCGGAGATTGTGACCACCTATGGTCGAACCGCTACTGCCAATTCCCAAACTTCGTGCCTACGGGTCGGGCCAGTGAACCCCGTATATATATCGTCAAGCAAAGACCTTCTGAAGACACAATCCACAGATACCAGCTCTTCCTCGTAGATATTGGTAATAGGGCTTCAAGAGGGATAGTCGATACTAAAGCTGAACCAGTGGCGCCAGCCGGAGCAGTTCGCTATGTCAATGGCGCCATGGCTCATAATCTGCAGCAATAAATTGACACATTCCCAATTACTGTTCTATGGTGTCGCTATGTATCTTAGGACCAGGTTTTTTCAGTGTATAACGCCGGAAATGCATATCATCCTATTTCCATTTATCGTACTAATTTTTTTCCTTATTTTGTTACCTGGAGATATGACATTTCTCTGTCTTTATATCTTGTAACTGTTTTACGGCATTTATGTCGATGTATAATCGGCTTGTTTTGTAAATATTATTTGTATTTTTATGCTGGGTCTTCCCTAAGGAAAACTGTGTTATCGAACGTTTACGTCGATAGGTCGTGTGGAGATCCAAACTCTTTAGGCTCTTTGGTAGTCTTAAGTCTGCCGCGTGGAGCGCGGACAGAGCAGAGTCAGGCTGGAGTAGGGCGGTGGAGCAGCTGTGTTGAGTGACGCTCCCGCGAGTTGCCGTGATTCTGGGGGTATGGCAGCATGTAATTGAGCTCGACTTGATATGATAGTATCTGGCATGGTGTCGCGGACGGAAAACATTAGAAGGCACACATCAAGAACCCATTTCGCCTGATGACCGTGTCGAGAAGAAGGCGCGCCATCATCCAGCTTCTACAACAGCTACGGCCGACAATAAGTGATTGCCCACATCTCCTCGATCGACGACTTCAAACCTTCAATCTACCAACAAAGAAGACTGAAAGCACGTAAAGTTTTAGAATTGTATGACAGACCTCAGCTTTTCAAACTGTTCCATTTGCATCACTAAAATACAGCAACTTAGCATGAACCTTCGTTGCTCATTGGCCCAGTTGCATTACCAAGCAGGGTCCCCTCCTTTTCCGAAATGAACTCGAGTGTCGTTGAAATTCAAACGCGAGCATTAAAGTAATATCATTCTATTTCACTGCTTTAATTCCAAGGTCAGTTAAAGTATTGATAGCTGGCTGCAATATTTAGATTACACAAGCACAAATTAAGAGTTCGAGTTTTGTTACCATATCTTAGCTTACCTGTGACTGCAGCTCAGCTTGGTACCTACTGAATTTTACTATTGTTAATTGTTCAGAATCATTTAATTCAAGTTCAAAGTTAAATCTCTTATTTCTAAATTGCGTAGATTCATGTTGCTTTTGAGATGATTATTGAGGAAGGTCAAGACTAATCTTATTTAATTTAATTTCGTTGTGCTTCAGAAGCAAAATTCACTATTAATTTCAGTTTCAATTTTTCGGTATTATTAATCCCTTTGCTAAATTAAGTCAGATTGTAGCGAAATTTATTACTTCCGACAAACATTTAGTTTTCACACAACACGTGTCAACCTTCTGTTGCCACGCTTTTAGTGCTACTTACATGTGCATTAACCTTTCTTTTTCAGTTATTCTGGTAGTTTTCCATAGGAATGGCGACCGTAATTTTCCCCAAATCTCAAACATCTAATTAACGTCAGTTAATTATTAACGTAATGACCGCACATTTACTTTCTTTATCAACTTTACCCTTTTTCAAAATTAATTTCCACCAATTTCATTTGCATTTTTCCTTTTATTTAGATATAACCCTACCTCCCTCTCTACCGACAGATTAACTAGGGTGACGAATGCTTTTCCCAGATTTCCATTAGGTACATGCGGTTTCGTTTTTCACTGACATATAGTTCGGTAAGTGAGGGGGACGTTACAAGTGGCCACATGAACAATAGCTGCATCACATTCACAATGGTAGTTCCGCTTATTGTCTACATCTACATCTACATCTACATCTACATGACTACTCTGCAATTCACATTTAAGTGCTTGGCAGAGGGTTCATCGAACCACAATCATACTATCTCTCTACTATTCCACTCCCGAACAGCGAGCGGGAAAAACGAACACCTAAACCTTTCTGTTCGAGCTCTGATTTCTCTTATTTTATTTTGATGATCATTCCTACCTATGTAGGTTGGGCTCAACAAAATATTTTCGCATTCGGAAGAGAAAGTTGGTGACTGAAATTTCGTAAAAAGGTCTCGCCGCGACGAAAAACGTCTATGCTGTAATGACTTCCATCCCAACTCGTGTATCATATCTGCCACACTCTCTCCCCTATAACGCGATAATACAAAACGAGCTGCCCTTTTTTGCACCCTTTCGATGTCATCCGTCAATCCCACCTGGTAAGGTTCCCACACCGCGCAGCAATATTCTAACAGAGGACGAACGAGTGTAGTGTAAGCTGTCTCTTTAGTGGACTTGTTGCATCTTCTAAGTGTCTTGCTAATGAAACGCAACCTTTGGCTCGCCTTCCCGACAACATTATCTATGTGGTCCTTCCAACTGAAGTTGTTCGTAATTTTAACACCCAGGTACTTACTTGAATTGACCGCCTTGAGAATTGTACTATTTATCGAGTAATCGAATTCCAACGGATTTCTTTTGGAACTCATGTGGATCATCTCACACTTTTCGTTATTTAGCGTCAACTGCCACCTGACACACCATGCAGCAATCTTTTCTAAATCGCTTTGCAGCTGATACTGGTCTTCGGATGACCTTACTAGACGGTAAATTACAGCATCATCTGCGAACAGTCTAAGAGAACTGCTCAGATTGTCACCCAGGTCATTTATATAGATCAGGAACAGTAGAGGTCCCAGGACGCTTCCCTGGGGAACACCTGATATCACTTCAATTTTACTCGATGATTTGCCGTCTATTACTACGAACTGCGACCTTCCTGACAGGAAATCACGAATCCAGTCGCACAACTGAGACGATACCCCATAGCTCCGCAGCTTGATTATAAGTCGCTTGTGAGGAACGGTGTCAAAAGCTTTCCGGAAATCTAGAAATACGGAATCAACTTGAGATCCCCTGTCGATAGCGGCCATTACTTCGTCCGAATAAAGAGCTAGCTGCGTTGCACAAGAGCGATGTTTTCTGAATCCATGCTGATTACGTGTCAATAGATCGTTCCCTTCGAGGTGATTCATAATGTTTGAATACAGTATATGCTCCAAAACCCTACTGCAAACCGACGTCAATGATATAGGTCTGTAGTTAAATGGATTACTCCTACTACCCTTTTTGAACACTGGTGCGATCTGCGCAATTTTCCAATCTGTAGGTACAGATATATCGCTGAGCGAGCGGTTGTATATGAGTGCTAAGTAGGGAGCTATAGTATCAGCGTAATCTGAAAGGAACCTAATCGGTATACAATCTGGACCTGAAGACTTGCCCGTATCAAGCGATTTGAGTTGCTTCGCAACCCCTAAGGTATCTACTTCTAAGAAACTCATGGTAGCAGATGTTCGTGTTTCAAATTCTGGAATATTCCATTCGTCTTCCCTGGTAACCGGGAGTTGACAAGTTGATCCCGATTGTGCCACTAATGAGCTGACAACTGCCTTCATGCACTTCTTGTATAGCACCCTTAGGTTGACCTTGTTTGTTGCTGCTAACAAGAATCACTTCGGGTCCCTACAGCGCAAATATTAAATATAAGCCTGCTCTGTAAAATTAGGGTTCAGTCCTGTAATGTCACATGGGCATCCTTCCGCTGAAGCTTTCACTATGAGTACTTGCACCTTGCGTGGTGCTGAAGTACTCTGTATCACTTGGGTCGAGCTCTTACAGAGAACTATTAACTATGTGTTAAATGCTAAACGTTATATGTCACCATGCACTCATCTTACACAATAAATTATAACAAACCAAACACAATCTTAGGTACACGTCCAGATGGAAAATATTATCTATTCTCCAATTCACCATACTAACAAAACAAATAACTAATAAATAATAATATTCTCAACTGAAATCGGGTATAGCCATGTGTATTCAAATACAAAGATATGTAAACAGGCTGAAGACGACGCTGCGGTCGCAAGGCCTATATAAGACAATAAGTGTCTGGTGCAGTCTGTAAATCGCTTACTGCTGCTACAACGGCAGGTTATCAAAATTTTATCAAAATTTAAGTGAGTGTGAACGTGGTGTTATAGTCGGCGCACGAGCGATGGGACACAGCATCTCCGAGGTAGCGATGATGTGGGCATTTTTCCTTACGACCATTTCACGAGTGTACTGTGAATATCAGGAATCCGGCAAAACATAAAATCTTCGACATCGCTGTGGCTTCAAAAAGACCCTGCAAGAATGGGACCAACGACGATGGAAGACAATCTTTCCAAGTGACAGAAGTGCAACCCTTCAGGAAATTGCTGTAGATCTAAGTCCTGGTCCATCAACAAGTGACAGCGTGCGAACCATTACGAAACATCATCGATATGGGCTTTTGGAGCTGAAGACCCTTGATGACTGCATGACACGAAGCTTTACCCCTCCACTGGGCCCGTCAAAACTGACATTGGACTGTTGATGACTGGAAACACGTTGCCTGGTCGGACGAGTCTCGATTCAAATTGTATGGAACGGATGGACGTGTACGGTGCATGATACTTGCTTTCCGCACCCTCGGCAGGCATCCTCAATTTTATAAATGGCACCTGTACTATAGAAGACGCCGGCGGCCATTTGCAGCAACAGGCATCAATACTCACTAAAGTTTTATTCGGTGGTTTTGATCAAGTTAGAATTAGAATATTATTATAATGAAGTTTTAATACCACCTTACAGAGTTTATTAAATGAAATATACCCATGAGTGGGACATAGACAGGTGATTAACTGAAATACGCATGCCAAATATTCTGTGAAATGATAAGGGAATATGGTGTGGCTGGGAGAAGTCACTGTAACATATTTATATAATAACACAATCACATTTATTCACTAAACAGTACCATCTCAAATATTTCCTCTCACTTATCACGGAATGCTGGCGTGATACAAATAGTATAATATCTAAGTAAACTTAGTTAAACATCCGGCTAACATGTGCCGTGACTCGACAATGACTATCGCCTGCACATTTCTATCATCATTTAGCCATACACACACACACTAACATTCACTCTATTCATTTTATCTAACAGATAAAAGAGGAAGGTTCCCATACACCAAGTGGGACAACATTGGGAGAGAGCACATGGTTCCAACTGTAACTTCAGTTCGAGCAAGTCCCGTCTTCACGTTTAACTAACTCAGCGAGTTTTAATGGATATTATGAAGGAAAAGTTGAATCACACGCGTTAATTTACGTAGAAGATGCAGCTCGATCACGAAATGTGATTACGTCGAGCTGAAGCTTCTCACCAAGAAATGCACGGGGTCTGCGGACCACGTGTTACCAATCTCTCCACAATCAGTAGTCAATAAACACATTTAAATAAAATACACTTTGCATATATACTTCTCACTCACACTGAAATGCAAATTGAGCAATTCTGAGTATTACTCGGCAATGAGCGCCTGTTCACTCCCAAGTGCAGTGAACACAAATTGTCATGAAATTAATTGGCAAGAGAAATCATCTCCCTATTTCACCTAACCGAGATGATTCTAGGAAATACCATAGTGGCTTTCCTCAGCAGGGAAGCAGCTTCCAAGTTCAAAGTGAAAATGGCATTCTAAATCTTCGCTAACTATCGGAGCGATAGAGCAGAGCGTGCTTACTCATCCAGGTCTTCCCAGCAACAAACCCGATACGATCTCCGTCGTCCGGGTCCACACAGCGTGGCCGCAAGGACTCAGAGATACCGCACACGGTTATTTGCCAACCTAACGAGCGCTAATGACGCGCGTGGAGCTTATGCCTCTCTGGTCCAGTGCAGTCGCGCTCTACTAGATTCGAGGTTGGCTACATTTACACTATGCCTATGGCACACCCACAGCCGACATCTCACGCATACCTCATCGTACGTTCGCATTACCACTTTGCAGACAATTACCATATCTAATATTAAAATGATCGTCTATATTTAAATAACCCCATCTTACTAATTATCATCAGGCTCTTCCCTGAGTGTCGGAAGGGTACTCAGGTGTCTTTAGTTGTGGGGTCGAGCCATGTAGCGGCTTACATGGAGCCGTTACAACGGCTATGGACACAACCTCAGGAATCCATGGACCCTGCATTCCAGCAAGAGTCAGTTCAAGCTGGTGAAGGTTCAATAATGGTGTGGAGCGTGTGCAGTTGAAATGATGTCGGACATCTGACACGTCTAGATACGACTCTGGCAGCTGACACTCATGTAAGCATTCCGTCTGATCACCTGCATCCATTCATATCCATTGTGCATTGGGACAGACGTGAGCAATTCCAGCAGGACAATGCGACACCCGACACGTCCAGGACTGCTACGGAGTGGCTCCAGGGACACTCTTCTGAATTTAAAGACTTCCGCTGTCCAACAAATCCACCAGACATGAACATTACCTTACGACGTCGTCTTCAAAATAGATCTCCACCCCTTTTGTACTCTTCAGGACTTGCGGACAACTCTGTGGGATTTGTGGTGTCGTTCCTCGGCAGCACTACTTCAAAATTGGTCGATCCCATGCCACGTCGCGTTGCGGCACTTCTGTGTGCTCGTGGGTGCCCTACACAGTATTGGCAGGTTGTAACGGCGCGAGCCAAACCGCAAATGCATTTTACTGCAGTAAGCTATCTTGCAGGACGGGCTCGCAGCTTTGGAATCGGTGGCGATGACAGCCGCTTGTATCTCGGAGTCATTCACTCGCACCTGTCGCTAGCACGGCCGTGGGAAGCCTTACTTGTGTCAGTTCCAGCGACAGAATACTCAAACCCTTAAGAATCTAAATAAACTATATCAAATCTTATTCAATTTCCAAGAAACTTTATTTTTAGCCTTTTGTTGTAACAAAAAGCCGGTTGCAAAATCTCAGCTTTCTGGCTGGGAAACTTTCACAGTTAGAGAATGTTACCAAAAACCGACACTTTGTCCTTTCCTGTCAGTTGGAATCATCAGTGATATTAGCTGTTAGTTTGAAATGTGGGTTGATGGCGCCTATTTGATTTGGCATCTAAAGCAAAATAAAGAACTATTTTCCGAATTTTGACACTTTTCTAAGACATGAAACATTCGCCCTCCACCTGAAAATTGTTATATTTACATGACCTTTAGCTACAGAGTTAACGCAGACTCTCCTAACAAAAGTATTAATTATGTTTTCTTCACCGCTGGTTTTTAACATCGTCAGAATATTATTTAAGTTGCAGAGAAGCGGGTTGGTGACCAGACTCCATACTGAGGTACGTGTAACTTTTGTGGCCGGCAGTACGGTGAAAGAAGCAGTAAGCAGTTACGTTAACTTCAACCAAGCACCGCCGCAATTAGTGCTTTATCGGCCCGGAATTACAAAATAGAGTTCGGAAGAGGGAGAATTGTATATAAAATCAGCTGTGTTAAATGAATTTGATGAAGTGCTTCACACGTGAGTGAAATAGGAACTATATTAGGACAATAGACAAGTTTGCTAACGAACGAGCTCAAGAATGGGCAGCCAGTGTAACGAAGTGACAGAGTACGTCAGCGACCGTCCGGCAACAAGAGGCGCCATTTCTATTGCAGTACGCGGTAGCAGACGACGTGCTGACAGCTGAAGATCGCCGGGAGCTGTTCTACTGCAGCGTGCAGCATCCGGGGCGGTTGGCGGCCCTGTATGCAGCGGGGAACCGGAAACTACTAGGTTGGAGAAGAGCTTGGCGGACCGATACGCAGTTTCATCTCGGCTTGCAGTCAACCGGACGAGGCGGAAGATACGTAGTGTTCTACTTTATTGTCTGTGTGCATGTGCTAAGAAACTGTGTAGAATAGCTGAAAACAATCAGGAAATTGTAAATGAGAAGATTATAGATGGAAAGGTCATTGCATATTGTTAGACAAGGTATTAGAAGCAGTTAAAATGGGGGGAGTGAAATTGAAATTAGACAAAAGCGAATTTGTGAAGAAATAATTTTATTCTTGGGACATACAGTTAGTGATGAAGGGATTCTGCTCAATCGAGGTAAATTAAGGCTATAGAGATTATACACCCCCAACTACAGGAATACAGAAATACAAGTCGCTGACGAATGAAATAAACAGGAAGTGCAGGGAAGCTAAGACGAAATGGCTGCAGGAAAAATGTGAAGACATCGAAAAGGATATGATTGTCGGAAGGACAGACTCAGCATACAGGAAAGTCAAAACAACCTTTGGTGACATTAAAAGCAACGGTGGTAACATTAACAATGCAACGGGAATTCCACTGTTAAATGCAGAGGAGAGAGAAGATAGGTGGAAAGACTACATTGAAAGCGTTTATGAGGGTGAAGATTCGTCTGATGTGAAAGAAGAAGAAACAGGAGTCGATTTAGAAGAGATAGGAGATCCAGTATTAGAATCGGAATTTAAAAGAGCTTTGGAGGACTTACAGGAAAATAAGGCAGAAGGGATAGATAACATTCCATCAGATTTTCTAAAATCATTAGGGGAAGTGGCAACAAAACGACTATTCACATTGGTGTGTAGAATATATGAGTCTGGCGACATACCATTTGACTTTCGGAAAAGCATCATCCACACAATTCCGAAGAGGGCAAGAGCTGACAAGTGCGAGAATTATCTCACAATCAGCTTAACAACTCATGCATCGAAGCTGCTTACAAGAATAATATACAGAAGAATGGAAAAGAAAATTGAGAATGCGCTAGGTGACGATCAGTTTGGCTTTAGGAAAAGTAAAGGTACGAGAGAGGCAATTCTGACGTTACGGCTAATAATGGAAGCAAGGCTAAAGAAAAATCAATACACATGCATGGGATTTGTCGACCTGGAAAAAGCGTTCGACAGTATGAAATGGTGCAAGCTGTTCGAGATTCTGAAAAGTAGGGGTAAGCTATAGGGAGAGACGGGTCATATACAATATGTACAACAACCAAGAGGGAATAAGAAGAGTGGACAATCCAGAACGAAGTGCTCGTATTAAGAAGGGAGTAAGACAAGGCTGTAGCCTTTCGCCCCTACTCTTCAATCTGTACATCGAGGTAGCAATGATGGAAATAAAAGAAAGTTTCAGGAGAGAAATTAAAATACAAGGTGAAAGGATATCATTGATACGATTCGCTGATGACATTGCTATCCTGATCGAAAGTGAAGAAGAATTAAATAATCTGCTGAACGGAATGAACAGTCTAATGAGTACACAGTATGGTTTGAGAGTAAATCGGAAAAAAACGAAGGTAATGAGAAGTAGTAGAAATGAGAACAGCGAGAAACTTAACATCAGGATTGACGGTCACGAAGTCAATGAAGTTAAGGAATTCTGCTACCTAGGCAGTAAAATAACCAATGACGGACAGAGCAAGGAGGACATCAAAAGCAGACTCGCTATGGCAAAAAAGGTATTTATGGCCAAGAGAAGTCTACTAATATCAAACACCGGCCTTAATTTGAGGAAGAAATTTCTGAGGATGTACGTCTGGAGTACAGCATTCTATGGTAGTGAAACATGGACTGTTGGAAAACCGGAACAGAAGAGAATCGAAGCATTCGAGATGTGGTGCTATAGACGAATGTTGAAAATTAGGTGGACAGATAAGGTAAGGAATGAGGAAGTTCTACGCAGAATCGGAGAGGAAAGGAATATGTGGAAAACACTGATAAGGAAAAGGGACAGGATGGTAGGACATCTGCTAAGACATGAGGGAATGACTTCCATGGTACTAGAGGGAGCTGTAGAGGGCAAAAACTGTAGAGTAAGACAGAGATTGGAATACGTCAAGCAAATAATTGAGGACGTAGGTAGCAAGTGCTACTCTGAGATGAAGAGGTTAGCTCAGGAAAGGAATTCGTGGCGGGCCGCATCAAACCAGTCAGTAGACTGATGAGAAAAAAAAAAAAAAACCTACACGTAAAGATTTTACCGAAAATTTGTACTGGGTCAGTCATAAAACCTACACGTAAAGATTTTACCGAAAATTTGTACTGGGTCAGTTATTTAATGAACTGTGTCTGAGGGAACCTTTGAAGGAGAACGCACCTTAGCTACAGAGTTAACGCGGACTCGGCTAACGAAAGTATTAACGATGATTTTCTTCGCCGCTTCTTTTAACATAGTCAGAACATTATTTATGTTGCAGAGAAGCGGGTTCGAGGATTCAGTGAAACGTCCCGTTAAAAATTAATGCATTACTGTGCTGTTAAACCTCCTCGTTATTTGATTTTCAAACAGCTGAGCAAAACTGAACGTACTCAGACATCACTCTCTTTACTTATTCTGATCAACACTAGACTGACACACAACGCAATCTGACTTTCAATAACCTATACCTTTCATGAATCACTTACCTCAAAAAAAATCTTGCTTACTCAAACTACTGCAACAAAGCGCCACTACTCCCAGCTAAATAAAAGATTCAAACTACTGAAGGCACTAACTACTGATAGACATAGTTAGGAAATGAAGGATTTTTATAGGGAACAATGAATGTATTTAACTTAATAGTGTTTATATATGATCAGTTCATGATATCCAGTATTACAAATTTACTCTTTCTGGCGGACACACGTCCAGATCGTCCGCTCTTAAAATTTTGCCATCTCTCTCCCCACATCCTTCACTGCTGGCGGCTCACCTCCAACTGCGCAACGCTACGCTCTGTTCACATCCAACTGCCCAACACTACAATAGTGACTATTCCAACAATGCCTACCAGCCACAGACTGTGGGTGAAGTATATAAAGGGTTCTGAAAACATCGTGACAGATGCATTATCTACAAGTGTATGGGAGAAGGAGCAGGGGTGGATCCATTACGAAACAGGAACTGTGGTGAAATTTTGCTGGCGTAATTCAACTGCAGGAAGCGGGAGTGATTAACCACGTCTCCAATAATCTTAGACGGGAGCATAACCAGGATGATACTTTGAAATTACTAAAAAGCAGGATAGGTCACCCTGACTTTCCAAAGTTAGCTGAATTTTACCAGGTGTGCAAAGTTACACATTTCCGACGGAGGAAGAACACTGATGAGCACTGGCGCATTTGCGTCACCAAACAACATGTAAATTTGTTAACTAATTTTATACACGGGAAGTTTGGGCATTAAAGAGCCCATAAATGTATTGCTAAATTAAATGGTGATTTTTGATAACGTGTAGTGTCGAGTGCAAAAGAGACTAGAATACTGTGACTGATGTCAAATGTTCTGAGCAAATAACAGAATTATGCAGGCACAGATGTACTCTGTGAAACCTGAAAACAAATTAGATTTAGTGGCAGAGGATCTTTTTGGCCCGTTTCCAATCTTAAGAGGAGGTTGTGAGTACATTTTAGTACTGGTAGACGATTTTACTAAGCCCATAAAATTTTATCCAATTAAAAAGGCCAATGCTAGAGTAATAGTGAGTAAATTGGAAAAGTACGATTTTGGAAACATTCGGGTTGCAAGAGCAATTTCGTCTGATAATGGGCCTCAATTTATTTCTAAGAATTTTGAGGGAAAATTTAAAAATGGAAACGTGGAACTCATTAAAATTTCGGCCTATTTTCTATAGGGTAGCATGAAAAAACGTAATCGTCTCTGTATGACATACTGTCATAAGCAACACTCTGCCTGGGCTAGCTACTTGGAATAGTTTGAGGTGGTAAGAAACAATTGGAAACGCGAAGCCACAGGTTTTGCGCCAGTAGCATTAATGGGGGGAATTAGACCAAATAATCTCTTTTTTGATTTAGTGGAATTTCCTTATCTCAAGGAAGTAGCTTTGGGAGAAAAGAAGAAAGCATTTGCCAATATTGGAAAAAACGCTTTGGAAAGGAAAAGAAGGTATGATGCGAGGGCGAGTCTTATGAGTTTTCAGATTGGTGACCTGATGCTGGTAAAAACTAAAGAAAAGTCTATAAAAGTTACATCTGAGACTAAAAAAATTACGGACAAACATGTGGAACCTTTTATAATTATAGTCAAACTCCATGCCATTGCCTACCAAATACTATAAATTATGTCACATAAGTTACTTGACTTTAAAGAACTACTGAAGGAACCATTCAGTAATTTTCAGGTGGTTGACGATCACGAGGCGTCCCGAGTTGCTGACAATACTACTTCCATTTCTTTTGTGTTGTAAACCTTCCTCTTCATCATTGAGAACTTTTGCTGTCATCTTTCCTCCTTCCCTGGTATTGTATATAGTGTACATAACGATAGAATAGAGTTTGTAGAGTGGGTTTAGTAGAAGAAATAAAAAGACAATTTTTGAGAGTAGTTGGAGTAAATAACATGACTAAGAAGTGACTAATCGAGAGAGAGAGAGAGAGGAATAAAAGAATCATTTAAGGCGACTATACAGTAATTTGAAGAGTTTCAGAAGCTTTTGTCACTTATAAATATGTTGCAAGAGATATGTTAGAGGCAAGAGGGTGGCCTATTCAAATGAGTGAAAAGAAGTTCTCTGTTTAATGTCTCTTCGAAGCCACAGTGGGTGGCTTACTTCACTAGTGTAAATTTATTGAACATAGGGTATGAGATATGTTTGGGAGCCCATAAGGGGCCATGAGTCAGGTGTAACAATTCTCTATAAGGACCTTATGTATTTACTGTCTATATATGATGTAATTTGGATCATGAGATGATGAAGAGCCAAACTAACTGATTATTATTACAGGTGTTTTGAGAGCCACAAAAGTTGACTGGAGTTAGTTTCAATAATGACTAGGAGGTTCAGAACTTTTCTATAAGGACCAGCGGTATTTTTCTAGAATATTGTGTACAAGATGCACAGAGGTGGCATAAGTTATGTTCAATATCTTCTATGAAAACGTTTGCTATTCTTTGCCAATAATGATTATTCCTTATATAATATATGTCTATTGCGTATTGTTAGACCCACAGAAGCTGGCGAGGATAATTTGCAGAAAACGTGTAAGTACTTTCTATAGAATAAGTATTCTTTGTTCATAGCCTCTGTACATGTGCCTCAGAGCTATTGAAGTGGATATGAATAAATTACAGTGACTTTATAAAACTGTTTTCTCTTTTGCATGATGTACATAGTTGTTGCATAATTGCAGAAGGTGGACTGAACGATTTTCAGTGCTTAAAAATTTTGTATTTCTTTACATAATGTGTAATAATGTTATACAAAGCAGCCAGAGATGACAGAAATAATTTTTTATTATGTTTAAGGATGTTGTAATTTGTTTGCATATTTATTTAAAATCAGGAAGTAAGTAATTTTTTGTTTTTTTGTTTTGGAGCGAGGTTCATAAAGAGTAAAAATTTTCAATCAGCAGAATTTGTAACAGTAACTTGCTTAATGATTAAAACGGATTTTGGAAAAAGAATTCAGTAGTAGTGCCAATTTTTGGTACTGTTAAAGATCTGTGGAAGACAGTTAACTCATTTTTCACTGAGTTAGTTAATACCAAATGTAAAGAAATGTTGGTTTAATAATGAATATGAATTTGCCTAAGAAAGAGTTTTGAGTAAAGTGAAATTGTCACTACAGTAAAATTTTGAAAAAAAATTGAAAAGTTATTTTTAAAAGTTTTGCTTTTACCTTTAAATCTGAGAGTGAAGCTTTGAGAAATTTGTAATTACTATATATGTTTGTGTTAGGATAGGATGTAGATACTAATAATGAACACTAAGGCATACTGATTATTGCTGGTATGAATAATGCAACAGAACCAGAAACGGTACTGAGAAAGAACTCGATTGGTGACACAGAGCTGGACCCTGTATCCCAGTTACAAGCCGTGATGTGACCCATTTGTAAGTGTTAGTGATCTGCACCCATTCGTTTCGTCAGCGAAAGTAGTCGAAACCCCAATTTTGTTTTGGAAATGTGCTGTAGGGATAGACAGCCCCTGTATCGCCATAAAACTTTATGTTTCAGTGAGGTTTTTCATAAGCGATGAAACAGATTATTTGTTTTGGGTTAAAAATTAGGTACAAAATGAAAAAGTTTCCCCATGAGTGTTTTGTTAATTTAAATTTCAAGAAAACGTTGTAATATTGGATTGTGGGAGAGAAAAGAATTGAAAATTCTTTTTGTGTAAGAATTTTCTGTATGCCATCAAGCCCTAGCCATTGATTATTTGATGTTATTATATATAATATCATAACGCAATCTGAAATACTTTGTTTATTTGTGAAAGACTTTAGTTAAACATACAGTTTCGTGAGAATCATTTTAGATTTGACGGAGTCTTTACGGATATTGAAATTCATCCTATTCGCCCCATATTTTGTAAGAACCATGAACCTTCTTAAAAGGAATTTTAGGTTCTTATCGGGTGTGTAACGTCGCAGTCAAACCGCACTAGCATTTTATTGCAGCATGCTACATTACAGTAAAGGCTCATAGCTTTTGAGTCTGTGGCAGTGACAGCCGCTTGTATCTTGGCGTGATTCACTCGTACCTGTCTCTAGCACGACCGTGAGAATCGCTACCTATGCCAGTTCCAACGCCGCAAGGTATACCAGTTTCATTGGCTCTTCAGTTTATATCGTCCTCTAACCACTGACGAGTCCTCAATACGCTGTGAATAATACAAATCCCTAACTAATTAACACACATAAATTGCTTGAAGGCACTAAATCATTAATCTCCCATATTCCACTCAGAGCACAGTAGCACAAGACAAATTATTTCCTAACACCAACAGAGTCTACAGTGTAATCCACGAAACATTCAAATAATGGGAAAAGCATTATGTTACAGTTTCAAAAAATGTACACACTATATCGACTCTCTCTCTCTCTCTCTCTCTCTCTGCTTTGGTATTAAATGTTTTGATTTTTATTTAGGGTCGGGATTATTTGGAAAAGAGGAGAGGATATTTAATACACTGTTGGGGTCGCATATATTCTGGTCGCTAGTAAATACGGCTTACATATACGCCAACGATAATCAAAATTGCTGCACAGGCAAAAATATTAGTTTAAATGGTTACAGTCTGGCTTGCAGTGGTTTAATTACGTTATCCAAACTCACGGCTAGTTCAAACTTATCAGAAAAAACATGAAAATATTGCTGTTATTTGCCGATAAATTATATTGTTGCGAACAGAAAGGCAGTATAAGCTCCTTCATAGGGTGAGGATTTGTATTCACGTCACACTGACATCAATTTCGTTAGGCGTTTAGTTTTAAGAAGTAATTGCAAACTTAAAGATACCGTGAAACAAACCTAAGCCTTTTTGCCTACTGCCGTTAAATTCATCTGTGGAACTGCGTAAGAATTCTAATACAATGAACCTTGCAAATAAAAATACTTGATAATTATCAATATTCAGTGTATATATTTTTACCCGTGGTCTAGGGGTAGCGTCTTTGAGTCATAATGAAAACGTCTTCGGTCCCGGGTTCGATCCCGCCACTGCCTAAATTTTGATAAATAATCAGCATTGGCGGCCGAAGACTTACGGCATAAGAAGTCAGCCTCATTCTGCCAACGGCCTTGTCAAAGAGGGCGGAGGAGCGGATAGAGGTTCAGGGCACTCTCTTGTCCTAGGGGTGGGAAATTACCCCTAAAGGCGGAAGAATCAGCAATGATCAACGACATGAGGATGCAGAAGGCAATGGAAACCACTGCATTAAAGACACGTAACGTGTATCCACAGGACATGTGGCCTGTAGTGGAAGAAGTGTCATGATGATCTCTCCATTGGCAACAGATTCCGCAATACTCCCCCATTCGGATCTCCAGGAGGGGACTGCCAAGGTGGAAGTTACCATGAGAAAAAAATTGAATAATCAAAGAAAGGATAATGTTCTACGAATCGGGGCGTGGAATGTCAGAAGCTTGAACGTGGTAGGGAAACTAGAAAATCTGAAAAGGGAAATGCAAAGGCTCAATCTACATATAGTAGGGGTCAGTGAAGTGAAATGGATGGAAAACAAGGATTTCTGGTCAGATGAGTATCGGGTAATGTCAACAGCAGTAGAAAATGGTATAACAGTTGTAGGATTCTTTATGAATAGGAAGGTAGGGTAGAGGGTGTGTTACTGTGAACAGTTCAGTGACCGGGTTGTTCTAATCAGAATCGACAGTAAACCAACACCGACAACGATAGTTCAGGTATACATGCCGACGTCGCAAGCTGAAGATGAACAGATAGAGAAAGTGTATGAGGATATTGAAAGGGTAATGCAGTATGTAAAGGGGGACGAAAATCTAATAGTTATGGGCGACTGGAATGCAGTTGTAGGGGAAGGAGTAGAAGGAAACGTTACAGGAGAATATGGGCTTGGGACATGGAATGAAATAGGAGAAAGACTAATTGAGTTCTGTAACAAGTTTCAGCTAGTAATAGCGAATACCCTGTTCAAGAATCACAAGAGGAGGAGGTATACTTGGAAACGGTCGGGAGATACTGGAAGATTTCAATTAGATTACATCATGGTCAGACAGAGATTCCGAAATCAGATACTGGATTGTAAGGCGTACCCAGGAGCAGATATAGACTCAGATCACAACATAGTAGTGATGAAGAGTAGGCTGAAGTTCAATACATTAGTCAGGAAGAATCAATACGCAAAGAAGTGGGATACGGAAGTTCTAAGGAATGACGAGATACGTTTGAAGTTCTCTAATGCTATAGATACAGCAGTAAGGAATAGCGCAGTAGGCAACACAGTTGAAGAGGAATGGACGTCTCTAAAAACGGTCATCACAGAAGTTGGGAAGGAAAACATAGGTACAAAGAAGGTAGCTGCGAAGAAACCATGGGTAACAGAAGAAATACTTCAGTTGATTGATGAAAGGAGAAAGCACAAACATGTTCCGGAAAGATCAGGAATACAGAAATACAAGTCGCTGAGAAATGAAATAAATGGGAAGTGCAGGGAAACTAAGACGAAATGGCTGCAGGAAAAATGAAGACATCGAAAAAGATATGATTGTCGGAAGGACAGACTTAGCATACAACAAAAGTCAAAACAAACTTTGGTGACATTAACAACGATGGTAACATTAACAATGCAACGGGAATTCCACTGTTAAATGCAGAGGAGAGAGCAGACAGGTCTAAAGAATACATTGAAAGCGTCTATGAGGGTGAATATTTGTCTGGTGTGAAAGAAGAAGAAACAGGAATCGATTTAGAAGAGATAGGGGATCCAGTATTAGAATCGGAATTAAAAAGAGCTTTGGAGGACTTATGGTCAAATGAGGCAGAAGGGATAGATAACATTCCATCAGAATTTCTAAAATTATTAGGGGAAGTGGCAACAAAACGACTATTCACGTTGGTATGTAGAATATATCAATCTGGCGACATACCATCTGACATTCGGAAAAGCACCATCCACACAATTCCGAAGACGGCAAGAGCTGACAAGTGCGAGAATTATCGCACAATCAGCTTAACAACTCATGCATCGAAGCGGCTTACAAGAATAATATACAGAAGAATGGAAAAGAAAATTGAGAATGCGCTAGGTGACGATCAGTTTGGCTTTAGGAAAAGTAAAGGTACGAGAGAGGCAATTCTGACGTTACGGCTAATAATGGAAGCAAGGCTAAAGAAAAATCAAGACACGTTCATAGGATTTGTCGACCTGGAAAAAGCGTCGACAATATAAAATGCTGCAAGCTGTTCAAGATTCTGAAAAAAGTAGGGGTAAGCTATAGGGAGAGATGGGTCATATACAATATGTACAACAACCAAGAGGGAATAATAAGTGTGGACGATGAAGAACGAAGTGCTCGTATTAAGAAGGGAATAAGACAAGTCTGTAGCCTTTCGCCCCTACTCTTCAATCTGTACATCGAGGAAGCAATGATGGAAATAAAAGAAATGTTCAAGAGTGGAATTAAAATACAAGGTGAAAGGATATCAATGATACGATTCGCTGATGACATTGCTATCCTGATTGAAAGTGAAGAAGAATTAAATGATCTGCTGAACGGAATGAACAGTCTAATGGGTACACAGTATGGTTTGAGAGTAAATCGGAGAAAGACGATGAGGATGTACGTCTGGAGTACAGCATTCTATGGTAGTGAAACATGGACTGTGGGAAAACCGGAACAGAAGAGAATCGAAGCATTTGAGATGTGGTGCTATAGACGAATGTTGAAAATTAGGTGGACTGATAAGGTAAGGAATGAGGAGGTTCTACACAGAATGGGAGAGGTAAGGAATATGTGGAAAACACTGATAAGGAGAAGGGACAGGATGGTAGGACATCTACCAAGACATGAGAGAATGTCTTCCATTGTACTAGAGGGAGCTGTAGAGGTCAATAACTGTAGAGGAAGACAGAGATTGGAATACGTCAAGCAAATAATTGAAGACGTAGGTAGCAAGTGCTACTCTGAGATGAAGAGGTTAGCTCAGGAAAGGAATTCGTGGCGGGCCGCATCAAACCAGTCAGTAGACTGACGACAAAAAAAAAAAAAAAAAAAAAAGATGTTCACTTAAGTGTGAAGCCCAATACTTAATATTTTTACTAAATTCCACGTAATGGCTGGATGTGCGTCATGACCACAAAAGAAAACCAGACGTGAAATTTTCCGCAAAACTCCCTTCCAATAATTATTTACACTTAAATATTTCAACAGGGAGGGAGAGGTTTTGAATAAGAACTGGAGTAATCCATTTTTCACCATGTATTGTAATGGTAAATACTTAGTGCGTCCGAAGAGCTAAGGGACTTATTCCTATTACAGTGGAGAAAAAAGTGGGACTAGATCTTTGAACCAAGTCCTTTTTAAAGTTAATGGGATACGATGTCCATGGTTATAAAGAATGTCTTTACTTATAGTTACTCTTTGATACCATAATAGATATTTCGTTAACAATTTAACTCAAAATATTTCATATTAACGAGTTTTAGACTTTATAATTATCTATCTTATTAACTACTGTTTCCATAGACAGAAATACACACAGTTCTTGACTTCACATGTACATGTCTGGTACAGGTTTTGTTTAAGTTTTATAGGACTTTTCAAGAGGCCTCACAGCGCACCCTGGAAATCTTAGAGCCAGCTATTTTGCAAGACCTGCTTGAAATTTTCCATAAAATATTTGTGTTACACAATATTTGGCGGGTACAGAAAGTTGTTATTGTAATATCTGCACTATGGCTGCAGACTATTTGTGATTATTGAGTGAAAATCAGTAGAAGGGAGATATTGGTATCAGTGAAGTTCAAATTAATACGCAAATTAATCAAATTGATCAATTAATATTCGCCCACCCTGACCACGCCCAACTGACCCCCACCACGCTCACCTCAACCCTAGATTACATCATGTGTTTTTCTCATCCAGCAAGTGGGCAACGGCCCCCTTCCCCCCTCAACACACTCCCTTCCCCAACCACCTCCCGCAACTTTCACTATTACGAATTTTGGCGGGACTTTCGAATTTGGCGGGAATTTCTTCGTCTCAGAGCTGTGCTGACGTCCCACTGCACCCACCGCCCGGGGCTTGGCGGGGCTATTACAACTGGCAGTGCCCTTTCCGGTACTTGAACACTGGTCCTCCTGGACGGAAAGCTCAAATGCCCTCCCCCCCCCCCCCCCCAGCATAGTTACAACACCAGAGGTGCTTGGAATTGGTGGGAAATTAAAACTGGTGGGCATATTTCAAGGTCTTGAACCCTGATTCTTCTGGATGGAAAGTATCTTAATAACAACACGAGACATTATACTCTCGTTTTGGGAACATAACAGCTTACAGACATTGTTCACTTCAGGCCACAAACCTCAACAATTTTCCATGACATACGCCAATCGGGACCCTGACCAAGACCACTGTAGACAGTACGCCATTATTCATTTACTTGTTCCTGAACACACATAACCAATCTATGGAAACTGCCTAGATGCAAGAGAGGAAGGTTAGGGTAGTGTATATTATTTATTTTGGTTGGAAAAAGAGACATGAAAATCGGTCCTAATTATGTAATTTATCAATAAGATCAGGATTAATCACACAACTATATGCAAATCCCTATAGGAGGACTGCCTAAAATCGCAAAAATTGACGACGCCATATAACTGGTGTTATCTTACTGGGAGGAATTTTGACAATACCACTCGAAAGTAATGAAAGACACACTCAAACTCTACCCTTCACTTACAAGATGGTGGGAAAAAGGCTGGGTTGTCAGGTACTATCTTTATTCTTTGTGGCAGGAAATATGTTCAACTGAAGAGATGCTGGTGCTGGACAGAGAGGAGTTAAAAAGGTGTATTACGTGCAAGCATACAACTGAGACCACCATCTATCGTCGGTTGATGTCAGGGTTTGCAACAGAAGCCTGCTCAAAAATCACCCTGCAGCCTAGATAATCGAAGCCAGTACACGATACCACGACTGATGGAAAAAAAATGCATCACTGTTCTAATTACACTTCGAAATTGTCAAGGAGAAACTAGCATTCATTATGAACAGATCATAATTCAACAAATGTACTGGGAAAAATAGTTGTCCCAAAAGATTTCAGAGGGTGTGGTAGTGGCGTTTTCCTCGATAGGCGCTCACAAACTGACCAAAAACGAGGCCCTCTTACCTCTCCTCATCCCTCCACTCCCAAGGCACGAGCTGGCCGGGATCGCCGTCTGATGAATGGTCCAGGTGGTCCGCAGCGCCTTGAGTTTAAAGCGTCGCCGTGAGCACGTGGCTAGGCCGTCAACGCTATCGTCGCCGACAAAAGCTGCATAACTCACCTCTGCCGACACGTCTGTAAGGTTTCTGTCACACAGCAGTAGATTCTCGCGTTCTATTTTTGTAAGCAATCTGATCAACACAATCTGTTTCACGCAATCTACTCACTTGTCGCGAAGAAAAAGATACTATCGTTTCTAGATTCGAAAATGAGCTATAATTCCAGTGGTGTCTACTTTATGATTACAAGTTATGAAGTATGAAATAGCACAGACATGCCATATTACCTATTTTTAAACAATCTTCCATAACAATGACAATAGAAACAGTCATGATATCACAATAATAGATACAGTCGACTCTTATTAGTTTATTGTGCAGAATCGGTGTACTTTTTAAGAGAACTATCTGCGTTTAAACTTGAACCAGTCATAGCACTCCTTGCAATAGAAGATTTTACTGTGTCTTTCACTTCCCATGTATCTAAAACAGTTTGTTGTCATTGAGCGTATTAGATATACACATATCTCTCCATTGGTGCTGAAGGCCAGAAATAGAAATAGGAAGACCATGGCTAACAGACTAACAATCACACGAGAGGGTCCCTGTATTCTTCCTTCATAGGCAGTTACATTTTTTTTTTCGGTTGTAACACATCCAGTCAGTGTACACTTCGTTTTTTGTGCCATGACTTAGAGGTATGTGTCAGCTGCTGCTAAACCGAAAAAATTGTTCTGAGCACTATGGACTTAGCATCTACGGTCATCAGTCCCCTAGAACTTGGAACTTCTTAAACCTAACTATCCTAAGGACATCACACAACACCCAGTCATCACGAGGCGGAGAAAATCCCTGACTCTGCCGGGAGTCGAACCCGGGAACCCAGGCGTGGGAAGCGAGAAAGCTGCGGACTGCTAAATCGACATTAATACGTTTCGATCCATTGCCTCTCACAGATAGCTGAACACCGCCTGGTGCAAACTTCACAGCCGATCGGTTCTAGGCGCTTCAGTCAGGAACCGCGCGACCGCTACCACTGCAGGTTCGAATCCTGCCTCGGGCAATGATGTGTGTGATGTCCTTATGTTAGTTAGGTTCAAGTAGTTCTACGTTCTAGGGGACTGATGACCTCAGATGTTTAGTCCCATAGCGTTCAGAGCCATTTGAACCACTTGTAAATTTTACAGCTCCCACAAGTCACAGGTTAGTAGAAATAAAACGCATAAGCGATGTTCCTCATTGACAAAAATGTGGAAGACATCGCAACATATGGAAACTGGACGAGTTTGCTGTATTGTAGAGCGCTTCCAACAACTATTTGAAGGTGATGAACTGTACAGTTAACCTCATCTTCCCCAGAGACTGGGCAGCGGATGTCTCGGTGTTCCATTTCGAAGAGTATCGTTCACTCATTTTGCAGTCATGTACATGATTAATGCTCCGGTGTTGACCATCGTCGGAAGGTGCTGTTGAGAACACGCACGAGGTAGTAAAAAAAAGAGGTACCGTTAAGTTATTGGTGAAAAGAAACAAAAATTTGAAGTTGTGGAGTGCATCGTAGCATATGGAAGTAGGACTTTTCGAACGCTTCCAGACAACTGTCTGAAGGTGATGACTCCTACATTTAATCCCACGCTCCACAGCGACAAGTAGCAGATGTACAACGTTCTCCAAGGAGCGCTCCATCTCAGCTGAGTGGTGTCTGTCAGTCATTACACGGTCATCAACAGCGAACTCAGTGAAAGGACGGGTTGAAAAAGACACCGTTGGTATGGGACAATGTAATATAATACACACTGCTGCTGTTATCGAGATCAATTTAACAATTTTACCTGTTGTTCCGTAATCTCAACGCCAGACAATGACACGGCAGAGTGCTTCCCAGTTTGTGCGTCTTCGCTAAATCACCCCTCCACTACTTTGCACGTACCATATACTAGAGTGAGAATGCACGTAGATGAATGAGCAGTACATCCATTCGACTATATACACCAGGGTATACCAGACAGCGTCCTAAGCCGAAACCGAGCGAGGTGGCGCAGTGGTTAGCACACTGGACTCGCATTCGGGAGGACGACGGTTCAATCCCGCGTCCGCCCATCCTTATTTAGGTTTTCCATGATTTCCCTAAATCGCTCCAGGCAAATGCCGGGATGGTTCCTTTGAAAGGGCACGGCCAACATCCGTCCCCTTCTTTCCCTAATCCGATGAGACCGATGACCTCGCTGTCTGGTCTCCTCCCCCAAACAGCCCAACCCCCTAAACCGAAGCAAAAAGGTTATCTGCATATTTACAGCGCATTGAGCATAGTGCAGAATGTACGATTACGACTGACCATCTTTACCTGTGTGGATGCGCGCCACAGAGTATTGTCGCATTATTAGGAATAATTCGGAGATGGACAGATCCCTCCCTCATTGTCCTTGACTAGTCCTTCCTGCAACACCAATCTTACCCACGACGCCTATCCAAAAGGAAAAGATCTTTCTAGATGCGTGCGTGTCGAGGACGGTCTCATCTCTTAACGCTAGAATAGACACGTGAGTGTGACGATGGTGTAACAGACGGTTATGAAGAAACGTGTGGTTTATACATGACAGAGGTCCCGATGTATGGAGATCGAAACATACCATGCAAATCAACCGTGCAATCAATTCTGTAGCATTATTCTACTGTCCAGAGTCAGTATCAGGAAGATACCAGCACGAGACAAACGATCGTAGACCATAAACACATACTCCGGTGATTACACGGTTCTGCACCTAAAAATATTATATTGTAAAAGCCATACGGTTTCTGAAGTATTAGTCGTGCAGGATGCAACGCTCATAATACTCTCATACACGATATATCTGTCTACAGACACAAAACCACCACGCAAGTATAATATCCCAATCACTTGACACTACTGCTATTACACTAACCTGGGAAGGTATCAACAGTGTGTGTCCACCACTAGAGCTGCTTATAAACCAACTAGAACGAAGTATGTAGACTCGGCTTCTATCTCTTAAGAAACTAATGCATTTTATCAATCTTTTTCAGTAGGAAAACCCTCAGTCACATTTCCCATCTCAGAAGTTCACATAATTAATAACAGTATTAGTATCGGTTTTGAAGGACACGACTATGTCTCACTAGGACAAAAGATCAAAGAAAAAACACTACTTGAATATTTTCGATTTTCTGATACACTGAGGTAACACACACACACACACACACACACACACACACACACACACACACACACACACACGCAGTGCTGCAGGAAAATGCACACAAAGAAGCATAAACTTCTCACGAGGGAGTAAGCACCATGATCAGTAGCCCAAGGTAATGTAACAGTCTGGTAGCATTCGTCATGCACAAAGAAGTACTAGTCTCATATTAGAAAGTTTCGATCATGTGTAGAATAATACAGGAATTTCACCCTAACACCACACCTCTTCAGTACACCCTGCCTCACTATTGAAGGAGATATGTGTGACTAAATAAAATGCAAAAAGGTGGAAATTTAAGGATATGGGACCTAGATAAATTGAAAGGACCAGAGGTTTTGCAGAGTTTCAGGGAGAGCATAAGGGAACAATTGACAGGAAGGTGAGAAAGAAATACAGTAGAAGAAGAATGGGTAGCTCTGAGGGATGAAGTAGAGAAGGCAGCAGACAGTCAAGTAGGTAAAAAGACGAGAGATGGTAGAAATCCTCGGGTAACAGAAGAAATATTGAATTTAATTGATGAAAGGAGAAAATATAAAAAAGCAGTAAATGAAGCAGGCACAAAGGAATACAAACGTCTCAAAAACTAGATCGACAGGAAGCGCAAAACTGCTAAGCAGGGATGGCTAGAGGACAAATGTAAGAATGTAGAGGTTTATCTCACTAGAGGTAAGATAGATACTGCCTACAGGACAATTAAAGAGACTTTTGGAGAAAAGAGAACCACTTGTATGAATATCAAGAGCTCAGATAGAAAGCCAGTTATAAGCAAAGAAGGGAAAGCAGAAAGGTGGAAGGAGTACATAGAGGGTCTATACAAGGGCGATGTAGTTGAGGACAATATTATGGAAATGGAAGAGGATGTAGTTGATGATGAAATGGGAGATACTATACTACGTGAAGAGTTTGAAAGAGCACTGATAGACCTGAGTCGATACAAGGCCCCAGGAGTAGACAAGATTCCATTAGAACTACTGACAGCCTTGGGAGAACCAGTCATGACAAAACTCTACTATCTGGTGAGCAAGATGTATGAGACAGGCGAAATACCCTCAGATTTCACGAAGAATATAATAATTCCAATCCCAAAGAAAGCAGGTGTTGACAGATGTGAAAATTACCGAACTTAAAAAAAAAAAAAAAAAAAGGTCCAAATGGCTCTGAGCACTATGGGACTTAACTTCTGAGGGCATCAGTCCCCTAGAACTTAGAACTACTTAAACTGAACTAACCTAAGGACATCACACACATCCATGCCCAAGGCAGGATTCGAACATGCGACCGTAGCGGTCGCGCCTAGAACCGCTATGCCATTCCGGCCGGCACCGAACTATCAGTAAGCCAGATAACCCTGACGTCCTTCTGGAAGGACGACGTAACTCACTGTTGAAATTATTTTTGCGTATAACACATTATTGCAACGGACTGTGACACATTGTTATATGAAGTAGGCAGAGTCAGTTGCGTGTTGCGGAAGTCAATTTGACATTGTCGTCCAGAGTGGGCGAGAAACTGTGTCTGGAAAATATGGCCAATTTTACCATGGACGAACTGACTGACCTTGTCCTCGATGGGTGTGTAAATTTTCTTTCATACTGCGCCAGTAATTCTGAAACTTGTCATATAACATCTTAATTACGATTGAAAGTTTTCGTCAGTTGTAATTCAATAATGTTTTCAACAGTCCATCCAGAAGGATGTCAGGGTAATATGTTGTCATTTTGTATTCACAGAATACGATGTACACTTATGGAACTTTTGGACATGTTACAATCAAAAGATGAGGTAATACCTAATACTGGTGTGAATGTAACATTACGTCTCCTCTAAATTCAACTGATGATGTAACAAATGAAGATTCGGGTGCTGAAGAAAATCCAAGTGTAGATAAATTACCAGCAAGTCGGCTCAATGTTACTGCGCTACATGACCTAAAAGAGAGGGGCGTGGAAGCAACAGGAACAATAAGAGGAAACAGAGTTAAGAATTGTACTCTATCATCTGTCGATAAAATGATAAAAGAAATTAAAGGATCATACGAAATTTGTTCTGACACAGCATCCGGGATTTCCATTGTACGATGGAATAACAACAATGTTATTACTGTAGCCACCAACTTCGACAGAGAGCAACCACTACGCTCTGTAGCAACATTTTGCAGCGAACAAAAGAAAAGGATTAACGTGCTTCAACCTAACTTATTACACTCGTACAATGCTTATATGGGAGGGACAGATCGAGCTGACCAAAATGTATCCCTATATAGATGCTCTGTAAGAGGGGAAAAAGTGGTATTTCCCTATCATTGCACACTTTATAGACATTGCAGAGCAAAATGCCTGGGATCTTGGGGGAGGGGACCAAACGGCGAGGTCATCGGTCCCATTCGGTCAGGGAAGGAGGGGAAGGAAGACAGCTGTACCCTCTCAAACTAATCATTCCTGCATTTGCCTGAAGCGGTTTAGGGAAATTACGGAAAACCTAAATAAGGTTTCAACTGTCATCCTCCCGAATGCGAGTGCATTGTGGTAACCACTGCGCCACCTTGCTTCGTCTTAAGCATTTGAACCACAACTCTCAACCGTTAACAGCACTACACACATACATATAGAGACTATGCATTCATATTACCAATCAGGAGGTGGCGATTTCAAATGTTTGTACATTATTTTCAACAGTCGAACAGCACCGGAAATAGTAATTCTGTAGGGGATTTAAGGAAATTTAAACTTCCTGCCAAAGAGCATAACATCTTTGACACATATTCTGTTATCAATATTTCTAACAATACTGTCGATATTTGTCAGTAATAAAAACAAATGTCAAATGTAAGCACGCAGATGGTAATTGGTTTCGATGTAACGGAAGAGAGATGTGCGGTGTAATCTTTATGAGGTTCTGTTAAGACAACCTCTAACGATTTGTTTCGTAAATGCCCGTCTGTTACTCGCATAGCACTGCACTTCTAAAACGAGACCTGCCACAGTGTACAAAACTACTATGTCCTCTTGAATTATAACATGTCTGTCGAACGTAAAATGACTGTGTAACATATGAGTCAATGGCGTGAAAAATTGTATTCTCTAACGTTATTTCACGTATCGTAAATGTTTGTAATACCTATGTGAATGACAGTGTATATACAGACACTAATTTCGACGCGAGAGACGCTTTCGGGCTGCATAATTTATCCATCAAGCTGAAAGAAACAGCGTGACAACCTTCTTTCCTTCGGAGTTTAAATTCTCGCGTTTTCCTTACTCCGAGCCGCGCTGAGTGGCCGCACGGTTAGAGGCGCCATGTCACGGACTGCGCTGCCCCTCCCGCCGGAGGATCGAGTCCTCCTTCGGTCATGGGTGAAGGTGTTGTTCTTAGCGTAACTTAGTTTAAGTAGTGTGTAAGACTAGGGACAGATGACCTTAGCAATTTGGCCCCTTAGGAATCCAAAACCATTCGAACTTTTTTTACTCCGGTGACGGTTTTGAAATAACGAGGATATCTGCGGTTATCGGTAGTTACCGCATCAAAGTAGTGGAAGTTCTTTTTCCCGATTTTACGCGGGGTGGACGTGTCTCTGCTGATCATGTGTAATCAGCAGCGGTACACTTCACGGGTTGTCGCAAAATAAGGAGATTCACGTTGTATCGTGCAGCTGAACGTAAACACTATACCGATTTTGCCCATAAAACTAAAATGAAATGGACTGTTCCTATTTTCGCGGAAAGGGGACTTTTATTATCGCCACAATTTTTTCCTTTTTCAATAGGTACTTGATTTAGGAGACGTGTTGATGTTAAATACAAATGTTACAATCCATTGCCGGATTGGTGGCTGAGTTCCATAGGAGGTTGGATAGTTCTTTTACAAAACAACTCACAGTAAAGAAAGCCCTCATTTATCAGGGGTTTGTTCTAACGGATGCCGGCGTCGCGCGCTATCGTATGTGTTGCTGCTTTTTTTGGCGTCGATAATGCTGATAGCCTAGCCATGTGCTCGCGGGGACGTAATGTACTGAAGACACTGAGGAACACCTAGACCATTCTCTGGAATTTCGTCATTGTTCCAGAGGGTACTGTCTTTCCGAGAATTACGTTTAACAGGTTGCAAGAAGGAGCTGTGTTGAAGCTAAATGAAAGTAATTTCAATCGTCTGTTGGTGTTGGAGGCCGGCCTAGTCTGTGACAGGTCGCCACTGTAGGTCCAACCACTGCGGTGGTGTGTGGGGGCGGGGCTGTGTCACTATACGTTAGACGAACAAGTTGCACTATGGACTTGTGTCCATTTATCTCCTATTGTTTAGTCAACTATACCTGCCACGTCAAGGTGGACAGTAATCATGGCCAGATTGTTCTTCGCCAGATGGGCTGTGGGCTACAGAAAAGCTTGTGCTTTCCTGTAAATGGATGGATGGATGCATGGTTGGATGGATGGATGGATGGAGGGAGGGAGGGAGGGAGGTGAGGAGTGAGGGGACGTAAGAGAGGCTCGATTTTCTGCAATTTGAGAGCACCTGTCGTGGAAAAAAATGTTTTAAATGGCTCTAAGCACTATGGGACTTAACTTCTGAGGTCATCAGTCCCCTAGAACTTAGAACTACTTAAACCTAACTAACCTAAGGACATCACACACATCCATGCCCGAGGCACGACTCGAACATGCGACCGTAGCGGTCGCGCCTGTCGATGAGAATGCGCGTTCAGCTACCGTATCCTCTGCAATCTTTTGGGGCAACGATTTGCCCCAGTATATATGTTGCATTATGACCTGTCCATTAAGAATGCTGGTTTCTTCACGACAATTTCGAAGTGTGATTAAGGCAGTGATGCATTTTTTCCATCAGTAGTGGCAATGTGCATTTGCTTTGATTACCTTCCTCTCCTGCATATGGGCAGTTTCCCAACATGGAGCGGTAGGGGGCGGGGGGGAGAGGGAGGGAAGGGAGGGACACACTGCACTTCGGCTTTCCAACCAGAAGGACCATCGTTCGAGTCCTAGAAAGGGCACCACCATTTTTAATTTCACGCCAGTTCCGGTCGCCTCTGGTGCTATAATTAGGTTGAGCACTTGCGATTTCCGTCCAGGAGCACCAAGGTTTGAGTCTGGAAAGGGTACTGCCATTTTTAATTTCCCACCAAATCCTGGATAGTGGGTGGAGTGGGAGTGAGCAAAGCCCTGGGTAAAAAAAACAAATCACGCCAAATTTGAAATTCCCGAAATACTTCGTAATTCCCATCAGTATGGTACGTGGGGGAGGGGAGTGGGAGGGGGATTGTGTGGAGAGGGGAGGGTGGGGCTGGGGCCCCCGTGCAGGCTGACAAAAACACATGACGTCATCCGGGGGTGGGGATGGGAGTGTTTGTGGGCTTGGCCGTTTTCGGGGTTTGGGTTTGTGCGTGGTCAGGGGTGGGGTAGCTAACTGCTTAATTTAATTAATTTGCATGCCAATTTATTATCCATGTCTCTCTGTTACTAACATTGTGTCACCACGTTTGTCACTTAACTACTGCGACCATCACAGTTAGTCCGGATTTAAATACCACTTTCCACGGATAAATAACTTGGTTCTCCCTTCGGCATGGCCTAAAGGAATCCCAGCTGAAAACCCAGGCGGAAACCTTCGGACTCGCTGTGTCTGACTGTGTAAATTTGCCAGTTAACAGTCAGACAAGAAAACAATAATACAGCATCACATTACAAGTTCACATCAAATGAAACACAGTTAATTAATAATGCAATAAATGTTCAAGTTATTGGGTGCCTCATGACACAGAATGGTTTTTATTTCTACATGGATATGCAAATCGAATAATATTATTCCTTCAGGCATTTCTGAAAACTTCATTGCGCTTTGATTTAACGTGGTTGCACATCTAGAGCTCAAGTTTCCAGTTTCACGGGTCACTTTGTATCTAAAAATGTTCGGTGCACACAGACACAAGATACCATGTGCATATGAGACATTATGATAGATGTCTAGTAATTCACTTCATTGCAAGGAAAATCTTTAGTACTTACTGGCACTGTTAGTTATTATTCATTGTGCTGAAGTTATGTTATTTGTTCCTTAATTCATTAGTGTCTAAAAGATATACACATCAGTTATTTTGTAAGTTCATCGTATATACATTTATAAACTGATAGCAACTGAAATATTGTCGTCGTCGTGTGGGCAGCAGGCGGTGTGAATGACCGGAATGCGGTCGTTGGTGAGTGTCCTTAATGAGTGCGATGATCTGCGTGTGGCGTCGATGACCAGTGTGTGGTTGACGGCGGGAGGCATCGGTGATCTGGGTGTGGCGGGCGTCACTGGTGACTGAGCCGCAGTTCGTTGGGCAGCAGACTCGCAGTGGCCAGCCGATGACGATGACTGCGCAGGGTCGGGAACACAACCTCCGGACTAGTTGCGGGAGCTCGGCAATGCTTTCTACACATCTTGCCAGCAGCTCCACCACGATCCCGAACAAGAAAATATAGCAAAATGTGCATCAGAAAGCATTCATAACTTATGTCCTCTAGAAAAATCTCACAAATTTGTGTATTGTCGTACGTAAGATGTATAGCACATATGTCTGTGAAGTTTTTCTTGCTGTATGTGAAGTCTTTGTAGAGATATTGCCAGTTTATCCAGTCCATGGAAGTCACTTTGATAATCACGTCAGTTCACTTATCTGAACGCAATCAAACTTAATTTCACAGTCTTCCTGTCTTCGGGAAAATTAAACATATTTACACCTTATAGCGGGTGCAAGTATTTGCATTCCCCTGTTTTCCGCAAAACTGTTTATTTCAATTTTAAACGATCCCATATTTATGTGTAGCACTCGACGCCGTCATTTAACAGTTTACGGAACCCCGCTGCGCTTTCGGTGTAACAGTCCTCGCCTCCAGTCTCGAAACATTCGCTGCACTGCACTTCTAAATTCATCGCAGTCCACGGGAAGTCTCACTATCACTGCCACACTTTTGATTAATGTCACTGACGCAGCACTGTTGGTTCATTGTTTACTGAACGTACAGTTTATCTCATGTCACTTGACACACTTTTGGAGGCAATTAAGGTTTATAATATACGCGCACATTCTACATCTCTACATTACTGTTTGATGAATTAATAATACTAACGCATACATAGCTCTCTTACAGGTACATATTTTGCTAGCATCAGCTCACATATGTACCTCTCCACTCCATGGGTTATGATCAATTCACCATCTGTACTCTTGTTAAGGAAGGCTCTGGCTTGACTTTTGTAAAACAAACGTTAATTTGTTGTTTCTCATGCTCTTTAAGTGCTATTATATGTAGAGGACACCAGTGTGTCTGTTCCTGCATTCACGGATGCAAATTACTGGTGTCCTAATACGAAATAATGTTGTCACGAGGACAACATTCGGACACATTCGGTAAGAACAGTCTCTATCTGAAGTTCAAAAGAAATTCAGACTTATATACGCTACGGTGTATCTTGGAATGTTAATCGAGGCAGACATTGACATCCAACCTAGTCATGAATCATATTGCTTGTGGTTTGAGAAAATCACACTTATGCTAAGAATTCTGAATTCTACCGCTACAACAGCATAAAAAAGATTATTACGTCTATTGAATCTTTGAGAAAAATTGATCTGAAATGGGAGTCACACTCTGCAGTGGTCTGTTCGCTGTTATGAAATTTCCTAGCAGATAAAAACTGTTTCAAAATTAATCTGAATTGAGATATGAATTAACCATCAGCAGTCTTTATTTTTAAGTAAATAGCATTGAATTTATTTTTGTTCTCATACACAATATTACATAAAATACAATGAAAATTATTGGAAAACTTTCTCATAATCGTAATGCACCAGATAATATATGTCTGTACTAATCATTTCCTGAGCTTCCCCAAGGGCATTCTCTTAATAGTCACACTTTAAATGACATAAAACGAAATAGTTATAATCTACTACGAACATACTAATGACCTGAAACTTCCTGGCAGATTAAAACTTGCACTTGCCCGCGAAAGGCAAAGGTCCCTAGTTCGAGTGTCGGTTGGGCACACAGTTTTAATCTGCCAGGAAGTTTCATATCAGCGCACACTCCGCTGCAGAGTGAAATTCTCATTCTCCATACTAATGACCTGAACAAGGAAAAAAAAAACAAGAATACATTTACGTACAAGTAGCTAAGGTTATTCAATAAACTTCTTTAAATCTCAGTGGGGGTATAAGCCTCAGACAATCATGTTGTCTGGTTGTGCCAGCCTGTATCTGACTCCACAGGTAATGTATATAATTCTGCAGGGGTCAGCATACACACGTTGCCGCTTCTTATTCTGCCTTTTAAGACTTGATAACTTAGGATGTGTTCGAAGGAGCATCAATTCTCTATGCAGTGAACTTTATTACAACAGCAATTAATATACCTTCAGAAAGTATAACTTTGACCAGTTCTCCGATTTCATACTTCCTTACACCTTCTACGTTTCTGTCGTATTTTTTCTTCCATATTTCCGCATCTTGGTTAGCTTAACCAAGGTTGCCTTTTAGTTTGTAAGGTTACTTCAGTTCAGACTAGCTTTGCTGCTAGCGTAATCTCCACTGGGGTGTATTCAGTGCAATAGTGATTCAAATTATTCTATATTTGTTGGAATTCGCCTATATAGCCAACTGAAGGCATTCGTTGTTTCGGGCTTTAGATTCTTATAAACGCATTGAATTCTTTAAAAACATGTTCAACCAAACTACTTTCAGGATGAAACCGTGATATTAAAACTTGTGTAATGTGTGTTCCTCCAAGACATTTTTCCATTTGGCACTGAGGAAATAGGATGCATTGTCGGAGAACATGGCTTTGGGCTTCCCTACGTTTGGCAGTTAATCACTCATTAATTTCCTAATGATAGGAGCTGTGGTAGCGGTTCTTGTTGGATACGGTCTTAAATACTTAGAAAACACATCACATACCGCTACTAAATGCGTTCCTCCCTCTGATGAAATCCTATCCCAGGAGAAAGGCCACTGACAAATTACGGAGCGGTTCTAGGCGCTTCAGTCCGGAACCGAGCTGCTGCTATGGTCGCAGGTTCGAATCCTGCCTCGGGCATGGTTGAGAGTGATGTTCGTAAGTTAGTTAGGCTTAGGTAGTTCTGTGTCTAGGCCTCAGATGTTGAGTCCCATAGAGCTTAGAGCCACTTTTTGATAAACAATCGCCAGGAACGTGCCCTTAAAGGCTTTATTTCCCACTAAAATGTCAAACAGCACACGTACTTTGACCACCTGCGGCTTGGCAGTAATACACTCCTGGAAATTGAACTAAGAACACCGCGAATTCATTGTCCCAGGAAGGGGAAACTTAATTGACACATTCCTGGGGTCAGATACATCACATGATCACACTCACAGAAGCACAGGCACATAGACACAGGCAACAGAGCATGCACAATGTCGGCACTAGTACAGTGTATATCCACCTTTCGCAGCAATGCAGGCTGCTATTCTCCCATGGAGACGATCGTAGAGATGCTGGATGTAGTCCTGTGGAACGGCTTGCCATGCCATTTCCACCTGGCGCCTCAGTTGGACCAGCGTTCGTGCTGGACGTGCAGACCGCGTGAGACGACGCTTCATCCAGTCCCAAACATACTCAATGGGGGACAGATCCGGAGATCTTGCTGGCCAGGATAGTTGACTTACACCTTCTAGAGCACGTTGGGTGGCACGGGATACACGCGGACGTGCATTGTCCTGTTGGAACAGCAAGTTCCCTTGCCGGTCTAGGAATGGTAGAACGATGGGTTCGATGACGGTTTGGATCTACCGTGCACTATTCAGTGTCCCCTCGACGATCAGCAGAGGTGTACGGCCAGTGTAGGAGATCGCTCCCCACACCATGATGCCGGGTGTTGGCCCTGTGTGCCTCGGTCGTATGCAGTCCTGATTGTGGCGTTCATCTGCACGGTGCCAAACACGCATACGACCATCATTGGCACCAAGGCAGAAGCGACTCTCATCGCTGAAGACGACACGTCTCCATTCGTCCCTCCATTCACGCCTGTCGCGACACCACTGGAGGCGGGCTGCATGATGTTGGGGCGTGAGCAGAAAACGTCCTAACGCTGTGCGGAACCGTAGCCCAGCTTCATGGAGACGGTTGCGAATGGTCCTCGCCTATACCCCAGGAGCAACAGTGTCCCTAATTTGCTGGGAAGTGGCGGTTCGGTCCCCTACGGCACTGCGTAGGATCCTACGGTCTTGGCGTGCATCCGTGCGTCGCTGTGGTCCGGTCCCAGTTCGACGGGCACGTGCACCTTCCGCCGACCACTGGCGACAACATCGATGTACTGTGGAGACCTCACGCCCCACGTGTTGAGCAATTCGGCGGGACATCCACCCGGCCTCCCGCATGCCCACTATACGCCCTCGTTCAAAGTCCGTCAACTGCACATACGGTTCACGTCCACACTGTCGCGGCATGCTACCAGTGTTAAAGACTGCGATGGAGATCCGTATGCCACGCAAACTGGCTGACACTGACGGCGGCGGTGCACAAATGCTGCGCAGCTAGCGCCATTCGACGGCCAACACCGCGGTTCCTGGAGTGTCCGCTGTGCCGTGCGTGTGATCATTGCTTGTACAGCCCTCTCGCAGTGTCCGGAGCAAGTATGGTGGGTCTGACACACCGGTTTCAGTGTGTTCTTTTTTCCATTTCCAGGAGTGTAGCACATACCACTCTACATCCTTGAACTGGAGATCACGATATCTTGCATAGCTGATATAATTCTTTGCTTAAATCATAGTTCATAAGTCTTGTCGCTGCTCCTGTGTCCAAGATTCAATGAACGATACATTGTCTATTTTCACCTTCACTGTAACTTGCACTATGGATTTACCTGTCTTATTGCAAGTTTTCGGCTCAACGCACAGTTCATTGCTCATATCCTGGCCGTCGTTTTCACAGTTTATAGAAGTGACTTCACCTCCCACCTTGACCATTACCGAAAGGCGTGGGGTGGTAGAGTTTAGTTGTAACGTGTGGACGGGCCACGTTCGCTATTGTCCACAATCTTTACTATCCTAACTCGTTGGTCCTGATGCTTCTACACTATACGACTATTTGTCAGTGCACATTATTGTGCTCGAAATTGCTTCTGTATTGAATGTTTCCTTCCGGTGGCCAACAATTTTGACTCAGCTGAGCCGCCTGTTTCTTAACTCACATGTAGGAGTTAGATCGACTCGTTTTAGGCTGTTGGAAGTTGGGATTGTTGTGCCCCATGACGTGTCCGCATATCTTCGTATTACGTCCTTGCTAATGTTTGTCTTAATCGTTCCGATTGAGTTCGCTGCATGCCGCATTCTGTTGTGGTTGCTGAAGACCTCCGTTATTATGGGCACTGTGGCTATAGTAATCGTTCCTTTTTATGTTATCGTTACGATTGCCGTTTTTTTATTGTTGTTATTTCAGCCGTTCTGTGGAGTGTAATTATCGTTATTCGAGATAATCTTTCTTGTATGTTTGTGGATCAAATATAGAGAATGTACAATGGCTAGAAATCTTAACTCAAGCTGTTATTTTTGAAGGCCTGCCTGTTACCATTAGGTAATTTTGCTTAGGTGAAACTGTTATTGAAAAAGACCTGCCGGTTTTATAGTTAGTGAAATGATTGCTGTGTTCGGATGAGGGCTGACTTGGCATCCCTTCGCTCTCAGCTGCAATCGGCGCTGACTTCGGTCGCGCAGCTTGAGGCTGTTGCCAATGGGCACCACTGTGGGGAGCCGGACTCGGGTATCACGGGGATGTCAACCTCGTCCCGTCTGTCCCCAGATCGGTCTGCCGCTGTGGATGCCCCGGTTGCTGCCCGCAGTGGGGCTGAGCCCTCGCCTGTGGTTGATTGGGAGGTCGTTCCAAGGCGTGGCAGGCAGCGAAAGGCGTCCCCGGAGGCTGATCAGAAAGCCTCCCCGGTGCGTCTGACAAACCGGTTTCAGGCACTGTCTCTGGCTGAGCCAGAAGCAGCTGCCTGCCCTGTTTCAGAGGATCATTCTCAGCCTTCAAGGTCCGGGCAATCGCAGAGGGTGGGCTTACTGGTAGTTGGGAGCTCCAATGTTAGGCGCGTAATGGGGCCCCTTAGGGATACGGCGGCTAAGGAGGGGAAGAAATCCAGTGTGCACTCCGTGTGCATTCCGGGAGGAGTCATTCCTGATGTGGAAAGGGTCCTTCCGGATGCTATGAAGAGCATAGGGTGCAGCCAGCTGCAGGTGGTGGCACATGTCGGCACTAATGACGTGTGTCGCTTTGGATCTGAGGAAATTCTCTCTGGATTCCAGCGGCTATCTGATTTGGTGAAGGCTGCCGGTCTTGCTTACGAGATGCAGGCAGAGCTCACCATCTGCAGCATCGTTGACAGAACCGACTGCGGACCTTTGGTGCAGAGCAGGGTGTAGGGTCTGAATCAGAGGCTCAGACGGTTTTGCGACCGTATTGGCTGCAGATTCCTAGACTTGCGCCATAGGGTGGGGGGGTTTCGGGTTCCGCTGAATAGGTAGGGAGTTCACTACACTCAGCTGGCGGCTACACGGGTAGCGGAGGCTGTGTGGCGTGGACTGGGCGGTTTTTTAGGTTAGAAGGCCTCGGGAAAGTGCGGGATGGGCTGCAATGTCAAAGGGTGCTTGGCAATTACAGGACGTGCTTGGATCAAGGAACAGTCGGAATTATAGTTGTAAATTGTTGTAGTTGCGCTGGTAAAGTCCCTGAGCTTCAAGCGCTGATAGAAAGCACAGAAGCTGATATCGTTATAGGTACAGAAAGCTGGCTAAAGCCTGAAATAAGCTCTGCAGAAATTTTTACGAAGTCTCAGACGGTGTTCAGGAAAGATAGATTAGGCAGAATTGGTGGTGGAGTGTTTGTGTCTGTCAGTAGTGGTTTATCTTGTAGTGAAGTCGAAGTAGATACTCCGTGCGAATTGGTGTGGGTGGAGGTTATACTTAACAGCCGAACTAAGTTAATAATTGGCTCCTTCTACCGACCCCCAGACACCGATGATATAGTTGCGGAACAGTTCAGAGAAAGTTTGAGTCTCGTAACAAATAAATACCCCACTCATACGGTTATAGTTGGTGGGGACTTCAACCTACCCTCGGTATGTTGGCAAAAATACTTGTTCAAAACCGGTGGTAGGCAGAAAACGTCTTCCGAGATTGTCCTAAATGCATTCTCCGAAAATTATTTCGAGCAGTTAGTCCACGAACCCACGCGAATTGTAAATGGTTGCGAAAACACACTTGACCTCTTGGCCACAAACAATCCAGAGCTAATAGAGAGCATCATGACTGATACAGGAATTAGTGATCACAAGGTCATTGTAGCTAGGCTCAATACCATTTCTTCCAAATCCATCAGAAACAAACGCAAAATAATTTTATTTAAAAAAGCTGATAAAGTGCCACTAGAAGCCTTCCTAAAAGACAATTTCCATTCCTTCCGAACTGACTATGCGAATGTAGACGAGATGTGGCTCAAATTCAAAGATATAGTACCAACAGCAATTGAGATATTCATACCTCATAAATTGGTAAGAGATGGAACGGATCCCCCGTGGTACTCAAAAAAGGTCCGAACGCTGTTGCAGAGGCAACGGAAAAAGCATGCGAAGTTCAGAAGAACGCGAAATCCTGAAGATGGGCTAAAATTTACAGACGCGCGAAATTTGGCACGTACTTCGATGCGAGATGCCTTTAATAGGTTCCACAACGAAACATTGTCTCGAAATTTGGTAGAAAATCCGAAGAAATTCTGGTCGTATGTAAAGTACACAAGCGGCAAGACGCAGTCAATACCTTCGCTGCGCAGTGCCGATGGTACTGTTATCGACGACTGTGCTGCTAAAGCGGAGTTATTGAACGCAGTTTTCCGAAATTCCTTCACCAGGGAAGACGAATGGAATATTCCAGAATTTGAAACACGAACATCTGCTACCATGAGTTTCTTAGAAGTAGATACCTTAGGGGTTGCGAAGCATCTCAAATCGCTTGATGCGGGCAAGTCTTCAGGTCCAGATTGTATACCGATTAGGTTCCTTTCAGATTACGCTGATACTATAGCTCCCTACTTAGCACTCATATACAACCGCTCGCTCACCGATAGATCTGTACCTACAGATTGGAAAATTGCGCAGGTCGCACCAGTGTTCAAGAAGGGTAGTAGGAGTAATCCATTTAACTACAGACCTATATCATTGACGTCGGTTTGCAGTAGGGTGTTGGAGCATATACTGTATTCAAACATTATGAATCACCTCGAAGGGAACGATCTATTGACACGTAATCAGCATGGCTTCAGAAAACATCGCTCTTGTGCAACGCAGATAGCTCTTTATTCGCACGAATGGCCGCTATCGACAGGGGATCTCAAGTTGATTCCGTATTTCTAGATTTCCGGAAAGCTTTTGACACCGTTCCTCACAAGCGACTTATAATCAAGCTGCGGAGCTATGGGGTATCGTCTCAGTTGTGCGACTGGATTCGTGATTTCCTGTCAGGAAGGTCGCAGTTCGTAGTAATAGACGGCAAATCATAGAGTAAAACTGAAGTGATATCAGGTGTTCATCAGGGAAGCGTCCTGGGACCTCTACTGTTCCTGATCTATATAAATGACCTGGGTGACAATCTGAGCAGTTCTCTTAGACTGTTCGCAGATGATGTTGTAATTTACCGTCTAGTAAGGTCATCCGAAGACCAGTATCAGCTGCAAAGCGATTTAGAAAAGATTGCTGTATGGTGTGTCAGGTGACAGTTGACGCTAAATAACGAAAAGTGTGAGATGATCCACATGAGTTCCAAAAGAAATCCGTTGGAATTCGATTACTCGATAAATGGTACATTTCTCAAGGCTGTCAATTCAACTAAGTACCTGGGTGTTAAAATTACGAACAACTTCAGTTGGAAGGACCACATAGATAATATTGTCGGGAAGGCGAGCCAAAGGTTGCGTTTCATTGGCAGGGCACTTAGAAGATGCAACAAGTCCACTAAAGAGACGGCTTACGCTACACTCGTTCGTCCTCTGTTAGAATATTGCTGCGCGGTGTGGGATCCTTACCAGGTGGGATTGACGGAGGACATCGAGAGGGTGCAAAGAAGGGCAGCTCGTTTTGTATTATCGCGTTATAGGGGAGAGAGTGTGGCAGATATGATACAAGAGTTGGGATGGAAGTCATTGCAGCATAGACGTTTTTCGTCGCGGCGAGACCTTTTTACGAAATTTCAGTCACCAACTTTCTCTTCCGAATGCGAAAATATTTTGTTGAGCCCAACCTACATAGGTAGGAATGATCATCAAAATAAAATAAGCGAAATCAGAGCTCGAACAGAAAGGTTTAGGTGTTCGTTTTTCCCGCTCGCTGTTCGGGAGTGGAATAGTAGAGAGATAGTATGATTGTGGTTCGATGAACCCTCTGCCAAGCACTTAAATGTGAATTGCAGAGTAGTCATGTAGATGTAGATGTAGAATGAAATGAGCGTATGTCATTGTTGGCTGGGAGGCCCTATCCGGGGAAGTTCAGCCACCGAGTGCAAGTCTTATTTCAGTCGACATTCAAACGACATTAGGCGACTTGCTGCCGGTGATGAAGATGAAATGATGGTGAGGACGACACAACACCCATTCCACGAGCGGAAAATATCTCAAACCCGGTCGGGATTCGAACCCAGGCCCGAGGCATGGGAGGCAAGCACGTAACACCCAGGCGGACATTCTACTTGGTAATTTAACTCGACTTAAGCTGTTTTGCATTTGATAATTTTACTTAAGTCAAGCTGCTGTGATTGCAGCCCTACCTGTTTTGCATTTGGTAATTTTGATTAGACGAAGCTCTTATCAGGGAAAGGCTGCCTGTTTTCTGTTTGGTAATTTTACTTAACTGAAGCTGTTATTAAAGAAGAGCTTCCTCTTTCCTATTTAGTAGTTTTACTTCACTCAAAATGTTATTACTGAAGGCCTACCTGTTTGCATTTGATAATTTTGCTTAACCGAAAGTCTTATCATTGATGGCATGCTTATTTTCTGTTTGGGAATCTTACTTAACTGAAGCTTTTATTAAAGATGACCTGACCGTTTTCTATTTAATAATTTTGCTCAACTAAATTTTATATTAATAAGGTCTGCCAGGTTTATGTTTGGTGGTTTTCCTTAACTGAAGTTGTAATTAAAGAAGATCTGCCAGTTTTCGGTTTGGTAATCTCACTTAATTTAAGCTGTTACTGTTGAAGGCACGCCTGTTCCCTTTTAATTAAATGAAGAACTGTTTCATAATTTGGGTTAGCTGAAACTCTTAATAATGAAGGCCTACCTATTATTATTACTAACGACCTTCCTGCACTGGTAACAGCTGTCCCCGTCAAATCACCGAAGTTAGGCACTGTTGGACTGGGCTAGCACTTGGATGGATGACCATCCGGTCTGCCGAGCGCTGTTGGCAAGCGGGGCACACTCAGCCCTTGTGAGGCAAACCGAGGAGCTACTTGAGTAAGAAGCTGAGGCTGGCATAAGTTCAGTCTATATGACAAATTTCAATCCAGTTTCCGTAAACATCACAGCACAAACACTGCTCTAATTAAAGTAACTGATGACCTGAAATATGCCATCGACAATCGAAAGGCAACAATATTGACGCTACTGGACTTCAGCAAAGCTTTTGACACTGTTAACTATGACATATTGCTCAGAAAAATGCAACAGCTTAATTTCTCTGATAGTGCAATGAGATGGTTTGAAAGCTACTTAAAAGACAGACAGCAAGCAATGTGTTGTCTGCGTAAATGAAAAATCTTCCCGGAAACATGTTTCTTTGGGAGTGCTACAAGGATCAGTCTTAGGACCACATTTGTTTTCTTTATACGTCAACGATATTTCGTCGGATCTGTCCTCCTGAAAATATCATTTCTGTGCTGACGACCTCCAGCTCTATCTAAGCGTCAGACCTGAAGATGTAAACACTGCAATCGCTCTGATGAATGATGATCTGTCTTCAGTAGTGACATGAGCGAAAAACCAGGGGCTTAAATTAAATTAAAAAAAGACGCAAGTAATCTTAATAGCCCATCAGAAACTAATAAGTTCAGATTTCCGCGAACGGCTACCTCCTATTCTGCTCGAAGGTACTCCAATACCATACCAGAAGACAGTGAAGAACTTGGGTTTAGCTTTGGATGAGCATCTCAACTGGGCGGAGAACACAGTCGCAGTGTGCCGAAAGACGTCTGCTTGTCTCTATGCTCTCAAAAAGTTTCGGAAATTATTCCCACAGGACTTGAAACGCTAGCTCGTGCAAGCACTCGTTCTACCGAACCTCCACTATTGTGATGTGATTCAACAAGGCATGAGTAGTGAAAACAAAAGATGGCTAGAGCTAACCATGAATGCCTATGTGAGTTACACCTGCAACATTCGCCGATATGATCATGTTAGTGCTTCATACTCCGAGCTAGGGTGGCTGCGGCCGGACAAATTGCGTGACTACCACACTCTATGTCTACTTCACCGACTCCTTGTCGCGCAAGCACCCCAGTACCTTGCTTCAGAGATTAAAAACCTGTAATGCCATCATAATCGAAACACGAGGTCACTCTTATTTGGTATCCTAACTGTGACCACTCAGAAAATAAAAACTTTTGCAAACTCCTTCTCAGTTGCCGCTGTCCGCCTCTGGAACAAACTGCCCCTTACCTAGTGGAAAATTCAATCTCCTGCTGCTTTTAAGAAGAAGTTGAAGCATTTCCTACTATCATCCTCATAAAGTTCTCCACAAAATTAATGTACAAGGCCAATCCTCTCATCTGTCAAATAGCAAAGCTAGCGTCTCCTATCTTGCTCCTGAGATGCCTTCCTCTTCATCTATCTCTATTAGCCACGCAGTCTTCATTTCCTTTATATTTCCTTAATTATGTTTCATCATGACTCTCTATTCTTCTCCTCCCTTCACCATGAGTCTCTCTCATACTCCCTGCTGCCAGCACTCCTATCTAAAATCTTTCTCTTCAATAATGTATTTTTCCAGGTGTACGTTTTCTAATTGTTTATTTCACTTTTTGTACTAAATGTAGTTTAACATGCCTACTAAAACATATGAATGTAAAATAAGTAGAATGCCTGGTTAGATGTAAGAGAGGGCCTGATGGCCCTAATCTTGCCAGGTTAAATAAATAAATAAAAGTTGAGGCTTTGGTCTCATAAACTGACATACGGCCGGGAGAGCGGTGTGCTGACCACATGCCGCTCCATATCCGCATCCAGTGGAGCCTGGGGGCTGAGGATGACACGGCGGCCGATCGGTACCGTTGGGCCTTCCCAGGCCTTTTTTTTGACCGAGTTCGGTATAGTTCAGTTTTTACATATTAATGCCCTTTATGTGATCTGATATTGAACTCAGTCTTTGTTGTTGTTAATTGAAATTGTAGTTGCCAAATACCTATCTGTTTCAAAGACGTTTCTTTCAATATGGTGCAGTCAAGCTGATGTTAGGAAAATTGATAGTATCCAGCCCCACCTAGCACATTTGGGGAATTCTTTGAGGGACATTACTTCCTTGTGCCTTAGCCAGTCTGAAAATGCCGGGGTGGGGCAATGGAGTGACCGAGCGATGGATTTGCAGGTCTAAGCTGTGTTTTTCTGCTTGGAAAGTCAGGAAGTGCAGCAGCTACTCCCATGAATCAGTTCTCTGATCAAGCGTCAAGTGCCCAAGATTTAGGTAGCCATCCAGCTTATCATTTCGCTAAACTGGGCCTATTCTACGGTATTTGAGCGCTTTCACTCGATCCGTTGCGACGTGTCCAGCAGTTTTTATGGCTGTTGGTTCGATTTGAATTTCATAGGGATCCATCCGCATATCTCATCATGTGATATTAGCATTACTTTGCCCCTTGGCGAAAGGTAATCTGAGTGATTTTATACATGAAGCCCTGAAGCGGGAGGGCTCATTATGATAACTAAGGGGACCGACTTTCGGCAGGACTCTCCCGCCGCGGATGTGGAACGAGCGTGTAACCGCTCAATGTCATTCAATACGATGACGACGACACCCCTCGATCGACGTTAACACTCGTGGTGTCAGTCGCCTTCATACATAGCAGTGGACGTTTGAGAATTCGTGACGCTAGATCAATTTTCGTCAATTGATTTAGATGTATTTCCCAGCTGTCTCTTAATTCAATTACTGCCACGGGGGTGAGGAGAAAGAACACATCCTGGTGGTACCAGCATTATGCGTATTTAGATGTTCGATTCATCTGAATTGTTTGCAATGTTCCAGCGATTCTATTCGAACTCTTTGCTGATGTACCGACAAGGACCATTTTCGCAGATAAACATGCAAGTACGTTATGGATGTTCAGTTTCTCAATATAGTTCGTCGCACTCACACGTTATACAACCGCTGTAAGGACCGGGTCCCGAGTTCGAGTCTCGGCCCGGCACGCAGTTTTAATCTGACAGGAAGTTTCATATCAGCGCACACACCTCTGCAGAGTGAAAATCTCATTCTTCCAAAGATATTGTTTATCACGTAATCAAGACTACGTAATGAAGCCAAAATCATGGATAAAATTGAAATGTAGTTTGTTTATTAACACTTCTCTTTTCACTAATTAAATATGAAATATGAATCGGGATTGGAGGTGATGATCATATCCTTCTTTTTTAGTATTTTAGGTCGCCCTTAATTAATATCTGGTAGTTAATAAGCAAAATATTTTTTATGCTGGCGGGTTGTTTGTATCAGTTACCCCCGCTTCCGCGCAAGGATAAGAATCTATTAATGTTCCGCGCACACGCGTTTCACCATTTTATAAAATGCAGAATTACGTAAACTATAGCTATTCGTAGCGCACCACTTTTGTGGGTTCCACAACCATAATAGTTTCCCAAGAGCATTTTTCCCAGCTAACACAAAGTTCGAATTATGTTGTCGGATTCATTTTCACTTCACCTGACACGTCTCTGATCACTTCGTTACACGTAATGTATTTTAAACGTGCTTGAAGAGTCTTTAAATAATCTCCTTAACGAATTTCGCAGTCGCGTACCGCTTTTTCATCGACTAGCCCGATCGTCATAACTGAAGGTAGAGAGCTCAATTATGTGTTACATGTTATTTTATATGTATTAAAAACCAAATGCGCCCCTATATCTTTCTGTCTCGCTTGGTCCTCGCTACTTTGCTTTTTATTACTTTTCATTATATTGCTTCTTAGTAATACTGTGCAGTTATTAAAGTTTCTTATTACTTTCCCCCTTTTGATTCTTCCCCGATTTTAATTAATATGATGCTAATTGACACGCCTGCCCGTAAAGTACCGTTATAGGCTTCAACGCAAATATTACTGGTGGGCGCAGAACGTTGAGCCACTACGTCGAGCGAGTCCGCCCAGCCACCTAGATTATCGGTATATCGGTTTCGCACCTCAGAGTATCAAACGTTTTGGAGCTCATGCGCCCCGACGACAGGTCGCGCTTGGAGTTTTCTTCCTGCACCACTGCCTTCCGGGAATTGCAAACATTGGTTGATTCCGTTGAATCCTTGCAGTTTGGCGATAAGGAGCGGAGACGTGACTTCTCCGCCCACCTCGAGAATTAGCGCGGCTCCTCAAGCATCGAACACTTTCTGGGAAAGGTTGTTTTCGGTGCGGCGCCCGCCGTCACTTGCTGCGCGAAAGTCCGGTAGCATGAGCTCCTAGACCCGGCAAACGACGACAAGAGAAGAACGGGTAGGGATTGTTTCCATCGGCTACCCTTTTATGTGTTCCCAGCTAGAACAAGAACCATTGTGAACGCTATGGGGTTCTATAGCATCGTGTCCGTGTTGAATTGTAATTGGATTCTGTAGCTCCATGCCGATGTTGAATTATAATTGGTATTTGGAGTTTGGGCATTTGTGTGAACTATATTCCGTGCAGCCCCGTCATCAGAAATGTCACTTGGCCAATGGGTAAGAGTTGTCTCCGGTCTGCGAGGCGTGTGCTAGTTTGTCCATTTGTAATTTCTCATGGACCATTATGTTCTTGCTTGTTAAAGATCTAGCGCTCAGTTTGTTGCTTGGGTGTGATCTTATTCACAAAACTGGATTACTTCTCGACTTGGCTAATCGCACATTCTCTGTTAGGTTTTCGCCTCGTGACAAGACAGTCTTTTGCTCCTCCCGTAGCGCAAGTGTGGAGAATTTTGAAAGTTGTATCACCGGTGAATTTAATGTAGCCCATCTTGAGCCGGGTTAGGCAGGGCAGTTGTTGAATTTATTAGGTGTGTTGCCACCGTTTTCTCTAATACGTTGGGCTCACTAACGCTATACACTACGAAGTACGTTTGTCTGACGATATTCCTGTGTGACAGTCTCCTTATCGCCTCACGCCACCCAAAATGAAAGTCTTGAGACAGAAACTGGTGAGTATGTTGAAGAAGGGGGTCATTAGGTCATCTAACTATACGTCGCCGGTTTTTCTCTTCCTAAAGCTCAGGGCTAGGACTACAGGCCGTTGGTTAATTATAGACTCCTTAATAAAAAATGTTAACATAGAATGTGTGTCCTTGCCGGATCTTCACAACTACTATATCTGGTTTTAGGACGCTAAGTCGTTCACGGAAATTGATCTGAAACAAGTTTATTATCAGATTCCTCTTAGAGAGGAGTCTAAACACGCCACCGCATTCTACACTGTTTGGAAGCTTTATGAGTTCAAAGGACCTGAAAGAGCAGTTGAACGGAATGGACACTGTCTTGAAAGGAGGATATAAGATGAAAATCCACAAAACAAAACGAGGATAATGGAATGTAGTCGAATTAAGTCGGGTGATGCTGAGGGAAATAGATTAGGAAATGAGACACTTAAAGTAGTAGATAAGTTTTGCTATTTGGGGAGCGAAATAACTGATGATGGTAGAAGTAGAGAGGATATAAAATTTAGAGTATCAATGGCAAGGAAAGCGATTCTGAAGAACAGTAATTTGTTAATATCGAGTATAGATTTTAGTGTCAGCAAGTCGTTTCTGAGAGTATTTGTATGGAATGTAGCCACGTATGGAAGTCAAACATGGGAGATAAATAGTTTGGACAAGAAGAGAATAGACTCTTTCGAAATGTGGTGCTGCAAAATAATGCTGAAGATTAGATGGGTAGATAACGTAACTAATGAGGAGGTCCTGAATAGAACTGGGGAGGAAAGAAATTTGCGGCACAACTTGTCTAGAAGAAGGGATCGGTTGTTAGGACATGTTCTGAGGCATCAAGGGATCACCAATGTCGTATTGGAGGGCAGCGTGGAGGGTAAAAGTCGTAGAGGGAGACGAAGAGATAAATAAACTACACGGATTCAGAAGGATGTAGGCTGCAGTAGGTACTGGGAGATGAAGAAGCTTGCACAGGATAGAGTAGCATGTAGTGCCGCATGAAACTAGTCTGTGTGTTTTCGATTCAGTGCTACATAGTGTGAGGAAGACAGTGGATAACGTAATATACTATGTAAAGCAAAGACATCATAATCAGTTTCTGAGTTTAGAAAATAGGGTAACAGCGAGTAATAATGAATATGTGTCAAATTTTAACTTTTTTCCAATTGTTCTGAATTTAACAAACATTGTTTTTGATCAGTGTGAAACCGACATGCTTAGTAAGGGTATGAAGTATAACATAAATAAGAAAGTGGATCGTAATGCTATAAAAAAAACACGGTAGCCCACGCTAAGTATGCCACTGACTTATTGAAAATACCAAACCTAGTTCAGAATAAGATTTGCTTAACGATTAACAAGATTATTACTAATGAGGTTAGTAAACCAGTCCCAAATTCTATAAAAGAGAAGAGAGTCGAAGAAAATATTAATTTCAAGCTTTCGGAAAATGACGCCAATGTAACTAGGGCATACAAATGGGGAACAATTGTTGTCACTGCTAAGAAGTCTATATTGCCAAAACTAAAAAAATTCTTTGAAGATAATAAAATTAAGGAACTCGGTAAGGATGTAACGTCCGAAGCTCAGAAGAGATTCCAAGATCACTGAAAAACATTCAACGAGATAATATCACCGAGGGAGACACCGAGGTTAAAAGCTATGAACCCCAAGGCACCCACGCTTAGAGTGCAAAGAAAGGCACACAAACCAGGCTATCCCATACGTTTAGGTGTGGTTGGTAGGAGTAGTCCTTTCTATAAGGTAGCTGGCAAATGACTGCGGTTTCTTAAAATACATTATAAATTCTATAAACAATTTTCCATTGAAAATCAATAAAATTAGAAATATACCAATAAATGATGAAATGAAATTTGTTTCTCTAGACATCGTCACCTTATACACAAATATACCTATTGACAAAACCGTTTAGATCATTCAGCTCAATTTAGCAGAAGAAAGCAAGCTTTCTATGAGGGAAGTGGATGAATTCATTGGTCTGCTTACAATAATTTTGAAGTTTAATTACTTTATATTTAATGGGGACATTTATTGCCAACGGGATGGACTCAATATGGGGAGCTCAACATCGGGAATTCTGGCAGACATCTTTATTAATTATCTAGAAAACAAACTGTTTTCTGAAAATCCAGTGCTAGCGGACAAAACTGTATACATAAACGAATAATTAATAATAATTGAACCAATAGATGGCGCGGTAATCGTCAGCATATGCAGACCAACAGGCACGCAGCACACAGACGATGCTCAGTTTGCGTCCGAGAAGCCCAGCATGACTGTCTCCATGAAGGATCGCGTGCTACCGGTGAAGTTCTTTCACAAAAGCGGTGGCTTTGCCCCAGCAGCCCTGCAGAATTTGCTGACACTCAAGGGTATGAAGAAAAGGCATTGGTCTGATGTCTGATAGAGGACTGCAAAAAATAATTACAAAATTCGAAAAGACATGCTCTTTTGAAATGCAATGTGGCACAGGGAGGAAAGCAATCGATCCGACGTCCGTCGAAGATGCTGCGCCAAAGGTGAGGGGGGGGGGGGGGGGGGGGGGTTCATAGCTGAGGTGTGGAAACAAGCAATGCACAGGGATTTGCCCAGACGTTGGACATGCCTGCGAGCACGGTGCATAAAATCCTACGAAAGACAGTATTGCTATGCTTAACAAATCGCCTAAGTTCAGGAGTTGCTTCCTGCTGACCTGCTAGCGACACAAACGTTCGCTCCGGAATTTCTTGCTAGCGTGGAACTGGACGATGAATAGCCATGGGACATACTGCGGACACACTAAGCACATTTCCAAGGACTTGTCAGTACACAGAATTGCAGACACGCGAAACGGAAAATCCGCACTCACATCAAAAGGTACCGCTTCATTCTGCAAAGGTGACTGTGTCGTGCGGGAAGACGATATCGTTTATCGTAAGGCAGTATTCTTACAAGGAGACGACCCCTGTTGGTCCTGTTCCCTGTTCCGTCACTGGCAAACAGTATGGGAGAATTTTTTTTCACGAATTTCATTCTAACCCTTCTCTTGTGCGGGGATGCCTGTAGATCATTTTTATGCAAGAGGGAGCTGCTGTGCATATTGCACAGCCCATGAAACAGCTGCTTTAGAGGCGTCTGGGAAGTGCTAGAATAATCAGCCGGCATTTCCCTACCACCTGGTGATCGAGATCCCTGATCTTAATTTGTGTGACTTCTGTCTGAGGGGTAACCTGAGACGTGGTGTGTGCAGTGCTGCTATTACGAACGTAGCTGATTTGAAGGCGCTCACGGCGCTATACATTCTGGACATAAACCCTGACACACTCGCATATACTTTGTGGTAGTCGTTTCTCCCTATGTAGGTCGGTGTCAACAAAATGTTTTCGCATTCGGAGGAGAAAGTTGGTGATTGGAATTTTGTGAGAAGATACCGCCGCAACAAAAAACGCCGTTGTTTTAATTATGTCAACACTATATCTTGTATCCTTACAGTGAGACTTCGCCTCCCCCCTCCCCCCAATGTTTCACAATACCACAAAATGTGCTGCGCTCCTTTGCACTCTGTCAATCCAGTGTTGTAAGGATCCCTTACCTCGGGGCAGTATTCTTAAAGTGGACTCACAAGCGTAGTGTAAGCAGCCTCCTAAGTAGAGCTGTTAAATTTTGTAAGTGTAAGCAGCCTTTGGTTAGCCTTCCGCGCAACGTTTTCTACGTGTTACTTCCAATTTAAGTTGTTCGTAATTGTAATACCTAGTTATTTAGTTGAATTTGCGACCTTTGTATTTGACTGATTCATCGTGTAACCGAAGTTTGACGGTTTCCTTTTAGCACTCATGTGGATGACCTCACACTTTTCGTTATTTAGGATCAGTTCCCAATTTTCGCACCTTACAGATATGTTTTCAAAATCGTTTTGGAATTTTTTTCATCTTGTGATGACTTTATTAGTCGAGAAACGACTGTGTCATCTACAAACAGCCTAAGATGGCTGATCAGATTATCTCCCAAATCGTATATGCACATGAGGTACAGCAAAATGCCTATAACACTAGCTTGGGGAACGCTAGAAATCACTTCAGTTTTATGCCGGGATGGTTCTTTCGAAAGCGCACGGCCGATTTCCTTCCCCATCCTTCCCTAATCCGAGCTTGTGCTCAGTCTCTAATGACCTCGTTGTCGACGGAACGTTAAACACTAATCTCCTCCTCCTCACTCCAGTTTTACCCGATGACTTCCCTCAGTTACTACGAACTGTGACCTCTCTGACAGGAAATCACAAATCCAATCACATAACAGACGATATTCCATAAGCACGCAATTTCACTACAAGCAGCTTGTGTGGTACAGTGTCAAAAGCCTTCCGGAATTCCAGAAATACGGAATCGATCTCAAATCCCTTGTAAATAGCACTCAACATTTCATGCTACTTCTGTTTCACAAGAACGATGTTTTCTAAACCCTTGTTGACTGTGTGACAATAGACAGTTTTCTTCGAGGTAATTAATAATGTTTCAACTCAAAACATGTTCCAAAATCCTGCTGCATATCGACGTTACCGATATGAGCCTGTAATTTAGTGGATTATTCCTACTACCTTTCTTGAATATTGGTCTGACCTGTGCAACTATCCAGTCTTTGGGTACGGATCTTTCATCGTGCGAACGGTTGTATATGATTGTCAAGTATGGAGCTTTTGCATCAGCATACCCTGAAAGGAACCTAATTGGTCGGGAGTCGTGACCAGAAGACTTGCTTTTATGAACCGATTTAAGTTGCTTCACTACTCAGAGGATATTTACTTCTACGTTACTCTTGTTGGCAGCTGTTCTTGATTCAAATTTTGGAATATTTATTTCGTGTTCTTCTGTGAAGCCATTTCGGAAGGCTGTGTGTAATAACTCTGTTTTGGCAGCACTGTCTTCGACAGTATCTCCATTGCTATCGCGCAGAGAAAGAATTGATTGTGTCTTGCCGCTATCATACTTCGTGTACGACCAGAATCCCTTTATTTTCTGCCATGTTTAGAGACAAAGTTTCGTTGTTGAAACTATTATAAGCATCTCCAATTAAAGTCTACGTTAGATTTCGAGCTTCTGTGAAAGATCCCAAAACTTGGGTATTTTTCGTCTGTTTAAATTTCGCATGTTTGTTTAGTTGTTTCTCCAACAGTGTTCTGCCCCGTTTTGTGTACCAAGGACGGTCAGCTTTGCCGTTTGTTAATTTATTTGGTATAACGCTCTTAAATGCTGCCGATACTTTTTCTTTGAATTGAAGCCACATCTGGTCTATACTTATATTGTTAATTTGGAAGGAAAGGAGATTGTGTCTTAGGAAGGCGTGTAGGGAAATTATCTGCTTTTCTGAATAGGTATAATTTTCGCTTATTTTTGGATGGTCTGAGGGTTACAGCATTCAGTCTCGCTCCGACAACCTTGTGTTCACTAATCCCTGTATCCGTTTTGATGCTCGTCATTAACACAGGATTATTTGTTGCTAACAGATCAAGTGTGTTTTCGCAACCGATTACTATTCGTGTGGGCTCACGATCTAAAAGCTCGAAATAATTTTCAGAGAATGAGTCCAGCACAATTTCGGATGATGTTCTATGTGTACGTCCGGTATTAAACACGTATTTTCGCCGACATATCGAGGGCAAATTAAAGTCACCACCAACTATAATCGTATGAGTTGGGTAGGTGTTTGAAATCAAACTCAGTTTTTCTTTGAACATTTCTGCAATTGTATCATCTGAACTGGGAGGTCGGTTAAAGGCATCAAATTATTTTTTTATTCCAGTTCCTAACAATGACCTCTGCCGATACTAACTGATAGGAACTATCTACTTCTAACAGTAACAAATACGCCAGTGCTAACCGTGGCCCGCATCTCGTGGTCGTGCGGTAGCGTTCTCGCTTCCCACGCTCGGGTTCCCAGGTTCGATTCCCGGCGGGGTCAGGGATTTTCTCTGCCTCGTGATGGCTGGGTGTTGTGTGATGTCCATAGGTTAGTTAGGGTTAAGTAATTCTAAGTTCTAGGGGACTTATGACCTAAGATGTTAAGTCCCATAGTGCTCAGAGCCATTTGAATTTTTTTCTTCCTGTTTTCGGCCTGCACCCTTTGTGTCTTAAGCACTTTTTGTGTTTTCCCGAGATACTCTAACCTAGAAAACCACCCAGTAGACGCCACACAGCCCCAGCTAACCATGTAACCACCTCCTGCGTATAGTGGCCTTCTGATCTATTCAGCGGAACCTGAAGCCCAACCACTCTTTGGCATCAATCCAGGAATTTGCAGCCTGTGTGGTCGCAGAACCGCCAGAGACTCTGATTCAACCTCTACTCGGCTCTGTGCCAGAGGTCCGCAGTCCTGAAGACTATGCTGCAAATGGTCAGCTCTGCTTTCATTTCACAAGCAAGACTAACAGCCTTTGCCACTTCTGTTGGCTGCTCGAAACCAGAGATAAAATATTCTGATTGAAAGTGACACACATCATTGGTACCGACGTGAGCCAACACCTGCACCTTGCAGAAATCTGTGCCCTTTGTGGCATCCAGGAGGATCTGTTCCACGTCTGGAATGACTCCACCCAATATGCACTCGGTGTTCACACTGGTTTCCTTCCACTTCTTGGCAGCCATGTCCCTGAGGGGTCTCATAACGTGTCTAAATTCGGAGCTCCCAACTATCAATAACCCCACCCTCTGTGATTGCCTGGATCTTACAAGCTGAGTGTTTTCCTCTGAAAAAGGACAGGTGACAACATCTGGCTCAGCGACAGTGTCAGCCCCAGACAGCACCTGGAACCTGTTTCTCAGACAAACCGGGGAGGCCTTATGTGTGGCCCCCTGGGAAGTCTTTCGCCACCTGCTACGCCCTGAGGCGACCTCCCACTCGACCACAGGTGAGCGGGGAAACTCAGTGCCAGCAATAACTGGGTTGGCCACCAGTGAGGACCGATCAGAGGATTTAGATATCCAGTGCGTACATTGGATCCCCACAGCCAGCCCACAACAGTGGTGGCCATCCACTGCAACCATCACAGCCTGGAGCCGATAGTGAAGTGTCACCAACTCTGCTCGCATCCGCACACATCAGTCACAACACCAATCCATACTAAATACGGTGCAAAACTAAAAAAAATGGCTCAAATGGCTCTGAGCGCTATGTGACTTAGCATCTGTGGTCATCAGTCCCCTAGAACTTAGAACTAACTAACCTAAGGACATCACACACACCTATGCCCGAGTCAGGATTCGAACCTGCGACCGTAGCAGTCGCGCGGTTCCGGACTGGGCGCCTAGAACTGCTAGACCACCACGGCCGGCGCAAAACTAAACTACCCAGATAAACAGACTATGGACATGTGCTGCGGGAGTCCACTGTAGACACTGACGAAGAGATGGGAACGATGTCTAATATGTTAGATTATTATACAGAGATTCAAAAGTCTAACTACCGAAACACTCACGTGAAACTAAATCATTCGCTCCTGAGTAGGAACTTGTAATATGTGACAAAATGGGTTTACTTTCAGACGCAAACGGAAACGCAAGAAGTGTAGCTATTAGATATTAAATTAACACGAAAAAAACTCACGATATTTAACTATCAAAGCACACAGATGACACTATAAAATTCGCACCTGGTTAGTAACTCGGAAAAGTCGCAAAATCGGTTACTTTACCTTGCTGCGTCTGTCTCTGCCACTTAAGAAATATGAGATATATCGTTCTGTATCCTGGTAATCCTACTCTTCTACCTCAAATATTTGCAATAAGTTAGGGTGCTCAATGTTACAATAATTCTTGTATCATATGAGCGGAATTAAAAAAGTAAGTTAAACTTTACTACGACGGGCGAAGTACCTTTTCTGAATGCTATAGCATGCTTCGAAGTCACACAGATGGGTGACGCTATTCTTCCACATTGTCACCAAATCAATGGTTGGGTCTTTTAACAAATCATTCAGTTTTTCGACGACAGAAATCCGTTTCTTGATCACGGATCCACTCGAAAACCGCTGTGTGAACGTTCACATCATCGGAAATCTGCGAGTGCTGCAAAGCAGTTCCTCGACTGCCTTTACGTTGTTGATTTTGGTCGACGGTCTTCAAACCCGATAAGCTTCACCCACATTTGTACGACCTTGACCAAATTCTTGGCACCATTTCGCTGCGGCTGCAAGCGTCTTTGCGTTTGTCTCATAAGAGACTAGCACCACAATTTCATTGTGAATCTGTATGCAGTGTAGCCGTTTTGCCTTCAAGAATCGTACTGTCCCGTTTACTTCAAATTTGGATTACGTTTCCATTTGCCGCACCACTTCACTCTGACATTCTGATGCGCCTGTAATACGTTCCGCATTTGCGGTGTTTTACGTTACAGTTATCTTTGCTGTAGTTGTAGAGTCGCGGCTAGCGTTCCGAACGGAGTTGCGGCTGTAGTGCCGAGTTACATTTTGGAATAGCTTCGTGACGTGACAGTAGCCAGAGCACTAAAAGCACAAACAGACAAAATGTATGTATGTATTAATACGATTACGTTTAAAGTGGTTAGCGCTTTGTTGTCGTGATTAACGGTCGCATTATACGGTTTTGTGGTCTGACCCTGGAACGAGTGTCGTTACGCTGCATATAGTAGAAAAGACTGTACATATGCTCAGTTATTTTACGGCAAAGAACAAGTTTCAATATAATTCATAGTGCTTTTGATATACCTACTGCATGTGAAACGTTATTTATTTCCTTCATATGATTCCATGTTGTTTGACTATGTATTTGATTGTTCAAAACTCAGTGCTCTCCCATGCCGGTATACAGTCTTAGAAGCAGCAGAACTGTATTTGTAGGAATATGTACTACCTCCTGAATACGCGCAACTCTTTGGTGGTCATAGCGTGAGGCGATATGTGTAACTTACTTATCAAGACCTCTTGTACATATACATCTACATGGATACTCAGCAAATCACATTTAAGTGCCTGGCAGAGGGTTCATCGAACCACCTTCACAATTCTCTATTATTCCAATGTCGTATAGCACGCGGAAAGAAAAAAACCCATATCTTCCCGTACGAGCTCTAATTTCCCTTGTTTTATCGTGGTGATGGTTTCTCCCTATGTAGGCCGGTGTCAAAAAAATATTTTCGCATTCGGAGGACAAAGTTGGTGATTGGAATTTCGTGAGAAGATGCCGTCGCAACGAAAAACGCATTTCTTTTCATAACACTCTCTTCCATATTTCGCGATAATACGAAACGTGCTGCCATTCTTTGAACTTTTTCTATGTACTCCGTCCGTCCTATCTGGTAAGGATTCCACACCGCGCAGCAGTATTCTAAAAGAGGACGGACAAGTGTAGTGTAGGCAGTCTCCTTAGTAGATCTGTTACATTTTTTAAGAGTGTTGCCAATAAAACACAGTCTTCGGTTAGCCTTCCCCACAACATTTTCTGTGTGTTCCTTCCAAGTTAAGTTGTTTTTAATTGTAATACCTAGATATTTAGTTTCATTTATGGCTTTCAGATTAAACTGATTTATCGTGTAACCGAAGTTTAACGAATTACTTTTAGCACTCATGTGGGTGACCTCACACTTTTCGTTACTTAGGGTCAACTGCCAATTTTCCCACCATTGAGATATCTTTCCTATATCGTTTTGCAATTTGTTTTGATCTACCGACGACTTTATTAGTCGATAAACGACAGAGTCATCAGCAAAAAATCTAAGGCAACTGCTCAGATTGTCTCCCAAATCGTATATATAGATAAGGAACAACAAAGAGCCTGTAACATTACCTTGGGTAACGCCAGTAATCACTTCTGTTTTACTCGATGACTTTCCGTCAGTTACCACGAATTGTGACCTCCTTGACAGTTAATCACAAATCCAGCCACGTAACTGAGACGATATTCTATAAGCACGCAATTTCACTACAAGCCGCTTGTGTGGTACAGTGTCAAAAGCCTTCCGGAAATCCAAAACATGCTTACCTGTAAAACTATCTTTGTCGCACATGATTGTTGGTAGTGATATGTGGACAAATGGAGCTTAAAGTCGAGACTTTTAAAAATGGTTTACCAGGATGATCTTGGATATGAAATAGACAAAGTTACACTGATGATCCAAAACATTATGACCACCTGCCTAATAGCTTGTTTGACCACCTTGATAATGAAATGCATAACTGATTCTGCGTATCAGGGATCCGACAGTTTGTTAGTAGGTTTGCGAAGGTATGTGGTATTAGATTCCTACGCACAGGTCATGTAATTCGCGTAAGCCGCAAGCCGCTGATTTGAGTACGCGGTGATGGCACTCGATAGCGACCCAGGTGGGTTTCGTAGGATTTGTGTCCGGCGAATCAGGTCGCCTATACGTCAACGTGAGTTCGCTTCATAGCTCCTCAGACCACTGTAGGGTGGTTCTGACTCTGAGATGCAACAAATTCAACTGCTAAAAGATGACATCGCCGTCGGAGAAGACACCAAACATAAAGGGGTGCAGATAGTTCACAGGTGTGAGCGTGTCTTCGATTGCTACCGCAGGTCCCACGCAAGGGCAGCAGAATATCTCCCATCGCATAATACTTTTCTCATCTGCCTACATTAGACGTGCGCTGCACGTTTCGATCAGCCGTTCACCTAAATAGCGCCGTCTGTGGAGACGTCAGTCGACTTAGTGTAGCAAAGCTGCGATTCACTGGAAGAGCCGATACCCATCCATTGTTCTATGACCCTGTTCCTACTGAAATCGTAATTGACGATGTTATTGGGTCAACATGTGATCACCTAAGTGCAGTCTGCCGCGGATCTCCATGTTCAACAACGTATGACGAAAGTTGTTCTCCGTAACACTTGTGCGTTTCAGGGTGTTCGGAATAAAGTTCCTGAATTTACTGCCCACCAGGAAGCTTGTGGTGCGCAATTTATTCTCGGGACTGAGACCTGGCTGAACCCTGAGGTAGGAAGTTCTGAAATATTTAGTGACGGTTGAAACGTGTGTCGGAAAGACAGATTAGACCCCGTAGGAGGTGGTGTCTTCATTGGAGTTGACAAAAATACATTGTGTCTACTGAGGTCGAAGTAGAGTGTGATTGTGAAGTTATCTGGACACGTTTAACAGGGCTAGGAGAAATAAAGTTAATTGTTGGGTGTTATTACCGGCCACCAGGTTCCACCGTCACAGTTCTAGAATCATTCAAAGGGAGTCTACACAAGAGTACCCGGATCATGCTATATTAGTCGGAGGCGACTTCAACCTTCCTATTATAGACTGGGATGTCTATGGATTCATTACAGGTGGTCAGGCAAGCCGTCGTGTGAATCACTTTTGAACACATTATCCGAAAACCGTCTTGAGCAGCTAAATCGACAGCCAACGCATAATGGAAATATTTTAGATCTGGTAGCAGACAAGACCAGACCTCATCGACGGTGTCAGTGTTGAGACAGGGATTAGTGATCATGATGTTGCCATTACGACTATGGTTACAAAAGTAAAAAGTCAGTCAAGAGGGCTAGGGGAGTATTCTTACCAGAAAGAGCAGATAAGCAGTTGTTAGCATCCCACTTAGTAAATGAATCGACTTCATTTACTTCCGGTTCGATGGACGTGGAAGAATTATGGGTAAATTTTAAACAAATTTTAAATCACGCATTGGACAAGCATCTGCCGAAAAAGTGGGTTACGGACAGAAAAGATCCACCGTGGTTTAAGAGCGCAATTCGGAGAATTCTCAGGAAGCAAAGACAGTTGCACTCGCGGTGCAAGAAAGATCGGGAGACTGAGGACAGGCAAAAGTTAGTAGAGATTCGTGCTGCTGTAAAATGAGCGATGCGCGAAGCATACAACCACTACCACCATCATACCTTAGCAAATGATGTTGCTAGAAACCCAAAGAATTTCTGGTCTTGCGTAAAATCGGTAAGCGGGTCGAAGGCTTACATCCAGTCAGTCACTGATCAGTCTCGCCTGGCAACGGAAGACAGCAAAACGAAAACTGAAATTTTAAATTTAGCATTTGAGAAATCATTCACGCAGGAGAGTCGTACAAATATACCGCCGTTTGAGTCTCGTACAGATTCCCATATGGAGGACATAGTGATAGAAGCCCGCATCTCGTGGCCGTGCGGTAGCGTTCTCGCTTTCCACGCCCGGGTTCTGTCTCGTGATGGCTGGGTGTTGTGTGATGTCCTTAGGTTAGTTCGGTTTAAGTAGTTCTAAGTTGTAGGGGACTGATGACCACAGGTGTTAAGTCCCATAGTGCTCAGAGCCATTTGAACCATTTGAACATAGTAATAAGACATCCCTGGGGTTGTGAAGCAGCTGAATGGGTTGAAAATAAATAAATCGCAAGGTCCTGATGGGATTCCTATTCGGTTTTACAGAGAGTACCCCACTGCATTGCCTCCTTACTTAGCTTGCATTTATCGCGAAACTCTTGCCCAACGTAGAGTCTCGAGCGGTTGGAAAAAAGCGCAGGTGACACCTGTACATAAAAAGGGTAGAACGACGGATCCTCAAAATTACAGACGAATATCCTTAACATCGGTTTGTTGCAGGATTCTCGACCATATTCTCAGTTCGAATATAATGAATTTCCTAGAGACATGCATCAGCACGGCTTTAGAAAGCATCGCTCCTGCGAAACGCAACTCGCCCATTTTTCACATGATATCTTGCGAACCATGGATGAGGGTACCAGACAGATGTCATATTCCTTGACGTCAGGAAAGCGTTTGACACGGTGCCCCACTGCAGACTCCTAACTAAGGTACGATCATATGGCATTGGTTCCCAAGCATGTGAGTGGCTCGAAAACTTCTTAAGTAATAGATCCCAGTACGTTGTCCTCGATGGTGAGTGTTCATCAGAGGTGAGGGTCTCATCTTGAGTGCCCCAGGGAAAAGTGGTAGGTCCGCTGTTGTTTTCAATCTACATAAATGATCTTTTGGATAGGGTAGATAGCAATGCGTGGTTGTTTGCTGATGATATTGTAGTGTATGGGAAGGTGTCGTCGTGGAGTGACTGTAGGAGGATACAACATGACTTGGACAAGATTTGTGATTGGTATAAAGAATAGCAGCTAACTCTAAGTATAGATAAATTTAAATTAATGCAGATGAATAGGAAAAAGAATCCCGTAATGTTTGAATACTCCATTAGTAGTGTAGACACGGTCACGTCGATTAAACATTTGTGCGTAACGCTGAAGAGCGATATTAAGTGGGGCAAGTATGTAATGGCAGTTGTGGGGAAGACGGATAGTCGTCTTCGGTTCATTCGTAGAATTTTGGGAAGATGTGGTCCATCTGTAAAGGAGACCGCTTATAAAACACTAATACGACCTATTCTTGAATACTGCTCGAGCGTTTGAGATCCCTATCAGACCGGATTGAGGGAGGACATGGAAGTAATTCAGAGGCGGGCTGCTAGATTTGTTACTGATACGTTTGATCATCACGCGAGTGTTACGGAAATGCTTCAGTAACTCGGGTGGGAGTCTCTGGAGGAAAGGAGGTATTCTTTTCGTGAATCGCTACTGAGGAAATTTAGAGAACCAGCATTTGAGGCTGACTGCAGTACAATTTTACTGCCGCGGAAAGACCACAAAGATAAAATAAGAGAGATTAGGGCTGGTACAGTGGCATATAGGCAGTCATTTTTCCCTCGTTCTATTTGGGAGTGGAACAGGTAGAGAAGATGCTTTTTGTGTTACGAGTTACCCTCCGCCACGTACCGTATGGTGGATTGCGGAGAATGTATGTAGATGTAGATGTAGATGCGTGCACCATCAATGTTCTCTTTCGTCAGAGATACCACAGATATCCATCTGTCCTAATTTACACGGCAGACAAGCCTCCGAACCTCATTTTCTGTGAAGAGTCGTGGACTCCCAACCATTTAGCGCCTAGTGGTACTTTCACAGTCCTATCTCTTTCCGTTGTTGCTCACAACAGTAGCACGTGAACACTCGACCAGCTTCGCCGTTTTCAAGATACTCGTTCACGGGCTCTGAGTAATAATAATGTCTTCTTTGTCAAAGTCGCATTTCTCAGTGCATTTCCCCGTTTGCTGCCCATATCATGGCTAGGATGACCCCCGTTCATGTATGTTCCGCTTACTTTTGCTACTGTTCCCGCATCGTCACCAGGCGGCATCAGCGTCGTGGTCGGTAATGGACATAATGTTTTCTCTGATCAGTGTAGCCGGCCGCGGTGGTCTAGCGGTTCTAGGCGCTCAGTCAGGAACCGCGCGACTGCTGCGGTCGCAGGCTCGAATCCTGCCTCGAGCATGGATGTGTATGATGTACTTAGTTTAGTTAGGTTTAAGTAGTTCTAAGTTCTAGGGGACTTATGACCACAGATGTTGAGTCCCATAGTGCTCAGAGCCATTTGAACCATTTGAATCTGCTAAGTGTACACCACATTGTTACAGTGGACAAATAGGCCTGTAAAACATTGAAAGAAAGAAGGGACTTGGAAAGAAAAGTGCAGAAGATAAAGATTAGAAAGCAGAAAGGTATCTCGGGACGAAGAGTTTAGTTGGTAGACGGTGATTAACAGTCCTGAACATGTTAGAAAGCGATGTAACAGTGCAGTACACGTTGAAGCCAACCAAGCGCTGTATCATGTGTGAGATACAGAGGCTAGCGAGTGCGCCGGGACTCACCCCAGTTCACTGCTAGTAGCGCCACGCCACCTTAACGCGTCTGCATGTGGTGCACAAGTATTGCACCACAATTTAGTATGAAATTAAAAATCAAAATTTATGTTTAAAACTTTGTGAAATTATATTTCAGTGTAACAATGTTCCATATACCAAGTCTTGATGTCATAAACTTAATAGTTTACTGCTAGTAGCGCCACGCCACCTTAACGCGTCTGCATGTGGTGCACAAGTATTGCACCACAATTTAGTATGAAATTAAAAATCAAAATTTATGTTTAAAACTTTGTGAAATTATATTTCAGTGTAACAATGTTCCAAATACCAAGTCTTGATGTCATAAACTTAATAGTTTACGGAAAATTGTCGTTTTAGAGAAAAATAGAGCCGCTGAATAATGACGCTAGGAAGCCAGAATTTGGTCAGAAGGTGCAGTTATAAGTTATAAGTATGTGATGCTAGTTTCCAAAAGCATAAAACAAAAATTAACGCCGCAATTCACGTTTTTCGGAAAAATCAGACACGCTGAATAATGGACTTAGAAACTTGAAAATATGTTTTATGTTTCAGTACACTCCAGAAATAATAACAGAGTCCACGTTAATCTACCTCTTATAGTTTTTGAGTAATTAAATAAAAACTAATTCTGTAACTAAAATGTATCTACGTGTTGTAGATTAAGTACTTGAAATATTAATGACAGAGGATTTTGTTTGAACCAGATGATCAAATATATCAAACAATAGAGCTGCACCAAGTTTAAGACTTGTAACATAAATAGCAACTGATATAAGTCTTAGCAAAGGTATGGTTCAGAGGTAACAATCTACCGTTAGTTCCACTAAATAAATTCTATTAAGAAAAGTTTTCATTCTAGCGAGCTGAAACTTTCTACGTGCTTTCAAACTGCTCATCTGCATACCAGCAAAAATTAAGAAGTTTCTGAAGTAATTGGTAACTATATTATTAAACATTATGTGCCCAAGATAGCGGTCGTTTGTAGACTGCCCCCGTACGCAAATAGACAGAGACAACTGATGTTTTCTCGGCAGTCTGCACCGGCACTTCATAAATAGAGCTCCTGAAGCAGTAGGAAGGTTCACTTCGCTCTCAGACACTGTGAGGTCCACGCCAGTTAAACGTCTGGTCGCGCTCTGCCTCGGATGACGTCAGAACTGAGCTGTGACAAGCACGTGTTTGATAGTGAACACGGATAGCGAAATCTCTAGGACTGAACACCGTCCTGGATCGTTTAGAATTCGGTAAAATAACTGTTAGTGTGCCGTCCGTGTAAAATTCAATTCCGCGTGGCAAGTGGTGAATTTATTTCCACTTTCATGGCGAGCATTAATTTTTGACCATTTATTGCGAACTTTTAATTGAATGATGTTAGTCAGGGCGAAAAACAATCTGGTAGGAAGTAACCGTAGAGGTCGCCTCTGAACTGCTAAAGGTGCTGTTAGACTATAAAGACTTGTTTTCAATTGAAAATAACGCAATTTTAGGTGATGTTTGTGAGAAACTTTAATTAAATTAAATCTTGATTGGAACTTTAAACTTTTACTGAACTCATAGTCCTGATCCCACAAAGAAATGGGAAACAGACACTTTTCTTTCTCTGGGCTGGACCGTAATGTGGCCGTGCAGACTGGAAACTAAGGTCAGCATGTTTCCCTTCGCTTTCTGGCTGACCACCAAATCAGTTGCCAGGCTCACGTGATTAAAGACGGCATCAAAACTTTAAACCAGTGAAGTAACTTAGTCGCCGTCCCACAACCTGTACGACTTGTGAGTAAAGAAGAAAAAAAATGCATTGCTGGAATAGATGTGTGCCTTTTCCTTCCTTTGTGCAATGTTCTTCATTTTTTTTTTTTGTCTTGGGTACCTTATAAAGTGGTATCTTTTGGGGTATACGGTGAACAGTATTTTAATACTGTGGATTGTAACGGACGCACAAGCTGATACGACGGATGTTTACGCTCCAAAATGGGGCCCCGTGTGTCATTAAACTGTTGACTGGCAGGTGACGGTGGTGTGGGGAATTTGAGAGAGCCTCCGCCATAATCACGTTTACAGCACCGCCGCGCCTCTCCCAGTAACAAAGTTACGCTCGCTTCAGCAGGCGAAGACGTGAGTGCAGCCTCTCCTGAGTTCTCTATTTATTGCCAATTAAAGCTGGTGGCTTTTTATGTATTTTGACCGCTCCGGTACTGTTTCAGTACGAAAGACGAACCATGAAACCAGCGAAAGACAGAATTTCACTCCGAACACCTTACAAGACCGGATTCGATTGTGAGACCACAAGGAATCCAGTTTTAACGTCATAATTTGACAGAGTTTTGTTATACTTGCAATGAAACAAGGCAGAGGAGATATGCCTTCCGAATTTCTAGTAGCGTTATATCATTATATCAGTACAACGGTTATTGAAGCTAGTGTGAGGACTCTGTTAGACTGGGGACTATCTTCCACAGAATTACGAAGATAACAAGCATGATAAAAGCAAGACATATTCTACAGTCAGTTAGATACGCCATGTATCAAGGCTGTTGAGCTGAAAAATATATAATACAGTGGTAGAGAAAATTTGAGGATCTATTATATGAGTATCAGTTTGGACTCATAATGATAGCAATAATTAAGAAAGGTCAAGAAGTTTCACAGGAAGTATGGAACCAGAAAATGTGTTTGACACTGTAAAGTGAAGCAAGATGTTTCAAATCCTCAGAGAAATAGCTATTACCTGAAGGGAAAGATGTGTAAAATCAAGTTCTAGGATTTAAAATGCCGGAAGGCACGAAACAACCAAAACGAAGTTTGATAAGTGTAAGAATATCGATGAAAGGTCTGCTTATTACTCTGTAAAAGTGAAGAGATTTTGTAGGATCTAGTGAGTGGAGTGAAGATCCTACAGAGCATAGTACATATTAAGAGTAAATCAAAAAGACCAGAGACAAAAGAAGCACAATTAGCGGCAAACCTGAAATTCTGGACCACGTTGCAGACGAAGATAAAGAAACGTAAGACCTCAGAGGCAATGGCTGATGAATCAAGGATATATTGCAGAGTAGGGCAGACAGTGAATGCAGTCCTCGCCAAAACATGTTTCCTACTACTATCTGTGCCTCTTTAGCAAAGCGTTGTATGGAAGTGAATCACCGACTATGCAAAAACCGGAAGAGGTAAGAACAGACTTACAGAAGGATGCAGTATATTAAATGAAGTGGTAAAGATAAGAAATGAGGAGGTTATGCGCAGAATCAATGGAGAAGGGAGTATGTAAGGAAAAACTAACAAGTTGAACAGAGACGGTTATTGGATATATGTTAATACATCGGGGAATAACTTGAAGATAGCAGAGGAAACCACAGAGGGTAACATTGCATGGATGAAGAGAGGTAGGAATACAAATCACAAATAATCGGTGCTGCTGGTTGTGAATGGAACACTACAATGAAGAGATTAGTAGTCGTCCTGGAGAGGAAACTGGCAGATTTGCTTCAACTAGTAAGAAAAAAAAAGGTCCCAAAGGAAAGTTGGTGAACATCATTAAAAGATACACATGGATTAGTTAAATACGTATAAACATTGCAACTGAATGACTTCCTAGTCGTGCAACATATTTAATTAGATGTAGGAAGTGTTACTACAGAACCCAATTCACACATACAGGAAGGGATAAAAAAATTAAAAAATAAACATGAAATACACAAAACATTAGCACGCCTAATACAATGTAGGAAATCCATTGGCATTCAAAATACCTCCCATTCGTCTCAGTAAGGATAAATACAATTCCCGAGTGATTTGGAAGGGAATCTTGTCGTGGCCATTGGTCTGCATATTGTGCTGCGCATCCCGCACACTTGATCAAATTCATAAATTCTAGTGTGCAAACTGACGAAGCACAAGTGACTGAAATTTAACAATACTATTCCGCTGATAAACCTAAAACGAAAAAGAGTTATCAGAACCGATATTGTCCAACAATTTCCTGAAAAATGGTTTAGAACATCGAAAAATTTCTTTATCAAGAGGCTGAATCTTTTCGTGCCTCCTAAAGACAGATGTGATGTTATGTCCAGAACAAACGTCCTTCGGAGGCAATGAATTAGTTGCTGCAATTGGTAAGAAGACGTTTAGGGTGTATTATTAGCTTTCATTTTTACAGCTTTTGCTACACCGATTACAAAACTTTCCTAATTTACCTTGAGGTTCATGAACACAGGTATAAAGATAAAGAAACAGTAACGCACTGATACTTATCACTGGCATTTGTTATATACGACTTCGCAAACTCATTTGTCTTTCTTTCGCTCGAAATGATAAAATGCTGTTTGTACGGTGTTCATGGACAAAAACTGACAGATTGGCTTCATACATAGCACTTTAGTCGATAACGAGAAAATTCGCATTGATGTCAGTTACGAAATTTTCTACAGTATTACGTATGAACTGCATGTGTTCTACCCGTTAACTTAAAGTGAATTTCGCAGTTTAGCGACTTCCTTTTCGTGTAATTTCCTGAATCTCTTTAAATAAGTCGAAAATTCCTGGAAGTCAGTAATGTTAACCTCATTTGCTATTCAGGTAGTGCAGTCTCGAATACTTCCCTCAGTAAAGGTGGATTGAGTCTCACGAGCAATACTGAATCTTTCGAATAGTTTTTCTTTCCCAATTTTGCGAGTTTTATTTTGGTTTGTATTTTGAACTTGGTGTAAAAATTTGTTCCAGTTATACTATTCAGGTACAAATTATATAAAACGTGAGCGGCTTTGCACAGAGTTAAACGTTGCACATTTTCTCCCTCCTTTGTTAATCAAAAATTTTCAGCCTTTCCTTTAACAGTGAAAGTTGTTACCATAAATGTCTTCTTGAGGCTAGGAGGTACTGTAGTTTTTCTTCAGGACTATAACGAGCACAACAATCATCGTTTGAAAAAAATTCGCAGAAACGTCAGTTATTTCCTGTTTCTTCTAAAATTTCATAATTCATAACGAGGTGTTACGTCATTCAACAAAACAACTAAAAAGTAACTAGATCTGCAGAAGAAGTAGATGATTTCGATTACATATGACGTTCTTCACATTTCATCTCTACAAGGTGGAAAACATTAACTGGATTCCACACTGTTGTTGAATCAATGAGCAAAGACGAATGCTATTAGCTAGTATATAAGAAGGAAAGACAAAGAAAACTGATTCAGTTTTATCTCCATTGTTAACACTTAGTGGTAGGCAAAGCGAACTGATAATTATTACAAACATTAAATCAGTGGAAAATTCAGTTGAATAGCAACTACATACAATTGTTTCAGGGAACCTATCAAGGGAAACTGAAATTCAGTTTACTAATTAAATCATGTGGTGCCGTGTTATCTGTTTATCCAACCAAGGCTATTCATCCGCTGTGTTGCTTATGCAGGGATGTACATTCCCTCAGCCAAGTAGCGAGCCACGAATGCCGAAATTTTTGGCTTCTTTTACGTACTAGCAGACAATATTAGCAGCTAAATCTTTGACAGTGTGTTCTTTTCGAAGTATTCTTCCTGTAAAAAACATTTTCACAATAGGTGCTGACATGTCGGATTGTATAGTTCCCTTGTGCCTATTATGATAGGAAAGTCAGTGTCAACCTTGTGTTAATCCTTTGTTAACGTCATTTTTACGTGCGAGACACACTGTGATATGTTTTGGCACAGGTTTTCAGGAGCGGTAGTTGATTGCAAATGATAAATATCGAACGATATTTGAAAAGACGACCCACTGCTCTTCAGATCTTCGTAACGAAGAAAGATGAAACAGAGTCTTCCTGTTTAATTTTTGCTTTGTGTTCCTCCGATTTATTCCTCTTGTACAATAAATGTCAGGTAGCTGAACCACATTTGTTACATTCATTTCTTATTTTGCTCACGAACAGATAGTCATCTAGGGCGTGCAGATAAACAGGACAAAAATTTACAGTTACTGATTTCTGGTACAAAGACTAAAGGGATTGTCAATTAGGATATGTTGCTTCCAGGTGTACTGTAAATTGATAAGGCTGCAGTCAGTAATATAATCATATGCTTCCCAGGAAATCCTTCACTGAAGAGCCTTTTCGTTATCATCTGCCGGCTTAAGTCGTCAATACGACGGAGAGTGCGGAACTTTCTTGGTGTGAGATAATTGCTCCCCCATGGAGAAGCTTAGAAAAGCAATCCGCTTACAAGAGCGCACGCCGGTTCCATAGCAATAGATCCGAACGGCGGGAACTCCTAACGACCACTAAAGGCTCAACGGCAGACCTGTTGGCGGGAGCTGCGAAGAACTTCCAACTACCCACTCTTCCCTGCCGGCTGTAACCCGCCTTCCACTGATAATTACGGAACTAACTCGGTTTACCGTAAATCAGCAGGACATCCTTTGAAACGATTCCAGCGCCGATGTAAGTTTCGCGAAATGGCCCCGACAACTTCGGAAACAGTAGGAAGTTGGAAGAAGGAGCTCAGCGGGAAGCCAGTGAACGCTGAATGCAGCGAAAAGTCGAGGTGGCCAAAGACTGTCCAGAGGACTGCTCTAGTCTCCGATGTCACAGCACAGAAACCAACTGGACGATATATCACCGTTCAAAGTCCTATACGTCGTGGAATGGCTTGCCCCAGCCGAGATGACCATTGAAACTAACATCGAACCATCTGAAAGGTGGAATTCAGACGTGTTTCTGCGATTAAGTGCGGTTTGAAGTGAAGCTGACGGCCAAACTTTTCCGTGTTTTCAAATGAAATAAAAGAAATATTACATTAAATAAAAAACTGACCATATTTCTGGAAGAAACAACTTTAAAGAATCAGAAGTACCAGAAAGAAACCGTTTTAAAAACAAAATACTACATTTGGAAGGCTTTCAAAGCATAAGAAATAAAAAAATCAGGAACAACATGGACAGAAGAAAGGAAGAGACTTGATGGGGAGAAAATGAGGGAATACTGGAAAAACAGGAAACAACAACAAAGGAATAAAAGGAACTGAAGTTGTTAACGTGATCCTAGTTGGTCAGTACAAAGGTAAAAAAAAAAATAAAAAAAATTTAAAAAATGACCAAACCATTGAAACACTGATACTAACGTCGTGCGACAGTTCACGTAATTTCTGTGAACGTGCAATATTAACAATGAAATGGCTATCGTTTCAACATCAGTCAGGTAAAAGCATACCAAAGAATTGTGTAGCGTGCAGGTGAGGTCTTCCGCAGCTAGTAAGTGTAAGGGTGAGTTACGTAAGACGTAACACCCATTTTGTTTCGTGAACGGTTACACAAATCGAAACGCCGTTGACGGCAAATTTTAGGGGCACGTATTTTTTCTTGTTTAATTTTGTAGGGCTGGTATGAACGGAGATATTTAAGTAAGTGCGTTTTTTAAAAAAAAATGAACCGTGCACTTTTTATAACTGCTTTCGATAGCTCTTGAGATGACAATTACAGTGATACAGCATTTGTCAATATAGGAGTGCACAGTTACACGGTGATATGTACTAATAAAGTTCGCTTTGGCATTCAGCCCGCTCCGGCACCATATACGGTAGCGTTTGCGTTGTGCGGTCGCAGCATCCGCTTCAACCTTCCTATGGTCGGCCCAAGCTGTGTTTAGCTCAGCGGTGGCAGAGCATTCATTAGAAAACAGTCATCGTATTGCAATCGACATCTATTATCACAAGGATTAGCCGGCCGCGGTGGTCTCGCGGTTCTAGGCGCGCAGTCCGGAACAGTGCGACTGCTACGGTCGCAGGTTCGAATCCTGCCTCGGGCATGGATGTGTGTGATGTCCTTAGGTTAGTTAGGTTTAAGTAGTTCTAAGTTCTAGGGGACTGATAACCACAGCAGTTGAGTCCCATAGTGCTCAGAGCCATTTGAACCACACGGATTAACAGTTTTTGGGATAGCGTAATAAAAGAGACGTCGAAATAAAAATTTGTGACAACACGCTCAATAAAGATGGCGACGTGCAGCTAAGCACAGCGTGGGACCCGGCCATCGGAAGGTTGCAGCGCGCAAACATTACCATACATGGCGCCAGAGTGGGCATTGGTGACGTCACGGAAGGCAGCGCAACTATATCAGGACGGCTTGACAATGGCCGGGTAGTACTCGGCCGAAAGCTCGTGGATTTGTAGCCGCTTCACGCTGCTGAAGCCCGAGCAACCTTTATTAGTATTTGTTAACGTTAACGTTGAAATCGGTGTGAAAAAATAATCGAGAAGTGTCCTAGAATTCGGGAGGCTGGTGGTCGTGATATGCTGTGTCAGAAACTCAACACATTTGCCTGCTTACTGCCGGCCGTTCATTTCCTCTTCAACGTTCGTTGCGTGCAGCCATGTACACCAGCGAGTACGAGTTCCTTATACTACTTTTATGTAATGCAAAAGAAATTCCTCAGTAAACGGTAAAGCCGTAGGGTTATCTTTCCGGATTGCCAATGTCCGACGCACAAGGTAACTGTACGAATTACTACGGCACTAATCCGTACAGCCTGCTTTACATGAAAAACAGGACAAGAAATAAGACTGGAACTGGCAGAGAACACGAAGAAGCTGTTCTGGCCATGACGCTAATTAATCCGCGCAGTGGTTACAAAACGTATTGCCAAGGAATGTGGAATCATCCAGGAGAGTGTCATTCGCAGCCTGCATCGACAGAATTTGGATCCGTATCATCTCTGCCACTACATCAGGCGCTCGAAGACCGTGATTCCGAACGTCGTGAAGAATTTGACGGTTTGTCCTTCAGCAACTGGGAGACGACCGTACTATTTTCTAGAGTGTGCTCTTTGACGATAAAGCACCGTTTACGAAGTGAGCTAATGTACAAAATGTTCACTTGTGTGTGTGAAATACTATGGGACTTAACAGCTAAGGTCATCAGTCCCTAAGCTTACACACTACTTAACCTAAATTATCCTAAGGACAAACACGCACACCCACGCCCGAGGGAGGACTCGAACCTCCGCCGGGACCAGCCGCACTGTCCATGACTGCAGCGCCCTAGACCGCTCCACTGATCCCGCGCGGCTGAGGTAATGTACATTAGCAGAACACACACTAATGGGCATCAGAAAATTCACATTGTCTTCGTTATGTGCAACATCAATGGCCGTGGAGCGGAAACGTATGGTGCGACATCATGGGAAATTACATTGTGGGACGCTGTAAACGGACATTCGTGCGCACGCTTTCTTACCAACATTCTGCCAGTTGCTTTAGAAGAGGTACCACTGGTTATTCGATAGTATATGTGGCTGCAACACGACGGTTGTCCAGGGCACTCAGAGCGGCAGAACCTTGGATGGTGAAATGGCGTTCGAATGGGTCAAAAGGCTCTGAGCACTATTCACTTCTGAGGTCATCATTCCCTAGAACTTAGAACTACTTAAACCTAACTAACCTAAGGACATCACACACATCCATGCCAGAGGCAGGATTCGAACCTGCGACCGCAGCGGTCGCGCGGTTCCAGACTGTAGCGCCTAGAACCGCTCGGCCACACCAGCCCGCGGTGAAATGGCGCGTTAGAGTAAACGTCGACAATTGAGAAGCCGTTTCGTTCACTAGAAGACCGAAACTACTGCGCAAACATCAGCACTGCAACCCAATAACACTACATGCACGTCCAATACGTTTCCGCGGTGTCTGGCTGGACCGTAAACTACTCGGGGGACCACGTTCAACACGTGACCAAGAAAGCAAACACGATGCTGAAACAACTATACCCAATGCTTAACAGGCGTAGCACACTGAATCAGGAGGGTGTCTAGGTCCATGTACATGACACTAGTTAAGACGACAGTACTGGCGAGCCCCTGTAACACAGCTACTACTGGTAACCCCAGATGCTAGACCCGCCGAAAAACAGGCAATCGCAAAGAAACCGAGCTGTACACAGCACGCAAACCAGCCACACACCGCCTACACTGTTACATGATCCATGACCGGTCGCCCACTAATGTATTACGACTTTGAACTGTTGCAGGCACGCACAGCAGCAAGCCCTACAACAACGAACTTCTGCAACGACAAAGGTAACGATGCACGATACCTCGCACTAACATAACCACACCTTGCATGCACTTTCACAGCTAGCAAGCCGCTACTGCCCTTAATACTCGTCTTACTGCCGCTGAGCTTTTCTTCTTTGAGCGCTTGCCTTGGCACTTTTTTCCCTCTGACCTTACAAACCGTACACTTCGATCGCTTTCGTCCACTGTCTCCTGATGGACCATGCCAATGAGTAATGTTACCCAGACGCATGGATAACATCACAGCCCGCATCCCGTGACTCACGATTCGACAACTAACATCTTATACGGAGGTGACAGTAGAACTTTTGGTTTGGTTCAAAAATGGTTCAAATGGCTCTGAGCACTATGGGACCTAACGTCTGAGGTCTTCAGTCGCTTAGAACATAGAACTACTTAAACCTGACTAACCTAAGGATATCGCTCACATCCATGCCCGAGGCAGGATTCGAACCTGCGACCGTAGCTTTTGGTTTGATCACCACGTTGGTGTGGGCGTGGAGGAGCCCCATCCTCCAAAAACAAAGGTTGTCCAGCTTAGTCGTTCCTTGTTGCAAAGGAAATATTGAATGAGAACTTTCCTGGACGTCAGGCAGGACGAAATTCTATTGGCAAATGGACCACTAGGTAACCCCTTTTTGACTCTTCTCTATTTCTTTCTCTGGGGAGGAGTCAAAGAAGCAGTCTGTGACGAAGATGCAACGACGCCATACAGGTGTCGTCCAATTGTCAGTGCATGCTCTACCGTATCTACCACTATTATTACATATGTTCATCATATTTTTGAAGGGTGATTGCAAATGTGCCTCCCACATTACAATCATTTCAAAGGTTGAACACCGTACAGGGAGACGGCTGCAAACTTCTGCCGACTGCAACACACCATCACGTTGTTGCTTGTGGGGCAGCCCTGGACGCAAAAACCAGAAATCAACGAAGAGATGCGCAACGGTTGAGCTCTTCATGACAGGTTCACTGATTGCTCAACTCCAGTATGCAGCTGCGGTGGGCGAAGAACTTGGCAGTTCTCGCAGCTAGTGGCACACAACTCAGACCGCGCGTGCACGCCGCCAGTGGATCACACGCCGAAGAGACTTCCTCGCTGCTCCGCCGCAACCGACCAACTGTCACATACACCATGAAACGGAAATATAACTACCACACCAAAGACGTTATAGTAGTACCAGTATCGATAAACGTTGCTGCTGCCTCTGACGGAGGCAAGTGAGCAACTCATTCAGATAGTAACTGAGGGAGGAATAAGACGACTCGATGGTGAGAAAATGCCCAAAAGGGAAAATGGCACTAACGCAAGCCAAATATGGCCCAGCAAAATTATAGGAGAAACATAAAATTAAATCCGCCTTTCGTCCGTCAATGAAAATTCTGAGCTCTTTTAGGCTCTTTGTAAGATGATCTTTCCTCACTAAGGCCTGGTGTCGATAATATTCCCTGTAGCTGCGATATGTCATACAATGGACAAACGTGTCGCACCGTGTAGGATAGATACGTCTCGAACATCGATAACACACCTCTGGACCAGCTGGTGTACTCTGCAGTGGCCGAACATTGCCTCATACAGAACAGTGCGTGGAATATGTAACGCCACAACGAAGCATAGGCAAGGCACAGCAGTTGAATAAGTGAACGCTCATGCCATCTGTTGGATAGTTGCGCAAACAAAAGCACAGTTGCTTCCATCTGGCGGCATTGGAACGAAATAGCAGTACGAATAAGACAGTATCTGAATGGCGCTGCGCTCGAACGACGATATAAAGAAGCAATAAACTAGGATAATACACTCCTGGAAATTGAAATAAGAACACCGTAAATTCATTGTCCCAGGAAGGGGAAACTTTATTGACACATTCCCGTGGTCAGATACATCACATGATCACACTGACAGAACCACAGGCACATAGACACAGGCAACAGAGCATGCACAATGTCGGCACTAGTACAGTGTATATCCACCTTTCGCAGCAATGCAGGCTGCTATTCTCCCATGGAGACGATCGTAGAGATGCTGGATGTAGTCCTGTGGAACGGCTTGCCATGCCATTTCCACCTGGCGCCTCAGTTGGACCAGCGTTCGTGCTGGACGTGCAGACCGCGTGAGACGACGCTTCATCCAGTCCCAAACATGCTGAATGGGGGACAGATCCGGAGATCTTGCTGGCCAGGGTAGTTGACTTACACCTTCTAGAGCAAGTTGGGTGGCACGGGATACATGCGGACGTGCATTGTCCTGTTGGAACAGCAAGTTCCCTTGCCGGTCTAGAAATGGTAGAACGATGGGTTCGATGACGGTTTGGATGTACCGTGCACTATTCAGTGTCCCCTCGACGATCACCAGAGGTGTACGGCCAGTGTAGGAGAGCGCTCCCCACACCATGATGCCGGGTGTTTGCCCTGTGTGCCTCGGTCGTATGCAGTCCTGATTGTGGCGCTCACCTGCACGGCGTCAAACACGCATACGACCATCATTGACACCAAGGCAGAAGCGACTCTCATCGCTGAAGACGACACGTCTCCATTCGTCCCTCCATTCACGCCTGTCGCGACACCACTGGAGGCGGGCTGCACGATGTTGGGGCGTGAGCGGAAGACGGCCTAACGGTGTGCGGGACCGTAGCCCAGCTTCATGGAGACGGTTGCGAATGGTCCTCGCCGATACCCCAGGAGCAACAGTATCCCTAATTTGCTGGGAAGTGGCGGTGCGATCCCCTACGGCACTGCGTAGGATCCTACGGTCTTGGCGTGCATCCGTGCGTCGCTGCGGTCCGGCCCCAGGTCGACGGGCCCACTATACGCCCTCGCTCAGAGTCCGTCAACTGCACATACGGTTACGTCCACGCTGTCGCGGCATGCTACCAGTGTTAAAGACTGCGATGGAGCTCCGTATGCCACGGCAAACTGGCTGACACTGACGGCGGCGGTGCACAAATGCTACGCAGCTAGCGCCATTCGACGGCCAACACCGCGGTTCCTGGTGTGTCCGCTATGCCGTGCGTTTGATCACTGCTTGTACAGCCCTCTCGCAGTGTCCGGAGCAAGTATGGTGGGTCTGACACACCGGTGTCAATGTGTTCTTTTTTCCATTTCCAGGAGTGTGTAATTGAATATGGTAATGTCATGGTACGTCAATTTGTAAATAGAGAACTTGGCATAGTGTAAATTAATGTTTAAATGTGAGGGAAATCCCCAAGAACGCGGACAATGCAGGTTGGCGCGTGTATTTGGCAGTAGAGAGAGATGTGTTCTGGAACTGTTGAGATGTAGAACAGCGATTTCGCGGCGCAAAAGTGACGGTTTTAGTACGGTACGGCAACGTTGCTTATAGGCAGTTGAAAGTGAGCCTACAAGAAACACGAACTGGATTTGTGGTGTGTCAGCAAGTCAAATGGACAGCAAGGATTGCAGAATGCAACGTTTCGATGGAGACGGCTTGTGAGCAATATAGTTGCTGTTCCCGCTCAAAAAGCACATGGCACGCCTTGTGAAAGTCTGCGTAATTTACGACGGACTGCAGCGACTAGCAGCAAGGTATGAAGTGAGCAGTGCCTGCAGCTAAATACCATATGAGATCCATTTACGAGCTCACGCCAGCACAAGCAAGGAACTCGTAGTTGTCGTACGTCAGTGTTTTTATGAACAGTGCATTTGATACCGCCGCCATAACAAGTACATTTATCCGTAGCGAACCACTTCATGCATTTATCATGTCACGTTCTCTACAGTGTAATGTCTGAGTAAATAATAATAAATTTGTGATTTAAAGTGCATTCTATGGGTGTCATCAATTATTTACAAAAAATAGTTCATTATTATCCCAAATCCATCACTTTGTGTGCAGCAATACCAGTAAAAAGACTATATTGCGTAGGTATCGGCGTATCAATGCAACAGGAGGATATGATCATAGTGAACGCCGAAAATTTCCAACAAACGCCGGATTATACAACTGACAGAAGGCGCAAGGTACTGTGCCACATTAATTACAGTTCAACTCGATGTGGTGGCTTTTCAGTACATTATCAATGTAAAAATTCATGAAATTTCAACAACAAAATTATTCTAAACTAATGTTTTTAACATCTCTAGTAACCATCAGTTCTATAGTGTTCACTGATTATTCAGTTAAAGAATTTATTGCCACCACAGTACTCACTGTACCTTCAGTACAATGCAAATTCAGTAACATTAAAATCATTGGTGTAGATCAATCTAACTTACAGCAAGTTCAAGTGTTTATTATGTGTGTAAATCGTGTTACGTAAATGGTGTTCGCCTGCTAGGCGTGATTAACGTACACCAGTTAGTGCATTCTGTTCAGTCACTTCAAATAGGTTATTTTTGTTAATGAAAATCAGAACTCATTTAATATTCGATTTCTTGTACGCCATCGCCAATATTTATTTAGTAATTCCGTGTAGTAGTCTGAACTACATAGCAAAGCTATTCAGGTTTATTACACGCGATAGCCGCTTTCCAGACGTCCGATGCCGCACGGTTAAAAAATACGACAGTACATTCGGATAGTGGCATCGCAAATACAAAATACCGAAATTCTGTCGTCGACGTCTTCATACCGGGACAGCATTATTAAAGAAGCAGTGGAAATTCGCAGCTCAACTGATCTGCTTAACGAGGACACAGGAAACCGACCCAGCACAGCGTCGGATCTAGCGCTGGCCCTGTTAAAATCACAGTGAACACAAAACAGGACTGTTGGTCTTGCGATGGATGACGCTGCGATGGTGCCATAGATATTTGTTCGAAAACGGTGAGGGTGGACACACAACGCAGACGCAGGGTTCGGCAGCCGGTACCCAGTAGAGGGCGCTGGGGCGGCCAACGTCATGGCTCACAGCATGGCTCACAGCCTCTGCGAGTGCAGTTATCGTCCAACAGGTGGCGTAGCTGTCGCTCTCGCTACCGATCTCCATATCCGCGATGTTGGTCACAGAAACTTCGCGCGTTCGCGCCTGCGCAACTTTTTCTCGAATTGTCGTAAGTGAGAGGCTTCGGTCACAGCCTGGACAGTGTGTTGCAGGGTGTTCGCTGCACGTGAAGATGTCGGTCAATTGCACCAACGACGTCTCGACCGAGAACCTTATTTACAGTTTTTATACTGTTTCCAGATATTGGTCATCACGTCCTTGTTTTGTACGAAACTTAGTTTTTGTTTTAGAGCTGTAACTAAGTCCTGTACGTGTTGAGACGTGGGACTTACGGAAAGCAGGAAAAGTGTGGGCGGGGCCTAATCAGTTACCGTTGGTTGCACGGAAAACATATACACTTTATTTTTAAAAAAGAACTCTCAAAAATCATTTTTAAAACATTTTACTACACAGGTGGCTGAGGGCCTTATTAGAAGAATTGCAAGTTATTGTCGGCTGAAGGCCACAAGGAGTGTTACACACAATCAATGGCTGAAGGCGTAATTAAGAAAGTTGAAAATTATTCGTGGGCTGAAGGCCACAAACAATTTCAGAATACACAAGGGCTGAGGCCTGAATTACAAATAAGGTGGACGATTACACCTTAAAAATACTAAAACGCTTTCTAATAATCATAATGAATTGTAGCAAGCTATAGTGATAGCCCAAGACCTCACTAAAACAGGATTGAAAATGGTCGGCTGAAGGCCAGTAACAATGTTACAAACAATTAACGGCTGAAGGCCTGATTATGAAAGAATTCAAAATTATTGGGGGCTGAAGGCCACAAGCGTTTTTCCGAAGACTCAACGGCCGAAGGCCTGAATTACAAGTAAGGAAGGCAGTTGCATGTTAAAATACTAAAGCCTTTTTAAAACAACCTGAACGAACTGTAACAGGCTGTAGTGACGGCTGCAGGCCTTAATAACAGAAAAATTGAAAATAATTTGTCGGCTGAAGTCCACAAGCAGAGTTACAAACGTTTATCGGCTGAAGGCCGTAATTTCAAGTGGGGAAGGCAATAACATGTCAAAGCATTAGAGTAAATTTTAGACAATTATGACAACTTGTCCGAATAAGTCGGAGTGATCAATAGAAAGTGCTCCCTGGATCTATCTGAGGAAGTTAGCTGCAGTTGTGTAACCAGTGAGACAGGTAGCCTGCAGTTGTAACAGATTGGCAACTCACACTAGGGGTAGCCTAAGCCCTGACCGAATGACTAACCAATCCGCCTAACGTCCGAGCACCGGTACAACGATAGAATATCTTTAGGCAAAGGTGAAGAGAAGGACTGCACCACATCTTCAGAAACACGCCCAAGGCCGAAGGAAACACTAGAACAAAGGTAGACCTCCCAAAAACATATACACAGTACAACTTAAGAGGCTATCGAACTACAAGCCGTGTCGGACAGCATCAACAAGATGAGGAGCGGTACACTGCCAGTAAAGTATGCTAACCTCCAGGGCAGGTAACTGGGGCGTTAACGGCCACAAGGCTGAAAATACCGCTGCAGTTCGCTTGCAGACGCGGAAGTGTTAAGACTAGCTACGCGGTCGCTTTTCCGTGTGACGCTTGTGTTTACCTACTAGTGTACGCGATTAACAGCTTTCGTTTGGTACGGTTTTCTGTTAGGCACATTAATACCTGACATTACTATCGGTGACGGCAAGCCCCGCCATGTATGGTGGAGTGTATGGAGAAGGGGGTGGTGACTTCGACGGCCCTATGGGGCAACATCAACAACAACCACCTGCCCAGCGGCTACATCCAGATGCAGCATCCTTACCAGCTCCTCCAGAACTACACTGGACAACACGACGGCTGCGATCAGCCACTCGATAGCAGTTGTTTGGGGAGGATCTGCAATACAGCCGGCAGAAGAGCATATGGATTTACCGGAACAGGATTCCTCCAGCTTCTCTGCTACGAGAAACAAGAGAGAAACTGAGGTCAGTCTGGATTTAAGAAATTTCAAAACCTTCATAGCAGACGCTAATCAACTCTTACCTGTAACTAACGTTTCAAATGTAGCTGACCCCCTGTAGCAACTGCTTCTGGGCTCACTCTTAACCAACATGCTGCAACTAACACCCCTCCTGTGGGATATGCACCTACTCCGAGGTCTCTCAACTTTTACAAACGTACAGATAGGGGACCATTCGTAGATTACATGGAATGTTTGGACAAAAACTTAGGCCGCATGCACCCTATGGCACTGGGGAAATTATTGCATATTTCCTTTCCAGAAGTGAAGAATTCTATACTTAACATCTCTTCAGCAGGAAAAGCAAATTTAAGGTGGAACTGAAAACCACAGACAAGGCTAATTTCCTAGTTACCAGTGAGATATTAAAGTCAAAAAATATAGAAGCTTACATTCCTTCCTTTGTTGTCCATAGGCTGGAGTAATCAGGAAAGTAGACACCAACCTTGAAGAATCGGAGATTTTGGAAGTCGTACAATCTCCCTTCCCTGTTGTAGGCGTTCGGAGGTTTACGAAGAGATATTGTAAAGACCAAATCGTTAAATTGCAGACCTGTTTGTTAACCTTCGACTCGCAAACCTTAACGGAAGCAGTGTCTATTCACGGAAATGATGTCCCGTAGACCTTTATGTACCAACTGTCAGGCAGTGCTTTAATTGTCTTCGTTACGGGCACATCAGCAAACAATGTCGATCTCAGATGAGATGCATTAAATGTAGTGGTCCACATAATGTTGAATCCTGTGTCTCACCTATCACTATTTCCGCTCATTGCGGGGGACAACACGCATCCACGGACCGTTCCTGCCCGGAATACCATTTACGGCGATGAGCTCCAGAATTAGCTACGTTCAACAACATTGACTTCAGTGATGCGCTGTCTATTGCTCCTATGCCAGCCTATGCATCCGTCATCGGGGTTCAACAACATCACTTGCCGGCTTCGATCATTCCTGCTCCAACAAATTTGAGCTCTCCGGACTTTCAAGACCCATAACTCTTCCCGCCGCTGCCCGCCGCAAGCACGCAAAGTCAACAACGCGGAAGTGGGGACGCAACTCAGTTTGCAACTGTGCCCCAGCAGACACACGTCGCTTACCGGCCTCCTCGGCGGCAGGCGCAAGTAAACAACCAAACTAACGTTCGTGAGTGGTCACAGTACCGCAGCCTGTTGTATCCCATGCAACATTCATTCACTCCTCTTAGCCAAAATCCATACCATCCTGCTGCTCACAGATTAGCAACCCCACAAACGCCGAATCGACGACAACCTCAAGGTCATGCTGATAAGATAAAAAATGTGACTGATACTTTCATGCTAAACATGAGACAAAATAGTGCAATGAACAATTCCGATATCCGTCACCTCGTTACTGGCATATTTCAATCTCTCTCTCCCTAATTTTTGGCGGCTTTAAAAGTATTGCTGTGGAATGCGAGATAGGCTAATTCTAATGGAGAAAGCTTGCAACGAGAACTGTTCGTAAGTCAGCCTGCTATCGTTCTGTTATGTGAAAATTGGTTCAAATTCGAACGAACTGTTCGCATTCAAAATTATTCTATAGTAAGCGGAGACCGTCTTGATGGGTGGGGCGGCGTAGCTACACTGGTAAAAACTTCGCTGGCGCATCGACCACACCCGTTACACTTACCTGTCACCAACCTTGCATTAGTTGCTGTGGAGATACGAACTACCCACAAAACCTTTTACAGTTGACTCGTTGTATAACGCTCCCCACCACAGTATCGTGGAAGATGACTGGAGACAATTAATACGTGAGCTTCGTCCTCCCTTTATCGTAGCTGGAGACGTGAATGTCCACCAGATAGCGTGTGGAGCAGAAGTGACAGACAGGAACGGCAGGAGCTTCATAAGTGTTATCGAAGAAAGTAACCTAGTGATACTCAATGATGGCTCTCGTACTATGATAACTTCACCTCTCCGTAGGCCTTCTGCAGTTGATGTAACTCTTTGCACCCCCTGCTTTACTGAAATATCTAATTGGTGCGTTAAAAAAGATTCAATGGGATCCGATCATCTCCCAATAGAGTTGTAAGGTGTGAGGCAAATCCAACACCTTCCATGAAAACCCTGACACGATAAGCAAATCCAGTAGTATGTCACATAGCTCCGAATAAATCGTGACATTAAATTAACCAAAGTAATACGAGTAACGAGTGAGCAAATGGAATACTACAGACTAACACAAGAATGCATAAATGCATGCCATATCTTCCCACCGTGAGACAGACGCAGTTCCGAGGGGAGAAACGAGAACAGAAGCCGAGAGCTGAATCGTGTTAAGCTAGAAGGTGCTACGATAAGGGACAGACACCCATGTCGCCAGCTAACCGCTAGGACCATCCCCCAGCCCATGTTAAAAGCTAGAACCCTCCTGAAGAACAGTATAGATCTTACGATAACACTAAAAGGATCACACCAGCTGCAAGTTTTAGTGCAAGATTTTTCCGCGTCTCTGTTACGTTGCAAACTTTAAAAACATTGGCTGACCACGGAAAGTATAACATTTCTGACATCTCGTGGAAATCGGGTTTTCTGCCGGATACCAGCGTCTTCCTATAACGATATTTCGACGTCATTACTTGACGCCTTCATCAGGTGTTCCCTGAGCCTGGCTGCTTGCTGGACCGGGTCGCATATTTATGCCTGCCCGGCGCCCGGTGTTCTGTCTGCCGTTCCCTAGTCGGTCCGCGCCCGCTAGACGCGCTGTCCTGCCGCTCTAGGTGTTCCCTATTCCGTCCGCGCCCGCTCTCGCCGTCTCCAACTGCGGTCGTGGCCTCCTGGTGTTCCCTTCTCGGTCCTAGCTAGCTTCAGCCTGACAGAGACAGATTGGTCTCTGTTGTTCGGTGGAGTCTAAGCTGGTTGGCTATTCCTCCAAGCTGGCGGTGTGTGTGGGTTGTCCTTTCGTTGTGTTTATGTCCTTTCAGTCTGCTGGGACGGCGTTCCTGGCGTGCTTGCAACTTATTGGTCGCGAAGCAGGTGTGGCCATCTGGTGGCGTTGAGACGCTGCACACGGTGGCCTAGTGCTCGGAGGAGCGGATTTGTTGACTGCATGGTCTTCTCGTAGAAGAGTCGTGCAGCCTGGCGAAACCTCTCTCTAACAGTTGGAATGTTCGAGACTCGGTTAAGGTCGTCCGACGGGAAGTCCCGAGGGAGGTGCAACGCCAGCCGTAGGATCCGGTTTTGGAGTCGTTGTACTCTTCCGACGTGGCTCGCTGCGGCGTTGCCCCAAACCACAGCTGCGTAGTCGATGAGTGGACGGATTAGAGTCAGATACATCGCAACACCCAGGTCAGGTGGGAGTGCAGTTGATGGATTGAGGAAGGGGTAGAGCTGTGTCATTCTACCCCTGACCTTTTTGACTATATCATCGATGTGTTGTCTCCAAGTGAGCCCTCTATCCAGCGTCACACCCAGGTACTTTGCTGTAGTGCCCCAAGGTACGGCGGTTCCCCTAATGGTGATCTGCGGTAGAGCAGCTGGAATATGTTTCTTTGTGATGAGGAGGGCTTGCATCTTAGCCCCATTGAAGCTGAGGCGCCACCTCCTGGCCCACTGACTAAGTGTGTCAGCTGCTGCTTGCATGCGTCGTTGGAGTAGAGCTGCATTCATGCTCCTTGCGTACATCGCCGTATCATCTGCGTAGAGGGCAAGGTGGACCCTGTCCATCCGCAGCATGTCTGCAGTATATAGGATGTAGAGTATGGGGCCGAGGACGGAGCCTTGGGGAACTCCAGCCCTGACCAGACGGCGCATCGACAAGTCCTCCGTGGGGACATGGAAGCTTCTGTCGGCGAGGTAAGATTGTAGGAGGCGGACATGCGGCAGGGGCACACCGAGGTCCAGAAGCTTGAAAAGGAGCCCCTCATGCCATACAGAATCGAACGCCCTTGAGACATCCAGGAAGATGGCCCCGAAAAACTCCCGTCGTTCGATGGCATCAAGGGCCTCTTCGACTAGTCGAAGCAGTTGGTGCGTTGTTGCATGACCAGGGCGAAAACCACATTGTTCGTCCGGCAGTAGACGTTCTTCCTGAATGTGACGTTGTAAGCGTCTGAGATAAAGTCTTTCAAAGACCTTGCTGACCGCTGGTAGTAAGCTGACGGGCCTGTAGCTACTTGGTAAACGAGGGTCCTTCCCAGGCTTCTGGATGGGCACTACCTCCGCATGTTTCCATGCTTGAGGATAGTGTCCAGTGCGGAGAATGTTGTTGAAAAGTCGAGCCAGGTGTTCTGTGGCTGCTGGTGGCATCTGTCGCAGCATTTCATTTGTGAGCTGGTCAGGGCCTCCCGCCTTGCGCTTGTTGAGTCGCCAAAGTTCTACGGAGACTTCATCAGCATCCACCTCTTCGATGTAATCGTCGCCCACAGGTGCATTGAGGAATACCGGAAGACGTTGTGTAACCAGTCGAATGTGATCCGGATCCATGGGGTCCATGATGGGCTGGAAATTTTGTTCAAAAACATCAGCGATGGCGTTGGCTTTGTCCGCTGTGCTGCTGGCGATGTTTTGACCGACTTGTAGCGGCGGTATCCTCTGTCGTCGGCGGAGGAAGAACTGCGTGGCTTTCCAAGCAGTACCATCATCAACCCGAAGAGTGGCCAGGCGGTTGGACTATTCCTGATGGCGGTGATTTGCAACGGCAACCTTTATCTCTCTCCTCATCCGGTTTAGTGCCCTCTTCGTTGCTGCGTTTCGTGTCAGCTGCCATTCACGGAATAGGCGATTTTTGGTGGTTATCGCCTCCATTAGATGTGGTGGCAGTTGCCGAGATCGGTCAGGTGGTTCAGATCGCGGCCGCGGTGTGGCCCGGTGCACCGCCTGTATAGCACAGTCTTGAAGGAATCGGGCATAGCCATCAACTCCAACCTCAGCAGCATCTGGTGCATCTCGGAGGCCCTCAGCGATCAGCTCCTGGTATCGGATCCAGTTGGTGTTCCTGGTCTGGATTCCTCTCCGCGACACTGGCTGAGCATCGACATCGATGTCAAAGATAACTGGAACATGGTCCGAGGATAAGGCGTTGCGAGTGCTGGCAGATATAACGTACGGCACCCCCTTGGCCACCGCAATGTCGAGCACGTCTGGAAGTCCACCATTGTTAGGAAAGTGGGTGGGATCATGAGGTCCGAGGATGATGGCGTTCCACCGCTGTGCGACTCGGAGAAGTTTTCGTCCGTAGTTGTTGGTAAGACGAGAATGCCATTCAGTATGTTTTGCATTAAAATCACCGCCGGCAAAGACCTTTCCAGGTAATGTCAGCAGCGCTTCAACGTCCTGTTGGAGTAACTGCCTGCCAGGTGGACGGTAGACAGCCACAAACGTGATGCGCCCATGTGAGGTGTCAACAGCTACAGCAGTTGCCTCCATCGCTTGTAGTGGCGGAAGCTGAATCTGATGGTGCGCCAGTGAAGTCCGGACGTAGACCGCAGTACCACCGCCATGAGTTGGTCTGTCAGTCCGATAGCACACGTAGTTCGCTGCTCGGACGTGAACTCCAGGCTTGAGAAAAGTCTCCGAGACGAGGCAAATGTCAACGGCTTCATCTCGCAGCAGCTGACGAAATTCGCCATCTTGGGTGCGGATGCCCTGGGCATTCCACACGCATACAGTGACTCCTCGTTGACTACGGGCCATGCTGGGTCTTCAGTGGTCCGGTGGTGATTGCCTGAACAGCTGCACTAACAGCGGCGATGAGTTGCAGCGGGATATCTCTGAGAAGCTCCCGAAGTTCTTGCAGGAGGAGCTTCATTTCTTCCATGTTGGAATCGGCCGCCTGGGAGGGTGCAGATGCAGCGTGTGGGTGTTGAGCTGGGGTTTCCACGACGACAGCCTGGCGTCCCTGTTGGGAGCGGTCGTGTTGTCCCTGGTCTTCACTCTGTTGCTGATCAGGACGCAGTGCTGGTGGTCGCGCTGTAGTCATCAGCTGTTTTCAGTGTGACCTTGTACAGGTTGGTGCCAGAGGGCTTGATGACAACGTTGTCTTGGCCAACAAGACGAAGCAGCATCCTGTAGAGGCCGTCGTAGTCTTCAGTATGTTGGACCACAATAGGCGGCGGCCTTGGTTCACTCTTCTGAGTAGGTAAATCCACACCCTCAGCAAGCTCATCATAACTGTTTGTCGTCGGAACCGGCGGTGCAGATGACAGTTGAGCCTTCCTGGCCGGCAGTTTGACGAGTTGAAAACCTTCCTCATCGACGACGACATCCTTCGGTTTTGCCTTCTTTCCCTTAGGAGGGGCTCGAGTAGTTCCTGTGGTGGTGGTCGCCCTTCTTTTCGTCGTCCTGGTGGAGGTGGACGCTTCATGTCATGCCGCCGTCTCGTCGTCTGACTCGGGCAGCGGTACTTGCAGTGCAGCCGACTCGAAATCCATAGTCGTGTCCATTGACGATGCCTGGGTCGTCTTAGGTGGGGGACCGGACGGCGATCCGCCACACCCTTCGCTGTACGGACATCCTCTCGCTCCGACATCTCAGCGCAGACTCGGCGTGCTGCGTGCCTTCTTGGTCCGCGCCCGCTACTCGCGCTATCCTGCCGCTATAGGTGTTCTCTATTCCGTCCGCGCCCGCTCTGGCCGCCTCCAACTGCGGTCGTGGCCTCCTGGTGTTCCCTTCTCGGTCCGCACCCGCGAGTGGCGCTCCAATGCCGCCCTGGACGTTCCCTATTCCGTCCGCTCCCGCTCTGGCCGTCTCCGACTGCGGCTGAGCCTTCCTGGTGTTCCCTTCTTGGTTCATGCCCGCAGTGTGCGGTTGTCTGAGGCTCGTTGTTGGTGTTGGAAAAATATTTTCTCCGGCATTGCTTCAGCAGTTCAAATGCCGGGTTCCATGCAGTGCTTAGCTGGTATCCTGCTTCCCGGTTAATCAAGTTTTGTGCCATCCTTATCTCTATAGATTCAGTGAGGACAGTATCCCAACCTGGGGGTCTGGACCATGACCTTGGTTTTCTCATAATCCATGGAATGTTCCAATTCTAGGCAGTGTTCTGCTACTGCTGATTTTGTGGCGTGCCTTAGCCTGGTATGTCGCTGGTGTTCCTTACATCTGATTTCCACTGTTCTAGTCGTTTGGCCAATGTAGGACATACCGCATTCACAAGGAATATTGTAAATGCCAGGCTTCCTTAAGCCCAGGTCATCTTTGACTGTTCCAAGTAAAGCCCTGATTTTGCTGTTATATAGTTACTGAGAAGCCACATCAGACACTGTAATTTACGACAAGTTAGGAAAGTAATTACAGGTAACTGAGGGTCACTGTAGACCATTTTGATAGTTTTCTCTTTTGTGAAACTTAATTTAAACATAGATTATAGATGTGATAAGGCATAGGTCATCCTTCGATCCATTGTAGAACTTGGAAACCCATTCAGGGAATATCCGTTCACATTTCTGTTGAATGCAGTTGGTTTTTACCATACTGTATTAAAACATTTCCTTTTATCAATAGTGCAATTTATAAACAATGTTTTGTGAGTACAATAAAATTTCCAATGGTAAACTTAACTGCTTTTTCAACGTTATTTTAACAGCTAACTAAAAATAGGAAAGCCTTGAACCCCTTGCACTAAATTTAGTTAGTATTAAGATTCGTTTACAGGGAGTGCAGTGGAGCTGACGCTGAAATCATTAAGTATTTGGTTACATTATCGCTATTCTCACTGAACTCTTCTGAACTCTACATGTCATGTGTGGTCTGGCGTCTCCTTACCAGCAACAGTTCCCCAGTTCAAACTAGTCAATTCTGTGAAAAACACGCTCAGAACGTCGTTGCGCGAAAGTGGTAGGGAGACATGATACAGAACAAACAGACACCACGCACAATGTTAGAGAGTTTCACATTAACATCAACGTCGATACTATGCACATTTGTTACTCTAATAGTACGTGGAAAATCAAGGAAGCCAATTGGGCCTCTTATAAGGAAATCGCAAATACGAGACGTCACTTACGGGACGAAGATGCATGCTATGAACGTGGCAGCTGGCATCAGCATCCCTAAGAAAAAAGAGTTTACGGTAATGAAGCACCGTTCTCCTCCTTGGTGGAATTCTGAATGCTCTCGGGAAGTTGCGAAGCGACAACCCGCCTTGAAAACCTATCGTCAGAATCCTTCATTGGACAACTTATGGGCTGTGCAAAAAGTGAATGCGCTAGTTAACAAATTCCTGAAGAAAACCAAGAAGGACAGTTGGAAACAATTTTGCCTGTCCCTAAATAATGAAACCAGTATGGCATCCATCTGGCATAAACTAAATGCTTTTAGAACAAAGACTGTCTTCCTCCCCTCCTGCTACCACGGCCAGGTTAGAGGAATTCATAGATACAATCGCTCCTCCCACGGTGCCATTTTTAAACCATCGGTTCCCTGCTGAAGAAGACCGCTATCATGTTCCCCTTCGTCCTTTCTCTAAAGAAGAACTCAACGAAGCTATTAAAGTGTCGAGCGACAGTTGCCCTGGCACTGATCATATACACTACTCTATGGTTGCACACCTGCCTATGGAAGCGAAAGACTTCATTTTTAACATTTTTAATCAGTACTGGATGAAGAAAGACCTCATATCAACATGGAAGACGCAAGTAATAATTCCAATTCTCAAAAGTGGTAAAGATCCAAATGTCGGTACTAATTATAGACCTATTACTTTTTCATCGTGTATTGCAAAAACACTGGAACGAATGGTAAAAAGGAGACTAGAATGGTGGCTTGAAAAAAAGTAATTTGTTGCCTCGGAGTCAATACGGCTTCAGAAAAGGCAAAGGGACCATGGATAGGCTGTTTTTGCTTAATATGCGTATCAGGTCAGGCTTTCAAACGAAAGATACAGTAGTGGCAGCGTTTCTTGACATTAAGGGTGCATATGATCACGTACAAATGCCAATACTCCTGGACAAGCTGGCAGGATTCGGAATTCCTTCACGGATGATCTACGGTATCAGTACACTGATTACTGAAAGAACGATCTACGTCCGTTTCAAAGGTACCATGATCGCACCTTTTTATGTCTCCCAGGGCTTGCCGCAAGCTGCAATTTTAAGTCCTCTCCTATATACTCTATATGGGCACGACCTAGAACGCATACTTACTCCCCCACAAACATCCTACAGTATGCTGCTGATATAAGTGTTTATTCTGCTGCTGCTTCATACCTTCAGGCCAAAACGGCATTAACCACAACCATCGCACACATCGATGAGTGACTCTCCATCAATGGGCTGGAGATCTCGGCTGAGAAATCAACAGTCGCTCCCTTCTCCAAGTCGACGACAGCTCGCACTGAAAGTCACATTACCTGTGGCAAGTACACCTTCCAAATAAAATCTAACGTTCCATTTCTGGGGATGATTTTTGACTCTCGGTTAAGCTGGGCGCCCCACATCCGATCCACCGTTACCAAGTGTGAAGAGGGTTTAAATGTAATCAGATCACTCACTCGTGTCTGGTGGGGAGCGCACCATAGTGTTTTACTCACCATGTACCGAGGGATAATTCGATCTCGATTAGACTATGGCTGTTAATTCTACCACACTGCGTCAAAGATTCATCTCTCCAAATTGGATACTCTTCAATATAGAGCCATTCGTACCTGGCTTGGAGCTATGCGATCGCCGCGCACCAACGCCCTTTCAATAGAAGCAGAGGGGTTGCGCTTCAGCATTAGGCGCCAAATGTTATCGGACAAATTCTACATTCAAGGCATGGCCATTATGGACAGTTCCGTCTATCAAAGTAGAGACTGCATATATCGACTGTGGACTGCATCCCACATAAGGAATAAATTGCCAGCCATTTGGCCACCTTTGACACTTGGTCACCTGTCATACATTCTATACGGCGTTCAGCGCATCTACCTGTTTTTGAATATGATCTTCAAACGCTCTGCTCCCAGATCCCAGTCCACTATTTAAGTACAGCCTGGAGGAACAGGCTTCAATCGTCTCGTTTAAGCACAATGGTCAGGTTTTCTCTGTATATACCGATGGCTCCAAAATTCCGCAAGAAGAGTGCACAGGATGCGCTTTTTTCAGCCCTCGGATCCAGATCATCAAAACCTTCAAACTGCCTACGAGCACTCTATTACTATGGCGGAGACAGTGGCAGTTTTGGAAACACTTAAGTTTGTCTCTAGCACTTCCTTCCCCAAGATATTGATAGTATCTGAGTCACAAAGTGTTCTTAGAAACATTCAGTATAGTCGATGGAACAAACCAATCAACAGTTATATCTTGGATGTGATATCTGAATATATTCGCAGCACACGCACAGGCCGGACGATCCATTTGTTGTGGGTACCTTCAGACTCTGGTATCCTCTATAATGATGAAGTTGATGCATTAGCCAAACAAGTGGCAACCTTAGGCACCGTCCTGGATCTGCACCTTCCATATACAGACTACGTACGTCTAGTCAAGGACCACGCAAGACAACAATGGCAGGAAATGTGGAACGTTTCTCAACAGGTAAAAGGTGGTTATTACACAGTGCTAGAACCTCGGATTCATTCACAGCCGTGGTTCACGAGGACACATCTGGACCGATCCACGATTTCTACCATCAAAAGACTCCGCTTCAATCATGCCTCCTTCCCACAACATCTACATAGAACGCCGGAAATGCGTATCCTCCTATTTCCATCTATGGTACTATAATTTTTTTTCCTTATTTTATTACCCGAAGATATGATGTATCTGTGTCTTTGTATATTGTAATCGTTTTACTATTTGTATATATATGCATTTATGTCGATGTATAATTCGTTTGTTTTGTAAAGATTATTTGTATTTTTACGCTGGCTCTGGCCTAGGGGAAATTATGCTATCAAACGAATACATCGATAGGTCGTGTGGAGAACAAAAGTGTTCAGGATCTTTGGTAGTGTTAACTCTGTCGCGTGGAGCCTGTCCATAGAAATGGCGACCGTAATTCTCCCAAATCTCAAATATCTAATTACCGCTAGTTGATTCTTAACGTAACGGCCACACATTTATTTTCTTTATTAACTTTACCCCTTTTCAAAATTAATTTCCACCAGTTTCATTTGCATTTTTCCTTTCATTTAAATGTAACCCTTTCCTCCCTCTTTACCAAGAAATTAGCCTACGGTGAGGATTGCATTTCCCAAATTTCCATTAGGTACACGCGGTTTAATTTTTCACTGTCATTAAAGTCGATAAGTGAGGGGGAGGTTACAATGTGAGTGTTATCCTCAGTCGGAAGCTGATTTCAATGGTGTACGTAAATTATAAATATGTCTTGCTGATGAAGATATTTGAGAATTGGTGTGAATTTTAAGCCGAGACACTTAATTATTTTCCAATTCAATTCAATTTTTAAAACATTATGTACAAAACTGTAACAATTAAGCATTTTATTCTTGTAAATATGCATTTCTATATTTGTTTATTCAATTATGTGTACATTGTCACTATGTGTTGCCGATCGCTAAATTGAGTACACACTCTCAGGCCAAATAAACAAAAAAAAATACAGCTGGCTGCACTTCACTAATAAGAATCATACTAAATCCAAACTAACATCTAGGAGTAGAAGGCGGCTAATAACTTCTGCCAACCTGACAGACTCCACTCGTTGCGGTTGGTCTCACCGACCTCGGGAGCGACAACACGCAGACAACAGCGAGATCTCAAACGGTGGAGGTTTCACTCCTGGATGAGGTTCACTCGCCTTCAAACATCCTGGGTTCGGTCGTCGGCCACAGCCTCTCCATCCAACAGTGCCTGCACGCCGCCAGTTGTCCCGGCCTGTTCTCGCGTTGCGGACCTCCTCGCTGCTCTGTCCGAAGCCGAACGATCTCACACACACGACGACCTGGAATACTAGCTGTGGCACCAAAGATAGCACCACAGTACTTGCTATCGATAAGCGCTGTTGCTGCCACTCACGGACAGACAAGGCCAGCAAATGTAGTGGCGCCAGTGAATACACTAAGAAAATGAGACGCCACTATCTCTTGAACAAGATGCCAAACTATGACAGCATCAACTCGACCCGCACACGGCTCACATGTACTAAAACACTAACAGGACGAGTAGCAGAAAACATCAGAAAACGTTAAAAGTTTTTCTTCTACATCTACATGCGTACTCCCGTAACGCACCTGCCAGTGCATGATGGAGGGTTATTTGTATATCTAGTAGTCCTTTCCTTTCCTGTACTACTCGCAAATGGAACAATGTGAACCCCACTGTCTATATGCTTCGTTACGAAACGAAATTTCTCTTACCTCGTCTTCGCAGTCATTACGCGAAATGTATGTTGACGGCAGTACAACCGCTCCATAGTTTGCCGCAACTGCCGGTTCTGTAAATTTTCTCAATAGTGTTTAGCACGAAGAGCGGAATCTTTCCTCCAGGGAATGCCACTCTTCATCACGTACCATTTCCGTAGTACTCGTGCATTGTCGAACTTATCGATAACCACTCTATCAGCACGCCTTTGAATTGCTTCGATACCTTGCTGTAATCCGACATGGTGAAGATGCAAGACCCTCTAACAGTAATCAAGAACGGATCAGAGCAAATTTGTATATGCCGTCTCCTTTATAGATGAGTTACGCTTACGTACAATTCTCCGAATAAACCGAACGCTACCATTCGCATTCCCTGCTACAGATTTTAAAGAGGTTCAAACTATCAGCCCACTGGTTTCAAAACAAAGGTTTATTAGTCCTTCATCTATCTTCCGACGTCACTACATATATTGTCTTGAGAAGGAGTGGGCCTTCGTACATCACATGGTCGTAGAATAGATTAGCCGAAACAGAGCGGCTCTAGTCATATACAAAACTGTTATAATATTCATAAAATATTTCCATAAGTTAATTGTACATCCTGCCAGAGACAAAGGAATTTACCTGTGTCAAATATTTATGTCATTATTTTATTGTGTGATTCCTGACAAGAGCCTCTACCAGGGTGCATCTTCCAATGGGCATTTGTTCTGAGGTACGCTAAATGGAATCTGGCTGCTATCTACAGCCATGGCCGGTAAAATTGTTTCACCATTGTGCTGCAGCCCGGACTTGTACAGTCATATGTCCCAATACACCTCCACACGCAGGGAGGGTGAGGGTACTGTACAGCACTTAAAATACGGATCTAGCAGTAAGGTAATATTCAAATGCCTCCAATAGTCTGTTTGCCATCGATGTCGGTACTGAGAGAAGCTGAGGCACGTGTATCAAACTGGTCGCCACATGAAGGTTAAGATACTGGACACGTTGTAGAAAGCCCATGTGTCAAAGCTGGCTCTGGTGGACTGCAGTAGAAGTCTACAGTTCTTAGTAGCCGTGCAATGCACATCAATCAGCATATGGTATGCAGTGGAAGGTGTGGCACCTCAACATAATTCCGGAAAGTCTGCGTTTCAGCCCTCCTGTTAGTGGTTCCGGTGCAATCGCGTAAGAAATCATGGAGAGTGGACATCCTTCTCTAACTGAACTCCAGATTGGCTAGAGACCCAAAGCAAGTCCATTTACCAGTACATCGGTTCATGATCCACAAACGAGGCCCAAGATTAAACCGAAGAAGTCAGAAGGGAAGCCCGTGCAGACTAGAAGTGACATAAGAAAGTTTTGATTCAGTCCTGTCGGAATGTGGTCGAAGTTAATTAAGATCACAACAGCTTAAAGACGATAGGATGTGGCAATCCCAACATTCACCAGTGGCAGTTTGCATGTTGGACTCTCCTAACCGTGTCTCTTGCTCCGTTGAAAGAATTGGGACAGGACCTTCAGAATTTAACATTGGAGTTCCGTGGAAGTCTTCGATCGACCGACTTCTGCAAGGCTTGTGTGTTGGGATGAGTGGTCCATAGACGAAGCGAGGTAGCAAGCAAAAGCCGGGGGTCATCAGCTCGTGGTACATGGTGACCCACCGTGACATCATCAGCATGCAGAACGTCCGATAGAATTCGACAGGCAGTCCATGGGCCTGGGTGGCTTGTTAAGTGTACGCTTATTCGGGGTGGCCGCAGGAAGGGCATCCGGGCACTCTCTGCGACTACCACTGCCAAGTCAACAGCAACGGAACCGACACCGCCTGACGCGGGACAAAGGCCCCAAGACAGACAGACAAATAGACACGAGGTACTGGTGTAAGGCTGTGAGGATAGGCCGTGAGTTGTGCTTGGATAGGTCAGTCAGTAGAGCACATGCCCCCAGAAAGGCAAACGTCTCGAGTTCTAGTCTTGGTCTCCCAAACACTTTTAATCTGCCTAAAAGTTTCGTATCACTGTCACTACGCTGAAGAGTCAAAATTTCATTGATGAACGTAGTTCAGTTCGAAATTACAATGAAATCCAGACCTTTAGCTGATATATATCACGTAGTTCAGTTCTGTCGAGAACAAAAACCGAAAGGTCTGCTACGTTTTGAAAATGTAAAATGAGGATATTTCTGGGTGAGAGGGTGGACAATGTACCTCGGCGTGCTCACTTTCTTGGAACAATGAGAGAAAACGAGAAAGACGTGAATAAATCTACGACTGTGAGTGGAAAAACGTGAAAAAACCTAGTACTGTAATTCCTAACTCCAGTTACTTGACCGTAGAACAACAGTTTTATTTTAACTTCGTAATCTTCTCTCTCGGCAAATGTATTAATATTGTATTACACTTTAGCTTCAGTTACTAGAGACGTTTCTCCTTTCCTCAGTTCCTACGCTTTCATTTAGAATATATTAAAGGGAAATGACCGTTGTCTCCTACACACCCAGTTGCACTGTGCAGCAGTAAAACAAGTTTTATTTTTCTGTGTTCATTCGACTTTTTTGAATTTTTTTTTGACGTGTGTTGACAGAATTTCTCTGTTTTATTTGCTGCACTTTAACCAAGTACAGTTCAGGAACAGTGTTACATTTTGACTGAGTGCAGTTAAATCGCCCATGCGTCACTCGAAAAAACAAATAGCAGAAGTTGTCAGCAGTTTGCAGCGCACTCAGCAAAAAACATCAGTTGTGATGTGAACAAGTAATGCCCAAATAAGCGAGTAAATTCAATAATATAGGTAACACGTTTCTTGAAACCAGGTAGCAATGACCTAAAACGCATACAGTCAGCGTCATGCGCTGATGCTCCCAGTGTGTTTTCATATTGTTAAGGTTTTTTTTCTTTTCTAGCTTTGGCTTGTATCGGCAGCATACGAAGAAGAGAAAGAAGAGGCAGCTTCGTCCTCCGTAAAGCAAACCATAGAAGGCGGCAATAGCCTCGCATGTGGTGCATAGGTGCTAACCCCGCCGTGGGCAATCTCCAGTACATCTAAAGTATTTTCTCTAGACTCGAAACAAAAGTGACCCTCTTTCCACCGTTAAAAACAATTTAGATACCCGGCACTCTCTGCAGCACAGCGGTCTGTGAATCAGTCGCCTTTCCCCACACCACGGCCACGTACTTCAGCACTGGTCTGACTAGTGTTAGGTGAAGCGTAATGCCGTGGTACAGCCGCAGAGGATACAGCGCACGGGTACCCGCCACTGCTTTTCTGCTGACTACACGAATGTGTGCGACCCAAATGAGCCTTTGGTCTAGTATCACCTGAAGATATTTCACGGTTTCCATCGACGGAATGGGGCTTCCCTGATGTTTACAGGCGGCATATGTAATAGCTTGTTGCATGTGAAGACTACTGGCGGCATTGGTTTTAAGTCGTCACTTTGTCACCCACCCTCACATTGCATCGCATCTGAGTTGTAGGCGGTGTCTTATTCCCTGGACCTTAACGCTTCAAGTGAACAATGCTGTATCATCGGTCTAGACCACCAACTCTACATGTGATTCCTTTGCTGTATTGGCAGTGTACGGGGAGTTCAGCGAGGGGCCGAACACTGACTGTGTCGACATCCCTGTACGTATCTGCCGGTCAGTCGATAACCTGTCGTCTGCCTTCACATGGATGGTCCTCCAACCAAGACAGACTACGTTTGATGTCTGAATCGCTTCCAAAAGTGTTTGTACTCAAGGCTGTTGTACCACCAGGGGTCTAAGGCACTAGAGATGTCGAGGAACATTGCTCCACGGTACTCCCTTGTCTCCAGCTCCATCACTGACGGTTCCAAAAGTCTCAGCAGCCGGTGATAAGAACCGTGGCCGCTCCAAAACCCAACCTGTTCATCTAATATGGCACTGTTTTGTGACATGAAGTATCAGCTTCCTGGAAGTTTTTCCTCCTTCCCTCTTTTTTTTTTTTTTTTTTTTTTTTTTTGAGTCGTCAGTCTATTGACTGGATTGCTGCAGCCCATCACAAATTCCTCTCCTGCGCCAAGCTCCTCATCTCAAAGTAGCCCTCTCAACAGTCAATCTCAGTTATTTGTTGGATGCATTCCAATCTCTGTCTCCCTCTACAGTTTTGACCTTCTACAGCTCCCTCTAGTATCTACATGTACATACACACTCCGCAATCCACAATACGGGGCGTGGCGGAGGGTACCTCGAACCACAACTAGCATCTTCTCTCCCTGTTCCACTCCCAAATAGAACGAGGGAAAAAGTACTGCCTATATACCCCCGTACGAGCCCTAACCTCTCTTATCTTATCTTTGTGGTCTTTCGGCAGAATATAAGTTGGCGGCAGTAAAATTGTACTGCAGTCAGCTTCAAATGCAGGTTCTCTAAATTTCCTCAGTAGCGATTTACGAAAAGAACATCTCCTTTCCTCCAGAGACTCCCACCCGAGTTCCTGAAGCACTTCCGTAACACTCGCGTGATGATAAAACCTACCACTAACAAATCTAGCAGCCCGCCTCTGAATTGCTTTTATGTCCTCCATCAATTTGACCTGATAGGGATTCCCTAACGCTCGAGCAGTACTCAACTATAGGTCTTATTGGTGTTTCATAACCGGTCTCCTTTACAGGTGAACCACATCGTCCCAAAATTCCACCAATGAACCGAAGACGACTATCCGCCTTCCCCACAACAGCCATTACATGCTTGTCCCACTTCATATCGCTCTTCAATGTTACGCCCAAATATTTAATCGACGTGACTGTGTCAAGCGCTACACTACTAATGGAGTGTTCAAACATTACGGGATTCTTTTTCCTATTCATCTGCATTAACTTACATTTATCTATATTTATATTTAGCTGCAATTCTTTAGACCAATCACAAATCCTGTCCAAGTCATCTTGTATCCTCCTACAGTCACTCAACGATGACACCTTCGCGTACACCACAGCATCATCAGCAAACAACCGCACATTGTTGTCCACCCTATCCAAAAGGATATTTATGTAGATTGAAAACAACCGCGGACCTACCATGGAAGTCACTCATTGATGTCTTAACAGATATCCTATTATCCTGTCCCTTCTCCTTATCTCGCTCCTTACCTTATAAGTCCACCTAATTTTCAACATCTGTCTGTAGCACCACATCTCAAATGCTTCAATTCTCTAGTGCTCCGTTTTTCCCAGAGTCCTTGTTTCACTACCATACAATTCTGTGATTCAGAAGTACATTCTCAGAAATTTATTCCTCAAATTAATGACTAAGTTTGATACTATTAGGTTTCTGTTGGCCACGAATGCCCTTCTTGACGGTTCTAGGCTGCTTTTGATGCCATCATTGTTCCATACGTCATTCGTTGTTTTGATGCCCAGGTAATAGAGTTCCTTAACTTCATCTACTTCATGACCATCAATCCAGATGTCAAGTTTCTGGTTGTTCTCATTTCTGTACTTCACATTAATTTCGCCTTTTTTCGATGTACTCTCAATCTATTCCCTGTACTCACTTAATAAGTAGACTGTTCATTTCTGTCAGGAAATCTTGTGATTATTCTTCCCTTTCAGTCAGGATAGCAATGTCATTAGCAAATCGTGTCATTAATATCTTTTCACCTTGAATTTTAATTCTACTCCTGAAATTTTTTTTTTATTTCCATCATGGCTTCCTCAACGTACAGATTGTGATACACGTATCAGCATTATATTGATTGACCTCTTTACAGCTTACGACAAAGTCAATCATCAACTTCTAACAAAACTATATATCATCACCGCAGATTTCAACGTCGTGTCCACCAGCAGGAACCTTCTCCAGAAACGAAGATGCTTTTGTGGAATTCCAGGGACAAAGATAGAGACTGAAAGCACAGAAGTCTAACCATCAGCCATTTCCATAAGGGAACCAAAAGTTTTATCTATGTTGATGACTGTGCAATCGCTGCTCCGGCAGACTGTTTTGAAAAGGTGGAGCAAACGTTTCCTGAAGTCCCGTAAGAATTTACCATCAACTATAATGAAAATCACCTCAACCCGACTCCGTCTAAAACTCAGAGCTGTTTTTTCCACCTCAGGAATAATGTTTGTACTTTGGATGTATGAGCTGTCAAACTGATTGTGCGATGATTCTGGAATTTATCGGGCCTCGCTGTCTTCGGAATTGTGTGAGTGATGTGTTTCGGAAGGTCTGATGGTTTATCGCCTCTCATACATTATACACGCCAATGTGAATACTCAATTGCCACATCTCTCAATCATTTTAGAAATTCCGATAAAATTTTAACAATCCCTCCTGCCTTATTTAATATTAAGTTAACCAAAACTCTAAAATTACGATTCTGATACAGGATCCTCTATGTCTTCAATGTCGACTCCTGTTTTATATTCCATGACGTGTTTGGAGAAATTTTCCCCCTGATGGAGAGGCGTTCAATGTACTCTCTTCACCTATCCGCTCTGTTCTTTCCATCTAACAGTGGAATTCCTATTGCATTCTTAATGTTACCACCGTGCTTTTAATTTCACCACAATTCTCTAGGCTGAGGCAGTCCTTCATCCAATCATTCCTTTTTCGATTTCTTCAGTTTTTTCGTGTAGCCATTTTGCCTTAGCTTCCCTGTACATCTTATTTGTCTCATTCATAGCTGTCCTGTATTTCTGTATTCCTGAATCTCCCAGACCGTTTCTGTACATGCATCTTTCATTACTAAACTAAAGTATTTCTTTTGTTACCTTTTGTATCCCGCCTGGGAGGCGGCGCGTGTGTAAGGAACAGGAAAAGGTACTAATCTCTCGGCACTGCAAATACGGTTTAAGAACCTTTACTAGTGGATAAACATATGCAAACATACACTCCTGGAAATGGAAAAAAGAACACATTGACACCGGTGTGTCAGACCCACCATACTTGCTCCGGACACTGCGAGAGGCCTGTACAAGCAATGATCACACGCACGGCACAGCAGACACACCAGGAACCGCGGTGTTGGCCGTCGAATGGCGCTAGCTGAGCAGCATTTGTGCACCGCCGCCGTCAGTGTCAGCCAGTTTGCCGTGGCATACGGAGCTCCATCGCAGTCTTTAACACTGGTAGCATGCCGCGACAGCGTGGACTTGAACCGTATGTGCAGTTGACGGACTTTGAGCGAGGGCGTATAGTGGGCATGCGGGAGGCCGGCTGAACGTACCGCCGAATTGCTCAACAGGTGGGGTGTGAGGTCTCCACAGTACATCGATGTTGCCGCCAGTGGTCGGCCGAAGGTGCACGTGCCCGTCGACCTGGGACCGGACCACAGCGACGCACGGATGCACGCCAAGACCGTAGGATCCTACGCAGTGCCGTAGGGGACCGCACCGCCACTTCCCAGCAAATTAGGGACACTGTTGCTCCTGGAGTATCGGCGAGGACCATTCGCAACCGTCTCCATGAAGCTGGGCTACGGTCCCGCACACAGTTAGGCCGTCTTCCGCTCACGCTCCAACATCGTGCAGCCCGCCTCCAGTGGTGTCGCGACAGGCGTGAATGGAGGGACGAATGGAGACGTATCGTCTTCAGCGATGAGAGTCGCTTCTGCCTTGGTGCCAATAATGGTCGTATGCGTGTTTGGCGCCGTGCGGGTGAGCGCCACAATCAGGACTGCATACGACCGAGGCACACAGGGCCAACACCCGGCATCATGGTGTGGGGAGCGATCTCCTACACTGGCCGTACACCTCTGGTGATCGTCGAGGGGACACTGAATAGTGCACGATACATCCAAACCGTCATCGAACCCATCGTTCTACCCTGGCCAGCAAGATCTCCGGATCTGTCCGCCATTGAGCATGTTTGGGGCTGGATGAAGCGTCGTCTCACGCGGTCTGCACGTCCAGCAGGAACGCTGGTCCAACTGAGGCGTCAGGTGGAAATGGCATGGCAAGCCGTTCCACAGGACTACACTTAGCATCTCTACGATCGTCTCCATGGGATAATAGCAGCCTGCATTGCTGCGAAAGGTGGATATACACTGTAATAGTGCCGACATTGTGCATGCTCTGTTGCCTGTGTCTATGTGCCTGTGGTTCTGTCAGTGTGATCATGTGATGTATCTGACCCCAGGAATGTGTCAATAAAGTTTCCCCTTCCTGGGACAATGAATTCACGGTGTTCTTATTTCAATTTCCAGGAGTGTATTACATAGCTTCCAAGGGGGTGCAAAGCTGAAGCGAAGTGTCGTGGCTGGCTGCACCTGATGAAAAGGGGCAGAATCTGTAGCGGAACTCGTAGAGCTACACAGCACCAGCTAGAGGGCGATGCCGTCGGTGTCTCGCGGTAGTGCTAACCTTTGAAACTATGTGGCATCGTTACTATCGATACCACATTACCCATTGTTTCTCTCCAATTTGCTCCCTTACAACTATGTTTTTCTTCCCAACATCTGTGATCGAGCTTTATGGTTGTCCATTCCTCTACAATTGACTTGCTTATTGAACTATTAATTATTGCAATAACTAGAGCCTCTCAGAGCTTCTAACGTATCTCTTCATTCCTTAGTTCTTCTATCTTCCACCTCTATGCACACAGATTCTTCGTAACTAGTCTATTCAATTTCAGTTTACTCTTCATTTATAAATTATGATCTGAGTCTGTATCGGGCCCTGGATACGTCATACCTTTCCATATCTGAATTCGGACGTGACAATGATGTAACACACGAGGAATCTGGTCGTATCTCCAGGCCTTTCACAAGTGTACTTCCTCCTCTTGTGAGTCTTGAACAGAGTTTTCGCTGTTACTAACAAGAACTTTGTTTACAGAACTCAGTTTTTCTCCTGCCTCTTTGTTGCTACCAAGCCCGAATTCTCCCTTAACCCTTTCTTCTTCTCCTTCCCTGCAAGTACATTCCAGTCTCCCGTGACTATTATTTATTTATTTATTGTTCCGTGGGACCAAATTAAGGAGAAGTCTCCATGGTCATTGAACGAGTCAATACATGAAATTATAACACGATAGTAGAAACAGACAAAATGAAATACAAGAAACGTATTCAGGCGACAGTTCGTAAGTTTAAATAAAGAAAATCAACAATATAACACTGCAATTTGCTTAATATTTCAGCTCTTACAGGAACTCCTCAACAGAATAGAAGGAGTAAGCCATGAAGAAACTCTTCAGTTTAGACTTAAAAGCGTGTGGGCTACTGCTAAGATTTTTGAGTTCTTGTGGTAGGTATTGAAAAAGGATGCAGCAGAATAGTGCTCTCCATTCTGCACAAGAGCCAAGGAAGTGTGTTCCACATGAAGATTTGATTTCTGCCAAGTATTAAGTGAGCGAAAGCTGATAACTCTTGGAAATAGGCTAATATTGCTAACAACAATCGACATTAAAGGAACTATATTCGGTGAGGGCAATGTCAGAATTCCCAGACTATTGAATAGGGGTTGACAAGAGGTTCTTGATCTTACACCACATATAGCTCGAACAGCCCGTTTTTGAGCCAAAAATATCCTTTTTGAATCAGAATTACATTTTCATATCCCTTTATATACTGAACTGCATCTCTCCATCTTCCGCTTGCGACGTCTGCATGTATACCTGAACAAGTGTGGTCAGTTTTGCTTTGCCGTTTATTCTGATTCTTACCTCCAAATTTTTGGATTATGCGGATAACCTCATTTCTTATCCTACCACTAAGGTTAGCTATCTTTTTCTAGAGACGAATAAGCAAACGTGAAATTTAAAATAAGCGTTTATAAATACACTAAATCTACAGTGCTTTCGTTATTATTTAGTAATGTAAATCTCTGAATGACCTGAACATCGGTAGTCCAGGAAGTGGCTTTGTAGTCACGCAGAGTGAGTCCCTACAGACGTGCCACTAACTCGCTGGCTCTTAGAGATATTTTTTTCCTCTTTAGCTTCCCCTGACGTTCGCAACGCTGCCGCCTTCCGCCGCTCTCGGGCGATGCAGACGAGGCTGACAAATTATGTTTCCGCGCCGCTGGCGGGCTGGTGGCTGCTGGGTGCGCCTCTCTGAGTCCAGACCCTCCCTCTACCCCTCTGCTCCCGCGGGTGACAACCCCTAACCTCGTTTCGTCCCTCTACCGTCGACCCTCCCTCTCCCGCGCCATGAAAGCCCACCCCCTCACTCCTAACCTCCACGACCGCGTGAACGCCTGTCGCTCGATCATGCTACAAGCCCTCCCCCTCCACTTCCTGCCTTCGCAGTTCGTTGGCTGTCATCACCGAGCGCTAAGACGAATCAAAGAGAAAGTCTCCCCTTTTCCGCTCTTTTTGGCGCCTGCTTCGCTGGAAAATCTGGAGTGCTGGCAACCGTACTTAAACTCTCACGTCACAGCTGAAGAAACAGTTGGCCACTTTCCATGAGGAATACTGTTTAAAAACGTTGATCTTTACTTGTGTGTCTGCATTCTTGATAATGTCATAACGATGTAAAAAATCAGAAGGATGCTTATGCAATGCAGAACACAGAATACTTCTTTGTCCACTATTACAAATATACACAGTAGCCTCATGAGGGTAATCTACAAGAGTAACGGATACTGTACACTTCACACCGAGATCCATGCATCCAGAATAATGTTTCTCGAATTCATTCATGTTTCGGAAACCTATACATACACTACTGGCGATTCAAATTGCTACACCAAGAAGATGACGTGCTACAGATGCGAAATTTAACAGACAGGAAGAAGATGCTGTGATATGCAAATGATTAGCTTTTCAGAGCATTCACACGAGGTTGGCGCCGATGGCGACACTTACAACGTGCTGACATGAGGAAAGTTTTCAACCGATTTCTCATACACAAACAGCAGTTGGCCGGCCTGATCTGGTGAAACGTTGTTGTGATGCCTCGTGTAAGGAGGAGAAATGCTTACCATCATGTTTCTGACTTTGATAAAAGTCGGATTGTAGCCTATCACGATTGCGATTTATCGTATGGCGACATTACTGCTCGTGTTGGTCGAGATCCAATGACTGTTAGCAGAATATGGAACCGATGGGTTCAGGAGGGCAATACGGAACGCCGTGCTGAAGCCCGACGGCCTCGTGTCACTAGCAGTCGAGATGACAGGCATCTTATCCGCATGGCTGCAACGGATCGTGCAGCCACGTCTCGATCCCTGAGTCAACAGATGGGGACTTTTGCAAGACAACAACAGTTCGACGACGTTTGCAGCAGCATGGACTATCAGCGCGGAGACCATGGGTGCGGTAACCCTTGACGCTGCATCACACACAGGAGGGCCTGCGATTGTGTGCTCAACGACGAACCTGGGTGAATATATTGCAAAACGTCATTGTTTTGGATGAATCCAGGTTATGTTTAGAGCATCATGATGGTCGCATCAGTGTTTGGCGACATCGCAGTGAACGCACATAGGAAGCGTGTATTCGTCATCGCCATAATGGCGTATCAGCCGGCGTGATGGTATCGGGTGCCATTGGTTGCACGTCTCTGTCATCTCTTGTTCGCATTGACGACATTTCAAACAGTGGACGTTACATTTCAGATGTGTTACGAGCCGTGGCTCTACCCTTCATTCGATCCCAGCGAAACCGTACACTTTAGCAGGATAATGCACGCCCGCATGTTGCAGGTCCTGTACGGGCGTTTCTGGACACAGAAAATGTTCGACTGCTGCCCTGGGCAGCACATTCTCCAGATCTCTCACCAACTGAAAACATCTGGTGAATGGTGGCACAGCAACTGGCTCGTCACAATACGCCAGTCACTACTCTTGGTGAACTTTGGTATCTTGTTGACGCTGCATGTGTAGCTGTACCTGTACACGCCGTCCAAGCTCTGTCTGACAATACCCAGGCGTATCAAGGTCACTATTATGGCCAGAAGTGGTTGTTCTGGGTGCTGATTTCTCAGGATCTATGAACCCAAACTGCGTAAAAATGTAATCACATGTCAGTTCTAGTATAATATATTTGTCCAATGAATACCCAATTATCATCTGCATTTCTTTTTCGTGTAGCAATTTTAATGACAAGTAGGGTATTTAAAATTATGTACTAAAAATCTTTCAACACAGGATTAAACAGCCAACTGGTGGCACATAAACGGTTGGTACAATGACCTAGGTTTCGACACCTACTAGGGGTGTCTTTGCTAAAGCCTACTAAATTATACGAGAGTTGACTGAAAAGTAATGCCATCTTTATAACTCTTGAACTGTGGGAAGCGTTGTTCTGCGGCATGTACTGGCTTGTTCCGTAGCTTCTTTTCTACAACTCCAGTTGTCGGGAAAACTTAACATTGAACGATGGTGTTGTTACAGTGTAACGTATGGTACCCTGTGCAGACGGCCGCTGAATGTGATTTAAGCAACGTGCAGTCATTGAATGCTTGACGGCAGATGGTGTCACGCCGAAGGAGATTCGTCAGGGAATGAAAGAAGTTTATGATGACTACGTTGATGTGAGTACTGTGCGTCGTCGGACGAGTAAGAAATTCACGCGCAGCCCTCAGCTGGGAAACTCAAGGCCACTTTGTTCTTGGACAGAGATGGTGTTATCCATGTTGATTTCCTTGATCATGGCACAACAATAAATTCAGAGAGTTACATCACAACGCTGCAAACTCTGAAACGGCAGCTAACAAGGGACAGAAAGGAAAAGGGAAATCTTTTTCTGCAGCATGACAATGTCAAACCCAAATCACACACTTCACGTGCCACCACAGCACAACTTCAGCGACTGAATCTCACCACCGTAGGGCATCCTCTATACAGTCCAGATTTAGCACCGTCTGACTTCCATCTGTTCCCGATAATGAAAGACGATCTGTTGGGATATCATGCTTCTGATAAAGACGTTGAGAGAACTGTGAGACCATGGTTGCGGAAACAGAGTGTCGGCCCCATCCATGATGGCTTCAGAAAACATGTTCATCGTTGGCAGAAATGTATCCAACTGGCTGGTGATTATATATACACAATTAGAGTGTCAATCTAAAATAACTAAACAATTAGTACACCTTGACATCAGTTGACCGAAAGTAAGTAATGGTGTCTTAAGCCAAATAACAGTAAATTAACGACTGCTCCTGATGGGGAAATTAAAATCAAAATATCTCCTCTCATATGATTCTCTCTGCTCATTATGTTTTCAGCCACTATAATTCTATTCAATCAAATAAACGTTTTCTCATTTAAACATAATCTTATTAAAAGAACAGAAAAAAATCAATTGAGATAAAAAATCTAAATTGAAAATGATAACAAACTTATTCTCAACATTTGATCCATCAACTAACATCTTCAACCTGTCATTAAGCACAACAAGAACATTCCTATGATTGTTATTAATCCCATCAATATTCTGACTTACACCATCACGAATTAATATTATCTGGAATAAACTAAACTTAACGTTACACAAAGAATTTAAAACATTATTATATTGGTAATTAAAGATCACATTGTAAGGATTATTTCTACGTTTGATTTATTAAAATATTCCCAAACAAACCCAATTAAGGAAGGTCGAAGCATTACTTTTCATCCAACCTTCGTGCATTTGAAATGAGGTATGACCAAAAGCACATTAATCAAGATGACAATTATCATGACGCAAAATGGTCATTTATGTAAAATGACATTACTAAAAAGCAATAGAGAGAATCTGAAGCAGCTATGCTCCTGTTAAAAGTAAAATATAACATTCAAGCATTTGCCACGTGTGCGCAGATGGGAAACATCTGACTGACAGGCCCAGTGGGTTACACTGCTGCCACGAAAGCAACACGAGTTGCGCGGACCATTTGGAATATTATAAAAGAACTACTTGTGGGAAAAGATACTTAATTTTTACAAAAAGATATAAAGAAAGCTTAGCGTCTTTTGTAAAAACAAGTAGTCAAACTAAGTAGGGAAAATATCGTAAAAGGCAATGGCTACAACGTTATATTTTACTTTTGACAGCAGAATAGCTGCTCCAAAGTCTGACTATTGCTTATTAGCAATGTAATTTTAAGACTTAGCAACATTTATGCTGATAAGCCACCCGTAGTGGGTATCCAAACCTAGGTCAATGTATCCACCGTTTATGTGCAACCGGTTAGCTGTTTAATCCTATGTTGAAACAAATAATTGATTTGAATACAAAATACGTAACGATGAGTCAATGTAGCTATTACTTCTTGTACTACTATAGCCGATTCTTCAGTTACAACGACTGAAGCAAAGATCTCGGAAAACTTAATATAGTGACACTAGTTATACCGTCGTACTACAACTTCGCCTAACTTCACTGTGAGACCTATTTCCACTACAAAGTACGATAGATTGACGAAACTGGGACCATACACAGACAGAACTGCTACTGTATAGCGTAGAAATGAAATAGATAACAGTAAAGATAGATTTATTCAAATACAATAATTTCACTGAAGTGGTCACGATTTATGATCCTCGCCATGACCCTACAAAAGGTAGGACATGTTTCTTAGTTGGGTGTGTGACCACCAAGGGAGGCATTTCATGTTCTGCTATTTGCTCACATACTGCTCGCAAGGTTGTAAGGAGTTCTTATGGTGGGGCGTTCTATTCCTCCACTAGCGCAGTTTAGAACATTGAATGGTCATTGGTCCTTGGGGAAGTGCTGCCGTACACCTCTCCAAGGCATGCCACACGTACTGGATGTGATTCAAGTATAGACAACGGCCAGGCCAGGCCATTGGCCTAATTTTCTGTAGGTCCAAGAGCTACATCACCAGTCTTGTTTTTGCCGCTCATTGCCATCAATAAACAGGAAATCAAAGCTGAACGCACCCTTTAAAGGATGCACACCTGGGCAGAGTAGAGTGTCAAATAGCGCCGACTGTTGAATGTACTGTGTTCAAAGACTTTGGTCCCAGTACGTCATGCAACTTTCTGCCTATCCATGCCATGACGCCGTGACTATCGAAACGATCACGTTTGGCAATGTTTCTGAATGTATTACATATTTGCATCTCTCCACATATGAGAACAAATCCAACATAGTCTAACATGTCTGTTTGAGTTGTCCACGTTATGATGTAAGATACTGACTTTCAAAATTTTGAACACTGTATAATTTCAGATGGACGTTATTTTCAAGGACGGACTCGTCGAGCAGCGCAGATGCACTTGCAACGAAAGGATATTAAGTGGATGGTCTGCTCTGCCCGGAGCCCTGACTGACGTACCATGGAGCACATGTGAGATACGTTGGACACATTACTGCAGGGTGTCCGCTTGCACCGAGTCCAGAAGATTTAAACCGAGGTTGTGGAGTAAGGGAACGCGCTACTGTTAGAACACTTAACAACCTAGTGGCCAGAGTAGGAGGTCGCTGTACGGCATGCTTTGTCCACTATCGTGATCACACACATTGTGAAGAACAATGGTTTAAATGGCTCTGAGCACTATGGGACTTAAGTTCTAAGGTCATCAGTCACCTAGAATGTAGAACACCCTGGCCGGCTCGTGAAGAACAATGTTCTGCTGTTTGTAATGGTCAGGAAATCTCACAAATCAAGCAGACTCCAGTGTAAAAACTCTCTCATCTGTTCGTCTCATGGCGTATTTCTTTCAGTTCTGTAATACACTGTAGTAGTTCTTCCTATGTATGGTCCAAGCTTCATCGAGCAGTGTTTCCTTTCGTCCTTAAGTTTGGCATACTGGATTACATAACAGCTTTCTTTATCCATCGGTAGAGCGAATGCTGAAATCCCTGGAAAGGCAGCCACCTGAAGATAGATTACAAATGAACCATTTTACCATTTTACAGTTTCATGAACCAGGCTGGAGTAATCGAGGAATGTGGTACAGCGTTTTGTGTATGATACCATTGCGACCACGGATACAAAATTAGACCAGTTATTAGACCAATTGCAGTGCGTACTGAAGCGAGTAAACAGTCGCTTTTCCTGCACACTTTGCTAAAATCTAACTGGAAGAAATCCTAATACCTAGTACAGTGGAAGATATTGGTGAACAATGTCTTTCACTTTGCAGTGGTTTTTTAGAGCACGGATGTAAGATGTAGAGATGTAGAGATCCAATCAAGTCTGAATGGTAGCACTTGGCGTCGCTTTTTTTATGTAGACTGTTTTGGTCTTCTCGTTATGGCATTCAACTGTTGCAAAAAAATTTAGGGAAGACGAACGTCGGAGCCGGCCGCTTTGGTCAAGCGGTTCTAGGCGCTTCAGTCCGGAAGCACGCAGCTGCTACAGTCGCAGGTTCGAATTCTGCCTCGGGGATGTATGTGTGTGATGTCCTTACTTTAGTTAGCTTTAAGTAGTTCTAAGTCTTGGAGACCGATGACCTCAGAAGTTATGTCCCGTAGTGCTTAGAGCTATTTGAACGATTTTGTTTAAATGAATGTCGGTATCTGAGTGCCTCTTTCAGAGACCCTGAGTACAGAGTCGAATTACTCCTCGTTCGTCCATACACACCTACAGTGTCAGGACACTATATCCGCGGATAGCTGTATGTCGGTGCGCACGTCGGAGCTCCGTAAGAAGTGGAGTAACGGAGGAAGCAGCCAGGCGGGAGAGCGGTCTGTGGAAGCGTAACACAGACTAACGGTAGGCGAACGAAATGCAACAGACGGAATGCGGACAAGACAACAGACCAAGACAAGGACAAACAATAAGGCGCTAAGCGAAGCCTTCACCATACGGATGACGACAAGGGTAAGAGCAGGGGAGAAACGAATCCAAGACTCGACCGAAGAAAGTAACCGAGTGACATGTAGGGTAGTTGTGAAGTAGTCCTAGTACAGCGCAGATGAACCTGCCAACATCAAGCGCGAGCATGGAGCTCACCAGTTCTGCGTTGGGCAACGGCTTGTATTCAAGCCTCGTTGAATGCTATCGGCCGCCGTTTTCATCTGGCGAGACGGTGGCTCTCTCGCCGTGTGCGGTCTTCGTACTTCCATCTCTTCTAGCGGGCATATAACCTCCACGGTGACCGATACCAGACATTATATGTGAAATCCATAAATAAAGGAAAAGATCTGTTACGTAAAAACATTTTTGGTCCTCTTACCACGACAGATTGCATTGAATATCCAAGCTCTTGTCGAAGACCAAAATTTTCTTCGCCAGGTTCAAGGTCACGGTTAAAGCAGGCTCAGACATGGTAATTGGATGTCTCTATAGGCCCGCGGGCTCAGCAGCTGTTGTGGCTCAGCACCTGAAGAATAATTTGGAAAATATTTCGAGTAGATTTCCCCACCATGTTATAGTTCTGGGTGGAGATTTTAATTTGCCGGATATAGACTGGGAGACTTAAACGTTCATAACGGGTGGCAGGGACAAAGAATCCAGTGAAATATTTTTAAGTGCTTTATCTGAAAACTACCTTGAGCAGTTAAACAGAGAACCAACTCGTGGCGATAACATATTAGACCTTCTGGTGACAAACAGACCCGAACTATTTGAATCAGTTAATGCAGAACAGGGAATCAGCGATCATAAATCGGTTACTGCAGCGATGATTTCAGCCGTAAATAGAAATATTAAAAAGGGTAGGAAGATTTTTCTGTTTAGCAAAAGTGACAAAAAGCAGATTTCAGATTAATTGATGGCTCAACACAAAAGTTTTGTCTCAAGTACAGATAATGTTGAGGATTAGTGGACAAAGTTCAAAACCATCGTACAATATGCGTTAGTCGAGTATGTGCCAAGCAAGATCGTAAGAGATGGAAAAGAGCCACCGTGGTACAACAACCGAGTTGGAAAACTGTTGCGGAAGCAAAGGGAACTTCACAGCAAACATAAACATATCCAAAGCCTTGCACACAAACAAAAATTACGCGAAGCGAAATGTAGTGTGAGGAGGGCTATGCGAGAGGCTTTCAATGAATTCGAAAGTAAAGTTCTATGTACTGACTTGGCAGAAAATCCTAAGAAATTTTGGTCCTGTGTCAAAGCGGTAGGTGGATCGAAACAAAATGTCCAGACACTCTGTGACCAAAATGGTACTGAAACAGAGGATGACAGACTAAAGGCCGAAATACTAAATGTCTTCTTCCAAAGCTGTTTCACAGAGGAAGACTGCACGGTGCTTCCTTCTCTAGATTGTCGCACAGTTGACAAAATGGTAGATATCGAAGTAGACGACAGAGGGATAGAGAAACAATTAAAATCGCTCAAAAGAGGAAAGGCCGCTGGTCCTGATGGGATACCAGTTCGATTTTACACAGAGTACGGGAAGGAACTTGCCCCCCTTCTTGCAGCGGTGTACCGTAGGTCTCTAGAAGAGCGAAGCGTTCATAAGGATTGGAAAAGGGCACAGGTCATCCCCGTTTTCAAGAAGGGACGTCGAACAGATGTGCAGAACTATATACCTATATCTCTAACGTCGATCAGTTGTAGAATTTTGGAACACGTATTATGTTCGAGTATAATGTCTTTTCTGGAGACTAGAAATCTACTCTGTAGGAATAAGCATGAGTTTTGAAAAAGACGGTCGTGTGAAACCCAGCTCGCGTTATTCGTCCACGAGACTCAGAGGGCCTTAGACACGCGTTCTCAGGTAGATGCCGTGTTTCTTGACTTCCGCAAGGCGTTTGACACAGTTCCCCACAGTCGTTTAATGAATAAAGTAAGAGCATACGGACTATCAGATCAATTGTCTGATTGGATTGAGGAGTTCCTAGATAACAGAACGCAGCATGTTATTCTCAATGGAGAGAAGTCTTCCGAAGTAAGAGTGATTTCAGGTGTGCCGCAGGGGATTGTCATAGGACGTTGCTATTCACAATATACATAAATGTCATGGTGGATGACATCGGAAGTTCACTGAGGCTTTTTGCAGATGATGCTGTGGTGTATCGAGAGGTTGCAACAATGGAAAATTGTACTGAAATGCAGGAGGATCTGCAGCGAATTGACGCATGGTGCACGGAATGGCAATTGAATCTCAATGTAGACAAGTGTAGTGTGATGCGAATACATAGAAAGATAGGTCCCTTATCATTTAGCTACAAAATAGCAGGTCAGCAACTGGAAGCAGTTAATTCCTGAAATTATCTGGGAGTACGCATTAGGAGTGATTTAAAATGGAATGATCATATAAAGTTGATAGTCGGTAAAGCAGATGCCAGATTGAGATTCATTGGAGGAATCCTAAGGATATGCAATCCGACAACAAAGGAAGTAGGTTACGGAACGCTTGTTCGCCCACTGCTTGAATACTGCTCAGCAGTGTGGGATCCGCACCAGATAGGATCGATAGAAGAGAGAGAGAAGATCCAACGGAGAGCAGCGCGCTTCGTTACAGCATCATTTAGTAATCGCGAAAGCGTTAAGGAGATGATAGATAAACTCCAGTGGAAGACTCTGCAAGAGAGACGCTCAGTAGGTCGGTACGGGCTTTTGTTAAAGCTCCGAGAACATACCTTCACCGAAGAGTCAAGCAGTATCTTGCTTCCTCCTACGTATATCTCGCGAAGAGAACATGAGGATAAAATCAGAGAGATTAGAGCCCACACAGAAGCATACCGACAATCCTTCTTTCCACGTACAATACGAGACTGGAATAGAAGGGAGAAACGATAGAGGTACTCAGGGTACCCTCCGCCACACAGCGTCAGGTGGCTTGCGGAGTATGGATGTAGATGTAGAAATAAATGTCCTCACTGCCGTGATCTCCTTGAATCAGTTTTTGGGTCATTAATCCTTGAACATCAACGAAAGCAAAACGAGGAAAATGGAATGTAGTCGAATCAAGTCGGGTGATGCTGAGTGCATTAGATTAGGAAATGAGACACTTAAAGTATTAAAGGAGTTTTGCTACTTGGGGAGCAAAACAACTGATGATGGTCGAAGTAGAGAGGATTAAAATGTAGACTGGCAATGGCTAGGAAAGAGTTTCTGAAGAAGAGAGATTTGTTAACATCAAGTATAGATTTGTCAGGAAGTCGTTTCTGAAAGTATTTGTATGGAGTGTAAACAAAAATGGTTCAAATGGCTCTGAGCACTATGGGACTCAACATCTTAGGTCATCAGTCCCCTAGAACTTAGAACTAATTAAACCTAACTAACCTAAGGACATCACACACACCCATGTCCGAGGCAGGATTCGAACCTGTGACCGTAGCAGTCCCGCGGTTCCGGACTGCAGCGCCAGAACCGCACGGCCACCGCGGCCGGCCTTATGGAGTGTAGCCATGTATGGAAGTGAAACGGAAGAGAGTAGAAGCTTTCGAAATGTGGTACTACAGAAGAATACTGAAGATGGATGGGTAGATCACATAACTAATGAGGAGGTATTGAATAGAATTATGTAGAAGAGCAGTTTTCGGCACAACTTGACAAGAAGAACGGACGAGTGTAGAAATCGTAGAGGGAGATGGTGGTGGTTAGTGTTTAACGTCCCGTCGACAACGATGTCATTAGAGACGGAGCGGAAGCTCGGGTTGGGGAAGGATTGGGAAGGAAATCGGCCATGCCCTTTCAAAGGAACCATCCCGGCATTGGCCTGAAACGATTTAGGGAAATTACTCGTAGAGGGAGACCAAGAGATGGATACTCTAAGCAGATTCAGAAGGATGTAGGTTGCTTTAAGTACTGGGAGATGAAGAAGCTTGCACCGCAGAGTATCATGAAGAGCTGCAGCAAACCAGTCTCAGGACTGGAGACCACAACAACAACAATCCTTGCATGATGTGATGCTGCCCACTGTGGTTTCCTCCCTTCCCGTCACCTCAATTTAGCAGTTCCACCCAAGGTCCTTAATTATTTGTTGTGTATTTTCCAGTCCCTGTTTGCTCTCCAATTTCTCTCCCTCTACAGCAGCATCTAATACTAAGGAAGAAACTGATGCCTCAGTCTATGCCTAATCGTCCTGCCTTTCGTCAGAGTTAGTGCTTTTCATGTATTTTTTTTCCTCGTCTAGTCTACGGAGAACCCCGTTCATTAATATGTGTTGTGTCCATGTCTGTGATACAAAGAGCGCCCGTTAGAGCATACACAATTCCGAAAATTTCTGTATAGTCTCTCAACGTCGACAGCCACGATGGATACTGCGCTGCATGTCTTGGAAGTATTGTTGCACACTCTGATCTGCACTGTCTATTTGATGATGCAGTCCCAGAAGCATGATGTGCGTGACAAGATTTTTCATGAAACAAGTATACACTGAGGCGAAAAAAGTTACGGGATATATGCTAATATCGTGTTCGACCTCCATGTGCATGGCGTATTTCAGGAACTCGAAGTGGCATGAACTCAAGTCGTTGAAAGCTCTCTGCAGAAATATTGAGTCCTGCTGCCTCCGTAGTCGTCGGTAATTGCGAAAGTGTTACCGGTGCAGGGTTTTGTGCACAAAACTCAAAAAATGCTCAATGGGGAACATGCCGAGCGATCATTAGCTCGAACTGTCCGTAATTTTCCTCAAACCAGTCGCGAAGATTTGTGGCCATAATCACGTCGTTAACTTTTCCACATGAATTACTTGAGTACAAATGAATGCTCCACCAACACACTGTACGTGATACTACCACCGTCTTCACATGTGGATATAGCCATCCCATAAACTCTGTGACCTTTATGTAATTTTATTATCATCTTGGGGATGTAGTCTGTTTATGAAGCTAAATGAAAGGCCCTTTCTACTTATGCTGTACTACACAGCTTAGCAGCCCAGTTATCTTCATTATTTTAATCTTAAATTTCATTTTAAAGGAATGTTTGGAGACAAAACATCACGTTTATCTGAATGGCTTCAAGTGCCCACTTCACATTTGTCGAAAAAAGTAGTCAGCTAATTAATTCACTACACAAGTACGAGACGCCTTAATACAAGGACGCATGTGGGAAGAAATTTTTTGCTGTCTTAAGCAAGGAAACACAATGCAGGATATGGTGTAAAACCGCCGACATAGTGGAGCGACAAACACGTAGATTTTACGTATCAGCGAATTGGACGCATGAGCCGTTAGGCTGAATGTGCAATAACTGTCGTATTAGTCGGCACGTGCTGTCTCTAGAATTGTCGGGATTAAGTTTTTCCGAAAGTCTGATGGTATGTCGCCAGTCTCACACATTATACACTGTAAAGGAATAGCCGCTTTGCTGCCAGTCCGACCCAATGACTTCAGCAGTGCCGAAGGAATGTTGTCCGTTCCTTCTGCATTTTCTATACCTTATGTCTTCCAAAGCTCATCTAAATTCTGTTTTTACCTGTAATACTAGCCCCGTATCTCTTGCCTATCGACACCTGTTTCTTCTCCTACTGCGTCCTCAGATAGGTGTGCGCTCTCACAGAGTCCTTCAGTGTTCTCTTTCCACTTACCCACTCTCTTTTTGCATTTGACAGTCTAATTCCCGTTGCGATCATAATGTTACCGCCCTGCCTTTTAATTTGACAAAAAGTTGTTTTGATTTTTGTCTTTCCTTCACATTTTTCATCCACACACTTCTCTAGGACTGATCGGTATTGGAGACAACTCTTAGGCAGTTGTAGAACTTAAGAGCTGCTGGAACTGAGGGATAACTGTGCATTATCAGCAAGATACGAGCAATAACTGAACTGGCCTAGAGTCGGCATGTTGTCGCTTGAAGCATGCGCTTGGCCAATATATGTCATGTCATCTATTTCCCGAGTGCATAAAGTAGTTCCATGTTTGAGCGCTCTCTACGGCGACAGACGTAACTATTGGCGGCTGAACAGCCTATTTGAGTGTCTTACGCAGAATCCCAAAGCAGTTCCCAGCATAAGCTATAGGAGGCTGCTTCCCTGCACATAATACTGATTTCATTAATAAGTGACTAGTATTTCTGTATTCCTGAATTTCATTTTTGCACTTCTTTTGACGATAAAGTGAAGTATTTCTTTTGTTACCCATACTTTTCTAGCAGACACCCTCCTTGTACTAACGTTTTCCTTTCCAACTTCTGTGATTGCCATTCTAGAGTTCTCCGTCCCTCTTCAACCAAAATGTTCACTGACCTGTTCATTATCTCAGGATCTAGAACCTCAGAGAACTTCAATCGTATGTCTTCATTCCGTAGTACTTCCGTATTCCACTTCATAACACATTGATTCTTCCTGACTAGACTCTTAAACTTCAACATACACCTCATCACTACGAAATTCTGATATGAGCATCTGTCTGCTCCTGGATGCGATTTACAATTCACTATCAGCTATTAGAATCTGTGCGTTACTACGATGTAATTTTACTGAAATCTTGCCTATTTTTGCGGCCTTTTCCAGGTATACTTCCTCCTGTGGTGATTATTTTATAGAGTACCCGCTATTACTAGCTTGAAATTTATTGCAGGACTTCTCTCTCAGTCTTACTGATAAACCAACAATCTCCCACAACCCACCTTCTACTCTTTCCGCTACAACCGCACTCCAATCATTTATGACTAATAGAATTTCATCTCCGTTTCTCTACTGAACTACTCGTTCGATATCCGTATGACCTCTCTCTGTACCTTAAATTCTGTTTGCGACAACGGTTATATGTCTGAACTGATGTTTGGCCGGCCAGGGTGACCGAGCGGTTCTAGGCGCTACAGTCTGGAACCACGCGACCGCTACGGTCGCAGTTTCGAATCCTGCCTCGGGCATGGATGTGTGTGGTATCCTTAGGTTAATTAGGTTTAAGTAGTTCTAAGTTCTAGGGCACTGATGTCAGAAGTTAAGCCCCATAGTGCTCAGAGCCATTTGAAACATTTTTGAACAATATAATATAGGAATCAGTTTAATTCTTGAAGGAACCCCTCTACAGACTGGAAGGAGTGACCCATGAAGAAACTCTTCAGTTTCGGTTTGAAAGTGCTATTGGATTCCTTATGATATTTTGGATTCTCGTGGTAGCTTATTGAAAATGGATGCAGCAGTATACTGCACTGTTTCCTGCGCAGGGGTCAAGGAAGTGAAGCCATTCTTAGACATAGTGGAAACATGTGACAACGGTGACTGGAGTACTCTCTTCGAAATTCTGAAGGCAGCTGGAGTAATGTGCAAGGAGCGAGAGACTATTTACAGCATGTATAGGATCCGGATGGCTGTTATAAGAGTGCAGCGGCAGGACAGGGTAGAAGTGATTGGAGGAGAGAGAGACAGAGCTGTATCCCGTCTCAGATGTTATTCAATCGGTATATTGAGCAAGCAGTAAAGTAAACAAAAGCAATCTTTGCAGTAGGAATTAAAGACCAAGGAGAAGAAAGACGCAATTTGAGGTTTACAAACGAAGTTGTAATTCTGTCAGAGAGAGCAAAGGACTTGGAAGAACAGTTGAAAGGAATAGAGAATGTCTCCCAAGATTGATATAAGATTAACATCAACGAAAGCGAAGCGAGAATAGTGGTCGAATTGAAGGAGGTGAGGCTGAGGGAATTAAGATTAGGAAATGAGACACTTGAAGTGGTAGTTGAATTTTGCTATTTGGGGAGCAAAATAACTGATGATGGTTGTAGTAGAGGATAAAAATGTAGTCTGGTAATAGCTAGAAAAGTATATTTGAAGAAGAGAAATTTGTTAACATGGAGTATTAATTTAAGGGTCAGTAAGTAGTTGTATGGAATGGAAGTGCACCATTGATGATAAACAATTTAGACAAGAAGAGAATGGAAGCTTTTGAAATGTAGTGCTACTGAAGAATGCTGGAGGTTAGACGGATAGATCACGTAGCTAATGAGGAGGTAATGAATAAAACAGGGGAGAAATTTGTGGCGCAACGCGACTAGAAAAAGGGATCGGCTGGTAGGACACATTCTGAGACATCCGAGGTTTACCAATTTAGTACTGCAGTAAGTGTCTGATAAGGGGTCATATTGGTTTCGGCTTGTCAGTTGGAGGGTGTTGCCTTAGAGGTTTGTTAACATTGGCATGTCAGCGTTGTCTAGCCCTACCGGGACCTAAAGAAGAACATTGTGCTGATTAGGGAATGTTGTTTCACGTTCTTGTTTTCATTTCGACACCTGTATTTGTGAAGGCAACCGCATGAAGTAAGATCTGTTTAAAGCTATGCTCGATCTTGCGCTTTTGAGATTTTTGGTTTTGTTTTGATCCCGACTATTTGGGTGTCAGGAATATGGAACTGTGTTGTTAATGTCTGGCTTGAACAGCGAATACGCGGCTAGTTTAGTAAGTGTGTAGTGTCATGGCGTCCTTGTGAAGGTGTGCCCGCTAGATTGCTATTGCGTCTCCTCAAAGTGTAATTTCCACCTTACTAAAACCCCCTTGTTAAAAGTGAGGAAGGAAAAAGAATTAGAAATACCTTCTATGTGCATTAACTATATTACCTGTCGCTTAAGTAAATATCTGCTCAGTGATTAAGCTGATGGGAGCACCAATCCTAAAAGCAACTAGTGCACTTCTGTTATGGTGGCCCACGTGCCTATTTTGGTCCGAAAGATTGTATAAACAGGCGTACAGGCTCCGTATCAAACTTCTGATGTTTTTTGAGTGATTGTGGTTTATTAAATTGATTATAGTGCAAACATTTTTATTTTACCAACCGTACATATAAGTCATTAATGTGACTGGCTGGAATGTAATACGAAAGTTTTAGGACCATAAGTTGTCCAGGTAGAAATTTTGATGCCATGCTGTGTTGTGAATTCATGTATTTATGTTTTATATTGCAATGAGAATTTAAATGTGGTAAACCCACGCTCTGTGATTAATAATTAAAGATTTTAGAGTCTGTTCACTTAGCGCTTACGTTTTATTATTATTTTTAAAAATTATAATAGGCGTTTTAGTGTCTTAAATTAAAGCCTTTCCAACTCTAAGGTGGTGGCCCTGCTATTTTGGGCAATTGTAAGCATCGAAGCAGGATTTACATGGTTGGTGTTATGTATCGTATGTTATGAATAAATTATTTATGTGTTAAATCACGTCTGATATGTCAATTCCTTGGCCCCGTCCACACCTTGGTCGTAGTCTTTTAATATTAAATGATCAGACCACAGTTCCACTGTGAACCACCGTTAGACACCGCAGGACCAATCTCGCACACACATTTGAATATCCAAGAGTGAGGATAATTGCATCCACGCCTTCTTTGCTGATTGTCAGATGCAGCGCCAACTGCCGAGTCGTAATGCGTCTGTCCTCGCGAATGTCAGCACCAGCTCGCTGGGACACGTCGGGTGTAACAGCCGTGGTTGGGCTCCCCGAACGCTGCAAATCGTGGAGCTCCGCCGAACCGCCTTCTCCTGACCTTACCCTCCGTGCCCAACGACTAACTGAACTTCTGTCCACAGTACATGCCCAATAGACTTTGGGACACACAGTTCCTTTTTCCGCAATGAGAAATTCAATGACGGCACGGTGCTTGTAATGTACATCACCTACAGAAGCCACTTTGAAACTGTTCTGTAGCCACGAGATCTGTCAGAAGTGTCGGAAACATGGCGCGCTCACTCAGGAGACTTCAGATGATACATACCTAACGTTTCGAATTCGTATCATTATTTTCGACTAGCGTCTGCATTTATGCTCAAGCGTGCATTTCTCTCAATGTTTCAATATTTTTGTCCAATCTTGTACATCGACTGAGCTATCCAGTCAATACTCAACACCCTCCATCATAGCATCATTTCCGCTGATGCGTATCTGCACGCGATAGGACAGAAATCCAAATTCGAGTCACGGTCCGGCACAAAATTCCATGTTTCGCAAATTGTTGACGTCAGTGTGTAGTCTCAGTATGCGAATCTGTTTCATAACGTTAACCACAAATGTAATCATCAAGGACAGAGTCCATTCCTTCATAAATTGCACTGTGAAGATGCAGGCACTGTATAAAACCATACATTGTAACCATCAATGGTGTATCGTTGTTGGAGTGAATTGCGTCACAAAATTCGTAGGATAGCAATATGCACATATACAGTCGACGACAATATATCGCGCACAACATATAAAAGGACAGTGCATTAGCGGAGCTGTCATCTCTACTCAGGTGATTCATGTGAAAACGTCACTCACGTGTTTACTGCTGCATTACGAGAATTAAGAGTTTGAACGCGGAACGGTAGCTGGAGCTAGATACATAGGAAATTCTATTTCGAAACTCGTTAAGCGTTCAATATTCCGATACCGACAGCGTCAAGAGCGTTTCACGTATTATCTCTCATCCCGGGAAACGCAGTGACCGACGTCAATACCCGCATCTCGTGGTCGTGAGGTAGCGTTCTCGCTTCCCACGCCCAGGTTCCCGGGTTCGATTCCCGGCGGGGTCAGGGATTGTCTCTACCTCGTGATGGCTGGGTGTTGCGTGATGTCCTTAGGTTAGATAGGTTTAATTAGTTCTAAGTTCTAGGGGACTGATGACCTATGACAGTCCCATAGTGCTCAGAGCCATTTGAACCGACGGCAATCGATTCACGACTACAATCAGTGACGTTTGTGTACAATTGTCAGTGATGACAGTCAAGCAAGCCTGCAGGAAATAACCGCAAAATCAATTCGGAATGTACGACGAAATTTTCCGTTAGGACAATGCAGCGAAGTTTGGCGTTAATGGACTTTGGCCGCAGACGACCGACGCGAGCGCGTTTCAAAACAGCAGGACATCGTCTGCAGCGCTTCTCCTGGGCCCGTGACCATTTTGGTTGGACCCTAAGCGACTGGAAAACCATGGCCTGGTCTTATGAGTACCGGCTTCAGTTAGTGACAACTGACGGTAGGCTTAGAGTGCGGCGCAGAACCCACGAAGCCAAGGACCTAAGTTATCAACAAGCCAGTGTGCAAGCCGGCGGTGGCTCCATAATGGTGTGAACTGTGTTTACATGGAATGGACTGGATGCTCTGGTCCAGTTGAACCGATTCATCACTGTAAATTATATTCGGATACTTGGAGACCATATGCAGCCGTTCATGGACTTCATGTTCCCAAACAACAATGGAAACAATATTTCTGTTGGGGACTGACAATGAATGCAGGGTACGTCTAGTTGCTACCCTACGCAGGGCAAAAGGAGGTCTCGCCCGATATTCAGAGATACTCTTGTCACGTCACTGTATACCGCCAGGTTAATTCAGCTACAGTAAATATATAAAATTTTATTTAAAAAATATGATAATTAGCTTTGGAAAATCATGGAATACATTTGACAACTGAAAAAATAATTATAAAGCAATACTTTTCCAAATGTGTTGCACAGACTTCCGATTAATTAATGACGCCATATGTCGATGAAATAGCGATAACCGAAATCTGCATAGCCAAGAGATGTGGACATCCCCTTAGTGTCATGTAGCTCTAGAGAGAAAGAGAGAGAGAGAGAGAGAGAGAGAGAGAGATAAACCACGGAGAAGTATTACATAGCCACCGGCCATTCAACTCTATTTTCATCTTTAGGAAGGGGATGAGTCACTATTCTACATGTACTGAGTACGGGGGTGGGTAAAAACTGCCATGTTAAAACTTCATGGCAGATTAAAACTGTGTGCCCAATCGAGACTCGAACTCGGGACCTTTGCCTTTCGCGGGAAAGTGCTGTACCAACTTAGCTACCCAAGCACGACTCACGCCCCGTGCTCACAGCTTTACTTCTGCAGTATCTCGTCTCCTACCTTCCAATTAACAACACAGTTCCATATTCCTTACACCCAAATAGTCGGGATCAAAACAAAACCAAAAATCCCAAAAGCGCAAGATCCAGCATACATTCAGAACATATCTTACTTCATGCGGTTGCCTTCACAAATACAGGTATCGAAATGAAAACAAGGAAGTGTAACAACATTCCCTAATCAGCACAATATTCTTCTTTAGGTCCCGGTAGGGCTAGTCAACGCTGACATGCCAATGTTAACAACCCTCTAAGGCAACACCCTCCAACTGACTAGCCAAAACCAATGTGACCCCTTATCAGACACATAGTGCAGTACTAAATTGGTAATCCCCGGATGTCTCAGAATGTGTCCTACCAGCCAATCCCTTTTTCTAGTCTGTCCATGACAGGACTCAAACCCCAACTACTGTCAGTGCAACTCACTTAGAATAAATACAGCGCTAATAGTATGGTAGACACATATACCCAGGGACTAACAGTACACTAGACTGACCAGAATTAACCTTAATAATACAGCACTAGATTTTGGGAGACTAGGAACTAACTCCGCACCCGGAATTCTGCAGCCACAGGGCGGGAGGATGAACTACCAAAACATAGAAGTGCAAACGTACACAAATAACTACCAAAATACACCACTACACCGGTTGGAAACGATGCGTGGAGGAACCTGCACTATCAGAATTGCACCAGTGAACAGAACAGAGGATGGCCACAGCGATGGCCACAAGGTGGGAAAGACGACTGGGTGAACTCAATCCCAAAGGACGATCAACTTGAAACATTCACACTTAACTTCTTTTCTCCTTTCCCTCGGCGCACTTCGTCGTTTGTCCGGGACTGCTGTGCACAATTCTGAGCCGTACCCATGCGACGGGTCAGGCTCTTATCGCGCAGTTTCCTTTCCCTGAAAGAAAATCCACCTACCTCGTTTCTTAGGTAGTTGCTGCACTCGCCTCTCCTGATAGCAGCTACTGGAAAAATTGCAGAAAAGCAGTGTTGAAGAAACTGCAATTTAATAGCCGCTCACCGGAGGCCGCGATACATGTTTGCTGAAATACAATCTATGAGCAATCTTCCTAAATAAATTGAGTTATTGGAATGGTAGTAATTGTTTACTCAAACGAGAACGCGAAGTGGTAATTCTATTTAAGCTCTTTATTGTCTTTAAGCCTGATCATCAGCCCGCTAATCTACGTTTGAAGAAAGTTCAGTTCACAATTCTATCCACACTCAAACCCCGCCAGAATTAGCTTTCAAAGTTACGGAATTTACTTAACTGCAACACAGACGATTTTCTAACATACACGTTTGCAGTCGATGTTCAATAATAGTTCGTTTTTTAACGTTAATGCTCGCCATAAGCACTTAGTAAAAGTTTACGAAGTACCGCCACGCTTTTAATTATTAAAGTTACTCGCGTCTTTCGCGGAACGAAAAGTCACAACTCGCTCAAACTCACACTACGCGTTACTGGACTCTTCCAGTCTCATATCGCACAGTACCGAACCGATGAAGCCGTTTTATGACTTCATTTTACACATTATTCGCGAGGACACATCAAGCATGTCTCTTCTCGATCACAGTTCCTTCGCGACTCCTCATCCACTCGCGACTCACTCTCCTAGTCTGCTAACCGTCCTCGCATCTCATTGGCTCACACATCACACAGCCAATCAGAATTAACTCTTTGGGTGCGCCTCGCGCCAAAATCTAGCACGCACCAGTCATGACTTCTGAATCATTTACGTCATGATTTCTTGTTACACAAAATTTACTGTATAATTTAACAAACCGAAAGGAAAACTAGACTTTACTTTATTTCCAGAAATTATTTAAATACTCGCGAACGTTCTGGCTGCTTGTACAATACCATACACTCTTGGACATCCGACATTCACTAAGATGGGGAACCACTGGCGACTCTGTTCCCACGGTTACATCGTCTGAACACTTGCGAGTTCCAACCTAGATTTTATACACTTGCAAAGAATGGCGAATGTCCCTCTTTCATTCACTCAGGCACACTCATTCACTCTCACCCACTCATATAAAATAACTGTTCACAAAAATTCAAAACATTTATGGTTTTAACAAAGTTATAGGTGAATTTCTAAAAGTAAAATTCTCAAAATAAATACAAAAGCACGGAAGGTGATTTTGTTTCATAGTTGGATGGTCACTGAAGGTGATCTATACATAATGGTATTTATTTAGACTCGAAAATTGTAGAAATTTGCGTTTTCTGTAAGATTTTTCTAATTTCCAAAATATGCAGGTTTCAAAGCTCAAATTTGGATGACTTATTTTTATTCATAACAGAAACTAGTATATTAACTTTTAATTTCCTCAGGTTCCTCAGTTAGAAGTTATTAAAGATGAAAGTTCCACGTTATACACGCGGCTAGTTAGCGCACAGGTCTTACATTCTCACGGTACAGACATGCCATATGGTCGTGACGTCAGACGAACGGACACCGGTAATCTGCCCGCTACAGCACATATGCTAATCTGATGGCTACTTTACAGTCTGTCTACATTTCACAGTAAATATTTGATAGAAAACTGTGCGCTCGCACTAGTTGCGACGCCACACCCAGTCGCCCCAGCAGACACCGACCCAGTCGAACTGCCCCCGGACTCAAATCCTCGCCGAACGGCGGCTCCACAGCCCCACGATGGTTACTGTTTGTTTGCCTTCGTCGACGCAGGCGACGATGAGACTGCCATCCGCCTCCAGCGGACAACCAGTGAAGAGCGGACAGAGGGGCCCAACCAGGCCGGCGTTCCTCCACGGGTAGAAGTGCGGGTTCGATAACAACACCCGTACGCGGAAGGCAGTACGTCGACGGCACCAGAGCAGACACGAAGGCCACTGCGCAAGAAACTTCACCAGCATGACCGCGCTCACCTATAAATAGTACAGGCCAAAGAGTCTGTTGCAGTAAACACGTCAGTCGGTCGTATTACGAACCTACGGTTTCTAAGTACACCAAAGACAGAACTCACGATCGATAGTGGGTACACGACGGGTGGGAGTTCAAACGAAAGAGCTTCATGAAGTACCAACCCTGAACAACCACGGAAAACCGAAATAGAAGCGAAGCAATAAAAGACAGCAACGAGATGCTAGAGCCTGATCGCTCCCAAGCACTGTCGATTACCAAAAATATTGGCTCCACACGCACTCAGGAAACGAGCCGTGGAAAGATGGAAGTACATACGGCTCACACATATCGCACAGAAAAAACGTTTGTCTTGATATGTTGCAGCGTTTTGAAGCTGATGGGGAGGCCTTCTTCTCCCGGATTATGACAGGTGATGAAACCTGGGTTCACTATTTTGAGTCGAAACAAAACGACAGTCGATGGCGCCATTCCAATTCCCCACAGAAGAACAAATTCAAAGCAACTGCTCCCGCCTGTAAGGTCTTGATCACCATGTTCTGAGACTGTGATGGTGTGAGTCCCATTAATGTGATATCAATATTAATTCAGAAGCGTATGGTAACGCATTAACAAAACTCCAGACGCGTTTCTGGCGAATTCAGCGCCACAGCAACCCAGGAGATGTTTTTCTGCAGCACGATAACGCTCGGTTCCACACAGGTCTGAGGACTGCTGAACTCATCTCAAAACTGGGCTGGACAGTGTTACCCCATCCACCCTACAGCCTCCACCTAGACCCCTAGGATTTCCACTTGTTTGGGCCTTTAAAGGATACCTTTCGCAGAACACATTTTCAGGAGGTGATTCACGCACTGAAGCACTGCCTCCACCAACAGGACAAGGATTAGTACCGACAGGGCATACACGCCTCTGTTTTGCGATGGAGAAGGGCCATAGAACGGGTTAGACATTACGTGGAAAAATAGGGTGTGTAGATAAAACACCATTCCCTCACATGTGTAATTGTCATTACGATCAATAAAGAATGTTGAAGAACTCGTATTTGACCACAAACGGCACCTTTGCAGGGTTCTCCGAACTTTCCAAGTGCCTTTGTTGCTGCGAGTGCATTACGTCGGATCTCATTAATTCGGACGTTGGTAAGCTGTTGGTGCTCGTGTGGTGGTTATTTACGTAAACAAGAGAGCCAAAGTGTTTGTTCTTAGAAGAGCCACCGCGTCCAAGATTTACACGGCATATGGTGAGAGCGGAAAAACATCATCCACAAAGTCAGAATGAAGCCGAAAGTGTGTAGTGAGTGATTATAATAGACGTCACTGAAGAGGATTGTGGCACAAAAATGAAGAGGACGACTGCTGCGAGATCACTGCAGAACTGAATGTCGCACTCGCGAACACTATCAACATCAAAACAACACGAATGGAGATCCATAAGCCGGGAATTGGCTGGGTGAGCTGGAATTTCTAAACCACACCTGAGTGATGCAAATGCCTGTAACAGGAAAACCTGGTGTAGACTCCATTAAAATCTGGACTGTGGAGAAATGGAAGAAAGTCATCTGATGAGATGAGTCTCGTGTGTCTGAGTGTAAACATGGCAGGAGGGTTCGATGATGATTCGAGCTGACAGATCGTGACAGTCCATGGGCCCCATGGTTATAATGCAATGTCGCATTACTGCTGAGGATTATGAGTCCATTTTGACTGTTCTAGTCCATTCCAAGGAACATTATTTATTCCTCAATGATAAAGCTGTTTCTAAGACGACATGGCACCTGTTCGTACAGTTTCCATCACCCGGAAATGATTTTGTGAGCGCGAGAGTAAGTTGTCGCATCGCCCTCGGCCACCGCAGTCAAAACATTTCAACTTTACTGAGCCCTTGTGGTCTGTTTTGGAGTGAGGGGTGCGTGATAGCTATCCTCCCCCCCCCCCCCCCCCAGTCGCTATCTGGACTTGCTATTATTTTGCAGAAAGTAAAATGTGACTCTCTTGAAAACGTTAGAGGACCTGTTTTTATCCATTCCGAGACAGCTCGAAGCAGGTTTGAATGACAACCTGTTTTCTTTACCGTCTTCGGCACAGTAATGTGTTGCATTTTGGTTTTTCTCATGTTTTTGTCCACCCTCTTTATGTTCCGTCATCTGCGGTGGAGATGAATGTTTAACTGTAGTTGAACCAAGAAATGGGTGAAATTGTGAACAGAAGCTGGAAAAAGGAAATATTTGTCTCATTCATGAATTTTATTTATAAATACAAGGACATTTTAAAAAGGGAACAAAAATTTGCCTGTCAGAGCTACAAGATTCGGGTTTATGTAGTACAGTTCAATTCAAAAGTTTCAAATAAAGTGAAAATATACTACAGTTTTAAATCTTCTAAGGTGTGACGAATGAAGTAATGACATACCTTTAAGTAGACAAAAGTTTACGGTTAAGAGGAAGAGGAATTCAGTTAAAGAAAACACACTCCTGGAAATGGAAAAAAGAACACATTGAGACCGGTGTGTCAGACCCATCATACTTGCTCCGGACACTGCGAGAGGGCTGTACAAGCAGTGATCACACGCCCGGCACAGCGGACACACCAGGAACCGCGGTGATGGCCGTCGAATGGCGCTAGCTGCGCAGCATTTGTGCACCGCCGCCGTCAGTGTCAGCCAGTTTGCCGTGGCATACGGAGCTCCATCGCAGTCTTTAACACTGGTAGCATGCCGCGTCAGCGTGGACGTGAACAGTAAGTGCAGTTGACGGACTTTGAGCGAGGGCGTATAGTGGGCATGCGGGAGGCCGGGTGGACGTACCGCCGAATTGCTCAACACGTGGGGCGTGAGGTCTTCACAGTACATCGATGTTGTCGCCAGTGGTCGGCGGAAGGTGCACGTGCCCGTCGACCTGGGACCGGACCGCAGCGACGCACGGATGCACGCCAAGACCGTAGGATCCTACGCAGTGCCGCAGGGGACCGCACCGCCACTTCCCAGCAAATTAGGGACACTGTTGCTCCTGGGGTATCGGCGAGGACCATTCGCAACCGTCTCCATGAAGCTGGGCTACGGTCCCGCACACCGGTAGGCCGTCTTCCGCTCACGCCCCAACATCGTGCAGCCCGCCTCCAGTGGTGTCGCGACAGGCGTGAATGGAGGGACGAATGGAGACGAGTCGTCTTCAGCGATGAGAGTCGCTTCTGCCTTGGTGCCAATGATGGTCGTATGCGTGTTTGGCGCCGTGCAGGTGAGCGCCACAATCAGGACTGCATATGACCGAGGCACACAGGGCCAACACCCGGCATCTTGGTGTGGGGAGCGATCTCCTACACTGGCCGTACACCTCTGGTGATCGTCGAGGGGACACTGAATAGTGCACGGTACATCCAAACCGTCATCGAACCCATCGTTCTACCATTCATAGACCGGCAAGGGAACTTGCTGTTCCAACAGGACAATGCACGTCCGCATGTATCCCGTGCCACCCAACGTGCTCTAGAAGGTGTAAGTCAACTACCCTCGCCAGCAAGATCTCCGGATCTGTCCCCCATTCAGCATGTTTGGGACTGGATGAAGCGTCGTCTCACGCGGTCTGCACGTCCAGCACGAACGCTCGTCCAACTGAGGCGCCAGGTGGAAATGGCATGGCAAGCCGTTCCACAGGACTAAATCCAGCATCTCTACCATCGTCTCCATGGGAGAATAGCAGCCTGCATTGCTGCGAAAATTGGATATACACTGTACTAGTGCCGACATTGTGCATGCTCTGTTGCCTGTGTCTATGTGCCTGTGGTTCTGTCAGTGTGATCATGTGATGTATCTGAGCCCAGGAATGAGTCAATAAAGTTTCCCCTTCCTGGGACAATGAATTCACGGTGTCCTTATTTCAATTTCCAGGAGCGTATATGTGAAGGAAGCTAGGCGATGAAAAGATATGACGATTGCAAGGACGGCAATTGGGGTGGATGAAAGTCTGGAAAAAGAAAGAAAAACATCAATTCGATAGAACATATGTCAGCAAAAGCGTAACGTATGATTTTCATCTTCAAAAATGTTTAAATAAACGAACTATTTTGCACTGTCTTCATTTCATTTCTTATCTTTCCAATTATACTACTGTGATATTTAAGATCCATCAAAGAATATAGTCGTGTTTTAAGTCCGATCCTTGTTACTACTGTTCTTTGTAAGCCATGTAAAGTATTATGTTTGACGTAAGTCTTTAGAATGGCATACTCCTCCTACTAATTATTTAGGCATACATTTCTCTGTTCATATTTCACAGAGCAGCCTGGATTTTTGCTGATGACAATTGTTATTGATGATAATACCGTCCTGAAGTTTCTGTTTTGTTAACGAATTACTTCTGCTGCTTCTTATGAACTGCGTGAGAATCCTCGCATTTTTATTGAAGTTCGACAGCATCGAAAAGGGAACAGTGTGACTCTCATACTGCAAAAAATAAGAAGAGGAAAGCATCACCACACGAGATGGGTCAGTATATAAAAATAACAAAACAATATTGTATGTATATGCGTACCTTTACAGAAATGCTATACAGGACTAAATAGCCTTTCTATAACTGAACAATAAAGATTCTGGATTATGGATGGCATCCTTTCGAAACACGATCCTCAGTACTGAATAAAAAAGGAGTATTTGCCCTCCAGGCGAAAGACTTAAGCCAAGCATATAATTAGCGTCACGAACTCCCACCATCGCCGTGCTGTGTAGATGATACTTCCGGAAGTTTGCAAATCTGTCTTCTGCCCCTCGAAGCGCCGTAAACTTGCCAGTTTCCTTCGCCAACAAACTTTACCGACGGTCTGTTATCCCAACCCCGGTCCGGGGACGTAACAGGGCGACATTATCTTGCGTCTCAACTTCATCCAGAGCACAGCACGCGATGCTTAACTGCTCGCTTTAGATTCTCTTAAACTGAACTGGAAGTTCACTGGACAGAATACGACCATTCTTACACACACGTGTTATCCTCTCAGTTCATTAACAATATGTGATATCTAAGGACACCATATACTATTTAGACAAGTAATAGTTTCTCCAGACATGAGTGCTGTTTTATGCTGTATTCATTGTGACGCACATGTTATGATATCTTCTATACAGCGTAGAAACCAAAACTTAAAAATACTCTTGTTAGAAACATTGAAAGTGGTAACAGCGGAAACAGAAAAAACAGTTCTTTTTTGCAGTCGGCGTCTTTTGTGGCACGATACGTAAATAGTAGTCTTACCCTTAACAGCACATACCCCGTGGTGTTAGAAAAATTTATACCATGCCAGAGAGAAGAATGTAAGGAGCTGTACACCGAATATGAAAAAACAGCATACTGAGATATTGCAAACAACTCTTAGAGACATTAAGCAACACGAGAACGTCCAAATGAAAGGAAACGATTATTTGAATTTTGACCACAGCAGCCAAACTACTTGAAGCTTACTGAGGAAATTAGAGTGCACAAAGCAGTGCGGCTCTCCCAAAGCAAAGTACGAAGCCAAATGAAGAAAATGGCTCTCAAAGCCGACCATCAATAAGAAGCAGAAAGGGCAGGTCACTCACCAACCCAACGGAATACGACGAAGCCTTCAACAAGCCTTGCCATTTATGCGCCCTGTCGAAGCCAGAGAAGTGGACGAAGCTCTGCAACAGGTGAAGTGTCGAGAATTAGCTTGTGTAGACTACATATGCTCAGAGTTCATAAGTAATACAGGCCCCAAAATTCGTCAGTGGTTTGTTAATTTCTACAATTTCGTAAGAGCAAGACATAAACTTCCATATTTCTTTAAGTAAGCAAAATAGCAGCAATTGCCAAACCAGGAAAAGATGATTCACTCCCTGGAAGCTACGGACCAGTGCTCCCCTTGGAAAAATTTATAATACACTTCTTCCTATCGTTTAAAAGCGCATACTCATCGTACAAGGAGGCTTCATGTCATGGAGAAATTCCTGCTATCAAGTACTGGCCCTGACAACTCAATTCCGTAATGGCTTTCAGAAGAAACTCAAGGCGGTAGCCGCTTTCATTGACCTAACCTGTGCCTATAGTCTGGAAGGAGGGCATGTTGGTAAAACTACGCCTTAGTACCGTGCAAAGCTTGTCTCCTGCGTATGACTGAAGAACTCGGCGACAGAACCTTTCAAGTAATGTATAGCGGAAGGAAAAGCAAATTCCGAAGCCAGCAAACGAGATTCTTCTGGGTTCCGTTTTGACCCTTCTTTTCGATCAACATCTACACGTCGGATGTCCCAACCACAACGAATCCAAAGTTTAGGTGTGTAGATGATATAGCCATAGCCATACAAACAGCAAAGTTAGCCGTAACAGAGGACACAGTCACTCATGGCCTTCAAATAACAAATGAATATTTTATAAAATTGGGACTTACGGCAAATCTGAATGAAACAAAAGCTTCAACTTTCCAGCTACATAAAAGACAGGATCACGTTAAACTGAGAATATACACCGAAGGAAACATCTTAAGACACAATCAGTACTCTAAATGGGAGTAACGCTCTATCGAACACTGTCCTACAAACAAAATGTGGAAAATGACTCGACTAAAGTAAAAATCAGAATAAATGTAACACAAAAAGTAGAAAATACGTCTTGGAGAGCTGACGCTAATACCTTAATGCTGAGGATAAATCTACTCCAGTCAATGAGATTCCAAGCAGAAGTGCACACTCGACAACTCTACCAATGAACACCAAATCAAATAATTGTTTGCATAAGAGCCAGAGGTGGCGTTACTGACGTCTTGGTTTATCCTGCTGCTGAGTACTGTGCTCTATTTAGATCAATGGGAACCACACAGATCTTGTTGATAACCAACACCATCAAGCAGTTAGTTTAGTTTCGTGGACCATCTGGACAACTCCCACTCAGTGGGTACCCCTTCTGAGCAACTTTGCATCGGCCCAGAGCAGAAGTCTTGCTGCTCTCAGACCTCAGCTTCAGAAATGTTCTAATAATCCAGCACTGCAAATTCAATCACGTTCTGTCCAGCCTACAAATGAACATACGGTATTAAGTTGGAAATCGAGAATTCCCCCGATGAAAACCGGAACGCAACTTTAGAACTTTACTATAGGCGCGCTTCAGCGATCACAGTGGAGCCAAGAAATCAGAAACTGGAACCTCAAAAAAAAAAAACAGTAACCAAAGTCGGCGGATTCAACCACAGTGTAATTGTAGAGTTCAACCTCAACAAAATCCGCACTGAATGGGGAATATGCATTAAATGACTGTTTCAGTGTGGAATGGCCTAAAATCATTCACGTGGAAAAGTGTGAAACCAAAGAACTAACACTCTTTCAAATAGGCATCGAATGCCCATATACTCGCTTTGAAGGGTCGCTGCAAGAGATCCACGACCTCCACCAAGTGGCTGGCTGTAAAATTGCAATCTGTGTTTGTGATATATTTATACTCATTTCATTTTCAATTTTCAATTTCTTATTTGTCCACACTTTACATTGATTGTACTCTTCCAGTGCCGGCTGCAGTGGCCGGGCGGTTCTAGGTGCTTCAGTCCGGAACCGCGCGGCTGCTACGGTCGCAGGTTCGAATCCTGCCTCGGGCATTGATGTGTGTGATGTCCTTAGGTTAGTTAGGTTTAAGTAATTCTAAGTTCTAGGGGACTGATGACCTAAGATGTTAAATCCCATAGTTCTCAGAGCCATTTGAACCATTTGAACTCTTCCAGTTCGTCTATATGTCACTGGCTGAAAAATTGTCGTATTTTTGTGACATACACTGTGTAACACTTACGTCGATTAGAAGTGGGTTTATATTATGTAACTGTGTATCTGTACTTATGAAGTGTTTATTCTTTGTTGGTTAAGGTTATTGATTTGCGACAGGAAATTTGAGTTTTTTAATGTATACATGGAAAACGCTAAATGATATTTAAAATAATGAAATTTTGTAATATGTGTACTCCTATAAGAGAAACAATGTGTATTGGAAGCTGGTTCATGCTTAGGGCACTTGTATTATAAAATGTAAAAGACGTAGTGAAGTCGCTTTGCAACCTAAGTGGCATGGCACGATGTAAAAAGTGGTTTTGGCGGTCGATCTGGGCGGCTCCTTGGTGTGAACGACAATCAGTGGCTACCCGTTGCACGGTACACATCGACGGTGCCAAGGGAGGCAATTGGAAGCCGCTTTGCAAGGAATTTTGCCTTGGATGTGGATTTGGCTGTTGCTTGGTATTCTTGGCAATAAGGAATGGCTCTAATACGTTAAAAATCCGTAGCCAAGAAGAAATTTTATAGAGTGTCCAAATATCGAGAGCCGTGGGTACAGTAAGCCGCCATGTCGCTTGGCACAACAACTTCGCCACTGCTCCACTAACTTCATGCACACAGATATGTATCAGAGCATAGAGCAGTGAATTTTTGTGAGTCATTTTAATAATAACCCAAATGCTATAAGTTTGTGTTTGGAACCATATACTCTCTCCTGATCATGAACCTAATCAGAGTCCCCTCCTAAGTGTTTATAAAACCGAGTATCCTGTTTCACATGAAATGAAGTGTTTTAAAGTTATTATTTAGGTTTGGTAAGTGTGCAACGATTAGCAAACTGTTGAAGTTAAAACCATAAAAGTGAAATTAGTTAGAATTTTACTAAAGTACTCTCAGATTCGTGCAAAGTGTCGTTTTTCAAAAATACAGTTCCCTATTGTGTAATGTCTAACATTCCTGCTTCACAGATGAAAATGACAAATAAGTGAAACTGATTTGAAACGTAGTTTAGCCTTGGTTACGATCACAAATAATTTTTTTTTAAGTTAACAGAACTCAGTGTTCAATAACTTGCCTAGAAAAGTAAAATATAAACCACCCCAAATGAAGTTAAGAAGTGACTTTGTTTAAATTAATTTCTGCTACTGAAATAATTGTAGAGTTTGACTAGTTTATCGGTCCACATCATATATTACAAAGATCATTGGAATATTATTGCTAGTAAGGAAATCTGATGTATTTCTATAAATGGGAGTATAGACAGTGTAACTGTGATATTATTTATTTTTATTTGTATGTCAGTTACGGCAGAAGCCCCTCATTTTCAACCTTAGTTCTGCTCTTCCTGCAGTAACATTTCAGTACTGGTTCAAGTAATAATCGTGAGTGTACCTGTTATTAGTATGAGTTTGGTATATTTGTGCATTCTATGATTAATGGGTTGTGCATTATTGATAACTACTGCTAGCAACAGATCAGAGTGCCCTGCGTCCGTTTGTATCCTGTGTGCTACTCAAATGGAATATTAATGAAAGTAACTTCAGTAATTAATATTCAGTTTTCTTAAACATATGTTTCCAAATTAATGTACCTAATTGGTCTGGCGACCGTTCATTTTTCTATTCCTATATGAACTTTACTACTTTTATTAACTCCAAAGTTAAAGTCTGTTGAGGACTCTGTCAATTGCACTGTATCCAAATTACAGTCCGATACCTTCATTCATGAGACACTCGCGCGGTCAAAACTCAAAGTCCTCTTAGAGGGTAACACTATTCTGTGTCACGACAGGTTAGTATTATAATGCTAAGACAAAAAAAAGCGACGCACCACGAAGTAATTATACGTATGGGGCGCAAACTGGTAGATGTGATGTATAGACAAACAAATGCTTACAATTTCAGTAAAATTGCATGATATGTTGAAGAGAAAGCTGGCCGGTGTGGCGCAGCGGTTCCAGGGGCTCCAGTCTAGAAACTCGTGCGACCATTATGGTCGCAGGTTCGAATCCTGCCTCGGGCATGGATGTGTGTTGTGTCCTTAGGTTAGTTAGGTTTAAGTAGTTCTAAGTTCTAGCGGACTGGTCACCTCAGAAAATTAAGTCCCATAGTGCTCAGAGCCATTTGAACCATGTGTTGAAGAGAAAGAGCTTCACAAATTGAGCGAGTCAATGACACGTTGGTCTACCTCTGGCCACTATGCAAGCAGTATCTCATTGATTCACAGAGTTGTTGAGTGTCCTACTGAGGCATATAGTGTCAAATTGTGTGAAACTGGCGCGTTAGATATTAAAACCCATAGTTGTTTGGAGGACCACGACTATAATGCTCGAAACATTCTGACTAGGGGAGAGATCCAGCGTCGTTTCTGACGAAGGAAGGGTTCAACAAGCACGAAAGCAAACACCAGAAACTCTGGCCATGTAGAGGCGGGCGTTACCTTTGTGGAACCAAAGCCCACGACGGTTGCTCTTGACTGACAATGAAACTGGGAGTGAAATATATTATCGTGATCTTGGCGTAGCGTCTTTGATTAGTAACTGAAAGGGGCAACACCACACCCGTAAAAATTTTGAATAACGCTCATCATTGGCGGCCAAAGACGCCTGGCATAAAAAGTCACCCTCATCCTGCCAAACGTCTTGTCAAATGGTTCAAATGGCTCTGAGTACTATGGGACTTAACATCTGAGGTCAGACCCCTAGATTTAGAACTACTTAAACCTAACTAACCTACGGACACCACACACGTCCATGCTAGAGGCAAGATTCGAACCCGAAGGCCGTAGCAGCAGCGCGATTCCGGACTGACGCGCCTAGAACTTCACGGTCACAGAGGCCGTCAAAGGCCTTGTCAACAAGGAACGGAAGAGCGAACAGATGTTCGGGCCACTGTCTTGCCCTTGTCGGGGAAACTATCCCTAAAATGCGGAGGAATCAGCAATGATAAATAGCATGAGGATGCAGGCGGCAATGGAAACCATTGTATCAAAGACACATAATGTTATCCACAGGACTTGCGGCCTGTAATTGAAAAAGCTTCATGATTGTCTCTCCATTGGAGACAAATTTCGGACTAGCCCTCCTTTCGGATCTTTGGAAGAGTTACCAAGGGGCAGATGACCACGAGAATAAGACTGAATAACCAACGAGGCGGTACGTATGATATCGAAATCTTGAACACTATAGGGAAGCTAGAAACTTTGGAAAGGGAAATGCAAAGACTCACTCGAGGTGTCGTGGAAAGACGACAAGGACCTCTGGTCAGATGATTATAAGGTAATATCAACAGCAGAACATAATGGTGTAACTGGAGTACTATTCATTATGAACTGGAAGGTAGGGCAAGGAGCGTGTTACTGTGAACAGTTAAGTGATAGGGTTGTTCTCATCAGAATCGACAGGAAAGCAACACTGACAACGGTACTTCTAATAAACGTGCCGACGTCGCAAGCTGCGCTGAAGAGATACCAAAATTAGATGAGTATATTGAATACTTACAGCACTATGTAAAGGGTTAAGAAAATGTAATAGTCACGGGAGACTGGAATGCGGTTTTAGAGGTAGGAGTATAACAAAGGGTTCAAAGACTTCACTTGGTACTAGGAATGAGAGAGGAGGAAGACTATTTGAGTTCTGTAATACATTTCAGCTAGTAATAACGAACGCTATCTTCAAGAACCACAAGAGAAGGAGGTATACTTGGAAGAGGCCTGGTAATATGTGAAGATTTCAGATAGTTTACATCACGATCAGACAGAGATTCGGAAACCAGATACTGGATTCTAAGGCGTAGCCAGGAGCAGATGTAGACTCAGATCACAATATAGTAGTCATGAAGAGTAGGCTGAGGTTTATGAGACTAGTCAGGAAGAAACAATCGCAAAGAAGTAGGACACGGAAGTATTCAGGAATGAAGAGATGGGCTTCAAGTTCTCGAAGGCTATAGACAGCGCAATAAGGAATTACTCAAAAGACAGCGCACTTTTAACGGAATGAACGTCTGTAAAGACGGCAATGACGTAAGTCTGAAAGAAATACACTCCTGGAAATTGAAATAAGAACACCGTGAATTCATTGTCCCAGGAAGGGGAAACTTTATTGACACATTCCTGGGGTCAGATACATCACATGATCACACTGACAGAACCACAGGCACATAGACACAGGCAACAGAGCATGCACAATGTCGGCACTAGTACACTGTATATCCACCTTTCGCAGCAATGCAGGCTGCTATTCTCCCAAGGAGACGATCGTAGAGATGCTGGATGTAGTCCTGTGGAACGGCTTGCCATGCCATTTCCACCTGGCGCCTCAGTTGGACGAGCGTTCGTACTGGACGTGCAGACCGCGTGAGACGACGCTTCATCCAGTCCCAAACATGCTCAATGGGGGACAGATCCGGAGATCTTGCTGGCCAAGGTGGTTGACTTACACCTTGTAGAGCACGTTGGGTGGCACGGGATACATGCGGATGTGCATTGTCCTATTGGAACAGCAAGTTCCCTTGCCAGTCTAGGAATGGTAGAACGATGGGTTCGATGACGGTTTGGATGTACCGTGCACTATTCAGTGTCCCCTCGACGATCACCAGAGGTGTACGGCCAGTGTAGGAGATCGCTCCCCACACCATGATGCCGGGTGTTGGCCCTGTGTGCCTCGGTCGTATATGCAGTCCTGATTGTGGCGGTCACCTGCACGGCGCCAAACACGCATACGACCATCATTGGCACCAAGACAGAAGCGACTCTCATCGCTGAAGACGACTCGTCTCCATTCGTCCCTCCATTCACGCCTTTCGCGACACCACTGGAGGCGGGCTGCACGATGTTGGGGCGTGAGCGGAAGACGGCCTAACGGTGTGCGGGACCGTAGCCCAGCTTCATGGAGACGGTTGCGAATGGTCCTCGCCGATACCCCAGGAGCAACAGTGTCCCTAATTTGCTGGGAAGTGGTGATGCGGTCCCCTATGGCACTGCGTAGGATCCTATGGTCTTGGCGTGCATCCGTGCGTCGCTGCGGTCCGGTCCCAGGTCGACGGGCACGTGCACCTTCCGCCGACCACTGGCGACAACATCGATGTACTGTGGAGACCTCACGCCCCACGTGTTGAGCAATTCGGCGGTACGTCCACGCGGCCTCCCGCATGCCCACTATACGCTCTCGCTCAAAGTCCGTCAACTGCACATACGGTTCACGTCCACGCTGTCGCGGCATGCTAGCAGTGTTAAAGTCTGCGATGGAGCTCCGTATGCCACGGCAAACTGGCTGACACTGACGGCGGCGGTGCACAAATGCTGCGCAGCTAGCGCCATTCGACGGCCAACACCGCTGTTCCTGGTGTGTCCGCTGTGCCGTGCGTGTGATCGTTGCTTGTACAGCCCTCTCGCAGTGTCCGGAGCAAGTATGGTGGGTCTGACACACCGGTGTCAATGTGTTCTTTTTTCCATTTCCAGGAGTGTATGTAGGTACGAAGACAGTAGCTATAAAGAAACAACAAAGGGGGAATTGCCTCCCGGGTGACTTTAGCTGTACTAAAGCGAAACTGATCGTCATGTAACATATTCTCAACATTATTTTCCATTCTTCTGCGTACTAAACTAGTCACCAACGTGGATAGATGAGCTGTTACGTCGATTGTGCGATAATTCGCGCAACATTCAGCTCTTGCAGTCTTCTCAATTGTCTGGATAAAGTTTTCCAAAGTCACATGGCATATCGCCACACTCATACATTCTACACACCATTGTGAATAATCGTTTTGTTGCCACTTCTCCCAATGATTTTAGAAATTCTGATGGAATATGATCTGTCTTTTGTGCCCTATTTGCTCTTAAGTCTTTCAAAGCTGTATTAAATTCTGATTTTAATACTGGATCGCCTATCTCTTCTACAATGACTTCTGTTTCTTCTTCTATGGTATTAGACCAACGCTCTCGGGTTTCCTTTCGTAGCGTCCTCTTTGTAGCCAAGGGAATCTCCCTGCATTGTGTTTCTTACGTAAGAAATAACCCAGGAATGTTTCTTATTGGTAACGCCACGCAGCGCTCTGTATAAAAAATCACTGGCTGTGCCGTGTGCAGTCTGTGGCTGGTTAGCATTGTTGTAATACCTGCCATTGTAGTGTTGGGCAGCTGGATGTTAACAGCGCGTAGCGTTGCGCAGTTGGAGGTGAGCCGCCAGCATTGGTGGATGTGGGGAGAGAGATGGCGGAGTTTTGAAATATGTAAGAATTGATGTCATGAACTGATATATATATATATATATATATATATATATATATATATATATATATATATATATAATGCCTATTAAGGTAAATACATTGTTTGTTCTCTATTAATATCTTTCATTTGCTAACTGTGCTTATCAGTAGTTAGTGACTTCCGTAGTTTGAATCTTTTATTTAGATGGCAGTAGTGGCGCTCTCTGTATTGCAGTAGTTCGAGTAACGAAGATTTTTGGTGAGGTAAGTGATTTGTGAAACGTATACGTTAATGTTAGTCAGGGCCATTCTTTTTTAGGGATTATTGAAAGTCAGATTGCGTTGCGCTAAAAATATTGTGTGTCAGTTTAAGCACAGTCGTGTATAATTTTTCTAAGGGGACATTTCATATGGCGACTGTGCCAGGATACCTCACTGGAATCTTCTGGTTTTTTTTCTTGTAGTTTGTGTAATAAGTGTAGACTTTGTTTATTGTTAGCGCGTAATTGTAGAGAGAATCGCCTTTGTAGTTGTAGTCTTTCATTGTTGTACAGTAAAACAGTTGTGGCATGCATGTAGATTTGCACCAAGTATTTCGCAGCTTCGCTTGCAATTAACTAGATGTTATTTTCAGTGCTATGTTAATGTGTCCTCTTACTTTTGCTCTTCAAATTGTGTTTTTCTGTGTTCTCATGTGAAATATTGTGACAATAATGGCGTGTGAAAAACGTAGTACTAGGCTCCAAAGTAAACTGAGAAATGAAGTGAAGACGAAAGTAGTATGTTAGCGCCACCATGTAATGAATTAACTAATGTTCAAAGCAGTAATTTAGTAATAGTGCATAGGGAAATGGAGCGGGCTGCAAATAATGGTGTAGACAGTGAAACAATTAGTGAACAGGGAAGCATTATCGATCGATCGGTCGGCAACAGCTCGCGTCAGGAATCCGAAATGACAGGACACAATCTTGCAGATACTGTAGATCCAGATTTTGCGTCCTCACCGTTTTCTCAAATAAGTCAAGACACATTTTCTGTTTTTCAAACTGCAAATATTTCTGGTTCAAATGCATTGCCGAATAGCACTGAGGAACATGTTTCAGACACCAGAGCATTGTTATTACAATCAATGCAACAAATGGGACAAAAGCTTCAAAAGTTAGACACAATGGAACAAAATCTTCAGAAGTTAGACACAACGCTTGAAAAAAAACAGAAACAAATGGGACAAAATCTTCAAAAGTTAGACACAATGGAAATAAATCTTCGGAAGTTAGACACCACGCTTGAACAAACACGTGAAGATTTAACTAATGAGTTACATAACATGGAATCGAAATGTAAAAAAGTCTGTAATGACGTAACAACACAAATTTGTGAGCATTTTCAACCTATTTTTTCGCGGCATGAAAATGCATTATAGAATCACGAAGACGCCATAAAAGAACTGCAAACTGTTGTGCATGAAAATCATGAGACTTTGCAAGCTAAAATTGACTCAGTTGTGCATCAACCGATTCGGTTACGCAACTTGCAAAAACTCAGGAAAACTTAAAGGACACAGTAGATACGATTTCAACACAAATGGACACTCTGAAACTTGGTTCAGAAATACACACACAGGAAATAATTTCACTATCTGATAAAGTAGCCGAACTTTCAGATCAGTTCACTAACTTATCTACAAAGGTAGATGATGATCTGAATGACGCAAAACCTGTAGCCTTCACTGACACTGAAGAGTATGAACAAATTAGAAAATTCAGACATAATCAAAATCGAATCAACACACAGTAGAAAAGAGAAATGCGGGAAGTGCAAGATCAGTTGGCTCAAGTAATACAATAATTACATATTTCAGAGGACACTCGCGCTCCAGTATGGGAAGAGGGACATAGAAATACAGAACAACCACAAAATAATAACACAGGAAATTTCGGAAATCATGAACGAAGTTGGCAAGGTACACTGAATTTTGAGATGGAACCGCCGAAACGATGTAATAATGACCGACGTGCGACTCGCCGACATGATGATTTTGACTATAAGCTGTTCATTACTACACGTAATTTCAAAACATTTAATAATTCTGGCAACGACATTCATCCACAAGCGTGGCTTCATCAATTCTCTCATTGTTTTCCTCCCAACTGGTCATTAGAACACAGATTAGAATTTATGTGTGGCTACTTGGAGGATGAACCAGCTGTAAGAATGCGATCGGTCATTCACAATTGCCACAGTGAAGGAGAATTTTACAATGCCTTCCTCTCAGCATATTGGTCTCAAGCCACACAAGACCGAGTAAAACATGGCATCATAATGATGAAACATTTCGAACAATCTGAATTTTCCAGTCTTGTGAAATATTTTGAAGACATGTTACATAAGAATCAATATCTTTCAAACCCATACAGCCCCACAGAACTCATCCACATTTGCTTAATGAAATTGCCTGAACATTTACAACATATTATTTTGGCAGGACGTTGCAAAGACGACATTGAAGCCTCTCAGGGACTGTTACAAGAACTAGAAATTGACATTGACAATCGCGGAACGCGAAAACAGAAACACAACAATTACAGGTCACATCCGTAGCAATTCCGTGATGAACGAAATAATAACTGGAGACGACAAGGATATTCTCACAACACAAATCGTGACCAAAACAGACACCACCTGTATGACAACCGTTGGCAGAGTAGTAATAATTACAGGGAAAGGTCGCACCTCCGCGGTAATGAATATCGCAGAGACTACCATAGAAACAGGCAATATGGGAACCAAAACAATTATTATCACGGGAGACAGAATAATTTCAGAGGCAATGGTCCACTGCGCAGTGATAATTCAGGGAGAAAGTCTCCACCACGTGACCGACAAGAAATTAATTACAGAAATTACCGACATGACGACAGACGATATGATCGTGACGACAGACCTGAATTTCATCGGAACTGGCGGGATTCAAACAGGGCAGAGCCCTCTCGTCAAGGTGAATTTGTAGAAGTTAGGTCTCCTAATCCTAATAACGGCACGTGCCAACAAAGAGACAGCTAACCTTGAGCAAAATTCCAATGTTCCTTACCGACGTATACAGCATGATAATAGCGTTCAAATTAACTCTGAGCACTAGGAAGAGTAAAGGATTGTACTACATTTCACATGTAAAACCGTTTATTGAAAGATAATCTGCTTTTTAACTTTGCCTTTGCCATATAACTTTTCACTTTACATTAATAGTATGCTTTGTCAGACTTATAAACTGTTAATATGCAACAATGTTTGAAGTTTACTATCCAATCTAGAACCTACGGAACATATTTAAACAGTATTTACCAGTGCATTGTTATAGTGAACAGACGTCACAGTGTTATTGTGTGTGTACATTCTTGCTTGTTAGTTGCACGATTACGTAACGACTATAAGGCTTACATACTTAGAACATATACTATTAATGAGATTTTAATGCAACATTTTGGTTTAGTTGAAAAGACATTCTTTATTTGAAGTACTTTCTGTGATATTAAAGATGACTTAGCATCTGGTTTCTTTGATAGCTACACGATTATTTCACGACGCTACTAATGTGTGACACAATTTACATTGTGCTTTTGCGATGTATCTGTTTTATATCTGCACCATTTTTCTGAATTCTTCTGGAAAGGAAAACATGTTTTAGTAGTAACTTTGTGGTATAGCTACAATGAGACAGCCTTTTATGTAGCACTACAATACGTTACAGTACAGTACTTACTTCATCACAGTAATAAGCGTAGTAACTACGATATCTATACGCAAAGCATTTCACTTTTGTTTATCATGAGGTAAGTACATTGACTTCTGCAGAACTTAGCTTTCGGAGGACGATAACTACGACACTTCCACAGAGATTATCTTACAACAAGACGCACAGTTTAGCGCTACAGTACACGTATTTGAGTGATTAATTTTGTACTTAAAACATTTATTTTTAAAGATATTTGAAGTACAATGATACAAAGGTTTTCCGTGATACATTTCATTCCATTGCTGTAATCTGTAACACCTGAGGATATAATTACATTAATCTTCAGCGGGGTACACGCTTAATTTGTGTACCATATGTGTGGCAAGCACAAGGAGCCCTAGCTAATATGGTATTTGCTTATACAACTTTACACATCGGTACCATATTTCTCTAACACATAAATTTCGCAGCTATCTGATCATTTAACTGAGTGAGAAAAACATTTATTTTACTACATCAATGACAGATGTTTACGTAATTACACCGTTGGATAACTTCACACTTATGAAATTGTATTTTGTTTGTACTTTGTGAACTGTTCATATTTTTTCAGAACCATTGTGATACTATGAGAGCATTGAATGATGTATTTGATATGGGATCATGATTTTTAAAGTACGTTTGAGGTAGATGACACTTTTGACATGAGCAGAGAATTTTTTTAGGTTTTGAAATTATTGGAGGAAGCTACGACGATTTTGAGGACTCAGATGTTATGATATTATTACGACGACAATTTGTATTATGCTGTTGAGGTATGTTTGTGATCGGTAAGATGGTGCTGCCGTATATGAGGAATTTCATTGTGTTACGTATTTCTTATGATGAAATATTGAAGAAGTGTTAACGAATATGTATATGTATAACAAGGTAAGGAATAATGAGTAGTGGTTAGGGACTCTGATTTGTGAAAAAGGCTGCTGGAAACCAAGAATCGTACTTTAAGAGTTATGAAATGTGTGTATATGCGTGAATGTATCACAGTGCCGACGAAAATTTTTGGTCACTGTTATATATACAGGATTTTGTTTCTACACATTTGTAACGGAAATTCTCGACCTGTGAAATTTTAAAAGGGACTGTCACTGTAGTGCAAACTGGTGTCGTAAATATTTCGGTGAGAAAGTTAAGTGACCACCTTCACGTAATGTGTCGTGGGCACCCAGCTGCGCGACAATCGCATCGAAAAAACGCCATTAGTGTGTACCTTTCAGAGGCACAGGTGTAGAAAAAAAGGCCATTATCCTCGCTATTGACGTTCCTTTGTATAAAGCATCGTACATAAGACACACTCAAACTTGATAACATGTGATTATACTGTGGAGCTCTTAATTTATGATATTTACTAAGATGCCTAATGAAACGATGAGAAACATTTCACGTCTATTGTCTTGCTAGTTGAAAGCTTGTTTACTGCACTATGATACGCCATATAGCTAGTGAATGACGTTTTACGCCTTGCTTTGTCTATTTTGTTTAATATCTAGTTTCTAGATGCATTGCAACATTGGTTAAAATAAAACTTTATAGATGTACTAATATCAATATTTTCTTTCTACAGACCCAGTAAAGAATCATTTTATGATGTAGTTGCTTAGAAAAGAGAGCACAAATAGACATTTCCCTTCACAGGAATTGCAAAAATAATTTTTTTACGATTTCGTAACTTATCTGCTAGCGTATGTTCTCGTGATGCATCACACTAGTGTTAAGATGTGACATAGGTATTAAACATTTTTACTGTAATATTTTTTTCCGCTTCTGCTTTGTCATGTTTAGATATAAATTACTACATTTATTGCTGCTTGCTTTGCTTACTTGCACCTTTTTGTCATTGCTGTTTGTATTAATTGTTTTGTGCTGCTGCATTGCCTCGTCCCTTAGTTAAGCAGCTGAGCTCAGTAGATTTAAGTTAGCTTAAGAGGGGGTAGCCTATATAAGAGAATGAGTTGCGATGAATTTCAAGAAATGCACTGAGAGGTTAAACGAGAAAAGTACAGAAAGCAGGTATAGATAGGACTTTTTTTGGAAATAATGAAGAACAAAGGGAGATCTGTGAGAAGTAAAGAAAGTTTTGTTTGCAAAATACTGCAGTAAAACAAACCCTGTCCTTTCCTTGTGTCATCCCACTCTGTGTTTGTGCACCCTTGTGTAATTGTTTTCTTCCTGTCTCTGTGTACTGTTTCATAGAATTTTTTCTCTTCTAATACTAAGCTATATTCACTATGATGAGGAATACTGTTATCCTCAAATATAAATTGCATCAATAATATGTTATTTACTTTGTAAAGATGGTTGGACATTATTTATTCTATTTTGTTTTAATGCTCATGTGTGAAGTTGATGTTTCAAAATTCATTCTGATTTTTTGTGTATGTGCTCCTGTCATAATTCCTGCAACACTTATGTATATGTTATTTCGATTCTTTTGTAAAGCCTGTATTACTGCAAATGTTATCTGTACAATTATGTTCTTTAATGATACATTTTGTACCTTTGATATTGTATTCTTATGTTATAAAATTGTAATTGAAACCAGTTCATCAAATTAAGTAACTTGTAAATTACATTTCACTGCACGCATTTCTGTTGGTTATAGTATATGCACAATATGTGAGAAGTAGGGACTGATAGTGTTTGCAAGTGTGTTGATAATTCAGCAAGGGACTGGTTAACAGCATTGCGGGTTCTAAGGACAATTCCAAAAACTTTGTGAGTGGACAAGTGGTGGGTTATGGACTTGCTATATTATCCACAAGACTCTTCAATGGTGATTGTGAGCCTGCACAGTCAAACAGATGGCTGCTGGCTATCTCTACAAGGACTGAAGTGGGTCTACACCTTTGATGACTCCCCAATACCATTATTTCTACAAGGGCTGCAGTGGGTCTGCACCTCTGGTGGCCCACCAATACCATAATCTCTACAAGGACTACAGTGGGTCTACACCTTTGATGACTTACCAATAATAGTATTTCTACAAGGACTGCAGTGGATCTGCACCTCTGGTGGCCCACCAATACCATAATCTCTACTAGGACTACAATGGGTCTACTCTGTGTTGACCTACCTACCAATATTCTTCAAAACTTCGACTGACTCTGCTGTGGGTTTGCTCTGTTGTGGCCCATTACCTGTCTGCATGTCAAGAGTCAGCACAGTCTTTCTGTAGGAAGGACAACACTACTTCTTCAAGACTGCATGGAAATCCACTACATCCGTGTGCATTTTCTTTTATTGCTCAGTCTTTGAGAAAAACACTACTATTTTACTGTGATGATTGATCAGGACTGTCTATATGGACTGTGAGAGAACTCTTGCTTTTGACCAACATTGTATCAATAAGTGTGTGCATTTGATTTCTTTGCTATTGTAATCATAATTATGAAAGAAATTTCAAATCTGTATTGGCCACTGCCCAAAACAATTTGTAAAATTTTTTGTGGGGAGCATGGGGGCTATGTAAGTAGGATGTTTACGTTTTCTTATTGGTAACGCCACGTAGCGCTCTGTATGAAATATCACTGGCTGTGCCGTGTGCAGTCTGTGGCTGGTTGGCATTGTTGTAATACTCGCCATTGTAGTGTTGGGCAGCTGGATGTTAACAGTGCGTAGCGTTGCTCAGTTGGAGGTGAGCCGCCAGCAGTGGTGGGTGGACGTGGGGAGAGAGATGGCGGAGTTTTGAAATTTGTAAGAATTGATGTCATGAACTGATATATATATTATGACTACTAAGGTAAATACATTGTTTGTCCTCTATTAAAATGTTTCATTTGCTAACTGTGCCTATCAGTAGTTAGTGACTTCCGTAGTTTGAATCTTTTATTTAGCTGGCAGTAGTGGCGCTCCCTGTATTGCACTAGTTCGAGTAACGAAGATTTTTGGTGAGGTAAGTGATTTGTGAAACGTATAGGTTGATGTTAGTCAGGGCCATTCTTTTGTAGGGATTATTGAAAGTCAGATTGCGTTGCGCTAAAAATATTGTGTGTCAGTTTAAGCACAGCCGTGTATAATTTTTCTAAGGGGACGTTTCAACATAAAATCTTATTTAGGCAAATATTATGACTGGACGCCTTCGATAAATCGCAGAAACTCCAAGTGGTGATTTTTTATCACTTAAATATTTCATTATATCTTCGGTAAATTATTAAATGTTCAGTAAAGCTGTGTGTATTAAGGAATGATTACTTATTGTAGACAGTCCAATATGGTACGACCGAGAAGGCGATTATGTGAAAACTAGAAGCAGCAATAATACTAAGCTCTGATACTACCTAGACTCAAGATTTTCTTGTCAGTGTCACCAAAGAGACACAGAAAGTGAAATTTTCGTTGTCAATATGAGGTCCGATTACAGGGTGGAGAGGGAGTAAAGTGGAAAAGTGGGGAATGAATTCCGTGTTGATCGTACGAACACGTTCTTCATCAACACAAATGATGAAACTTATTTGATTATTTGCCGATTCACTACATGTAGTTGAACTTATGGACCATGGTTTTTCATTAAGTGGTGGAAAAGTAAGAACAAAACGCTTAACCGAGCTGTTTAAAAATAGAGTGAATTCAGTGCAATAAAGGTACAACTCACCGTATGAGTTTCCGAAAGAGATCGGCCGTGTATTCAGTCTCTCCCCTACTTTACTGTTCATAACGACCCCTATTCTCGTTATACTATTCACTGCTCCTGTTGACATCACACCCAGATTTTCGTTAGAGCAGATATCCTTGTCTTCGTTCCAAACCACTTCACTGCCCCAAAAATATCTACATTGGGCCAAACAACTTCTGACATTCCATGCTACAATTATTAGAATGTTATCCTTCGATGATGATTCATCTTTCCCTTTTGTACATGGTTACCTGCTCACAGCAGTCCGCCACTGGAGATGCGAATGGGGGTATACCCAAAATATTTTGACAAAGGAAAGAGTGTAATGACACTTTTCACTTACAGGCCACATGTCTAATGAATACACGGTATGTGTCTTTAATGTAGCAGTTCCCTTTGATTTCTACTCCCTAATGCCTTTGATCAATACTGATTCTTCTCCGTTTTCGGAGTAGTTTCCCACCCAAGTGCAATAAAGTCCCTTTAAATTCTGATGCTTCCTCTCTATAAGGCCGTTGTCGGAACAAGGATGATTTCGTACATCTGATGTCACCATTGGTAATGGTACTGAAAGACAGAGTAATTATTGGGTGCTTTTCAAGTTCTCTTAGGCTGTAGAAACTGCAATAGCATTTCCACAACAGGGAGTTTAACTGAATAGAAATCGAGATGTCTAACTGGGACGATCAACCATCACAAAAGTCGAACAGATTAAAATAGAACCTAACACTTAATTGCTATTTTGCTGTTTGAACCATATATATTAATGTTAAGACTACCCATTTTAGATCCATATTTACGTAAGTGGGATTTAAGAGAATCAGCTGCATTAAATCATAATAATTCATAAACAATTGAAATATAAAACACCAAAGTGAGGAGAACTCTGAATCTCAGGGGCAACAGTTAAGCAAACAACGCCAGTAGCTGACCGGGTGCACAAATGGAATGAGCTAAGCCTGGTGAGAAGACTCTGCGAATGACCGAGTCACAAGGTAGTTATTACACAAGTGACTCATTCAGAAAACAGCAAATGACAAGTAACGTGGATTGACTTGAATCAACTGGCCAGTTGCCTTAGCAAAATAGATATCTCTTCACAGATTTATGGAGAATTTACAAAATGATTCGGTGAATGCCACAGGAACAACCAAGGCATATGATGATGCCCCTTTCTGTTTTTCTCTCTGGATTCGATAAAAAGATATTAAATAATGGCTCTCCCGTGTGAGCAGAATTAAATACTACTCTAATAAAATACAAGCACCAATGAGAAAAACATGTTTGGGAATCACTGATAATTTTAAAGACTATTTCAATAAAATCCAAAACGTCAATCAATAAAACAAGACTAGTAAGGACTGAATGTAAGTAGCTTACGGTTAACCTTCACAGTAAGTGCATTAAACACTGTTCTAATAAAATGCAAAACACTGATGAATGAAAAGAGGGCTTGCGAACACTGAATAAATAATACGCTAGACAGGTAGCTTGCAATTAGACTTGACTGGGAACGCAGTCTTTCGCACACAAAGAACAGAGCCACGTAACGAAGTGACGCTGAGAGCTGGCTACAAAAATCAAATTATAAACCACGATTGCCGATTGTCACAAATCGCGAATGTGTGTCCAGAAAAACCAGGTAAACACAAAGCGGCAGAAATATACAAACGAGAGCCACAAATGTCAGATAGTCACCAAAGGGGCCAGGCTGCACACATCAGCAAACCACGAAGCTACTGCACGCTAAAAGAAGGCCTCACCGTATAGTCCATAAGATAGGCAAGCAACAGATTCCCGAATAGCCATACTTACTGTAACGGTAGAGTAGCAGACAGTTAAACTCCGCCCCGTGTGATGGCGTCAATAACACTCGACAGGTCAGTCGCCGTCTTCCAACTATGTTCAGTTCAACAGGGCGCTCACACGTCCTCAGTAAACCCAGACCTCCGACTGTCCATGCGTGTCCGATATCCCAGAAACGGGCAAAGACATAGGCAAGGCACGTACAGTTGATTAGTGAGCGCCTAAGAAGAGACGTGCGCATGACACAGTAATGTACAAGGGAGACTGTATACTACTCGTTACGCCGCGACCACCTGCCGTTGCTCACTGCCATCGTGGCATATTCAGAAAGATTCAACAGGTTTCATACTATATTCTCTATCGTAATGGATTCAGAAATTCGCGGTAACCTTTAACACAGGCAAAGGACTACAGAGTTTCCAAATGATCGACACGATCTGATGTGGAGCATTTTGTACATGAGTGCACTTACAAACTTCATGCGTTTATTGCAATTATATACACATTACATGTTGCGTACCACCAAGAAGAAGGGACTGAAGCAACAGAATCCTGCATGATTTGAAGCGCCAACGGTGCTGAAAGACATTGTGGGGAGGCGGGATACAATTAAAAATTGGTTTCGCCATCTCTTTACTCGAGCCAGGCAACTATTTCTGGGTCAGCCAGAAAGCGATGGAAAACATACTGACCATGGTTCCATGTTCCTGTCCCGCCTACCTAAAGAAATGTTACTATTCTGTATTTGCTTAGCGGTATCAGGACTATGATTATAAATGAAGATTTGGAATTCCAATTTATACATTAGTTTAGTAAAGTTTCTCACGCACAACTTGAGGTACTCATTATGTTCATACTGACAGTAAATCTCGCTGTCCTAAACAGCACAACAATCGGTTCAGAGATGACCTCTACGGTAAGTTCCTACCAAATTGTCTATCACGCTGACTACTGGTACCGACATTAAATGCTCGCCACAAAGTGGAAAATAATGGTCATCACTTGCCACGGGGATTTGTGAATATCACGGAAGGCACACTAACCGTTACTTCAGTGAAAATCTAAGCGATCCAGGACGGTGAACAGTCCTCCCGAGTTCACTATCAATTATTAGAGAAAATACAAGTTTTGTCACAGACTGCCTCCGACATCATGCGCAGCAGCGAGCAGTCCACCGTTCGATAAACGCAGATCTTAAGTGGCTGTGTGCGAAGGGAAGCCTCGTCTTGCCTATCGGGCTGTACTCATATATGTGGCGTAACGGGCGGCCAAGATAAGACATGCTGTCATTCGTCTTAAGCGTGCGGCAGCAGTCAATAAACGGCCACTTCCCCCTCCCACCCTCCCCCCCGCTCACACACAGAATATTTAATAAGAAAGTTACGAATTAATTAACAATCTTCTTACTTTTCACATGCATGTAGGTAAGTATGTTGAAATCACAGAAAACGTTTCACTTCGCTTGTTTAATAACTTTGCCTTCTAGAATTTTTAGCTGCGGTCGCAGGTTCGAATCCTGCCTCGGGCATGGATGTGTGTGATGTCCTTAGGTTAGTTAGGTTTAATTAGTTCTAAGTTCTAGGGGACTGATGACCACAGCAGTTTAGTCCCATAGTGCTCAGAGCCATTTGAACCATTTTTTAGAATTTTTAGAGTGGAACTGGCAGTAGATTGTGACCTCTGAAATATAACTTTAAGAGACCTTGTATTGGTTGTTATTAACAGTATTGTCCTAATACTTGTAATAGCTGTAATACTTAATAGGTTTTATCATGTCCTGTAAAGAAAATTTTCTAGCATTAAAGTTATAGATACTTAATCTACTACAAAAGGGGACGTTTTAGTTACAAAATTAGTTTTCATTAAATTACTCGAAAACTAGTACAGGTAGCTTAATATGGTCACTTATTATTTTTAGTTTGAACTGAAGCATCATACAAATTTTTACATATATATGTCTAATATTTAGCGCCTTCAATTTTTATTACGAACGTGGATTCTGACCACAATTTTCATTTTATCCTGCTTAGAATTGCAACAGTTAATTTTGACATACATTCAGACATTATGACCAATTTTTGGCTTTTAGCATCATCATTTAGCTCCACTTTTTATTTTCTTAAAACAGTTGTGTATTTATGAAAACTAATGATCCAATCACTCTAACACTTGACATTTAAAACATTAAGTGACCATATTAAGCTACCTGTACTAGTTTTCGAGTAATTTAATGAAAACTAATTTTGTAACTAAAACATCCCCATTTGTAGTAGATTAAGTATCTATAACTTCGAAAAAGACGGTCGTGTGAAACCCAGCTCGCGCTATTCGTCCACGAGACTCAGAGGGCCTCAGACACGGGTTCACAGGTAGATGCCGTGTTTCTTGACTTCCGCAAGGCGTTTGACACAGTTCCCCACAGTCGTTTAATGAACAAAGTAAGAGCATACGGACTATCAGATCCATTGTGTGATTGGATTGAGGAGTTCGTAGATAACAGAACGCAGCATGTCATTCTCAATGGAGAGAAGTCTTCCGAAGTAAGAGTGATTTCAGGTGTGCCGCAGGGGAGTGTCATAGGACCGTTGCTATTCACAATATACATAAATGACCTGGTGGATGACATCGGAAGTTCACTGAGGCTTTTTGCAGATGATGCTGTGGTGTATCGAGAGGTTGCAACAATGGAAAATTGTACTGAAATGCAGGAGGATCTGCAGCGATTTGACGCATGGTGCACGGAATGGCAATTGAATCTCAATGTAGACAAGTGTAATGTGATGCGAATACATAGAAAGATAGGTCCCTTATCATTTAGCTACAGAATAGCAGGTCAGCAACTGGAAGCAGTTAATTCCATAAATTATCTGGGAGTACTCATTAGGAGTGATTTAAAATGGAATGATCATATAAAATTGATCGTCGGTAAAGCAGATGCCAGACTGAGATTCATTGGAAGAATCCTAAGGAAATGCAATCCGACAACAAAGGAAGTAGGTTACAGTACGCTTGTTCGCCCAATGCTTGAATACTGCTCAGCAGTGTGGGATCCGCACCAGGTAGGGTTGATAGAAGAGATAGAGAAGATCCAACGGAGAGCAGCGCGCTTCGTTACAGGATCATTTAGTAATTGCGAAAGCGTTACGGAGATGATAGATAAACTCCAGTGGAAGACTCTGCAGGAGAGACGCTCAGTAGCTCGGTACGGGCTTTTGTTAAAGTTTCGAGAACATACCTTCACCGAAGAGTCAAGCAGTATATTGCTCCCTCCTACGTATATCTCGCGAAGAGACCATGAGGATAAAATCAGAGAGATTAGAGCCCACACAGAAGCATACCGACAATCCTTCTTTCCACGTACAATACGAGACTGGAATAGAAGGGAGAACCGATAGAGGTACTCAGGGTACCCTCCGCCACACACCGTCAGGTGGCTTGCGGAGTACGGATGTAGATGTAGATGTAGATATTACATTGAAGTACATTTTGACAAAGTTTGAAAAAGCAATTTTAAGTTTAAATTTATTCTTAATTATGGTGCAATACTTGGGCGTTACGCGCAGACGCGTTACGGTCACTTGGTGCTACTAGCAGTGAACTGGGGTAAGTCTGGCATATACGTTCGCCTCTGTATCTCAAAAACAGTACAGCACTTGTTTCACTACAACACAAGTGGCAGACACATGAGGAACAGCTGACTCTAGGCTGGCACAACTAGTAGACTTCCTCGGTTGACATGCAGACGTTTGTTAAATGCTCTCTACCTCTTGAGTGAGTGAGTGAGTGAGTGAGTGAGTGGGCACACCTGGGTGACTTGTGATTTGCTCTTATCCTCGTATAAATCACTGGGTCTGCACGTTGCCAGTGCCTCTGGCATGTAGTGTACTCTGTAGAAACAGCAATGCCGCAATCTCGACTATTATCATGAATTGTTCCCACAGAAATAGAGAAGGAAAAACTCTTTACATTTAGGTGTTTTCAGCACACCTACTCCCACACGTTGGACATTCAATGAGCGACCGAGCTCTTGGAAACTCCTGTACGGTACTCTACGACTAAATAACCTATGATGGGATCCAAGGTAAATTTTCGGTTTCGAGGTATAAGTTAAAATTCACCTTCATTCATGTAAGAGATATTATCTAATGAAATCGGATACCTATTTTGGAAGCTTCCTGTATTACCGCCCATAGAGTCCTGTGTACAGCGTTGGTTTGAATCTCAGGTGTGCTGCATACGATACCGAGGAGCATAGAACCGGTGGAGGGAACGTGTCAGCGGAACGACTGAAGGGGACAGACAATGGAGATGTGTATACTGGGATCGCGTAGCATGGAGCAGACAGCAGCCGGTAGGGCGAGAAGCGGTGTTGCGCAGGTTGCGGAGCAATCCGCTTACAGGGGCCGGAGAGTTAGTGCGCACTGCGCGTCTCCCAGAGGAGGCTCAACATTCACTCTGGCTGTGGCTAGAGCTCCACGCTGCAGGAACCGTCAGCTGAGTCTCTACAGCTTTTCCCAGTTGTTGTTAACTTCGATCACAACACCCACACAGTTTGCCCGTCTGTGTATCTATTTGTTATGAACGCTATTCGTAGGTGTTAACATCCGATAATGCTCTGCTTATCTGATGGAGTTCGAACTGTATGGAAAAGAATATTGAGTATTTTGTGCGAAATTTCTTTGTGACTGGTAGTGATGACACGAGGTGTGGTGACAGAGGTCAATGTGCGTTAGTTTTCTACGTGCTCTGTGACCGAGGGATCTATTCGTTATTCCCGTAACACGTATGTTGAAGGTAGGTAGCTGACCCACTGAAGTTCCAACAGAAATTTCACATTAGAAATGTGTATGTTCCAGTAGCTCTTCAATCGTTTTTAGCATCCATGAGGCCAAAGAATAAAAGTGTCGTCCAATAATCGACAGACATACGTCGCTTAGGACTTGGTGGACTTCACTGGGTTTCCTTTAAAACCTGCCATCTGTCGGTCCACCACGACAGGCAAGAACGGGCTACGCATGACCACGCCATCGGATTGTCCATCTGAGACTGGAAAGGGTAATCCAGCGGCTTATTAGCCATTCGCTTTGCCAGTGGTGGAGAGATCGGTAGAAACATCCAGTTTATTTCGACAATATCAACAAAGATGAAAAATCACTTTTCTAATTTTAAAGACGACATAGGTCACTGAAAGCCGAGTGTGTGTTTCATTCCATGCGAAACTGGCATGTCTTAAGACCACTGCTTTGCTAAAACGGTCGGCGAGAAGTGCGAGATATGTTAGCGATACTCCTGGTAAAACATCTGTTGGCCGGCGCTGCTCCAAATACAACCGTGAAATGGAATATGAAAGGACGACAGTGATAATATTCACTGACGATACTGCTATGCTCAGTGAAAGTGAGAATGAACAAACAGTAACAGGTGAACTGAAAGGACAGTACAATCAGAACATAGCACAGACTGGGAGTAAACAAAAAAAAGAGAATAAATTAAAGAGGAGCAGCAGAAATGAGATTCGCGATGTAATTAAAATCGAAATTGGTGGCTACGACGTAGCCGATGTTAAGGAATTGCGTTACTTTGGAAGCTCCGTAACAGTTAACGGACGAAACAAGGACATAAAATATTTTTGTTCTCACATTCCAATGCCTAGTCCATGAGACACTGAAAAAGAAATAATTGTCGGAAGGGACTGTGTCAGTACATAGAGTCAAAACAGTCTTCGGCGAAATTAAAAGTTAGGGTGGTAACATTAAGAATGTAACGGGGTTTCCACAGTTAAACGCGGAGGAAAGAGTGGATGGGTGGAAAAGTACATTGAAGACCTCCGTGAGGAGGAAGATTTGACTGATGTGATAGAAGAAGAAAGTAGAGTTGCTTCAGAAGGGATAGGGGATTGGATATTAGAATTAGAAATTAAGAGACCTTTGGTGGATTTAGGGCCAAACAATGCAGAAGGGATAGCTAACTTTCCTTCAGAATTTCAAAAATCATTGGGGGAAGTGGCAACAAAACGACTATTCATGTTGATGTGTAGAATGTATGAACCTGGCGATATACCATCTGACATTAAAAAAAAAAAAACATCCTCCAGACAACTCCGAAGAATCAACATGTGCAACAATTATCGCACAATTAGATTAACAGCTCATGCATCCAAGCTGCTGACAAGAATAATATACAGAAGAATGGAAAAGATAATCGACTGTATGTAAGATGTCGATCAGACTGCATTTAGGAAAGGTAAAGGCAGCAGAGAGCCAACTCTGACGTTAAAATTGATAATGGAAGCAAGACTAAAGGAAAATCAAGACACATTCATAGGATTTGTCGACATGGAAAAAGCGTTCCACAATGTAAAATAGTGCAAAATTTTCGAAATTCTGAGAAAAATAGGGTTAAGATATAGGGTGAGACGAGTAATATACAATATGTCGAGAAGTCAATTGAAAATAATAAGAGTAGATGACAAAGAACAAAGTTCTCGAATTAAAAAGACTGCAAAACAGAGGTGTAGACTTTCACCACTTCTTTTCACTCTGTACATAGAAGAAACAATGATGGGAAGAAAAGGAAGGTTTGTAAGGAATGACGAGGTTCTGTGAAGACTCGAAGAGGATAAGTAATGTGTGGGAAACACGTACAAGGAGCAGGAGCAGGATGATAGGACATCTGTTATGACATCAGTGAATAACTTCCACGGTACTACAGGGAGCTGTAGAGGGCAAAACTGTCGAGGAACGCTGAGATTGGAATACATCAAGCAAATTATTGTGGACGTAGTTTGCAAGTAATTGGCACAGGAGAGAAATTCGTGGTAGGCCGTAGCAACCCAGACAGAAGACCGATGACTCAAAAAAAGTGTTAGCGGTTGCTGTTTGAGTTTACGTATTGTCATTTGTCACCTGGAGACAGTGAGAGGGACTGTGGACGCTATAAAATGGAATGCCAAGTGGAGAAATCGGGACATTACCGAAATATTCTTTTGTTTGAGCTCAGTGGAGGGGTTATTGAAGTGGAGGCAGCCAGAAACAATTGCGCCGCGAATGTGGATAATTCTTTTGGACAGGGTAACCATAAACATTTGCACCGTGTATTTGGTTAATGCCATTGGACAGATCACGGTTAGAAAATGGTTTTCTCGTTTTAAGGAGGGTCGTGTTAACTTTAGTGATTCTCCACATTCAGAAAGATCTTCGGGGTATGATGAATATAGTTTAACGGCATTAATTCACAATGATCTACGTATGTGTACTTCAGATAGGGCAAAAGTTAACTGTGATAGTTCTACCATCGTGCGACATTTGGTTGTGACTGGGAGGTTCAAAAGACAGGTGAATAGTTACTGCATGCTGTAAGACAAAATCACAAAAATTAGCGAGTGGCCATATGTGCTTCTTCAGCTGACTTTCAACAACAACGACTATTGTTACCCTGTATCATTACTGATGATGAGAAACTATGTCTTTATACTAACGTAAGAAAGGAATGGCTGAGGACAAACAAAGCAGCGACTCCTAGTAGAAAGACCTTCACACATACAGAAAACGTAATGCTGTGAATCTGGCGGAACAGCGATGATACTTCGTATTACGAATTGATTCCCTGAGGTGTAATCATCACTCCTGATATTTGAACACCACTCCGAAAGAACGGGTTTTCTCCATTTCAAAGATTTTTCAAGAGAGCAGTTTTAAAGTTTAAAACATTACACTTTCGTTAGTTATTGAAATATACTTTTCTAATTTATATAGTACCTTTTCCTCAGGAATAAAAATGGGAAAAAATATTGGTAAAAATTGGACCTTCTTTCTTTTTATCTAAATGTCTATTTTTAGTTGCTTAGTATAATGCACTAATCAGATTGTAAAAGTCAGAATTTAATGTGATATTCGGATGATACTTCACTATAAAACTTCCCTGCAACTCCTTTGACAAAGATATATTCATCTTTGAGTCTAGACACTATTATACAGGATGTTCAGGTTTCAGGAACAATAGAGTTTATCAATATCCTGTTTTTATTTTTATTGAGTTCACGTAAATTAAAATTATTAATAAGCCAATGTCTCAACTTTTGTATCCTTAAATCACCTGGTGCACAACCACCAACAATCATTCAGTTAATGGTTACTACAGATATATAAAAAGTATAGTTAATAAGACATAATTTCCGTTAACAGCATAAACCACAGTTCTTAGAACCCACAGTTTTCATTTCTCACATTTAACTTACTACAAATGAATAACACAAAACTTGTTTGTAAATTCACTGCCGGAAAGGAATATCTGAATATTACTCTTGGGCCCGTGTGCCACAGAACGCCTTCTTTTCTTGCAGATCACGATCCTTTTCCTTGTGATAGGCAAGATTGGGTATGTGACCGCTTATTAACATGGTTTTCAATAGGTTTGTTGTAATAAAGCAGGATCTGCTATTTCACACACTGATGTGATCTGGTTCCATTTAATTACTGTGACTAAAGTTTTTACCAGCCTACCTTCCTTACAAGGGGAAGGGAACAAAAACTCTCCTTCTCCAAGTAATGGCTCCTCTTTCATTCGTGAAGCAGGAGCAGTAACAACTGAAGTGATCCAAAATCCACAGGTAGTGTCACGATCTATAATAAGCCTTGGATGGTGACATTCTGTTTTCATCTCTTAATAATTCGCAATGGGAATGGACATTTTGGTCGGTACCGTGGTTGCAAGAAATCAGTCCAGTCAGGGAACATTGAGCCATCAACTTCTACAGTCTGAAAAGGAGCGAGTTTCACACGCACATCTTTACATCTATTCAGTCTTTTGAGAGCTCAGCTTTTGTTTTTACGTCTGATGAGGCTCATGTCTTTGTCACTTTCCAGCTATGAATGTCTTCTTACTGAGAATGTCACATGAATTGATTCAAATCGCTTTGCGTGATGGACAAGATAATGGATGGACCTGAAAAGGTTGTGGATTTTGTTTTGACCATCACATGATTCAGAGAATATTTCGAAATTTTTTACCTCAGAATCCAGAAACGAGACAACATAATGATGCAGCAAAGAAACTACTTCATTTAAACCTTTCTTCCCTATAGTTTCAGGACAAACATAAGACACTGCATTACTGTCTGTGAATCGATGTATGTTAAATAGATATAGAGAATGCTGTCGCTTATAGTAGACAATGTTGGTGGTGATGTTTGGACATGGAAGATCTCGCTGGAAATCCATACACATCGTTTCTGTGTTTGTAAACGTTCTGTGTCTCTGTCTAGATGGTCTTTTACGCTGATAGAATGCATCAGATTAACGGCGGTACAGTTTATATTCAATTTTCTCCCTCTTAATATTATTTTGAACGACAGATCTTCCCTTTCCATTTGTTGCGTGTGTGATTTGTGCCTCTACAGCTTTGAAAGTTACAGAAAAGTTATCACACGTTCTGCGTGTATCACTTCGAGGGAAACCGAATGAGATATTAAATGTTCTATTAAGTATTTTAGGATAAGTTTCATAACATAAGGAACAAGTAGAAGGTATCTCTTGAAACATCTTGAACGTCATCTTGAGTGTGAGTTCTTCAGGCAAATACAGTATATTATTTATGATGTAGTGACTGGACCGTCCTTTAAATGACATGTGAGCGCAGACGTTTTGTCTCTTTCTGTTGAAAGTTTATGAACTTGGTTTCTGTGTTTCCTTCTTTTATGAAATGGCGCAATGCCTTCATTTTTAAGGAATTCCTGATAGTTTCTAATCTTTTCTTTTAAATACCATGCAGTGACATAAAGGCCTTTTGACAAACCGACTATTCTATCACAGTATTGTCTCTCATTATTCTGACCTTACAATGAAATGTATAATCACGCAAAGTAGCTACTGTCTCATCTCTGCAAGGCCTTCGGAGTTGTACATTGTCAACAGAAATCAGTCCTGTCAGGTGGGAACCTTGCTCATTCCATTCCAGCAGCAAACTGAAATCAGATATTAATGTAGACTTCTCTAAGTCAGTTAGCAAATCAGTGTCGTTCTTCTTGCAGTTACAATGCTCTCCAATTTTATGTGACATTGTTCATAGCGTTTTAGATACTTGATATTGTCTACCGTAGTTCTTCCTTTTTCTAGACTTACCACTGCAGTTTGATTCTGGATTTTCCATCACCAGTTGAAACACCGACCTCAGATTTTACACGAAATTCAATCTTCCACGCCACCAAGTGCTGAAGCAATTGTCAAGACTGCTTTGTTTTAGTACAAATTACGGCACGAAATTCAGTTCCACGACAGCATAAAACAAAGAGGCTAATGTCTATTCTGTTCCGTATTAGCTTCGACAATACATACGAAAGATCAATGATGACATTGCATTTAACGGAGTCAACCATAAGATTTCCACAAAAGCAGACAAAAAAATCAATACAATTCAGAAAACCACACCTACTGGACTTCACCCCCGTGTATTGGATGGTCGTGACTCGTTTTCTCAGTGTGTACCATATTTTAATCTGGCTACAACTCCGTGACTATACAAATCACACTCATTTAATCTCACAGAACTGAAAGCACATTTGATAAACTTCAAAATGATACCACCAACTTAGTTTCGTGAGATCAGGACTTATCCTCTTCTTTTCGTGTAGTATTCATTTTTTTGTCAACAACATAGACGTCTTGCAGACGCAATCCAAGATCAACGACCAGGAATACTCCCTGAAGTGATGTTACTACACTATACGTCCGTCTCACTATGCTGGATTGACAAAAAGTACTATGAGTACTATGCACGAGTGCGACTGGGAAGTCATTCCGCATCAACCTTATTCACCTGATTTAGCCCCCTCATAGTTTCACCTTTTCCGATCTCTATCTAACAACCTTCAAGTAACTTCCTTCGGGATGAAAGTACGCTCCGAACATTGCTCCACGAGTGCTTTGTGAATAAACCACATGGTTTCTACAGTAGCAGAATCGAAAAAGTACCTCAGCCTCGGGAAATTGTCATAAATAGTGACGGAGAATATATTATTGACGACTGAAGTCTCTCACGCGTGCGTTTATTGAACTTTTGGACAATCGCTTTGAAGTTCCACCAAACCGATATCTGTTGAGTGAACTGGGTGTAGTTATCCTAAAGTAGCTTAATACGCTGTTAAGCGGCAGGGTTGGACTAGAAGCCAAGAAAGCAGTGTTCACAGTTGAAAGTATGCATAATCTATTCAAATGAATGTCAACTACCGTATGATGTTAGTAAAATAGCGTCAAAAAAATTAAGAAACTAAACAACATGTCGAATATTAATGAGGAAATGGGATAAGCAATTGACCTCATCAAAAGGTGTTTTAAACAATTACAGATACATAGTGATGAAAATTCTTCTGGGTAATATGCCGCGTCATTTCTAAAAACTAACAACAATAATAAATTAAAACCGACGTTTCGGCCGAATTGCAACGGCCTTCCTCAGGGCACGACTGGTTTTGCATGGGGTAGGTGCTACTATTTATTACAGACTATCGATGTCTGACGTCACAGTTGTAGAATTTTAATTGGCCCTCTAAAATGATTGGCTAGTCATGACGTAAGGGAAGATGGAAGGAAAGGGGCTATTCGTGGATATCCATGTCGTCAACGATTGGTAGCTGACCGCCAATCAGCGTTCCGCTTCTGGTCGGCAAGTTTTCCTCCTGTTGTGCGCGGAAGTGGACTGACAGTTGCTCTACAGCTGTTTGTGTAGATACGTCCGTGTCCCGTGTAGCTTCTGCCCCGCGGCCGCTCGCGGCCCGTTGGACTGGGATGGCCGGCAGCCAGGACGCTGGGAGTTTGTAGCCATCTTCTCTGTTGATGTTGTCAGGCTGCTTAATAATTTCGATCGCCTCCCGAATTTTGCGTTCTCGCATCCACGATTCTTTCGCCAGTACTCGTGCTTCCTGGAACCTGATAGGTTGTCCACAGTCACGGTGGTGTTCCGCTATCGCCGATTTATTGTGTTGTTGTAGTCGTACGTAGCGTTCGTGTTCTGCTACTCGTAAGTTGATAGGTCTTCCTGTTTCTCCTAAGTAGGCAGCTCCGCATTCACACCGTAGTTCGTAAACACCTGCAGTGTAAGATGGTTGACTGCATCCTTGGTGGAACCTATCATTTCGTGGATCTTGTGACTGCTTCGAAAAATCGGTCTGAAACCTCGTCGGCGGAAGATGTTGCCTAGCCGTTCACTGACGCCTTTTACATATGGTAAGTGTACCAGTGGAAGCTTCTCTTCTTTGCCTTCTTCTCGTGTTCTGCTCACTTTAGTTTTAGCTACCTTTCTTATGATGTTGTCATCATAGCCGTTGGCACGAAACGTGTTTTGTACCTCCTTTAATTCTTCTTTGATATTATTTTCATCGCTTATCAGGTAGGCTCGGGCAGTTAACGTATGCAGAACTGCCCGTTCCCTGTTGCGCGCTCTCCTTTGCCCCACACAGCCGACCGCCTGGCTGCGGGCGCTGCGCGTTTCTTCCAACTGGCCCCAAAGGTGTCGTTTCCACTGAACACCTCATCAATATTACGCGAGCGGTTCCAGGCCGGATTATGGAGTCCCCTCCACTCTCTAAACAAGGAAATGAAGCTCACCGCAACGTAACCACAAATGAGGGCTTAATAGCACAAGCGTTCCGGCATCACGAGATGGGAGGGGGCGAGGCTGTGTGCGGGGATGTTCGTCGTTCCGTTCGCGCCACAGCTCCCTCTAATTGTTTTAACTTGCGTAAACTGGTCGTTAAAACTGCCGAGTACAGACGCGGCTCTCGTCCAAATGAGAGCGAAGTTGGTGCCGACCGCAGGGAGAAGCGCCGGGGACAACCATCACTGCCACTCTCTTGTTTGATAAAGCCCTGTAGTCGGCACCTGCATCCCCTCGTTATAATAACCGTTTTCTTCAGTTTACTGGTGCTCCTTGTCTCCCCTCTTCAGGTCGTTATAAACGGCGTGGCGTAGAGTAAAGGGAAGGTAAGTCCTAGTCTATGATGTTACGTGAATTACACCTGAGTGTTGTTGGTATGTGCAGTGTATCACGAAAATATAGACACGAAATCTGAGCAGTCTGTTACAGACGAACGTGTGGTGAACGTAGCACGTTTAACGGCTTTGGTCTGTAAGAATGAAGACGCAGCTAGGACGATAAAAATCTTGCTACGTTTGTGCAATACATACATAAGAGCCGAGACTCGCGAAGAGACAGGTGGCTGAAAATATGACAGGTACATCAATATTCTCATCCCGAGGATAGAAAAAGCAGGTAAGTGCAAGAATTATCACACAGTCAACTTAATAGGTCATGCATCCAAGTCAGTCATGAGAGTTCTGACAGAATAACAGAAAAGGTAACTGAGGATCTGTTAGATGTCGGTGAGTTAGTGAAATGGCGGATAGTAAGGAGCTGGGAGAGGTAAGGTGCTGGACTTACCCGCATTTAAATAACGCTGGTAATATTAAAAATGCAAAACGGACATTATAGGCGCCTCCATAAAGTTATTCCTTAAACGTTCAAACAAAATGTCACTTCAAGTTAGTCCTTCAAATATTTAAAGAAATTTCTGAAATGGTGCCCATAAGAGGTTCAAATTCCCATTAACAGTCAGACAATAAATATGAACAGGTCAAAAAATGAAAACATTAACAGTAACAAATCACAATTCAAGGAGATGGAAACAAATATTTTCGATTAGTAGTCATTGACATAGGGTGACCACCTTCAGCTTAGTCCAGACATCGCTCGGTCTCTTCATTGAGCTGAGACTAGGAATTTTAAAAGATACACAAGGTAAAATTTGAAACCACACAGCTACAAGCACACAGCAGAAGTGGATTACAGTCATATGGCGAAAGATCACGTAACGCTTTTTCAGGCTTTAACTATGAAAAAAATGTTTAGTATTTTGATTCAGTAATCTTGAAAATATTCGTTCTATTTTAATACATGACAATTTAAAGCGAACAAAGACCTTGAAGGATCAACTTTTCATAACCATTATAACACACGGGGTTGAAAAGGAAACACACGACCCACAAAAGATCAAGCTTTTAATTGCACCAATTAAGAAAGAACATCATCCTGTCAACGTTTTGGCTTTCACCAGTAAGCATAAAGATCTCTGACATGTGCTGGTAACTCGGATTGCTGAACCATATTGAGGACTAAGACCAACATGGCGGTCAAAGCCAGACAACATTACATGTGAGGACCCTAATTAAATTTCTATAATAAAAGCTTATTCAAAAAACAGGAATCTTTGGCAGTTGCTTCCAGTACTTAGTCACACACTGCAAAAGGTGCTCACTACTTTCTTTGTACCCCAGGCTTTGACTGTACAGTAAATGCTGCCAGCTCGTCATACACAAACGAAAGCAGTGTAAACACGAAACGTGTTTACTCTGAAGATGTAGACCTGCGTCCACGGAGGCAGAGGGAAGAAGGAATTCTTTAAATTCTTCAATGTCACAGTCAAGAATCACCATCCATAACACGATCACTGAGATTCAGTCATCGATGAGCAACTACGATAACCATGCGAGCAAGCAACGACACATTCCTTACATAAGAGAGCGTATGTGTTGTTAAGTAGTCTCCGTGACCAGCTATGGTACCCCTTGCGAGACGCCGGCGAACCCGGAGCTATGATACGAAATACAGAGAAATTTAATGAATAGCACGTATCGAGTCGCATGTACACACAGTTCATTTAGGCCTAAGGATAACGTGCCGTGGCACCAGAGAGGCCGCATTGAGCATGATAATGGAATCAAAAAATATGAACAGGATTTGTCTGCCTAAAAAAAACGTTCAAGGACGTAAAATGATGCCAGATTTTCTATATTCTGAGAAATATTCGCGGAAGTAGGAGGGAAAAACGGATAGTACACTATGTATACAAGTGCACGGTACATCCAAACCGTCATCGAACCCATCGTTCTACCATTCCTAGACCGGCAAGGGAACTTGCTGTTCCAACAGGACAATGCACGTCCGCATGTATCCCGTGCCACCCAACGTGCTCTACAAGGTGTAAGTCAACTACCCTTGCCAGCAAGATCTCAGGATCCGTCCCCCATTGAGCATGTTTGGGACTGGATGAAGCGTCGTCTCACGCGGTCGGCACGTCCAGCACGAACGCTGGTCCAACTGAGGCGCTAGGTGGAAATGGCATGGCAAGCCGTTCCACAGGACTACATCCAGCATCTCTACGATCGTCTCCATGGGAGAATAGCAGCCTGGATTGCTGCGAAAGGTGGATATACACTGTACTAGTGCCGACATTGTGCATGCTCTGTTGCCTGTGTCTAAGTACCTCTGGTTCTGTCAGTGTGATCATGTGATGTATCTGACCCCAGGAATGTGTGAATAAAGTTTCCCCTTCCTGGGACAATGAATTCACGGTGTTCTTATTTCAATTTCCAGGAGTGTAACATCCAAGAGGTTGGTGTGTTTTCTAAAATATCGTACCTCCTCAGAGAAACCGCTTTGCAGGGCAAGTAAGAACCGACATCCGGTTCCTTTGCAGGAGCCAGTACGAATAATAAGAATGGGCGATCAGTAACGAAACGCTCGTATTAGAATAGATGCCAGACAGAAATGCTGTCTTTCATGAGTACTGTTCAATTTGCATACGGAAGCAGCAGTGTGAGAAACAAAATATTGGGTCGCTCAAGACGTTGCTGTCCTCAGTGAAAGCGAGGAAGAATTGCAGAACACACAGAGTGAAACTGGCTACGGAGCACATGGTCCTAAATCATCCTAAAAAAAGACAAACTTAATGAAGGGTAGCACAAGTGATATTAGAGACAAAAAGTGGACCATGAAGCAGATAGAGCTAAGGTGCAAATGGCTCTGAGCACTATGGGACTTAACATCTGAGGTCATCAGTCCCCTAGAACTTAGAAGTACATAAACCTAACTAACCTAAGGACATCACACACATCCATGCCCGAGGCAGGATTCGAACCTGCGACCGTAGGCCGATGGGCAGGGCAGACGAGTTAGAGGGAAGACATGGAGCTCTTGGAATCATGTGATTGGCACGAAACTCTTGTAGGGGCAGTTGTGGGAGTGCTTTTTTGGAGTTCACGGAGGTTTGAGGGGAATTGAGGGGAGGAAAAATCGGTCTTCCAGTTCAAACTCCAGGCTGGAGGGGGTCTTCAGATTCAGACTCCAGGCTAGAGTTGATCTCTGGTCTGGAGAAGATTCCGCTCTTCACTACTGTTATTAGTTGGTTGAACTGCTGACTCATGTCCTGGGCATGACTTCGCACTAGCGCTGGTCATGATTGGGGAGCCTGTTGTGACGACTTACCTGTACCGACAGTTTAGACAGCAGTCATCTCTGAGTACTGCTATGCCGAAAGAAATCTTATTCATGACAGGTATGCTGTCCTGGCGTTAGATCCTACGAGCGGAGGTCCATGGTATGAGCGGCAAACGGGTGTGTCACACGCTGAAACCTGAAGACATTTCAGTGCTCCGTTAGAGAGAAATTGCGATTTGTCTAACAAATCACCAACTGCGACTTTGCATATTTCCTGGCCGCTACGGGTAATAACAGGCATCGTACATCGCTGCCCTGCAGACGCTTGAACCACGACCGTCACCTGAGACTGCCGCGCACATCGAGAAGATCGGTATTGTAATCTTGCTTCATCTTGTTAGGGAAAACAAGTTCACCGTCTCGCCACTTATTCTCAGCTGCACCAACGTAGCATAGCTTCTGTGTAGGCATCAAGGTCTTTTCAGTGTTAGATAATTGCGTTATCCATATTTTGGGCACGAGGATATAGTTTAGTTAGACAGATCTTAGCTTTTGCTAACCAGCCGCCACACAATGTTTTTAGCTGTTTGTTGCATATTTTTACTGCCATCTGACCATGTTTTATTATTGTAATCACTCTCAACATGTATATTTGCCCAGTTTTAATCAATAAATTTGGGCCACAACTTTTAAAAGATAAACCCCGTATTGATGCATTAATCACCTAACAATAATTGACAAAAATAATGATAGAGCCACCCCTTCATTAATACTATTTCAGCATTCAAGTTTATTTAGATTCTGAAAACTGTGATAATCTCTAATGCAGGTTATCAACACCAAACACAGTTACACAACAACACCAATTAGCAGAAGTATGCGGCAGGTATCAAGTGGAAAGTTTACTAGTTAATGTGATTCCTGTCAGGGCAGTAACTCAGAGTCGTGTGGCGCTTTCCAAAGCATACCACAAAATCCACTGTAGTCTTGCAACATGTCCTGCCGTTTGTACTACCCAGGGGACAATCATGATTCACGATGACCTCATTGTAGTTATTTCTGTTACCTCCTACACTATACTTTAGCAGTTCTTTCTATATATGGTCCAGGTTTCGTCGAACTATGTTACATCACGTGAAACTTACACTACTGGCCATTAAAATTGCTACACCAAGAAGAAATGCAAATGATAAACGGGTATTCATTGGACAAATATATTATACCAAAACTGACATGTGATTATATTTTCAAGCAAGTTTGGTGCATAGATCCTGAGAAATCAGTACCCAGAACAACCACCTATGGCTCTAATAACGGCCTTGATAGGTCTGGGCATTGAGACAAACAGAGCTTGGATGGCGTGTACAGGTACAGCTGCGCATGCAGCTTCAACACGATACCACAGTTCATAAAGAGTAGTCACTGGCGTATTGGACGAGCCAGTTGCTCGGCCACCATAGGTCAGACGTTTTCAATTGGTGAGAGATCTGTAGAATGTGCTTGCCAGGGCAGCAGTCGAACATTGTCTATATCCAGAAAGGCCCGTACATGACCTGCAACATGCGGTCGTGCATTATCCTGCTGATATGTAGGGTTTCGCAGGCATCGAATGAAGGGTAGAGCCACGGGTCGTAACACATATGAAACGTAACGTCCACTGTTCAAACTGCCGTCAATGCGAACAAGAGGTGATCGAGGAGTGTAACCAATGGCACCCCATACCATCACGAACGGTTATTACGCCAATATAGCGATGACGAATACACGCTTCCAATGCGCGTTCACCGTGATGTCACCAAACACGGATGCTACCATCATGCTGCTGTAAAGGGAACCTGGATTTATCAGAAAAAATGACGTTTTGCCATTCGTGCACCCAGGTTCGTCGTTGAGTACACCATCGCTGGGGCTCCTCTCTGTGATTCAGCGTCAAGGGTAACCGCAGCCATGGTCTCCGAGCTGATAGTCCATGCTGCTACAAACGTCGTCGAACTGTTCGTGCAGATGGTTGTTGTCTTGCAAACGTCCCCAGCTGTTAACTGAGGAATCGAGACGTGGCTGCACGATTCGTTACAGCCATGCGGATAAGATGCCTGTCATCTCGACTGCTAGTGATACGAGGCCGTTGCGATCCAGAACGGCGTTCCGTATTACCCTCCTGAACCCATCGATACCATATTCTGCTAACAGCCATTGGATCTCGACCAACGCGAGCAGCAATGTCGCGATAAACCGCAATCGCGATATGCTATAATACGACATTTATCATAGTCCGAAACGTGATGGTACGCATTCTGCTCCTTACACGAGGCATCACAACAACGGTTCACCAGGCAACGCAGGTCAACTGCTGTTTGTTTATGAGAAAATGCTTGGAAACTTTCCTTATGTCAATACGTTGTAGGCGTCGCCATCCTTGTGTGAATGCTCTGAAAATCTAATCATTTGTATGTCACAGCATCTACTTCCTGTCAGTTCAATTTCGCGTCTGTAGCACGTCATCTTCGTGATGTAGCAAGTTCAGTGGCCAGTAGTGTTCTTTCGACCAAAGGTTTTGGACGCCAGAGTAAGTAAAAAGAAGTAAGTAGACAATTCAGAATAAAGTACAGACTGATGAATTCTTACACCTTCTTACAACATGGCAGAAAATGCAGGCAACAAGTACGTGCAGACAAAGTTCTGCGCTTCGAGATCATAATTCTGCATCCGGTCAGTATACAATTCACTGGTTATAAACGCCAATATCAATGGATATCATTTACCTGCTTCATTACTATGAAACATGAGCTGTTCCCGACACGCTGGTTGTTCAAATAACTTAGATGGAAGCAGCCGAAAACGCCCTTGACAACTTCCGCACGTGAGGATCCCCTCATAATAAGTTCTCTTCCGGAGATAACACTCGTCAGCACAGTCTGGGGTTCATAGATTTACTTCTAGACGAGGCTATAACAAATACAGAATATTAGATAACTTTACTATAACCAGAAAAGATGAAATACTCAACACTGAAATAACCCAAAGCCACTTGAATATCACCTGCATTTGGTGCTAAATACTAAAGTATCGCTTGATGCAGTGCAAGGTAACAGTCTTCTCTCAGTGTACATTTGACTATAGCTTTCACTATATATTTTAGCACTGGCACTCCTGGCGTTAATTATACGATGCTAGTGTCCTTGCCAATGGCTGCTGACTGGGGCTGAATTGCGCTCCGTTCTGATGTTAGCAATCATCTTACAGCGGTGGAGTGTGGAATGGAACTCTGTAGGGCGTATCCACGCCACCTTCGCTCATTCGTCGTCATGTCTGGCAGCGACTATGCCTGTTTGTCTAATCTTCGTTGATCCATTATGGATCGTGAGACGACGGCTGGCATGAACTTCTTGGTGCAATAATTTACCAACAGCCGTATGATTTGTAGATGTTTATTTTATTTTATGAACTTCTATGTGCTACCAGTTTCGGTGTTACATTGATGTCATCTTCAGGCCCCACTCGTCATGGTCGTAAAATCCCTACACATGGAAGGAGCCATAAAACTGGATCCGTGAGTCAATCGTCCTGCAACAGTCTGTGTCTTCTGGCCACCAAGAGCTGTTACAGGACGATTGATTCACGGATCCAGTTATATGGCTCCTTCCATGTGTAGGGATTTTACGACCATGACGAGTGGGGCATAAATATGGCATCAATGTAATGCCGAAACCGGTAGCACAAAGAAGTTCATAAAATAAAATAAACATTTACAAATCATACGGCTGTTGGTAAATTATTGAATCAAGAAGTGCCTGCCTTTGGTTCCGTCGGGAGGTTGCCAGGATACCGAGAAGGTACGACACCACACATTGCACAAACGAAACATCGGACTACTGCGCATGACAAATCGTCGGTTGGCGGTGCTACGCCAAAACAATGCCTTAAACACGACGCACGCAGAAAGATAACACACATCGTTATCAACTAGAGCCACTAGTTAGCCAAAATTCACTAATCTCAGACTTCATCGACAGTTATCTGTTAATGACAGCGGGTGACCAAGTGACCTAAAATCAGTCGGTCCTTTCATTGACCATGCAGAAAGATGGTGTATATATAAGGACGCTCCCTAAAGCTAACAGCTTCCTTAATAATATTGTCCTAGTAATGCGAAGTGTTTTTCCATAGTATCGGATAACGATACCCGAGCAATATTCTTCGACCGACGATTTAAATGGCTGTTGCGTGCGTCATGACGTTTATGTCCAATGCACCATTCATCGACGCTCCTGATGGGGTGGCCGATGTTTGAGATACCACAACGTTAACGAGGTGCCATAGACACCCACCTTACACGAACGAAGATCATCCTTTATAGAGCCTAAAGGGATCCTAATTTTCGGTACTGGTCGAAAAATTTTTGTAAGCTGTTTATAATGAAGCCTCCAACTCGACAAAAGACGTCAGAAGCGGAGTTGTATATCCACTAAATGTAGAAACATCGACGACTCTACACAATATTACATCTACATCTACATGGTTACTCTGATATTCACATGTAAGTGCCTGGTAGAGGGTTCATCGAACCATTTTCATACTACTTCTCTACCGTTCCACTGTCTAATGTGTTAAAAAGGAACACCTAAATCCTTCTGTTCGAACTCTGATTTCTCTTACTTTATTATGATGACCATTTCTCCCTACCTAGATCGTTGTCCACAAAATATTTTCGCATTCGGAAGAGGAAGTTGGTGATTGAAATTTCGTAAACAGATTGCGCTGCAAAGAAAACTGCCTTTGTTTTAGTGACTGCCACCCCAACACGCGTATCATATCAGCGACACTCTCACCCCTATTGCGCGATAACACGAACGGGCTGCCATTCATTGCACTATTTCAGTATCCTCCGTCAGTCCCGTCTGGTAATGATTCCACACCGCGCAGCAGTATTCCAGTAGAGGAAGGACAGGTGCAATGTAGGTTGTCTCTTTAGTGGATTTGTCGCATCTTGTAAGTGTTCTACCTTGTTTCACCTCCCCACAATATTATCTATGTTTTTTTTCCAATTTAAGTGACTAATAATTGTAATTTCTAGGTATTCAGTCGAATTGACAGCTCTTAGATTTGTGTGATTTATCGTAGACCCTAAATTTATCGGATTTCTTTCAGTGCCCATGTGGTGACGTCGCACTTTCCTCTGTTTTGTGCCAATAGTCACTTTTCGCACCATAGAGAAATTTTCTCTTGACCATTTTGTAATAGGAATTGGTTGTCTGGTGATTTTAGTACACAGTAAATTACAGCGTCATCTGCAAACAATCTAAGAGGGCTGCTCAGATTATCACCTAGATCATTTATATAAATCTGGAACAGCAGACGGCTTATGACACTACCTTGCGGATCGCCAGGTATCACTTCTGTTCTACTCAATAATCTACCGTCTCTCACTACGAAGTTTGACCTCTCTGAGAGGAAATCGCGGCTGAGTTGTTTTATTATTGTTCATAGGAAGTCTTATGATTTCAAACTGACAATTAAATAAAAATAGATAAAACAAATAAATAAAACTAACTAAAATTTCTCATGCTGATAACCGAGAAGGAGCGACCTGTTTTATTTGGTAAAAAAACTATCTATAACCAAAATGCATAAATATTTCTTTATTTTCGACGATCGATTTCGACAGACATTGTTGTCATAAATACTTTTGAAGACCAGAAGATGACAGCAAAGTCTGTCGAAAATAGAGAAGTATTTATACGATCCTGGCTATAGATAGTTTTCTACCAAATAAAAATCAGTCTTGGGAAACTTCAGATCCCAATATGTCAGAGAGATCAGGCACGGTACGGCGCCCAACTAGATATAGCCGGCCCTGCAACGAGCTTGTGACGTAACACTAGTCAGGTTGTCCGCCACACTTCGAGGACGCTCGGTTCCGTGCGGAGCCCACTGGAAATCAATATTTATTGGAAACGTCCCCTCTGAAGGTCTTAATTTTTGTCGTGTATTATCGAGCACTTGCGTGCACGCAGTCAAAAATTACTAAACTAGTCTGAAACAGTTCTTCGGTCACGACGGGAGACGGCTGCTGGCAGTCTGTAACACGAGAAGCACCGCCGCCTGTCTTTGTGACGGGCCTCCCACGGACGTGGCGACGTGTCAGGCGTGCCTGGCTGTTGTGTTGCGGCCGGCGCTGCTGACGCGGCCGCACTCCACCAATTACGCGCTGCATCTGCCAAACTGCTGAGCGCGCTGCGTGTCACATTTATATGCAAATTACCCTCTCGCCCCGACCAGCGGCGGTTCCAGGTATCGAGGACTGCCAGGCGGCGCCGCTTTTGGGCCTGCCAACCAGTGCGTGAGTCGTCCCGAGAGCAGATCCAGTTCACGTGCAGACGCGAGTGTGACGCAACAACACAGGCGTAAACTGTGGGCGGTGTCGTATTATTGACTGCTTAACGTGCACAGCACTGTTCAGGGACAGCTTGATATTGTATATCAGATGGATGTCATTCTACGCATAAGGTAATTGTAGTGTGAACTTTCAAGAAGCACAGTCTCGCGAGCGAGGCCATCTAGGATTACCCTCGCCTATCCCTCCTTAGGTGTCAGAAACCACAAATAACACAGCAACTCGCCATCGCTATAGTACCGCGCAGAAGAGGTATAAAAGGCCAGTGTATTGGTGCAGCTGTCATTTCTACTCAGGTGATTCATGTGAAAAAGCTCCCGACGCGATTATGGACGCTCAACGGGAATCAACGAACTTTGAACGCGGAATGGTAGGTGGAGTTAGACGCATCTACATCTACAACTACATCTACATATACATGACTACTCTGCAATTCACATTTAAGTGCTTGGCAGATGGTTCATCGAACAACAGTCATACTATCTCTCTATCATTCCACTCCCGAACAGCGCGCGGGAAAAACGAACACCTAAACCTTTCTGTTCGAGCTCTGATTTCTCTTATTTTATTTTGGTGATCATTCCTACCTATGTAGGTTGGGCTCAACAAAATATTTTCGCATTCGGAAGAGAAAGTTGGTGACTGAAATTTCGTAAAAAGGTCTCGCCGCGACGAAAAACGTCTATGCTGTAATGACTTCCATCCCAACTCGTGTATCATATCTGCCACACTCTCTCCCCTATAACGCGATAATACAAAACGAGCTGCCCTTTTTTGCACCCTTTCGATGTCCTCCGTCAATCCCACCTGGTAAGGATCCCACACCGCGCAGCAATATTCTAACAGAGGACGAACGAATGTAGTGTAAGCTGTCTCTTTGGTGGACTTGTTGCATCTTCTATGTGTCCTGCCAATGAAACGCAACCTTTGGCTCGCCTTCCCGACAATATTATCTATGTGGTCCTTCCAACTGAAGTTGTTCGTAATTTTAACGCCCAGGTACTTAGTTGAATTGACAGCCTTGAGAATTGTACTATTTATCGAGTAATCGAATTCCAACGGATTTCTTTTGGAACCCATGTGGATCACCTCACACTTTTCGTTATTTAGCGTCAACTGCCACCTGCCACACCATACAGCAATCTTTTCTAAATCGCTTTGCAACTGATACTGGTCTTCGGATGACCTTACTAAACGGTAAATTACAGCATCATCTGCGAACAACCTAACAGAACTGCTCAGATTATCATTGGACATTCCATTTCGGAAATTGTCAGGAAATTCAGTATACGGAGACCCACAGTATCAACAGCGTGCGAGAAGACAACTTTCTCTTAACGACCACGAGCAGCGGTGTTTGCTTAGAGTTGTCAATGCCAGCAGACAAGCAACAGTGAGTGAAATAATTCCAGAAATCAATGTGGGACGTACCTACGAACGTATCCATAGGACAGTGTGGCGAAATTTAGAGTCATGGGCCACGGTAGCAGACAAAAGATGCGAGTGCCTATGCTAACAACAGGACATTGGCTGTAGCGCCTGCCCTGGGCTTGTAAGCATATAATTTGGATACTAGGCGACTGGGGAACCAAGGCGTAGTTAGACAAGTCCCGATTTCAGTTGGTAAGAGATAATGGTATGGTTTGAGTGTGGCGAGGCCGCACAAAGCCATAGAGCAAAGTTATCAACAAGCACTGTGCAAGCTGGTTGAAACCTGGTAGTCAAGGAAAGTAGGCTTCGGTTATGATTGTGGACGGAGCCGTAATCAGTTGCTGTTGGTTCCCTTTTGGAGTCACACACATTTATTTTAAAACAGTAATTTCAGGCTCAGTAATAAATAAGATATCACACGTTATTAATGACGAATAAACAACTATGTATTTAATTGTGCTTTCAGTGCGTTAAATTTACCAAATGAGCATAAAATAAAGACACAGCATATAATGTTTTAAAAACAAGTCAAGTGATTCCAATTAGAATTTTACGGCAAGTAACCAAAGTCACGGCTGAAGGCCTTTAACGCCAAGAACGGCAATTATAAAAAAATTAACAAACATATTTCAGAACGGCAGTGCAAGAGGGAGGTTAATTTAAAAAGCACAACCATTTAAAACTGCTTTTACGCCAAGAATGGCAACTACAAAAAAATTTAAAAAATATGCAGTAAAACAGCAAATACAACAAAAAAGGTTAATTTAAAAGAGCAACTGATCACCAAACAGTTGAGCCAAATGAACGTAAACTTGGTAGCACAATCGTTTAAACCTGCTGTAACGCCAAGAATGGCAATTATATTAAAAATTTTTGAAACAAACAATAAAACAGTAAATACAATAATAAAACACAATAGCCAGTAACAGACGGTGCAACAGGAATCGATCTCTAAATAGGTGTGGCAAAAAAGAAATTTAAAAAAATATAAAATAAAAAAGACTTCCGCGAGAAAAGAGTTAGGTAGCGAATAGTTTCAGTCACTTCACAAGTTGGTAACTCAGGCTAGTGTCTGTCTAACGAATGACTAATAATAATGTAGCTAAAGCTATCTGATGTCCAATAAGCCAAATGCAAAGATGTAAAATGACGCCAAAGCCTGAACCGCCCGCAGAATACTGCGACCAGAGTGCCAGGAAAGAGAAAGGAATCACTACCACCAGGGCAGAAGAATCACCAACGAACCTACAATCAAGAAAGCTGTTAAAACTACCCGCCTCACCGGACAGCAGCGGCAAGACGAGGAAACGTACACTGCCATTACATACACTAACCCCCAGGGCAGGTAACTGGGGCGTTAGCGGCCACGAGGCAGGAAAAATACCGCCGGTTGAATGGAACAAATGGTAACAAACTGAACGCGATAAATAGTAACTACAAGTCCAGGAAAGCTAATAAGATGCACCTTCCCCAAGCACTCCACTCGCTGCTCTGGGCCTCGGTAGCACTATGAGCAGCAACACTAAACCAAGTTACTGGTGAACCACATGATATCACAATGGCGGAGGTTTATCTACAGTAATACTAAACCAAGTTACTGGTGAATCACAAGATATCACAATGGCGGAGGTTTATCTACAGTAACACTAAACCAAGTAACTGGTGAATCACAAGATATCACAATGGCGGAGGTTTATCTACAGTAACACTAAACCAATTTACTGGTGAATCACAAGATATCACAATGGCGGAGGTTTATCTACAGTAACACTAAACCAAGTTATTGGTGAATCACAAGATATCGCAATGGCGGAGGTTTATCTACAGTAACACTAAACCAAGTTACTGGTGAATCACAAGATATCACAATGGCGGAGGTTTATCTACAGTAACACTAAACCAAGTTACTGGTGAATCACAAGATATCACAATGGTGGAGGTTTATCTACAGTAACACTAAACCAAGTTACTGGTGAATCACATGATATCACAATGGTGGAGGTTTATCTACAGTAACACTAAACCAAGTTACTGGTGAATCACAAGATATCACAATGGCGGAGGTTTATCTACAGTAACACTAAACCAAGTTACTGGTGAACCACATGATATCACAATGGCGGAGGTTTATCTACAGTAAGACTAAACCAAGTTACTGGTGAACCACATGATATCACAATGGCGGAGGTTTATCTACAGTAATACTAAACCAAGTTACTGGTGAATCACAAGATATCACAATGGCGGAGGTTTATCTACAGTAATACTAAACCAAGTTACTGGTGAATCACAAGATATCACAATGGCGGAGGTTTATCTACAGTAACACTAAACCAAGTTACTGGTGAATCACATGATATCACAATGGCGGAGGTTTATCTACAGTAACACTAAACCAAGTTACTGGTGAATCACATGATATCACAATGGTGGAGGTTTATCTACAGTAACACTAAACCAAGTTACTGGTGAACCACATGATATCACAATGGCGGAGGTTTATCTACAGTAACACTAAACCAAGTTACTGGTGAATCACAAGATATCACAATGGCAGAGGTTTATCTACAGTAACACTAAACCAAGTTACTGGTGAACCACATGATATCACAATGGCGGAGGTTTATCTACAGTAACACTAAACCAAGTTACTGGTGAACCACATGATATCACAATGGCGGAGGTTTATCTACAGTAACACTAAACCAAGTTACTGGTGAACCACATGATATCACAATGGCGGAGGTTTATCTACAGTAATACTAAACCAAGTTACTGGTGAATCACAAGATATCACAGTGGCGGAGGTTTATCTACAGTAATACTAAACCAAGTTACTGGTGAATCACAAGATATCACAATGGCGGAGGTTTATCTACAGTAATACTAAACCAAGTTACTGGTGAATCACAAGATATCACAATGGCGGAGGTTTATCTACAGTAACACTAAACCAAGTTACTGGTGAATCACATGATATCACAATGGCGGAGGTTTATCTACAGTAACACTAAACCAACTTACTGGTGTATCACATGATATCACAATGGTGGAGGTTTATATACAGTAACACTAAACCAAGTTACTTGTGAATCACAAGATATCACAAAGGCGGAGGTTTATCTACAGTAATACTAAACCGAGTTATTGGTGAATCACAAGATATCACAATGGCGGAGGTTTATCTACAGTAACACTAAACCGAGTTACTGGTGAATCACAAGATATCACAGTGGCGGAGGTTTATCTACAGTAACACTAAACCGAGTTACTGGTGAATCACAAGATATCACAATGGCGGAGGTTTATCTACAGTAACACTAAACCAAGTTACTGGTGAATCACAAGGTATCACAATGGCGGAGGTTTATCTACAGTAACACTAAACCAAGTTACTGGTGAATCACAAGATATCACAATGAAGGAGGTTTATCTACAGTAACACTAAACCAAGTTACTGGTGAATCACAAGATATCACAATGGCGGAGGTTTATCTACAGTACACTAAACCTAGTTACTGGTGAATCACAAGATATCACAATGGCGGAGGTTTATCTACAGTAACACTAAACCAAGTTACTGGTGAATCACAAGATATCACAATGGCAGAGGTTTATCTACAGTAACACTAAACCAATTTACTGGTGAATCACAAGATATCACAATGGCGGAGGTTTATCTACAGTAACACTAAACCAAGTTACTGGTGAATCACAAGATATCACGATGGCGGAGGTTTATCTACAGTAACACTAAACCAAGTTACTGGTGAATCACAAGATATCACGATGGCGGAGGTTTGTCTATAGTAACACTAAACCAAGTTACTGGTGTATCACAAGATATCACAATGGCGGAGGTTTATCTACAGTAACACTAAACCAAGTTACTGGTGAATCACAAGATATCACAATGGCAGAGGTTTATCTACAGTAACACTAAACCAATTTACTGGTGAATCACAAGATATCACAATGGCGGAGGTTTATCTACAGTAACACTAAACCAAGTTACTGGTGAATCACAAGATATCACGATGGCGGAGGTTTGTCTATAGTAACACTAAACCAAGTTACTGGTGTATCACAAGATATCACAATGGCGGAGGTTTATCTACAGTAACACTAAACCAAGTTACTGGTGAATCACAAGATATCACAATGGCGGAGGTTTATCTACAATAACACTAAACCAAGTTACTGGTGAATCACAATGGTGGAGGTTTATCTACAGTAACACTAAACCAAGTTACTGGTGAATCACAAGATATCACAATGGCGGAGGTTTATCTACAGTAAGACTAAACCAAGTTACTGGTGAATCACATGATATCACAATGGCAGAGGTTTATCTACAGTAACACTAAAGCAAGTTACTGGTGAATCACAAGATATCACAATGGCGGAGGTTTATCTACAGTAACACTAAACCAAGTTACTGGTGAATCACAAGATATCACAATGGCAGAGGTTTATCTACAGTAACACTAAACCAAGTTACTGGTGAACCACATGATATCACAATGGCGGAGGTTTATCTACAGTAACACTAAACCAAGTTACTGGTGAACCACATGATATCACAATGGCGGAGGTTTATCTACAGTAACACTAAACCAAGTTACTGGTGAACCACATGATATCACAATGGCGGAGGTTTATCTACAGTAATACTAAACCAAGTTACTGGTGAATCACAAGATATCACAGTGGCGGAGGTTTATCTACAGTAACACTAAAGCAAGTTACTGGTGAATCACAAGATATCACAATGGCGGAGGTTAATCTACAGTAACACTAAACCAAGTTACTGGTGAATCACATGATATCACAATGGCGGAGGTTTATCTACAGTAACACTAAACCAAGTTACTGGTGAATCACATGATATCACAATGGCGGAGGTTTATCTACAGTAACACTAAACCAAGTTACTGGTGAATCACAAAGTATCACAATGGCGGAGGTTTATCTACAGTAACACTAAACCAAGTTACTGGTGAATCACAAGATATCACAATGGCGGAGGTTTATCTACAGTAACACTAAACCAAGTTACTGGTGAATCACAAGATATCACGATGGCGGAGGTTTATCTACAGTAACACTAAACCAAGTTACTGGTGAATCACAAGATATCACGATGGCGGAGGTTTATCTACAGTAACACTAAACCAAGTTACTGGTGAATCACAAGATATCACGATGGCGGAGGTTTATCTACAGTAACACTAAAGCAAGTTACTGGTGAATCACAAGATATCACAATGGCGGAGGTTAATCTACAGTAACACTAAACCAAGTTACTGGTGAATCACATGATATCACAATGGCGGAGGTTTATCTACTTGAATCTAAATACACTCAAACTTGCAGGATCCGGTTTACGATGAGGTCGTGCACCCTCGTGACCACAGGCCTCCGATCCGGCAGTCCATGTTCGCCGCCAGCAGTCCGGGTCTGTTCTAGCACTGCGCGGACCTGGCTCCTCCTGAGTCCCCAACCGAACTCCCCTCTGACACGACTCGGAAGAACCACAATGACTTCCCAAAGATAGCGCCACAGTTGCTATATATCGATAACCACCGCTGCTGCCACTAGCGGATAGGCAACGCTTGCAAAACCAAGTGGCGCCAGTCAACACGAGAAGAAAACACCCGGCAACCATGTCAACTAAACGATACGGTCTGGCATCCAACCGAGGACAGGAACCTACAAACAGCTTCAACTCAAACCGCAGTATGGCTCAATGGTCGTGGCTCCATAGTGGTGTATATTGTGTTTACATGGAATTGACTGCGTCATCTGGTCCAGCTGAACCGATCCATGACTGGGAATGGTTATGTTCAGCTACTTGCAGAGCATTCGCAGTCACCCACGGTCTTCATGCTATAGATGACAATGCGCCAAGTCACCGGGCTGCAATAGGTCGATATAAGCATGAAGGACTTTCTGGACAATTGGAGCGAATGATTTATCCACCAGGATCTTCCAACATGTATCCCGTCGATCATTAATGACGCATTATATTTCTGCAGGAGACGTCCAATGACCTGTTGAATTCATGCTACGTCAATTGCTCTACTACGCTGCGCAAAAGAGGTCCGACATGGCGTTAGGTGGTGTCCCATGACTTTTGTGACCTCGTGTATTCGATGGACCTTTGGAGCGCTGGCTGTGCTAGAATTACGCTCTCCTATCCTCCCTGCTGGTGCCAGACTTTAGGCTCAAACCTGACTCATATAACACAGCAACTCACCTTAAGCACAGCCTTCCTCATTTAGTAAATCCACTTTTTTTCTATCCCGATAGCTCGCTCTCTGAAACAGATGTACGTCGATAGGCCACGATTAATAGCGGCTGCCGAAGGTCTACAAGATAGAACAACCAATTATGGTGCAATGAAATTTTGTTATCAAAGAGTTTTGACCCCTATTACTACCGCTTGACACATGTTACACTATAGTCTGCGTGGCACCAGATCGCATATGCGTATCATGGCAAATTATGAAGTCAGAACTTATCTTCCCTACGGATTCCACACAACTTCGCGCTGACCGTGGAATAAATAATCTTAACAGCAGTGAGCATCAAAACTTGACTGTAAAGACCTTTTCTATGATGCGGTCCATTACATGAGACTGCAATGTATTCAGAATACTGCACCTAAAATACGAAATCTCTCTCTCTCTCTCTCTCTCTCTCTCTCTCTCTCTTTCGCTCTTTAGTGTTCAACTGTGAAGTCGCTTTCCTCTTCATTTCCACGTACTAATTCATCTAACATCAGTCACTACTTGCGGATGAATGATATCTTTGATGGTCCCAGGAATGCTGTTGTGTCTTAAAATGTTTCCTACGAGTTTATCTGGTTTGGATATACTCCCACATGTGTGTGATTTCCTGTACGTTGCTCAGCACTCTGTCTCTCTAGCTGATCTCCCATCATCTTTCTGTAGTATAAAACCTTCAGATCTTCTAGAAGTCTTCTCTGTTGTATTCCTATTACCCAATTTTCACACCGATGTAGATCGATACTAAAAAACATAAAGTATTCTTGATCCGTTTCCCTACTTAGAGACTGATGTCTTTACTGGTAGGTAAGTTATTCCATAAATTAAATGCAGTTTTGGCATTGTGTATTCTGCTCACAATTTCTTTCTGCCTTCTAGCCTTAATTTGTTATCCTGCTTCCCGAACAGGTTTCTTTCGCTTCTAGCTTCTTTCTTTCAAATCTCATTTTTAAAGATGCATACCATCACTTTAGGGCTTAAAGTGTTAATTCTCATACAACACTGATTGTAGAAAATGATCTCCATTGTCCTGGAAACCCCTTGATCTTCTTTGAACCACAGCAATATCATATGAAAAATGTAGCATGTCTGTTTTCTGCCCATTGACTCTGAATCCCACATTCGCGAACTTCGTCTATAGCTTCTTCAATGTAAGCTTCGCATATGAGACGATAGAGAGCACATCTTGTTTGAACACACTTCTTGTTCGTGATGAATCTATTCAAAACCAATTCGTTCTTATAGAAATGAGCGTTACGCACGTGTCATAGTATTTTAGACCTGATTTTTCCAGGACTCAGAACATCGCCTGTCACATGAATTTCCCAGGTCAACAAAGGGAGTGTAAGTTGATTTATTTCTCTGTATGTGCTTTTCGATAAGAAACACGACGAGAGAAATTACTTAGCATAGGCGTACTTACATAATCTGAGCGAAAGTATGACTCTCCAGCTCCACTGTTCATTGTTGAAAGTTCACTTAAAACCTAACGAAATTTTTGGAAAGCTATCAACTGCTGCTCCTGCGGAAAAGCCACTGAGACTGCCGATCGTCTTGGCAGACATTGCTGGTTCCCATCTCATCAATCCTCTTTTCTGTCTGCACCGCCTTCCAATCAAGTCCCCACGCCGTCAGCTAGCAGAGTAACAGTCATCTGCATACGTGGATGACATCCCAAATGTTTATCTCGGACCAAACCTTGCAAAGTAGGAGTATCACTGTAAATGTAAGGTTCTTACGTTTCTACTCCCATACCTGCTGTTGGGCCATTGATCTTTCTACATTTTGGCGCCAATATAACGCTAAAAGCGAGCAGGAAACGTGATATATTATTTGTTTGTCGGATTTTAAAATATGTGACACAGTTAACGATCCAGCTAATTGTGAGATTCGTGGGGTAATACAGTTTATGAATGCCAAACAACATGAGCATGCCACAGACTTATAGAATCTAACCATACCCAGCCATTAAAAGCATTATTCTTTACAGTTCTATTAGGGTTATACTTAACCACACTTCAAGGATATGAACATTGAGAAGCACACTTTACTATTGCCGACGTGGGCTACAGATCAACATTCTTTGTTAGAACAAGATTCCGTGGACTTCATGTAATTACTGGAGCAATTTTCATAACGACATTTTTACTTCGATATTCAATAAATCAATTCTCACCAAATAATCACTTTGGTTTTGAAGCAGCAGCATGATACTGTCACTTCGTGGACGTTTAATTATTCAAAGTCCACCCTATTGAAATATACAGACGGATAAGCAAAGTTTAAGAAAATGTGATGAGAGAAACTTTTCCGAAAATGGTGTATCACGTTTAATGGTGGACGAACGAATATTCGAGACGAAAATTGTCAGCCGGCGTTCAGATACAACTGACGAAATTTTCAAATCAAAGACTGAGGAAAATTTCACAGTAGAGACGTTTCACTATTCTTGGACTGAGATTGTACTTTCCTGAAATTTCCTTATGAAATTTTGGGTAGTGGTTTGCGGTACAAACTGAAGACCCAAAGAAATTGGTACACCTGTCTAATATCGTGCCGGGACACCGCGAGCACGCAGAAATGCCGCAACACGACGTGACATGGACTCGACTAACGTTTGAATTGTGCTGGAGGAAACTGACACAATGAATCTTGCAGGGCTGTCCATAAATCCGGAAGAGTACGAGGGGGTGGAGATCTCCTCTAAACAGTATGTAGCAAGGCAACCCAGATACGCTCAGTAATGATCATGACTGGGTAGTTTGATTGCAAGAGGAAGTGTTTAAACCCAGAAGAGTGTTCGTGGACCCACTCTGTAGCAGTTCTGTACGTGTGGGGTGTCGCTTTGTGTTGCTGAAATTGCCAAGTCCGTCGGAGTGCACAATGGACAGGAATGGGTGCAGGTGATCAGACAGGATGGTTACGTACACGCCACCTGTCATAGTCCTATCTAGACGTAACAGTTATCACTCCGACTGCACCCTCCCCCCTCCCCCGCACCATTTCAGAGCCTCCACCAGCTTTTACAGACCCTGCTGACATGTATGGTCCATGAGATTGTCTCCGTACCTATACACATCAATGGCGAAGGGCTTTTCAACTACATAGTTACTGGTTACGAGACCTAGGTTTCGCATAAAAGATTGGAAGTAAAGCTCCATCATATGGAATAATATCAATTGCGATATAACAAAGTTCTGAACAACGAGAATATTGAGACCATTCTGTTTTAGGGGCTTTCGCCTCATGGGATTTATCTCTGGACGAGGAGCCATAAAAGTATCAGGCTACTTTCAGACTGTGACAGAGTTCGCCGTATCGCTTAATACCTCTCCTTCGATTTTTTTAGCGGCTGAAGTAGCTGTAGCCTTAAACTGACGAAATAACAGGCGCATAGGATTAGGTATCCCAGAGGCCTACCTGCTTACTGCACTCGCTCACAGCAGATCAGCACTGCTGCAAAGCTAAATCCCACCTACCCTACTTGGTCAGCTCTTCTTCTGAGGCTCTGCTTCAACTAGTGTTACATGTACAGTCTTTGGATTACAAGGAAAACCAAGGAAGAGTTTGACTGGTCTGCAAATATACACATCAAAACAAGTTTTGCATCACCTCGGTTCCGAGAGTTCGGGAACCTATATGAAATTGTAATAGAGATCACCCACACATTGCATGTTGCACCACCATACCGTGAGACCTTCAGAGGTGGTGGTCCATGTTGCTGTACACACCGGTACCTCTAATAACCAGTAGCGCGTCATCTGGCATTGAAACATGCCTGTATTCGTCGAGGCATACTATCCACACGTTCATCAAGGGACTGTTGGTCCATGTTGTCCCACTCCTCAATGGCGATTCGGCGTAGACCCCTCAGAGTGGATGGTGGGTCACGTCGTCCATAAACAGCTGTTTTCAGTCCATCACAGGCATGTTCGATAGGGTTAATGTCTGGAGAACATGCTGGCTACTCTAGTCGAGAGATGTCGTTATAATGAAGGAAGTCATCCACAAGATGTGCACGATGGTGGAGCAAATTGTCGTCCATGAAGACGAATGCCTCGCCAATATGCTGCCGATATGGTTACACTGTCTGTCGTAAGATGGCATTCACGAAACTTACACCCGTTACGACGCCATGACCACCATCGGCGTACGTCGGCCTCACACAATGCCACCGCAAAACATCAGGGCACCTCCATCTTTGTGCACTCACTGGACAGTGTGTGTAAGGCGTTGAGCCTGAACGAGTTTCCTCCAAACACGTCTCCGACGATTGTCTGGTTGAAGGTATATGTGACACTCATTGGTGAAGAGAACGTGATGCCAATCGTGAGCGGTACATTCAGCATGTTGTTGGGCCCATCGGTAACGCACTGCATGGTGTCGTGGTTGCAAAGATGGACCTCGCCACGGATGTCGGGAGTGAAATTGCCCATCTAGCAGCCTATTGCGCACAGTTTGAGTCGTAACATGACGTCCTGTGGCTGCACGAAAAGCATTGTTCAACATCGTGGCGTTGCAGTCAGGGTTCCTCCGAGCCTTGATCCATAGGTAGCGGTCTTCCACTGCAGTAGCAGCCTGAGCGAGGCATGTCATCGGCAGTTCCTATCTCTCTGTATCTCCTCCATGTCCGAACTGTCGATTTGGTTCACTCCGAGACGCCTGGACACTTCCCTTGTTAAGAGCATTTCCTGGCTCAAAGTAACAATGCAGACGCAATCGAACCGCGGTATTGACGTCTAGACATGGTTGAAATACAGACAACAAAAGCCGTGTACACCATTTCTAGTCGAATAAAAAATTTGTGTGAATTCGTATGGGACTTAACTGCTAAGGTCATCAGTCCCTAAGCCTACACACTACTTAACCTAATTATCCTAAGGACGAACACACACACCTGCCCGAGGGAGGACTCGAACCTCCGCCGGGACCAGCCGCGCAGTCCGTGACTGCAGCGCCCAGACCGCTCGGCTAATCCCGCGCGGCCCTGGTAGAATGACTGGAACTGGTCGGCTGTGGGACGCCACCCGCCCAATCGGCTCACGCATGGTTGTTTACAAACTTTGGGCTGATTTAGTGACATCTCTGAACGGCCAAAGGGACTGTGTCTGTGGTACAATGTCCACAGTCAAACTCTATCTTCAGGAGTTTTGGGAACCGGGATAATACAAAACTTTTTTTGATGTGTCTACGTACGGAACAAACTATACTGTCAAGGCGTTGTGAACTCCAATGTTCCCAAAAGCGTCTAAAGACGAGCTGTAGTCCTACGAAATGAAAATATTATTTAAATCCTGTAACGAGTTCAGCTCGTATATGCGCGCTTCACTATGTTAATGGATCGAGTTCAGATTCTAGTTCTTAAACTCTTTGTAAGGCGAAACACAGGGCACATGTTACGGGGAAGCTGAAAGAAAGGAACCTGTTACAGTAACTTCAGGACGAACGTTAAACAGCAACGGCTAAAGAATGTACAGGTAAATACACTCCTGGAAATGGAAAACAGAACACATTGACACCGGTGTGTCAGACCCACCATACTTGCTCCAGACACTGCGAGAGGGCTGTACAAGCAATGATCACACGCACGCCACAGCGGACACACCAGGAACCGCGGTGTTGGCCGTCGAATGGCGCTAGCTGCGATGCATTTGTGCACCACCGCCGTCAGTGTCAGCCAGTTTGCCGTGGCATACGGAGCTCCATCGCAGTCTTTAACACTGGTAGCATGCCGCATCCGTGCGTCGCTGCGTCCGGTCCCAGGTCGACGGGCACGTGCACCTACCGCCGACCACTGGCGACAACATCGATGTACTGTGGAGACCTCACGCCCCACGTGTTGAGCAATTCGGCGGTACGTCCACGCGGCCTCCCGCATGCCCACTATACGCCCTCGCTCAAAGTCCGTCAACTGCACATACGGCTCACGTCCACGCTGTCGCGGCATGCTACCAGTGTTAAAGACTGCGATGGAGCTCCGTATGCCACGGCAAACTGGCTGACACTGACGGCGGCGGTGCACAAATGCTGCTCAGCTAGCGCCATTCGACGGCCAACACCGCGGTTCCTGGTGTGTCCGCTGTGCCGTGCGTGTGATCATTGCTTGTACAGCCCTCTCGCAGTGTTCGGAGCAAGTATGGTGGGTCTGACACAGCGGTGTCAATGTATTCTTTTTTCCATTTCCAGGAGTGTATATTGCTGCCGCATGAAGTTTCTAAAACTAAACGCCGGGATAGTACCGATATTGTATATCACCGAAATTCGCACTATCCTCCACTACTACAAATATTACACTCACCATTGGAACCAGAATGATATCGGCTCTTATCTACCACAACTCTATCCATGTACACAGTAAGATTAGAAGCGTTGTCCTAGTAATAGGTACCAAGTTGCAAGATGAATAGCACGATGTAAGCTTTATCCGTGTATGTCTAAGTTGTGCTCACGCTCGAAAGTATAATTTGAAAACACCAGTGAAATTAACTTCCTGCGTGATTGTCCATATTTACACTTTATAAACATCAGCTGAACAACAAAACTCTTATTGCGCCTCGAGGGTGAGCTGGCATTAGATGCAGGTGTGTCAACAATAGTGTTGCCAGACGTTCCGTATTTCTGGCAGAGTTCTTAATGCCCTGCAGGGACAGGTTCTGTTTCGCATTTCAATCTTGTTCGACTATTAATTCTAAATCTTTCGCGCTACAGCTGGCAAGTCCCTATTATCTACGCACGTGCGGCATGAGGATATGACTAGTTTGGCTATCAGCGCACGACATTGCCGATCTTCACCGACTCCCACCCTCTCGCGCAACGCCGCGCGTCGCTGTTTACTTCTGTCTCTATGTTTTACGTTCTTCTGCTACTTTATTATCCATCTCGCTTTCCTACTACAATTTTGTATTTATCATTTTCGATCGTTTTATGACTTGTTTCAGTGCTATGTTAACGCATGTTAACAATGCAGGAAGGACTTTTTAATTCCATTCCTACTGGCATTCTGGTTAAAAACCACGCTCATTGTTTTGCGAGAAATGCTCGGGTTGAACGAGTTGTGTTTGTGAATTATTTCTAAAATTATAAACAAAATGAGTAGTTCAAATGGCTCTGAGCACTATGGGACTTAACTGCTTAGGTCATCAGTCCGCTAGAACATAGAACTACTTAAGCCTAGCTAACCTAAGACATCACACACATCCATGCCCGAGGCAGGATTCGAACCTGCGACCTCAGCGCTAGCGCCGTTCCAGACTACAACGCCTAGAACCGCTCGGTCACTCCGGCCGGCCAAAATGAGTGATTTGAGTGACAGTGACACGGATATTGCACCTAGAAGCGGTGTGATACCATCTAAGAAAGCCAAAGGCTTACTAAGAACAAACCGAACTGGGAAAGTAGTTATTCCTGATTAAGACAACTGAAAGAAGATTCGTACAAGGCGTACTGTTGCCTGTGCAATAAACATTTCTTGTGAACTTATGGAGGCGTTGCTCAGGTAAAACAACATTCATCTACTAAATCTCACACGACTGTTGTTAGCAATGCACCAAGTACCTTCTCCAAATATTTTTCGAATCCTCAACCATCTCCCTCGGAGACGGTCACAAGTACTGCTGGAGATCTCACATTTGTTGCTCACACGGTAAAGCATTGTCTTGTTACAACAATATGGATTGTTCTCACAAATTATTAACATATAACTGCAGTGATTCAAAAATCTCTGAAAGTATTAGCAGCGGATGAACAACAGCGGAAACTAATGTATGTGAAGCATTGGCCAAAGAATTTTTTAAAATATTTTAAACACCATCCTAGAAATAAATCTGTACTTTTCTATAGCGACACAAGCAAGTAATAAGAGGAAGAAAAACGTTTACAATTGGCTTTCGATTCTTTGGTCATGATGCTGGTGTTATAAACCATCCACTGGACTTTGTACAATATTACGGCGAATGTGCATATCATGTTTCGTAGTTAATAAGAGAATCATAACTAATGAGGATGTAGTGAATAGAATTGCGGAGAAGAGAAATTTGTGGCACATCTTGACTAGAAAAAGGGATCGGTTGGTAGGACATATTCTGAGGCATCAAGGGACCACCAATTTGGTACTCGAGGGCAGCGTGGAGGGCAAAAATCGTAGAGGGAGACCAAGAGATGAATACACTAAGCAAATACAGGAGGATGTAGGTTGCTTTAGATACTTGGAGATGAAGAAGTTTGCACAGGATAGAGTAGCATAGTGAGTTGCATCAAACCAGTCTCTGGACAGAAGACCACAACAACAACAACAACAACAACAACAAAAGAATTTAAGAAAAACAAGTTGTCTTCAAATAACGTTTAGGCATTCATCTCTGACAACAATAAAGTAATGGTTGGCAGAAACCATTCCATTTATACACTTCTTTTAGCTGAAAACGATAAAATTGTCCATATTCTCCACAATGCTGTATAATGCAGTACTTATAAAATGGAAGTGGATGCTGGCGGTTTGCTACTGAAAATATGCTGTCACTTCAGTAGTTCTACGAAATGAAGAGCAGTTTTGCAGCTCCAGTTTCAATCGAATGAGATGCAATGTGAAGAAAGATTTTTATATCTTGGTCCTGTTGTCGAAAGAGCGTTAAAACGTTAAAAATTAGACGTGAATTAAAACCTCATTTTCTGGAATTCCGCAATGAGTGTCCTCGTCTATTAAAAAAGGTAATCACACCTGAAGAGGCAGAGAATAAAGCCCTTGGCGTATTTGTCGCTTCTGCATGACGTCATGTAAAACAAGGAGGGAGACTGAATTAGATTCTCTGTCAGTCGCTGAGATGTACTTAAATGCGCGGGACTGGCGAAACGATTCAGCAAAGAATAAAAATAACTTTTTCCGCGATAAGACAAGACAAATAGTGAGTGAATTAAGCACTAACGCAAAGGAATCTAATCAGAACGCTTTTCTACATCTCTATCCAAATATTGAATGATATTTGTTACCACAATATGATTTCTTAGAGAACAACATCCTTTTTAAAATGCAATTTCGAAACGTACAATCACCAATAAATTACGACAAAAATCTGAAGAACGTTTAATGATTAATAGATTGAACATGGACTCCTTATGCGAATAATTTCAAATAATTAAAATTAGACTGGACATGTCACAGTCTTTTGATGAGCAAAATACGGGCACGAGTTACAAATGGAAGAAAATCATGGAAGGTTTTCCAATAATGAAAACCTTGACATTTTTCACGTCTTATCGCTCTATCGTTAGTATAATTAATTGTAACCGCTTTGTGGAAGTTGTTTATTTTTTTTTTCAGAGAGGGTATTAAGAAGTACTGATGAACGAAATAAATGTAACCTGAAGTAATCACCATTTTTAACTATGATTATAACTTGATTAGATTTTCTAAATATGTAAAATCAAACGAAAGCCTGTTACGACTTACACTCTCTTCATTAAAAATAAAGACCGGTAAAGGAGAAGAATTTTTTTTCCATTTGTCCCTGGTAAAAAGATGAAATTCTGTTTTTTTTTTTTTTTTTTTTTTTTTTTTTTTTTTTTTTTTTTTTTTGCCCATCTGAACATTTGTACCTCACAGGACTAAAAGAATCTGGCACAATATTCAACAACTATCACGATCTGTTGAGAATAAGGACTATGATTCGATGGTTCGTATGTATGGTTTCAGCAGACTGTGACCTTATATGTGTCACTTTTCCTAATATACATATATTTTATATCTGTATGCACCATACTCGTTTTTCACTCGCAAACTCTCTCATAACGTTTCTTATAGTAATTATGCAATCGCTCTGTCTACTTCAACACATATTTTTGCTACAGGACTACCTTCTTTTCTCTCACCTTCAGATTCAAGGAAGAGCCCATCCAAATGTTGCCATGGAGTGACTTCCACTGAAACTACTTCGCTTTTGCCTCTGTACAGCCCCATACTATTGCCCCAAGTGTGTGAGATGCGTGTTTTTAGGGCTAACTGCACTAACCATCGTGAAAAATAATGAATAAGGCTGCCGTGCAGCGCCCCGAATTCTCATGCGTTATCCAAGTAGAATTCACGTAACTCACGCTCCAAATATACGAATGATATGCAGTCTGGACCTATCAATTTCCAAATTAAACGAAACATATATTTTGGATTCCCATCAGGAATCTTACTAGATACCGTAATACTGCCATTCGAAAATGTTTGTGGTCGGCGTGATAGCGTATCACAACCACGTCTCAAGACCCTTCACCGAGTACGCCATGCAGTTCAAAACAAACAGAGTGAATTCTTCTCCTGTGGTGCTGTGTTTCTTCGCCATGATGCTCACCCGCATTTACCGCAATGACAGAGTATTTGCGTCGGCGGTAAGTGGGATATTATCGGTCAGCTGCCTTACAGCCATGAATTGCCTACGACTGAATGCCGTCTTTTTAGCAAATTGAAGGATTTTTGGGTGAAGAGCACTATGGAAGTGGCAATGAACAGAAGGAGAACTGAATTTTTCTTCATCTTGGCGGCAACCAAGTAATCAAAAGGCATTGTATTGCTTGCGCAGTGCTGTGCCGAAGGTTTAAATTTGAATTCCAACTACGTCGAAGAAAGCAGAGATTTCAAAATATGTTGTCACACAAAATTTAATTCCTTATCTAGAAAAAATGATTGGAGAAGAAACTACTCTTTACTTTTAGAAGGACGCTCGTATGTCATCGACACAAATACTGTGACAGACACAAAGTTAGTCATTACCGACCTTGTTCGGCATTAGAGATCAACTACTCTTTGTTTTATTTCCCTGCCAAAACTGCAACTCCGTATCACGCTACTTTTCCTTCCGTACCCATTTCAAAGCCAGTAGTGAATACACCCTCCGCCTTTAGGTTGAGGGGTGTCCTTTCACATAAAATGCATGTTACGTTTTCTGAAAAGCTGATGTCCACCTACGCTAATTTTCTAGAACGTTAATGGAATTACAGTACTGCGCTGAGAAGAACATTCTTAGCGCCCTGGTCAGAGATTCGACGTGGATATATTCTAGTCTATCCCTACGACAAGGTTGCTCTTCATATACCCGTTGACACGATTTTGCATGCTGTTCCCAGAAGAGGTTGGCATGCTTCCCTCAACCTTAAGGTCTTTAATTAATGTACAAACTAATAGTCCCAATTATTATGAAACTAATGAAAATACCTATCGAAGTACAACAAAGAAACAGAGAATCTCTCAATTACAAAAGACAATATTATGAGAAAGGTAGAATGCTGCTCACCATACTGTGGAGAAGTTGGGTCGCAGACAGGCACAACAGACGGACGGTTAAACATATAAGCTTTGGGCAAAAGGCCTTCTTCTGGAGTGAACAACAAAATTCACATACCTATGAACACTGTGTCAGGCTACCAAGGCCAGGCTGTGAGCAACTGTGCATGATGGGAGAAGTAGCGTTTATGGTGGGGGTAAGGTGGTGGCTGAGCTGAGAAGGGACAACATGAGGAGAACAAATGGCTCAAATGGCTCTGCGCACTATGGGACTTAAAATCTGAGGTCATCAGTCCCCTAGAACTTAGAACTACTTAAACCTGACTAACCTAAGGACATCACACACATCCATGCCCGATACAGGATTCCAACTTGCGACCGTAGCGGTTGCGCGGTTTCAGAGTGAAGCGCCTAAAACCGCTCGGCCACATCGGCCGGCATGTGGAGAACAGGGTGAGTGCAAAAGCAGAAAAGGAGGAAGTGAAAAGAGTGTGTGTGTGTTGGTACAATAGAAACCTATGTAGTACTGGAGTCGTAACAGGGGAGGGAGTGGATGTTAGTGACTAATGAAGATTAAGCCCGGGTAGTTTTGGGAACTTAGGATGATGTTGCAGGAACACTTCCCACATGCACAGTTCAGCAAAGCTGGTGTTTCTAGGAAGGATCCAGATGACATAGGCCGTGAAACAGTCATTAAAGTGAAGAACATTTTGCTGGGCAGCGTACTCTGCATCTGGGTGGTCATGAGTTTCTTGGCCTCAGTTTTTCAGTGGCCATCAATGCGGATGGAGCGCTTGTTCGTTGCCTTGCTCATATAGAAAGCAACACAGTGGTACAGCTAAACTTTTACTTCATCGGACTGTTTGAACAGGTATCCCTGCCTCTGATGGGATAGATGGTGCTTGTTACTTGACTAGAGTATATGGTGGCGTGAGGATATATGGGACAGGCCTTGAAGCTAGGCCTTTTACAGGTATATGAGCCATGAGGCTAGGGATTGGAGGGAGGGGTGGAGTACATCTACATCTACATCCATACTCCGCAAGCCACCTGACGGTGTGTGGCGGAGGGTACCCTGAGTACCTCTATCGGTTCTCCCTTCTATTCCAGTCTCGTATTGTACGTGGAAAGAAGGATTGTCGGTATGCTTCTGTGTGGGCTCTAATCTCTCTGATTTTATCCTTATGGTCTCTTCGCGAGATGTACGTAGGAGTAGGAATAGACAACTATACTGTGTAGGTTTGGTGGGTTGTGAACTACCACTTTGGGAGAGCTGGGAAGGAGAGGACATTCCTCATTTCAGGACATGGCAAGAGTTAGTCTAAATCGTGGCAGAGAATGTGATTCAGTGGCTCCAGTCTTGCACGGTATTGAATCTGCGGCTGGATAATGGAACTTTGCAGGTGGTGGATGACTGCAGAGAAAAGACAAGGGAGATCTTTTCTGTACAAGGTTGGGAGGATAATTTCAGTCTGTTAGGGCCTCAGTGACACACCTGTCATATTTAGAAAGGGACTGATCGTCACTACTGATGCGATGGTCATGAGTGGCCACGCTAAATGAAAGGGCCTCCTTAGTATGGAATAGGCAGCAGCTGATAAAGTGGAGGTATTGCTGATGGTTGGTACAATCGTGAACCACTCACATGATTCAGATTCAATGATGACAGCTTCATGACCTGTACCTAGTTTGAGGACACCTATCCACATTCCACCAGTACCTCGAGACAGTCTCTCCATTCCCTTCACCTGGTCTTCCTAAACTCAAGAAGCCATCTTCCTCAATGTCGATCTCCATCTCAAAGGTAGCTATTACAGTACCCCCACCTCCTTACACCTTCTCCCATTATGCACAGTTTCTAGCATTCAGAAGTCACAGATAGTGAGCTAGCAAGGTTTAATTGTGGTTGAGTGAATGTGTGTGTTGTCTACCTCAGAAGAAGGTCTCTTGGCCGAAAGCTTATTTGCTTTGCGTACTTTTTGTTGTGCTTTTTTTTGGGTAATCAGTCTACTGACTGGTTTAATGCAGCCCGCCACGAATTCCTCCCCTGTGCTAACCTCTTCATCTCAGAGTAGCACTTGCAACCTACGTCCTCAATTATTTGCTTGACGCATTCCAATCTCTGTCTTCCTCTACAGTTCTTGCCCTCTACAGGTCCCTCTAGTACCATGGAAGTCATTCCCTCATGTCTTAGCAGATGTCCTATCATCCTCTCCCTTGTCCTTATCAGTGTTTTCCACATATTCCTTTCCTCTCCGATTCTGCGTAGTACCTCCTCATTCCTTACCGTTTCAGTCCACCTAATTTTCAACATTCGTCTATAGCACCACATCTCAAATGCTTCGATTCTCTTCTGTTCCGGTTTTCCCACAGTCCATGTTTCACTACTGCTGTACTCCAGACGTACATCGTCAGAAATTTCTTCCTCAAATTAAGGCCGGTATTTGAAATTAGTAGACTTCTCTTGGCCAGAAATGCCTTTTTTTGCCATAGCGAGTATGCTTTTGATGTCCTCCTTGCTCCGTCCGTCATTGGTTATTTTACTGCCCAGACCACTGTATGGTGAGTTGCACTCCGTCCTTTTCATAATATAGAAATTATTCCATCCTGAAATTTTCTCTGCCTTATTACAAAATACATATAGAATTACGTGGATCACATACAACATTAAACCAAAACATAAGCAGTACAACATGGTGTTAAAAAAGTTATTTGGATTATTTACAATCTCAGAAATTGTTTCACCATACATAGAAAATCTGTGACACTTTCACAAAAGAGGCAACTAAATTTTATGATCCCTTCTTCAGAATGAATTTTACGGGTTGATGGGATGAGTTTTCATTCTTGTCATCTCAATGGAAATTAAGAACAAATTACCTACTTTAAAATGAAAGATGTTCAGTATTTTGGCATCACAGATGACATGGACCATGATAGACATTGCTTCAGGAAATTTGCGGAGCATCATCAGTTTGTAGACAAACAGGATACTGTAACCAGAAACCAACGAAACCTAAATACAAAATTTCTGAGAAATTTAGCAAGATGACGAAAAGGTTTAGGGATAAGCAGAAAGCCTAAAATGTTCAGTTAGACGTAACGATATAAAGAAAAGTAGTATTATTAACAGAACTGAAGACAAGTATTGCAACCACAGATACATAAATGTAAAGACAATTGTAATAACAGTGCTGATAACAGGCTGATAATAACAGCAATATCACTCGTGCTACTACTGCTACTTCAATTAACAAAGCTAATAATAGCAATAATATTACAATAACGTACATTAGTATAGCGGCCATATCTTAGTGCAATTGTTTGCATCTAAACATAAGGAAATTGTAGAAATTAATCCATCTTGAGACGCTTTCAGATGTTGAATCTTTAAAATACCTAGGAACGGTACTAAAATGTCACTCAACGACTTCAGTGTATAAGATAGTATAAAAATACACGCCACATTTGAAAATAAATAGAAATAGAGAGACTGGCTGATTTGTGTCTAGCTTTCCAATAAAAACAAATTTTGGCTGAATTTTTTCAGTCTGTCAATAGAACTCAAAATATAGATAACCTCACACAACTGTGCGCGAATTTCCTTGAGACTGCTTAGTCACATCCCAAAGGAATAGTAAGGAAATAATGAGAATGTGATAAAACATAGAGAATATTATTCACGTAAGTATCACGCTGAGGATAAAGGTTTATTTCTCCTATTTGAAACAAAGAAAATAAAACCCATGAATTAATCAGACAAGTTCTGTGGAAACAATAATAAAAATGGAAAAAATACTCTCTGGAAGGATAAATCTGTAACAGTGTGTGCATTATGTAACAAAAAAATGGTTCAAATGGCTCTGAGCACTATGGGACTTACTTCTGTGGTCATCAGTCCCCTAGAACTTAGAACCACTTAAACCTAACTAACCTAAGGACATCACACACATCCATGTCTGAGGCAGCATTCGAACCTGCGACAGCAGCGCATTATGTAACAGATTTATCCTTCCACACAGGTCTATTTTTCGATTCTTAACCCCACTGGCACATCTGTAAGTGTACATAACCTACCAGCTGATTTATAAGTAACTGTATAATACACCTGATGATGGAAGCAAGCTGCCGAAATGCATTGAGCTAATAAAATTTCAGTATAAATTATTTCACATAAATGCCTCAACCTTGAATGAAGTGGAAACGTTGGAAAAATAAGTAGAAACAAGGGAGATAGAATTATTCAAAAACGTCAGAAAGAGAAAGCTAATATGGAAAACCAGACGAACCTCTGAAAAAATCTGTGATTATAAAAAAAACCAAGGGAATATCGTGAAAATATTAAAAGAAATGTTTTTAACAAGCTTTTGAACGTATACTTACTAAGTAGCAGTCATGATATATTTGTTTGAAAGATGATTATGTCAAATTGTGTCTAAGTAACAGGTAAATTATAAAACAGTATGAGAAACCAAATGACAAACTCATGAACTGTGCAGTTCTAATACGTAAAGTAGGATTGTAGTAGTGCCAGAAAACAATCTCAAAGAATTCCCACCAGCTGAGACAGACATTCGTGAAGTCATTGAAACACATGATGAACAATCAAGCGAGTGGTGGAGGCTCGTTTGGAGCAGGTTTTATGAATTAGTCAGAACCAAAGATTATGTGAAATCCTCACTTGCATTTTGAGGACAGTTGGGATACAGGATAGGTTGTTGAACAGGGAAAATATAATTACTCCACTCACTGCATACACGTCAACAATTATGAAGACATGTCAATTCTGTCATTGGGATAGAAAATATTACATAAAGTTCATCTGAACATACTGCATAAATGTTATGTGAACCATAGGGAAAATATTCGTTCTCGATAGAGAACATTCCGTAGGCAGATGATTCTGAAATGGAATTGAAGAATTAGACAAAGAATGTAACCAATCTAACCAATAATGATGTGCCTTACAGATTTCATGAAAGCATGTGACTGTATGGTCGGAGGAGCTATAGATAAAACTCACCAGGTATTTGGAGGTGAAAGAAAAATTAAGAAAAAGTAAAAACTGGTATAATACGGGGCGATGGCTTGTCTTTAGGGCCGAACTCAGTTTTAGATCCGGAGTATGGAGGCGAAAGAAAATCAAATCTATAAACGATAATTCTAGCATGAAAATCAAATGGAGCAAGGGTAAACTGTCTGAGCAGAAGTTTTTGCATTACTTTTAGAAAACTTTACAGAATCGATATTCAAATAAATCATTTGGATATAATTTCCTGTATAAATGGTCTCATATAATGTCCAGTCGCGTTAATGTGATCGCTTTTCAAAAGCATGAATAACAACTTCTTGCAGCACACACCGCTGCGTGACATGTACGAAGAGAGTCAGTGATGTTCTGAAAGGTACTGGCAGGGATGTGGAACCATGCCGACTCCGGTTCCGTGACCAGCTGTGATAGGTTCCTCGGTTGAGAATCCATGGTGCGAACAGCTCGATCGAAGTGATCTCACAGATTTTCACCCGCCGAGTTTGTGGCCTGGGGAGTATAGTAAGTTCATCCTGGTGCTCTGGAAACTACCCATGTTAACTGCGACCTGTGTGACACATTGCATTGCCCTGCTGTCAGATGCCATCGCGGCGAGGAAAGGCAAATTGCACGTAGGGGTGACATGGCCCCAAAGGCTAGATGCATACCTGTTTTGACCCATTGTACCTTCCGGAATGAGAGGATCACCCAGGGAATGACACGAAAACATTCTCTCCTCCTGCCTAGATCCTTCCGAAGACTGTAGCAGGATTTTTTTGTTTCAAACTTCTTGAGATTACTTTCCTCCTATCGTTGCAACTATAAAAATGCGTGTTCTTTTTTTTTTTTTTTTTTTAACCTGACGCATTTCTCTTTGTCGAGGTAAAGCATCATCAGTGGTGGTGATTTTCGATTAATTTCTTGCTTACTACGAGAAATGCGGTCTGCTAGCTCATCGTTGCTTTTCTACGTTACCACTGATAATTTTGGTCTGGTGTTTAGATGTTTTGCAGTACTACGCATTACTTTTGTTTTCCACAACAAACCTTTATACACACAAACAAAACACAGTGGTGTGGATAAAAACATAAAACATGATTCATCTGAAAAGGTAACCACGTCTAGTTACGGTACTGGCGAGCAAATTCTAGCCTTCTTCGCCGACAAAGTACACACAGCAACGTTCGCTTCATCGATGACACGCTATTGGTACCCCCCTCGGTTCAGCTGGACGGTCCGTTGTCTCAACACTTGCACATCGATTCGTATGTACACATCTCCATAGCCCTCGTTCATCTGGTTCATCTATAGCCAATTATACACCACAGTCGCCTCAGTACCGGATTTTTGTGCCATTTTTCTTCTTTGGTATACCTTAACAATGGCGGTACGTAAACAGTTTGCAAACTTAACCGTGTTGGAAACGATTCCATCCTTGTCCTCGACGCTAATGGTCACACCCACTATGACGCCAGATAAGTCGCTCCGTGTCTGCATTAGGCTGACTACTGCACTGTTGCCGTCTCGTCCCCCTCCCCTCCCGACCCGCCATGCTTTACATATCCTCCACTGCTACTGCCGCCACCTGATGTCTGTGTGTGCACTTTGAAGTCGAATATAGGCGGCAGTCACATTAGGGTGACCGGACCATGTAATTCAGATGAAATAAACATAACTAATGATAATAATAGAGTAAGTGCATCAATAGACATAAAATATACTTCCGTAGAACAGCATAATTCAGTATGAAACATGCAACAGAATGCACTAGAAAAATTTGCAACTGATAACTGATGTAAGAATTTAAAAAATGAAAGAGTATGTGCTTTAACTAAAAATGGAACTCAAGAAATTAATCTCCAGAAAAAAAACATGTATGTGTCGTGTCTGTATTTTCTGGCATGACTGGAAGAACAGACATCATTTTTATGATCCCTCAGGCGTAAACACATATTTCGAGAACGAAGTGCTGCCAACGGGCATTGAAATAAATTCAGTGGAGACGTGCAAAAATTTATGCAAGACTACGATTCTCGCTTTTCGCTAGTAGTCACGTTTACCATTTCAGTATCTCACCATGCTACATCAATAGTTTGTTAGGAGGTGGGAATGTGGCCTGGATGCGAAGTGTGGTGAGATAGGCATCGAGCAAAGAATAGTCCCAATCCAGGACATATGTTCAGTAGCCACCACTGAATTTATTTCTATGCCCAGTTGCGGATAAATTAGGAATTTCAATTTAGTCATGTATGTATTTTTATAATTTTTTTTTTTTTTTTTTTTTTTTTTTTTTTTTTTGTACTCGTCAGTCTGACTGATGTGATGCGGCCCGCCACGTGTTCCCCTTGTGTGCCAACCTCTTCATCTCAGAGTAGCACTTGCAGCCTACGTCTTCAATTATCGGCTGGATGTAGTCCACTCTCTGTCTTCCTCCACAGTTTTTGCCCTCTACAGCTCCCTGTGTGTAGTCATTCCCTCATGTTTTAACAGTTGTCTTATCATCCTTTCCTTGATCCTTAACAGTGTTTTACACACATTTCTATAGTCTCCGATTTGCGCAGAACCTCCTCATTCCACTTCTTCTGCAGCACCACGTCTCAAATACTTCTGTTATCTTCTGTTCCGGTTTGCCAAAAGTCCATGCTTCACTATCATAGAATGCTGAACACCATACGTTAATTTTCAGAATTTTTTCCTCAAATTTATGCGTATGTATGATAATCATAACCTTCTTTTGGCTAGGAATCCTGTTTTCGCCATTGCTAGTCTGCTTTTGATGTCCTCCTTGCTCCGCCCGTCATTTGTTACTTTGCTGCCTAGGTAGCAGAATTCCATAACTTGATCTATTTCATGACCATCAACCCTGAGGTTAAGTTTCTCGCTGTTCATATTTCTCCTACTTTTCATTACTTTCGCCTTCCTTCGAATTACTCCCAACCCACATTCCGTACTTATTTGAAAGTCCAATCCATTCAGCAGATCGTGTAATTCTTCTTCACATGTACTTAGAATAGCAATGTCGTCAGAGAATGATATCATTGACACCCTTTTACCTTCACTTTAAATTCCACTCCTGAACCTTTCCTATATTTCCATCATTCCTCCTTCGATGTACAGGTAAACAGTACTAGTGAAAGAATACATCCTTGTCCTACACTCTTTCGATCCTTCCTGCCTTATGTGATCTTAAGTCGTCCAAAGCTCTCTTTAATTCTGATTCTGTTACTAGATCCCCTATTTCTTCTACATCGACTCCTGTTTCTTCTTTTATCACATCAGATAATTCCCCCCTCATACAGGCTTTCAATATATTCTTTCCACCTATCCACTCTCTCCTCTGCATTTAACAATGGAATTCCTGTTGTTCTCTTAATGTTACCACCATTGCCTTTAATTTCACTGAAGGTTGTTCTGACTTTCTTGTATGCTGAGTCAGTCCATCTGACTGTCATTTCTTTTTCGACTTCTCCTTATTTTTCATGTAGTTGTTTCCTCTTAGCTTCCCTGCACTTAATATGTAATTCATTCCTCTGTGACTTGTATTTCTGTTTTCCTGAATTTCCCTAGACATTTTTGTTCTTTCTTCTTTCATCGATCAGCTGAAGCATCTCTCCTGTTACCCATGGTTTCTTTGCGGTTACCTTCTTTGTAGCTGTGTTTTTCTTTTCAGCTTTCGTGATTACTATTTTTTGATACGTCCATTCTTCTCCAACCCTACTGCGCACAGGACTATTCTTTATTTTTGTACCTACAGCCTTAGAGAACTTCTAGCGTACCTCACCATTCCTTAGTACTTCCGTATCCCACTTCTTTGCATACTGATTCTTCCTGACTCATCTGTTAAACTTCAACCTACACTTCGTCACTACTACATTGTGATCTGAGTCGATATCTGCTCCTGAATCCGCCTTACAATCCAGAATCTGATCTCGGAATCTCTGTCTGACCATGATGTAATCCAACTGAAATAGTCCGTTATCACTCGGTCTTTTCCAAGTATACCTCCTCCTCTTGTGATTCTTGAAGAGAGTATTCGCTATTAACAGCTGAAATTTAATGCTGAACTTAATTAGTCTTTCTCCTCTCTCTTTCCTTGCCCCTGTCTTGTGTAACATTTTCTTTTACTGCTTCCCCTAGCATGCATTCCAGTCCCCCATACCTATTATATTCTCTTCAGCTTTTACATACTGCTTTACCCATTCAATATCCTCGTATAATTTCTCTATCACTTCATCTTCAGCTTGCGACGTCGGCATCTATACCTAAGCTGTTGTTGTCGATATTGGTTTGCTGTCGATTCTGATAAGAACAACCCCATCACTGAACCGTTCACATTAATACTCTCTCTTCCCTAGCTTCCTGTTCATAAGGAATCCTACACCCGTTATACCATTTTCAGCTGCCGTTGTTGTTACCCTACACTCATCTGACCAGAAATCCTTGCCTTCTTTCCATTTCACTTCACTGACCCCTACTATATCTAGCTTGAGCCATTGGATTTCAATTTTTAGACTTTGTAGCTTCCCTACCACATTCAAGCTTATACAGAGGGTTGGTTGAAGCAAAGTTTTACTTGAAACAATTAGGGAAATATTTTCTTACGGGTAGACTCAGCAACCAGAGTATTACATCAGACTCAAATCCGATGTTTAAACAGAACTAAATAGAAACAGAATTTGTCTAAAGATTTTCAACGAAGTCGGACTAAAAAAAATTCATATACGTAAAAATTACGTGTACATAAATCCATAAAATCTCACAAATTTCCGCATCATATGATGAACTATACATGACATTTTAGTTCCCGTAATATTCCTTGGAGCCGGACTACACATGAAGTAACTCAGTGTTACACAAGTAGGGTGAGTCGATCTAAGCAGACTAAACGAAAATTTATACAGGCTACGGTATTCTACGAATCAAGAAGTTACTTGGGAGCAATTGACAGAGAGTTATAGTTAACGTGAACACAAAAAATATTAAGAGCAGAAGTTGCTGGATGTATTCCAATATCTGTTACTGCTCCCTCTAGTACCATGGGGGCTATTCCGTAATGTCTTAACCCGCGCGCCCACGAACGCACGTAGGCACACCAAGGTGCACGTACAACAATACGTGTGATATCTTCATACGAGAAAGTTCTAAGGCTGAGGAGGCTTCCTTGGAAAGTACAATTCCGTACTCCGAAAGTCTGTAAGACTCTAATTCATTAATAGGGCATCTAGAACCATTTCACATGATTTCCTGCGCCTATCTTAATCGCCAAGTCTGTACCTGGTAAGTTTAAATCTCCGCCTAGTATTACAACATGGGCACGAAATTTACGCAAATTACTCTCTACCTTTCCTCTCAAATCTTCGACTCTACTGTTCCTAAGACAGGCGGTCAATAAAATCATCCGACGACCGTGTTTCATCCAAGTTTAATACCGTCTTCATTTAAATTATGTCTTATTTTGTATCTGTACTGCTTTTAATACATACTATAGTTGTTTTGTGGCTATTAACACGCTTCAACCTGTCTCTACCATATACATCCGAATAGGAATTTAGAATTTCTTGCTGTTGACATTTAGTCTCGGCCAGCTTTCTGTCACGGAAACTATGTGAAACTTTTTACCATTTATAAGTGAGTTTAAGACGTGGACATCACCATAGCCCCTCCTACGAGTCACTAATACTACGTGTATGTTAATATTTTCTTTCTCTGAGTTTCATGACGAAAGTTGCCGTTTCTGGTATCCTAAGGTATCTTATTAGACCTGTGGAGATACTTCTTTCTCCTAAAACCACACATGTTGACACGACATGTACTCCGCTGCCCTCGTAACAGCTTCCTGCGTGTAGTGCACGCGTGGCCTATTAAGTGTGTGTGTGTGTGTGTGTGTGTGTGTGTGTGTGTGTGTGTGAGAGAGAGAGAGAGAGAGAGAGAGAGAGAGAGAGAGAGAGAGAGAGAATGAGGGGGGGAGGGGGGTCGTGGTGGTCCTGCGCGTTAAGACAGCTACATTTGTGTAGCTGTTTTCTTTTACAATATTAACAGATCGCGTTTTCAGCCACTGATATTGTTTCTCAGTGACTCTTATTAACGTATGGTCACACAAACAAACGAAAAAAGAATAATTTCAGTACTTTCTCTTGAACATTTCCCTACTACTATTTTAAGCAAATTCATTATGTATATAGTGTTTCAGTAAGTTCGTTCGCAACGCATTCTGAAAATGCACGATTAACATTACTTCTAAAAAACAGGGCGCGTAAGATTGTAAGTAGGCAGTTTTGGTTTTTATGTTGGTAACGCCACGTAACGCTCTGTATGAAAATCACTGACTGTGCTGCGTGCAGTCTTTGGCTGGTTGGCATTGTTGGAATATTCGCTAGTGTAGTGTTGGGCAGCTGTATGTGAACAGCGCATGGCGTTGTGCGGTTGGAGATGAGCCGCCAGCAGTGGTGGTTGTGGGGTGAGAGATGGCGGAGTTTTGAGAGCGGATGATGTTGACGTGTGTCCATCAGAGACAGTAAATTTGTAATACAGGATATCATGAATTGAAAACATAATGAATTGTTACAAAGAGGTACGGCCAAACTTTCAGGAAACATTCCTCATACACAAAGAAAGAAAATAAGTTATGTGGACATGTGTCCGGAAACGTTTACTTTCCATGTTAGAGTTCCTTTTATTACTTCTCTTCAGATCACATTAATCATTGAATGGAAACACATAGCTACAGAAGGTACAAGCGTGACTTCAAACAATTTGTTACAGGAAATGTTCAAAATGTCCTCCGTTAGCGAGGATACATGCATCCACCCTCGTCGCTTGGAATCCCTGATGCGCTGATGCAGTCCTGGAGAATGGCGTATTATATCTCAGCCGTCCACAAAACGAGCACGAAGAGTCTCTACATTTGGTACTGGGGTTGCGTTGACAAGAGCTTTCAAATGCCCCCATAAATGAAAGTCAAGAGGGTTGGGGTCAGGAGAGCGTGGACGCCATGGAATTGGTCCGCTTCTACCAATCCATCGTTCACCGAATCTATTGTTGAGAAGCGTAAGAACAGTTCGACTAAAATGTGCAGGAGCTCTATCATGCATGAACCACATGTTGTGACGTACTTGTACGACCGGTAGAGTATCCCGTATGAAATCATTATAACGTGCTCCATTGAGCGTAGTTGGTAAAACATGGGCCGCAAACTAAAATGAGCTCTGATATGGACATTAAGCGTTTCCGGACACATGTCCACATAACATCTTTTCTTTAATTATGTGTGAGGAATGTTTCATGAAAGTTTGGCTGTACCTTTTTGAATATATATCCGCCCAAAATACGAGCACGGAGAGTCTCTACATTTGGTACCGGGGTTGCGTAGACAATATAATGACTTTTGAACGTCATTAAGGTAAATACATTGCTTGTCCTCTATTAAAATCTTTCATTTGCTAAGTATGCCTAACTGTAGATAGTGCCTTCAGTAGTTAGAATCTTTTATTTAGCTGGCAGTATTGGCGCATGCTGTGTTGCAGCAGTTCGAGTAACGACGATTTTTGTGAGGTAAGTGATTCATGAAAGGTATAGGTTATTGTCAGTCAGGGCCATTCATCTGTAGAGGTTATTAAAAGTCAGATTGCGTTGCTCTAAAAATTTGTGTGTCAATTTAGTGTTGATCAGAATAAGTAAAGAGCGAAATGTCCGAGTACGTTCAGTTCTGCTCAGCTCTTTGAAAATCAAATAACGTAAGACGTTAATCAGTATAGTAATTCATAAATTTTACAAAGGGGACGATTCAAGATGTCAGGGAAAAGTGCGTCCTATTATTGTCCTGCAATGTTGTCGACCAGAAATTCGTCAAACAGGAACGAGCGACATTTGTCTTATTTTTGGAGGAGGTGGGTAATCAATGGCAGAGATGCAAAATGTGTGGATGTGCTCCTCCCACGACCCTCGGGAGCCCCTCTGTACCGTCACATCACATCACGTCACAGCAGAACAGCGCGCTGCTCAAAGGGCCGTGCACTTGTGTACGGAGACGCGCCGCAGCCAATATTAAAAGGGCGCTCAAGCGAAATGCGGCCAGTTTGGGAACAGCCCAGCAGCGGCAAACTTCAAAGCGATGGTTGCCTGAAAAGCGGGTAGTGGAGAGGGGAAGGGAGGGAGGGAGGAACACGTCGTATCTAGTGGTCGCCTCCGCGAAAAAAAATGAAGAAAAAAACAATGTTGACTGTGGAATATCGATAAAATTTCAGCGCTTTGTTGCTACGTGGCTGTGAATTCTTCAGCTGAAACATGGGCACTTGTTTTCTAGTACTCCTTGGAGGTATAGAAATCTCTGCTTCTGTGGTATCCAGCGAGTTCATGATTACGCTAAATTGTATGGCAATGGATCAAATACGCTATGTCAGCTACATTCAGAGACGATAGAGATTTTGTATAACGCCAAAGATAATCAAACTGATACCTCGCTCTGGACATACATGCAAATATACTAGGAATAAAATATTATCATATAGCTTCAGATCACTTGAAAATGTTGGATATTAGTGGGTAATTAAATTTAAACCAAAAATAATTTAAAAGACCGCCGTTGCGAACCCTATTTGGCAAGCAGTGCCTTGCAACAAAACCATTACAGTTCAATTACAACTAACGATAACATAAGATAATCTACTTTACACGATCAGAACGTACCAAAGAGATAATCTGCGTGGAATGGAAAACCGCCCCAAGTGTCACTGAAATAATACTTTGAATGAAATGGTAAATACCAGGCACTGATATTAGAATGCTCTGCTCCACCGTAAGAGAGACAGGCGCAGATTGATTTTTGTGTACTTGTAGTAATGTCTCAACAACATTTAACAATTAACTGGATCCCTCATCAATAAATTATGATAGCCCAAATAAACGGAATATGATCGATCGCTGCAGCCCTAACAAAAGTTTTCTTCCCTAAACTCATTAAAAGAGGAGAGGGTCCTGTAACCACCTTTCATTAGTCCGGTAGCCCATTTTCACTAGCATTTCTCTTTCTTCTCTTTGTTTCTCTTTTCTTCATAACTTTCATGGTGGTGTGATTGAACGAATGAGACTGTGTGTCACGCTGCTAGACGGTGGCGTAGTCTGCTGCAGAAAGTCTGCGATAGTCATACAGATTTAGCAGGAGTTCTACAGAATAGCCAACTCTCATAGTGGTCAAATACGCAAAGAGGTTTGCGCTACTTGTAAGAGATCCACCTGCGTTAGGTTTGTGTTGGAAATGGTATCTTTGGGTTTTCCAGGCCACTAGGAGGGTTGAAGAGGCTGGAGAAGGAAAAGGGAGTTTGCTGCCGGTACGGGAAGCGTCCACAGCTTTGCTCCAGTCGAAGAGGGGTGAGTTAGACTGGACGCGTGGTTCGTTGTTATTTGGCGAGAGGAGAGCTGTTAGCTTTTGGTCTCGCTTTTCAAATGGTTCAAATTGCTCTGAGGAACATGCGACTTAACTTCTGAGGTCATCAGTTGCCTAGAACGTAGAAGTATTTAAACCTAACTAACCTAAGGACTTCATACACATCCATGCCCGAGGCAGGATTCGAACCTGTGACCGTAGCGGTCGCTCGGCTCCAGACTGTACACCTAGAACCGCAGGGCCACTCCAGCCGGCTCTCACTTTTCAAATCTGAAAGATTGATTTGCCTTGTCGCAGCAAGGAATGGAAAACTTTGGCAGATTTCTCTTTCAGAAAATTTCTATAGCAGACTTGTATCCGCCGGAAGAGCGCCACAGAAAGGTGTCGATAAGAAGTGAGCACTCGTTCCTGTATGAATGTCTGTTTGCCTTCATCTGTACCTGTGTAAGCTTTTATTTTCCCAAATATTAATAGCTTTGCCTTCTCGTAAAATTTCCTTGCTTTCGTCCTTGGGGAGCCAACTACGTGGTTGAATATTAGAGTTTGTTGGGCTATCGTCATCACTAACTTTCCGATCTCATGTTTGTTTTAAGGAATGTTAACTGTTCATGATTGTGTGATGTGATATTGTTGCAACTTGGCCACGATACTTAGAAATTGCATCTCCACAAATCATGTGGGCAAGCGGCTGTACTGCGAAACGTCTACCGTTTCACGAGTTATTGCAATCAGTTACCAGGCAACAGCAGTTGTATGAACGATTCACACCAATGATTTTAGATGTAGATTATAACGGTGAATGTATCGATGCTTTCCTTTAATGTTTTAGGAATTAATGTTATCAGGAATTGTGTACACGCCTCACTTCCATATCTTAGGAATAAATGATTATATCTACAATTTTCTCTTGTGGTCCGAGGTGACGTTTTTGCAGCTAAGCCACTCACCTATTAGCTTTCCCGTTAGCACATCCAAAGCTTTTCCTTATGCACAGGTCCACTGATTAGTTTCCCCTTTTGTTTTAAATCAGGTGCTTTAGATTAAGTCTTATTTTCAGGTGTGTTGCTGGGAGCTGATCTTATGCACAGTGTTCATGCATTTTCTATTTTATTTTAAATGTTTGATTCTCCTGAAGAGTGCACGGGCAATACTATTAATTACATCGCATACCGTATGAGCGATATCACGACGTATGCATCGTTATGAGTTTTTGGTCTGTGATCAAATTAATTTATTTTCCGACTCGGCCAAACCTTTGATTAGTTGTACGGTTAGAGTCGGTGGCGACACTAATCTTAACGTATTAACCCGTAGAAATGCGTTAGTTACAATATGTCTGACGAGCTTCCCATCTGTATTTGAAGCTGACAAGATTGCTGCCGGTCGCTACGAAGACACCCGCTTGCCCTACGGGCAACCAACAAACAACCAAAACTTTTCACATAGCAACCACGGACCTCCGTGCAGAATCTCGCCGTCTGTCCATCCAGGAGAAGACACCAGCCTGTCCACGAGGCCTTTGTGTCCACACAGCATCCACGTCCCCCACTGGCCGCAGTGACGCCCAGCTGACCGTGTTACAGCTCACCAACTTCTCTACGCCTTCGCACTTGAGTTTGCCCAGAACTCGCTCATTCTATCCGTGCAGCAGCTGACTGAACCGCCGTCTCTCAGGGCTCCAGCTCGACACCGCTCTCAAAATGACTCTCTGCCGGTAGGAAAGACGACCACGTCCCTGGACACGGCATGCAACTTTCCAGTAACACCATCAAAGTAGTAGCACAATTTCGAAACGTTTCTAGTTATCGACTTCCGACGATCCATGTTTCTGTTCCTCGAAATAGTTTGCTGCAAACATCAACACTGTACATTGTTCTTCCTCACTGCCAATTAACTACATAACTAGAGGGTTTTAAATTGAAAACAGGCTTCCTAGCTTGCACGAATTGAAAGGTGATAGTTTCCGTAGCTTTCATCAGATTTGACGTGTTCATAGGCCGGAAGTATCAAATGAGCAATTTGATTCTTCAGATGAAAACGTTTATCAGTTGGTGGTAAATCGTACCAGTTTTCTAACTCCTTTGGACGAAGAAATAATGAGCTGTAGTTCCTTAACTAATACAGAGCTTCACCTGTGATTGACTAGATTCTGTTGCAACAAAGATTGTAAACATAATTAGATGTAAACGTTCTCATTCTAATATCTGTCTACAGCTCACAGTGAATCAATGCAATTATTTAACGTTCCTAATAGAAAGACCGGCTACTATATAAAAAATTTAACTTGCACCACTTCTGCGTGGTTTATTTATACAGGGTGTTCGGAGATTCCCGTTAGTAACTTCTAGGTCTTCAAAAGGGGAGTGAGTACATAATATCAGGAATAGAAACTCGTTTCCGGAAACGTACCACTTCCGTTCTAAGCGGTATAAGTTCAGATGCTTAATTTCTCCACTTTTGTTTGACGAATTGAATTAGGCGTGACAGTTTAATTAAGATCTAACGTTTCAAAAGGAAACGTAACGAAACATCCATTTATCACTTAAGCACGCCTGTTTGTATTAACACTGAAACATCACGTGTTTAGTTTACATTAATTCCAAAACAAAACAAAAACTATAGAGACGAATGTGCTTAAATGATTAATGAATGTTTCGTTATGTTTCCTTTCGAATTGTTACCTAATAACTGTACTGCGTCACGCCTGATTCGATTCCTCATGCAGAAGTGGATGAGTTAAACCTCTGAGTTGAAACTGTCACACAACGTAAACGATACATTTCTGGACATGGATTCCTATTCAGAGTTTTATGCTCACTCTCCCCCTTGAAGCCCTAGATGTTTGTAATGGGAATTTCCGAGCACCGTGTGCATTTTCTAATTATTTCTGCATCTGTTTAAACTAAAAAATTCAGACATCCTGAGGCCTCTCTTAAGTCATAGCGGACACGGTGTGCAATTTATATGTGCATTAAATAGAATTAGGTTTCATACTGAAATGTGCAGTCCAACTGCTAGAAGTACACTGCACTATTTTTTCGCATTTCCTGAAGTGCATTTTCAATTTTCAGAATGCTGTAAACTGAGACTAACAAGATCGGAGGAAGCAAAGGAGTACGATGGCAAGATATCTTCGCTGTAATTGCTATTATAAAACTTCTTCTGAAATATATACCATAATCTTGTCGTGCTGCATAGCATTCTGCGACTATGCAATTACATGAAAATTATGTGCCCTGGCGTTGCTAACAACATGAATAATCCAGAATCATAATCACCGTGCGACCGTAGTGGTGATAAATATTGAAGATGTTTGCAAGCCGTGCGATAAGGGAAATGTGTATTCCAGGGCCGCGACGCAACACAGCAATACAATACTGTACTAGCTGGACTGCAACATTATTCTAAATTTCTACAGGTATCAACAAGATTCTGATGGATCAGGTCTACCAGTGCTAAATTTATCTGGTAGTAGTCTTCAAAAATGACACTTTCTTTAACTGCAATTCAAATGAAACTATTCTCTTTCAAGTAAAAAAATTGGTCTTATTATGAAAATTTTCTCTATAATGAAAGCTGCATGAAAAAAAGTCCAGGTTTTCTGAAAAACATATGTAAGACTGTACATAGATGTTTACAACAGATATCATCACCGTCACTACATTTAATCGTACTAATGTCCTCATTCCTTCTAAATGCCCCATATAAATAAATTTTGCGGTGCAGTATTGGAATGTTTCGAACACATGGGGTCATTTGGCTTTTAACGACAGAACTTTCCTAAACTACAACATGGTCATCGCGTCATTTTGTAAGATTTAAGAAACATGACTCATAAACCCATGAATATATGTATTTATTCAATACAATTATAACTTTAATGTACACAGAATTCTACAAAGAATCTCAAATCCTGTCAAAAATGTAGATCACATTGAAACAAATGATTCTCATTACTGTTCTTAAGAGCATCTATTTCTCTGCTTTAAAGCGGTTTCATCCTGTCTGTGTCCACTTGCAAGGACCACAGGACGTCTTTATTTCTTTTTTCTCATCCAGTTTGACGATATGAAAATCACTGAAAATACTGCCATTCACTTTCTCATAAACGCGGTGATTTTAAAATAAACACATAACACTACAGAATCAGTTGCAAATAGAAACCAAACTTTACCCAGGTTTCAGCCAAAATGATTTGGCCTTCTTCAGAAGCGAGTGACACAAAACTAAAGCATGCCAAAGTTTGGCCATGCCAAGTATAAAACTGTAGTAACGTAGTAACCAGTCATACTCTACATTACTTAGGCCTAAGTAATGTAGAGTATGATTGGTTACTACAGTTTTATACTTGGCATGGCCAAACTTTGGCATGCTTTAGTTTTGTGTCACTCGCTTCTGAAGAAGGCCAAATAATTTTGGCTGAAACCTGGGTAAAGTTTGGTTTCTATTTGCAACTGAGGCTGATATGTTACATGTTCAATTATCACAGTTGCTGACACGGCTGCACAATGCTGAAAATTCTTAGATATTAAAATAATCATACCTCCAGAATGAGATTTTCACTCTGCAGCGGAGTGTGCGCTGATATGAAACTTCCTGGCAGATTATAACTGTGTGCCCGACCGAGACTCGAACTCGGGACCTTTGCCTTTCGCGGGCAAGTCCTCTACCATTTGAGCTACCGAAGCACGACTCACGCCCGTTACTCACATGTTTACTTCTGCCAGTATCTCGTCTCATTCTGGAAACATCCCCCAGGCTGTGGCTAAGCCATGTCTCCGCTATATCCTTTCTTTCAGGAGTGCTAGTTCTGCAAGGTTCGCAGAAGAGCTTCTGTAAAGTTTGGAAGGTAGGAGACGAGATACTGGCAGAAGTAAAGCTGTGAGTACCGGGCGTGAGTCGTGCTTCGGTAGCTCAGAGTATTCTCGCTTCGCGCGTCGGGCGACTAGCTTGTGCTCTTAGTTCCGCCTCTACCGTAGCGCAGCGTGTTTTCCTCCTGTCAATCTAGTGCCGTGTTGGTCTCCGTGCGCGTCGCATCGCTGGTTGTCGACTGGTGTCTGGTGTTCGTGCGGCCCTTCCTGTCGCGGCGTCGTCTCTCGCCGTGATGTCCACCATGGTTCCCACGAAAGTTCCGCGTACAGGTACAGTCAGTTTTACCTTTGACAAATCCACGCGTCACGTCCAGCCCGGTTCTTTGGAGATACATGACTGGTTAGTCGATACAGTTAAGGTCACTACTGATCAGGTGCATACCGCATATTTCGACAGCGAATTATATGTGTTTTTTGTTAAGTTTCTTGACCCGCTCCAGGTTGATAGGCTACTTTCTCGTCATGGTTCTCAGGTACCCTTTACGCACCGTGATGGTTCCACTAGTATGGTTCTCTTGGCAAATGCAGATGTGATATATACGAATGTTCGGGTATTTAACCTTCCGCCCGAGGTTGACGACTGTTTTCTGAAGTCCGTTTTGCTTCCTTATGGGGACGTACGCCATATTCGAAAGGAACGCTGGTCTGCTCAGCACCGCTTACAGGTATATAGTGATATTCGGTCGGTGGAAATGGTGGTCAAAAAACCTATTCCTTCTCACCTACAGGTATGTGGTTATAGGGTCCATATCACGTACAGTGGCCAGGAAGGAACATGTTATTATTGTAATGAAACTGGTCATTTCCGTATTAATTGTCCGCGGCCTGTGGTGGTATTAAAACCTACATACGAACAGCGTAAAAAATTGACTTTAGCTGATCTTCTCCCGCAAGGATCTCGGTCTGAATCGCTCACTGTTACTGAGGGACGCAGTGATCCGTTGCCCGACAACGGCCGTGATTTTCCCCCGTTGTCCTTGAGTAGGGATGTTGCTGCCCTTAATTCCGATGTGCCCGCGCTGATTTCTCACAACAAGCGTCGGCGAACACAGGATGATGCGGCTGATGAATCTTCCTTATTGGCTCGCCCTTCCGATGGGCCTCCGGTAAAGGACTCTCTTTCTCAGTCGGAAATCGTGGATGAGGACGCCACAGGTGCTGACACCTCATCTGACGTTGTTCCTGCTGCCGCAGCAGCCTCTTCGGAGACGCCCATGACGGAACCTGCTTCTGGTTGCCACGTGTCTTCTCCGGTTCGCTCTGACACTTCTCCTATTGACTCTGTTTCGCATCCCCCTTCTGGAATTTCTGTCGCCCCCTCTAGGTCACAGCCTCCTCCCATCAAACAACTGATTGATTCTCCAGAGCCAGTGGATCCCGTTGTTATTCACCAACTGTCCCACCGTGAACCCATGTCTGCGGACGAGTGGGATGTAGAGGCCTCTCTCCCGCAATCTGACACGGAATGTCTACATGATGCTCCCACGCAGCCGAACGCTGCAGCGTCGGCACCGCGGAGCCGCAGTCGAATCCGTAAACAGCCACAGAGAGCCGCGTCACGGCCGAAGAAAAAGCAGTGGGAAGATGAGGGTTCTGTTTCGTAGTTTTTCTCTCTGTGGTTCAGCGCTTGTTTTTGGTATGATTACTTGTATGTTGCTCTGTCAGCTGACGGCTCTCTACCGATCTTTGTTCTTCTTTCTGGGTTGAAGTTCCATGCAAACATATACATTTCTTACTCTGAATATTAACAGAATATGTTCTGAGCTTCGGCTCGCCGCTTTGCGACAGTTTATCTATCAGTCTGTGGCAGATGTTGTTTTTTTACAGGAAGTCCTATTCGACCAGTTTTCCATTCCTGGGTTCTCGACGTTTTTTAATGTCGCTTCCGAACTTTCTACGGGCACTGCCTTGTTTTATAGAGAAGGCATTCCGTTGACGAATTTCGAATTACTCGACAGTGGAAGGGGGATCGGGTGCACGTTTTATGATCTCAGTTTACTCCTTCTTTATGCCCCTTCTGGATCGGGTTGTACTACCACACGTTCGAGTTTCTATAAAGAAGAAGTCATTTACCTGCTTCGTAAATCCCCGACAAAGATAATTTTAGGTGGGGACTTCAATTGTGTTCTACGGCCGGTAGATCAGTCTCCTAATTTTAATTTCAGTAAAGAACTCGACGACCTTGTGCGCTCCTTGCACCTGCGTGACGTGTGGGTTTCTCGCTATCCTACACTTGTGCGACATACCTACTTTACTCACACGTCTAGCAGTCGCCTCGATCGCTTTTACCTTTCCGATTCCTTGTGTGGGCAACTTCTGGCTGTTGTGATACCAGCCTGTTTTACTGATCATTGCGCTGTAGCCGTTACGTTTAATTACGAGCGACAACCGGTAAAATTGTTTCGTCCTCCTTGGATGCTCAATATCGCGTATTTGCAAGATACCTCCCTTACTATCGTCCTGGAGGACATTTGGACTCGTTGGTCTCGTACTATGGACCGGTACCCGTCTATCGTGGCATGGTGGACACTGTATGCGAAACCACACATCAGTAGGGCTCTCATGCGTTTTGGGGCTGCGAAGGTGGCAGACGATCGACGAACGCAAGAATTTTACTATTCTGTCTTACGTCAACTGTACGATAGTGCTAAGCATGCTCCCCTACGGGTTACTGATATACAGCGCATCAAAGCCAAATTGCTGCAGCTCAAACGCATTCAAATGGAGGGCCTGCGGACGAGGTCTCAACCACGTTCCCTTCTACAAGAGGAACTGACGTCACTCTACCATCTAGTCCGTTTACGGTCGCGCCGGAAACGTGGGTGCCTTGCCTCCCTCACAACCACTGACGGCCGCGTGTTCACCTCTCACCGTGACATTTCTGACTTCGTTTACACCTATTTTACTGATCTGTACGATACTCATGTCCCGGCGGAAACCTCTCTCGACGACTTTACCTCCTTGCTGCCTCGTGTCGTCACTCCTCAATTAAACGACGCCTTTCTGCGTCCCTTTCAGAAGGATGACATATATGATGTTGTTGCAGGATCGCAGTCCCGCAAGTCGACTGGATTAGATGGTATTCCTAAGGAGTTCTATGTTCAATTTTGGCCGCTCATTGATGACACCTTAACGTCAATGGTAAATGAAGTGATGCGGGGAGTCTCACTTCCTGCTCCTTTTCAGGAAGGCAGAATGGTCCTCCTCCCGAAATCCACAGGTCGACCTGCAATTGATTCCCTCCGTCCTATTACTCTCCTTAACTTTGATTATAAACTTGTCGCTCGAGCAATTAATATCCGTCTCTCTAAGCTGCTCGATACCATTATTGCCGCCCACCAAAGCTGTGTGCCTGGACGCACGATACTGACTTCCGTTCTCGAATGTCGCGATGCAATCTCGGTGGCGGCTGCCGCTAATATCCCAGAGGCTTTGCTTTTTCTTGATTTCCAAAAAGCGTTCGATCGCGTCAGCCATGATTTTTTATCGAGAGTGCTCACCGCTGTCGGCTTTAATAATGATGCTCGACAAGTCTTAACTAATCTTTTTACCGGTATCAGTGTCTCGGTGATTGTGAACGGTCACCCTACCCCCCGGATATCGATCAGACGGGGGTTACCCCAGGGAAGCCCCTTATCCATGTCACTTTTTGTTCTATCCTTAGAGACCTTACTTCGCCATCTCACCATGCAATTACGTGGCTGGAATATATTGGGGGAAATTTTTGCAGTCCGTGCATACGCCGATGACGTCATGGTTTAGTACGACATGCCGAGGACATACCGCGGCTTAAGGATACCTTGGATTCATTTTGTGGTCTTGCTGGTGCTCGCATTAATGATCGCAAATGCACGTTCCTGCCGTTGAGAGGCTTTGATCATGTCGTCATTCCTTGGGCGACGGTTGTCGATCGCCATAAGACCTTGGGGATCATAGTGGATCGTAATCCGATCAAACTGGCGGCACTAAATTGGCGTGAGGTTACGAGTCGTGTTCACGGGGCGATCCTTGAACATGACCGCTGTTCCCTTAGCCTCCTTCACAAGGCACGGGTTTTAGAGACCTATGTCTACAGTAAAATATACTACGTTGCGCAGGTCTTCCCGCTTCCCGCGATGATGGCCCGCAGGCTGAAACAGCTGTCTAGTCGATTTCTGTGGCGCCGCCATGTCTTCCGTGTCCGGTATGAAGTTGTGGCCAGGCCTCGGAAGCTTGGAGGATTGGGTCTTTCAGATATCAAAGTGAAGACGTCCATCTTATTTGCCCGCCGCAATGTTTTAACCTGTACGCGGGCTCCGCATTCAGTCACCTCTCGTTTACTTTCCCGCCTCCGGCCGGCCAGTCTGACCCCTCCTGTTGATGTTGGACGGATTAATCCTAAATTGCGGCACATTCGTGAATACTTTGTACTTGTCGGTATTCTGGGTGCTGATATACTTTCTATGACGCATATAACTACCAACATGCTACAAATCCGTTGGGGTACAGCATGTTTCCCTTCTTCTGTTGAACTTGCTTCCCCGTCAACGTCATGGAAAACGGTCTGGTCTCATCTTAGTCTTCCCGTTTTGCCGATGGAGATTGTTTCAACGTGGTATAAGGTCATTTACCGTCTGATACCTACTGGTGATCGTCTTTTTCGTATTGGCCTTCGTCCGACTGATCAGTGTGAGGAATGTCATCAAACTGACACCTTACTTCACAGGCTAGTTGCTTGCGGACGGGATCATTGGCTCTGGGTCCGCCGTCAATTAGCTTTTCTTACTAGAGGGCCTGAAACCGCATTCCCAGACGACATCTTCTTACATCCGGACATCTCTTATTTTCCTCAGACGAAAACGAACACGATTGTCTGGCTCTTGGGTTACTATGTCCACTACGTCATTGAAGGCGGTAATGACCCAGATCCCCGCGTTTTTCACCATTATTTGTCAACTGCGCATTGGAAATGGCAGCGGTTACCACAATACCGAACGCTTTTTGCGAATATGCTTTTTCTTGTGTTTAACCGTCAAGGTGTTGGTTAAGTTCCCCTGTGATTCCTGTTTCTTCCCTGAGCTTGAGTCCCCTCCCTTGTTGTATTTTTTCGTTATTTTTTTTCTCTTTTACATGTATAAATATATACACCCAAAATTCATACGGGTGGGATAACGGGTTGGTCTTCCCCTTCAGAAGAAATGTTTTATTTGTGTTTCAACTAATTTGTTGATTTTCTTTTTGCAGCTAATATTAAATGATGATTTGACTATGGTTGTCTGAATTCTCGTGAAATATACCAAGTCAATCTGATAATAAAAAAAAAAAAGATTGAAGAACACTTGCACGCGAAAGGCAAAGGTCCCGAGTTCGAAACTCGGTCGGGCACACAGTTTTAATCTGCCAGGAAGTTTCATAATCATACCTGCCTATTTATATCGTAGCATTAAAAACTAAGTCAATTTTAAGTAATAGGCATTTCAGAAATAAATGCACATTTAAATGAGGAATCTGTCTAGTGCAGACGAAGGCGTTAACGGGCTCGGATAGAAGTTTTGAAAGTAGAAAAAGATGCAGGAAATAGTTGTGGCCACGGGGACAACGTGTATGAGTTTATGTTGTTAGCAGTGAATACCATCTAATCCAGGCGACTTGCGGGACTGCGATCCTGCAACAACATCATATATGTCATCCTTCTGAAAGGGACGCAGAAAGGCGTCGTTTAATTGAGGAGTGACGACACGAGGCAGCAAGGAGGTAAAGGGGAAGCTGATCGCTCTGTGGTTGAGAGAGAGACAGAGAGAGTGAGAGAGAATAAAAAGAGAAAGGAGAGTAGCTTCCTTGCGTGAGTCCAGCAGGGTAACTTATGCGTTTGGCACCTTGGGTGACGGAAGGACTACCGTACACGTGGAGCCAAGGTCACACGCTTATGTGATGATGATACGTCTCGCCTCCGTACTTATAACAGCAGCGGACATTTCTTCCTGTATGTTAAAATTCCCTTTGTGGTAGCTGTATTTGTGATCTTATTATCCTGTTCATTAAAGGCTACGTAAAATTCATTTACTGCTGAGTGCCTGTAAGCCACTAAATGATCCGCCTTGCTGCTTATGCTGTGTTCTGTAATGGGGTTGAGATCTGTTTTCTACGATAATATTCTGTTCCAAATTCTTAAAGAACATTAAACTAATATTATAACTACAGTTAACTAATTGGTTTTAGTTTCATTGGGATTATATGCCTTCCACGTTAATTCGTTATTTCTTAAATTACGCTAAGCAAAATCTCTATTCATACTTATTAATACTGTAAAATTGTTAGTGACCATATTGTCAAAGATATTTAGTCACTGAGCAAACTGTTCAATTTAATAGTCAATAAAACTGTGTAATAAAAAGGTGATTGAAGATTTGTAAGCCCTTGGTCCAGTCCTTTCAGAAATTCCCGATAGTCCTTTCAGTACCAACTCGCGAACATCGGTAGTCTGGTATTGTTAATATAGGGTGTCAAGCAGGACATTTTGTACTTTTATAATTGTGACATACGACTGGTGACATTACAAATGTAATTAACTAGTGCATAAACAGAAAATTATGACCTCCTTTGAAAAAGATTTGTAGCAGTAAAACTTTCTATGGTTTAGTAACAATGTACCATTTCCCCCCTTTCGTGTTCTAGGGTTGATGTTGTTGTTGTGATCTTCAGTCCAGAAACTGCTTTGATGCAGCTCTCAATGCTACTCTATCCTGTGCAAGGTTCTTCGTCTCCCAGTACCTACTGCAGGCTACATCCTTCTGAATCTGTTTAGTCCTTCTACGATTTTTACCCTACCCGCTGCCCTCCAATACTAAATTTGTGATCCCTTGATGCCTCAGAATATGCCCTACCAAAAGATCTCTTCTTCTAGTCAAGTTGTGGCACAAATTTCTCTTCTCCCCAATTCTACTCAATACCTCCTCATTAGTTATGTGATCTACCCGTCTAATATTCAGCATTCTTCTGAAGCACCATATTTTGAAAGCTTCTATTCTCTTCTTGTCTAAACTATTTATCGTCCAAGTTTCACTTTTATACATGGCTACACTCCATACTAATTCTTTCGGAAACGACTTCCTGACAATTAAATCTATACTCGATGTTAACAAATTTCTCTTCTTCAGAAAAGCTTTCCTTGCCGTTGCCAGTCTGCATTTTATATCCCCTCTACTTCGACCATCATCAGCTATTTTGCTCCGCAAATAGGAAAACTCATTTACTACTTTAAGCGTCTCATTTCCTAATATAATTCCCTCAGCATCACCCGATTTAATTCGACTACATTCCATTATACTCGTTTTGCTTTTGTTGATGTTCATCTTATATCCTCCTTTCAAGACACTGTTCATTCCGTTGAGTTGCTCTTCCAGGTGCTTTACTGTCTCTGACAGAATTACAGTGTCATCGACAAATCTGTAAGTTTTTATTTCTTCGCAACGGATTTTTTCTTTTGTTTCCTTTTCTCCTTGCTCAATATACAGACTGAATAACATCGGGAATAGGCTACAACGCTGTCTCACTCCCTTCCCAACCACTGCTTCACTGTCATGCTCCTCTATTCTAATAACTGCCACGCTAACATAAGAATTCTTTACCTAACCAGTGGCCAGCGTAGGAACACCTTGTAGAGCATGTGTCGCTCTCCGTGGTGATCAGGCATCTTGTTAAAAAATATTTTACGCCTTTTGTAATGTCCAGGGGACCATCATAAATCGCGGCGACTTCCTTTAACTATTGTATTTCAATAAAAATGCCATTTCTGTTACACTCATTGTGTATTTCTTTCAGTTAATCTTCAATACTATACCGCAACAGTTCTTTCGATATATCCGCCAAGTTTCATGGATCCTGTTAGTGACAATGTGGATGTTACTTTTGTCCTTGTGTTCTGCACGCCAGTATTAAATGCTAAGCTCCTATTAAATGGTAAGCTCCAGTGCGGTAGTAATCTTTTAATACGTAACGTTTCGCGTCCAAAGTTAAATTATTTGCAAATATAGAATCAGCTACCGTGTACTGGTATCCAAACTACCTTACTAGTTACTTCGACATATTCCAAAACTCTGCAACGTCCCCGCATCCGGCACTTATAACCTCCGAACTGCTTACGTACATGGTAAGGCACACTGCGAACAGCAAGTTAACACTAAATAATTGACGACTTGGTTAAATAATTGTTCCTTGCCAATAGCGATTGTGAACAAAGGTTTCATGTTATCATTTGCTGATCTTAAAATAGTTGTCACAATATCGCAGCAAAGTACAGAAAGCCTGCCCTTTTGACCGTGCGGTCCATCGCACGGCTTTCCGGGCGAGAAGGAACGCCTGGTCCCCGGCACGAATCCGCCCGGCGAACTTGTGTCGAGGTCCGGTGAACAGGCCAGTCTGTGGATGGTTTTTATGCGGTTTTGTCTGCCACGGCAAATGCGGGCTGGTTCCCCTTATTCCGCCTCAGTTACATTGTGTCGGCGATTGCTGCGCAAGCAAGTTCTCCACGTACGTCTACACCACCATTACTCTACCACCCAAACATAGGGGTTACACTGGTGCGAGACGAGGGGAGCGGGCGGGTCCACCGAGGGCCGAACCGCAGATTAACTCTGGGTTCGGTGTGGGGAGGCGGAGGCGTGAAGTGGACTGCGGTACTCGTCGTGGGGTTGTGGACAAATGCGGGTGTGGCGGGGATAATACAATACAATACAATACAAAGTACAGGAAAAAAGAGCCACCCTGAGGAACAGTTCCTGGAAGAGTAGCCAAAACACCAGAGGTTTTACACAATGACAATGACAGTGCGGTCACAGATCGAGAATAATTCTGTTGACTGTGACAGCAGTCGCAGAAGGCTATGCTTACGTGAAATAAATATGTTTAACATATTTTAATATTTAAGACTTGAAATACAAATTAACAATAATTGCGAAAACCAGAACATTGCACACCTCATGTACCATGATTATATTTTCCTCAGTACATTCACGTTCGTATGCAGCACAAAATATGAGGTTTCACGCAAGTTAACTCGGCCAGAGCAAGGATGTGCATTGAAGATGACGTGGCGAGCAGTAAAAATGAATCACAAAATGTCCTCAAATAGACCCTCAATTGCGGTCGCCAATATTCAGGGACCATCATAGCTCACGATGTTTCACTTCGATCGTATAGCAGCTTGCGAGACTAATTGATCGTAGGAAACTTCTGTGGCCTATGTACATGACATGTTGAATACTTCACTACCAACTATTAGAAGCATCAGCATTGCTTTCATAATATACAGGCAGTAAACAAACATTCAGTTGCTCCTCGAGTGGTGAATCACACGCAGAATCGCGTGTAGTGTGGCAACTTTGCTTTGGAAGCTTTTATTTCCTGATTCTCCATCAGCAGAAAATCGCTTATAAAGACATATTAGTAGCAATTTCCACAGAAATTATAATAGACGGAGAGGCAATTTGGATGCGCCTTGCTAAATTTTCTAATGTCCTGGCCGGAGTTCTTATAGTTTCCAAAATCATCTTACGTGTTTACAGATTTCTTCCTTTTCAAAAGATATAAAATACACCACAAACTGGTATTAGAAAATAAGAAAATATGTTACGTTAGAGACATATTACAATGAGTAGAATATGACTTTCTAGCTTATCAGTGTTTTGTCAGTCATACAGAATTATTCACTAAATGCCCTGTGTCTCGTCAACGTTCTCAATCCAGAGACAAGTGCAAGCTGTTACGAGGGGCCAAATTGGAAGCCACGTGGACTAAGCCGCTGGATGGTCCTGGATACGTGGTACACGCTGCATTTATTTGTCTACAACTACATTTTCATTGTAACATCCGATAAAACTATTTCATTAATAAAGAATTTCCGTTAACAATCAATTATTTGACATCTTAAAGGGCATAATTTACTAGCATCAGTAAAAGATTATAAATACCCTTTCATAAGAATTTGCATAAAGCAAGACAGGAGTGCATAGGAATCGAATCATCATCACACGGAAAGCCGTGCGATGGACCGCACGGTCAAAAGGGCAGGCTTTCTGTACTTTGCTGCGATATTGTGACAACTATTTTAAGATCAGCAAATGATAACATGAAACCTTTGTTCACAATCGCTATTGGCAAGGAACAATTATTTAACCAAGTCGTCAATTATTTAGTGTTAACTTGCTGTTCGCAGTGTGCCTTACCATGTACGTAAGCAGTTCGGAGGTTATAAGTGCCGGATGCGGGGACGTTGCAGAGTTTTGGAATATGTCGAAGTAACTAGTAAGGTAGTTTGGATACCAGTACACGGTAGCTGATTCTATATTTGCAAATAATTTAACTTTGGACGCGAAACGTTACGTATTAAAAGATTACTACCGCACTGGAGCTTACCATTTAATAGGAGCTTAGCATTTAATACTGGCGTGCAGAACACAAGGACAAAAGTAACATCCACATTGTCACTAACAGGATCCATGAAACTTGGCGGATATATCGAAAGAACTGTTGCGGTATAGTATTGAAGATTAACTGAAAGAAATACACAATGAGTGTAACAGAAATGGCATTTTTATTGAAATACAATAGTTAAAGGAAGTCGCCGCGATTTATGATGGTCCCCTGGACATTACAAAAGGCGTAAAATATTTTTTAACAAGATGCCTGATCACCACGGAGAGCGACACATGCTCTACAAGGTGTTCCTACGCTGGCCACTGGTTAGGTAAAGAATTGTTATGTTAGCGTGGCAGTTATTAGAATAGAGGAGCATGACAGTGAAGCAGTGGTTGGGAAGGGAGTGAGACAGCGTTGTAGCCTATTCCCGATGTTATTCAGTCTGTATATTGAGCAAGGAGAAAAGGAAACAAAAGAAAAAATCCGTTGCGAAGAAATAAAAACTTACAGATTTGTCGATGACACTGTAATTCTGTCAGAGACAGTAAAGCACCTGGAAGAGCAACTCAACGGAATGAACAGTGTCTTGAAAGGAGGATATAAGATGAACATCAACAAAAGCAAAACGAGTATAATGGAATGTAGTCGAATTAAATCGGGTGATGCTGAGGGAATTATATTAGGAAATGAGACGCTTAAAGTAGTAAATGAGTTTTCCTATTTGCGGAGCAAAATAGCTGATGATGGTCGAAGTAGAGGGGATATAAAATGCAGACTGGCAACGGCAAGGAAAGCTTTTCTGAAGAAGAGAAATTTGTTAACATCGAGTATAGATTTAATTGTCAGGAAGTCGTTTCCGAAAGAATTAGTATGGAGTGTAGCCATGTATAAAAGTGAAACTTGGACGATAAATAGTTTAGACAAGAAGAGAATAGAAGCTTTCAAAATATGGTGCTTCAGAAGAATGCTGAATATTAGACGGGTAGATCACATAACTAATGAGGAGGTATTGAGTAGAATTGGGGAGAAGAGAAATTTGTGCCACAACTTGACTAGAAGAAGAGATCTTTTGGTAGGGCATATTCTGAGGCATCAAGGGATCACAAATTTAGTATTGGAGGGCAGCGGGTAGGGTAAAAATCGTAGAAGGACTAAGCAGATTCAGAAGGATGTAGCCTGCAGTAGGTACTGGGAGACGAAGAACCTTGCACAGGATAGAGTAGCATTGAGAGCTGCATCAAAGCAGTTTCTGGACTGAAGATCACAACAACAACATCAACCCTAGAACACGAAAGGGGGGAAATGGTACATTGTTACTAAACCATAGAAAGTTTTACTGCTACAAATCTTTTTCAAAGGAGGTCATAATTTTCTGTTTATGCACTAGTTAATTACATTTGTAATGTCACCAGTCGTATGTCACAATTATAAAAGTACAAAATGTCCTGCTTGACACCCTATATTAACAATACCAGACTACCGATGTTCGCGAGTTGGTACTGAAAGGACTATCGGGATTTTCTGAAAGGACTGGACCAAGGGCTTACAAATCTTCAATCACCTTTTTATTACACAGTTTTATTGACTATTAAATTGAACAGTTTGCTCAGTGACTAAATATCTTTGACAATATGGTCACTAACAATTTTACAGTATTAATAAGTATGAATAGAGATTTTGCTTAGCGTAATTTAAGAAATAACGAATTAACGTGGAAGGCATATAATCCCAATGAAACTAAAACCAATTAGTTAACTGTAGTTATAATATTAGTTTAATGTTCTTTAAGAATTTGGAACAGAATATTATCGTAGAAAACAGATCTCAACCCCATTACAGAACACAGCATAAGCAGCAAGGCGGATCATTTAGTGGCTTACAGGCACTCAGCAGTAAATGAATTTTACGTAGCCTTTAATGAACAGGATAATAAGATCACAAATACAGCTACCACAAAGGGAATTTTAACATACAGGAAGAAATGTCCGCTGCTGTTATAAGTACGGAGGCGAGACGTATCATCATCACATAAACGTGTGACCTTGGCTCCACGTGTACGGTAGTCCTTCCGTCACCCAAGGTGCCAAACGCATAAGTTACCCTGCTGGACTCACGCAAGGAAGCTACTCTCCTTTCTCTTTTTATTCTCTCTCACTCTCTCTGTCTCTCTCTCAACCACAGAGCAATCAGCTTCCCCTTTACCTCCTTGCTGCCTCGTGTCGTCACTCCTCAATTAAACGACGCCTTTCTGCGTCCCTTTCAGAAGGATGACATATATGATGTTGTTGCAGGATCGCAGTCCCGCAAGTCGCCTGGATTAGATGGTATTCACTGCTAACAACATAAACTCATACACGTTGTCCCCGTGGCCACAACTATTTCCTGCATCTTTTTCTACTTTCAAAACTTCTATCCGAGCCCGTTAACGCCTTCGTCTGCACTAGACAGATTCCTCATTTAAATGTGCATTTATTTCTGAAATGCCTATTACTTAAAATTGACTTAGTTTTTAATGCTACGATATAAATAGGCAGGTATGATTATGAAACTTCCTGGCAGATTAAAACTGTGTGCCCGACCGAGTTTCGAACTCGGGACCTTTGCCTTTCGCGTGCAAGTGTTCTTCAATCTTTTTTTTTTTATTATCAGATTGACTTGGTATATTTCACGAGAATTCAGACAACCATAGTCAAATCATCATTTAATATTAGCTGCAAAAAGAAAATCAACAAATTAGTTGAAACACAAATAAAACATTTCTTCTGAAGGGGAAGACCAACCCGTTATCCCACCCGTATGAATTTTGGGTGTATATATTTATACATGTAAAAGAGAAAAAAAATAACGAAAAAATACAACAAGGGAGGGGACTCAAGCTCAGGGAAGAAACAGGAATCACAGGGGAACTTAACCAACACCTTGACGGTTAAACACAAGAAAAAGCATATTCGCAAAAAGCGTTCGGTATTGTGGTAACCGCTGCCATTTCCAATGCGCAGTTGACAAATAATGGTGAAAAACGCGGGGATCTGGGTCATTACCGCCTTCAATGACGTAGTGGACATAGTAACCCAAGAGCCAGACAATCGTGTTCGTTTTCGTCTGAGGAAAATAAGAGATGTCCGGATGTAAGAAGATGTCGTCTGGGAATGCGGTTTCAGGCCCTCTAGTAAGAAAAGCTAATTGACGGCGGACCCAGAGCCAATGATCCCGTCCGCAAGCAACTAGCCTGTGAAGTAAGGTGTCAGTTTGATGACATTCCTCACACTGATCAGTCGGACGAAGGCCAATACGAAAAAGACGATCACCAGTAGGTATCAGACGGTAAATGACCTTATACCACGTTGAAACAATCTCCATCGGCAAAACGGGAAGACTAAGATGAGACCAGACCGTTTTCCATGACGTTGACGGGGAAGCAAGTTCAACAGAAGAAGGGAAACATGCTGTACCCCAACGGATTTGTAGCATGTTGGTAGTTATATGCGTCATAGAAAGTATATCAGCACCCAGAATACCGACAAGTACAAAGTATTCACGAATGTGCCGCAATTTAGGATTAATCCGTCCAACATCAACAGGAGGGGTCAGACTGGCCGGCCGGAGGCGGGAAAGTAAACGAGAGGTGACTGAATGCGGAGCCCGCGTACAGGTTAAAACATTGCGGCGGGCAAATAAGATGGACGTCTTCACTTTGATATCTGAAAGACCCAATCCTCCAAGCTTCCGAGGCCTGGCCACAACTTCATACCGGACACGGAAGACATGGCGGCGCCACAGAAATCGACTAGACAGCTGTTTCAGCCTGCGGGCCATCATCGCGGGAAGCGGGAAGACCTGCGCAACGTAGTATATTTTACTGTAGACATAGGTCTCTAAAACCCGTGCCTTGTGAAGGAGGCTAAGGGAACAGCGGTCATGTTCAAGGATCGCCCCGTGAACACGACTCGTAACCTCACGCCAATTTAGTGCCGCCAGTTTGATCGGATTACGATCCACTATGATCCCCAAGGTCTTATGGCGATCGACAACCGTCGCCCAAGGAATGACGACATGATCAAAGCCTCTCAACGGCAGGAACGTGCATTTGCGATCATTAATGCGAGCACCAGCAAGACCACAAAATGAATCCAAGGTATCCTTAAGCCGCGGTATGTCCTCGGCATGTCGTACTAAACCATGACGTCATCGGCGTATGCACGGACTGCAAAAATTTCCCCCAATATATTCCAGCCACGTAATTGCATGGTGAGATGGCGAAGTAAGGTCTCTAAGGATAGAACAAAAAGTGACATGGATAAGGGGCTTCCCTGGGGTAACCCCCGTCTGATCGATATCCGGGGGGTAGGGTGACCGTTCACAATCACCGAGACACTGATACCGGTAAAAAGATTAGTTAAGACTTGTCGAGCATCATTATTAAAGCCGACAGCGGTGAGCACTCTCGATAAAAAATCATGGCTGACGCGATCGAACGCTTTTTGGAAATCAGGAAAAAGCAAAGCCTCTGGGATATTAGCGGCAGCCGCCACCGAGATTGCATCGCGACATTCGAGAACGGAAGTCAGTATCGTGCGTCCAGGCACACAGCTTTGGTGGGCGGCAATAATGGTATCGAGCAGCTTAGAGAGACGGATATTAATTGCTCGAGCGACAAGTTTATAATCAAAGTTAAGGAGAGTAATAGGACGGAGGGAATCAATTGCAGGTCGACCTGTGGATTTCGGGAGGAGGACCATTCTGCCTTCCTGAAAAGGAGCAGGAAGTGAGACTCCCCGCATCACTTCATTTACCATTGAAGTTAAGGTGTCATCAATGAGCGGCCAAAATTGAACATAGAACTCCTCCATGCCGACTGCCAACTCTCCATTACGACGGGGCCCAACTTCTGGCCCTTTCCCCTAATGCCGCTAAAGCACGCCAACACTCGTCAACCACGCCCTCGTGGACAAACCATGCACTTGTGTAAATAACTGCTAACCGGAGAGCCGCAGTGGCTCAGGTACCATCTGCAACAGCAAATTTCACGAATTCTTAGTAATTTAGACTTAAGAACCATGCATGTCCTACCATTTGTAATCTTGTCAGAAACACATCATGCGAATGTTACTTTCGTCTTTGAGTTTAGTACACCACTGTATAAACTGCAAACAGAGATATTAAAGGGGTGAACTTTATTGCAGCTGCTGTGACGTAGAGAACGTATTCGAAAACTTAACATGACTGGAAGTATGAACACCATTGTTTATAATCTTGGATTTGGAGCCGTCGATCTAGAATGGAAATACTTGTTAATTATTTGTTTAAACATCTACTGCAGGAGTTTCATTATGAGACAGGCACCAAAAAGCATCCAGAGACAGATTTTAACAGAACTACATTGTCCCCTCTCAGTAAAAATTATTAGTTAGTATTTTGCTTTTGATACTGAACACTTTACTTGCTACTGAATGCCTGGATTGTAATCTCATATTAAATAAAACCTGAGTAGCTATCATTGATCAGTCTGACTTTATTAACGTCATCTTTCATCAGTTTCACTTACCACTGGACTACTTCTTGCTGATTTTTTGTTATTTCAATTCACTAAACACTATTACGGTAATTAACACACTAAAGCACGTAAATTGACATTAGGTACATCAACTAAACTCTCAAGCACTTTCTACAAAGGCTTTGGAAAGGCAGGAAGACGCAGTAAAGGGGAAAGGAAGTTTACCTCAGTATAGGGTGGGGCAATGGATAATGTTGTCCAGCCCCTACACGCAAAAAGGGAAAACGAAGAAGTTCCTCATGAGGTATTAAGGGCCAAACAACATCTCCCGTTAATGTTAAGCTTCAGCTCCCAACGAGAACGACGATGGTACTCATTGGGAGGTTACGACCATTTAAGGGTTGCCCGGATGTGATTCCAGGCGTGTCACAGGAAGGAAAGAGGAAGCAAGAGAGAGTGAAAAGAGGTGCTAAGCACAGAGAAACCCAGGAAGGTGGAGTACAGCATGAAGTACCGTATGCTTTGCGTTCTAGAAAGTAGTAGAGTATTTCTTGTTTTTTTTTCGTGTCATGTATCATTGGGTTTGTGTAGATTAATTAGGCATTGTATTTTATATGTATTTTCGTGTATTGTGAGCCTTCTAGGAGCAGCAGTATTTTTGAAGAGGGAGGAAGGGTGAAAGTGATCCCTGTCCTCAGGTCACTGAAAAGGGAAGTGTGGCGTCTGATGTATGTGGAGTGTTGTTGGAGGAGACACCAAATGCAGTTCTGGAGAGATAAATGCGTCGCAGTAAATTTTTTGGCAAAGTCGTAATAAATATGTGTTGGACGATGTCAGAGACGTACGATTTCCTGTTTAAATTTTTAGTTATCTTCAGTGCTGGGTCAGAAAAGGCGTTTTTATATAAGGTAAATTTAAGGATGAAAGTAGTCACACAATTAGTGTTTGGTTTGAATCAAAAATAGTGAACGTTGGAGGAAACTCTGTGAAGGTACAAATATGGGACACGTGCACCGTTCAGTTACTTTTAGCCAGGGGGAATGGAATAGACTGTTCAAGGACATCGTGGAGCCAAAATTGAGCTTGAAACGGGTCGGGATGCATTGGATCTACTCCATCTACGAGAATTTGATAGTAGTAGCAAGTTGTTTTGAGCAAGGAGTGATTTCGGAAGCGAAAAGTGTAAACCTCGAAGGAAGTGGAATTTTAATCAATGGAACTAAGTGTAACGTAATAGGACCAAATTTCCATCTGCCAGCGTCAATTTCAGGAGCCACACAATTGAATGTTACGCAGCCACAGCTGTACTGGCCAGAAACCACTTTAGAGTTTTTGCCAAGGCAGAATCTGATCTTGTTAAATCAAACTCTGGAGCCAGGTCCGTTGAGATCCGTAAGCCAGTTCGTTATAGAACAAGAGGGGCGCATATCATCCGAACAGCTTGTCCAATATGTCGCTCAGTATAGGGAAAGGCAACGGCAAATAACGATCATTTCGAGCACCTCTGTGCCAAGTGTCATCGCAGCGTTAACTTTGTTATGTGTTGTTTTCTTTCTGATCAGGCGGAGAGCCGATTCCCAGAGGGATCCGAGGGTAGTCCAAGTCCCAGTGGATTGGATACCGAGGACGTGAGACGAGTATGTAAGGTGTTGATGAAGCTGTGGTCGTCCAGTAAGGAATTTTTACCTTTTGTTTTATGTCAGCACCAACGCAGCCATGTATATGACATCAGTCTACATGACTACATCTACATGACTACTCTGCAATTCACATTTAAGTGCTTGGAAGAGGGTTCATCGAACCACAATCATACTATCTCTCTACTATTTCACTCCCGAACAGCGAGCGGGAAAAACGAACACCTAAACCTTTCTGTTCGAGCTCTGATTTCTCTTATTTTATTTTGATGATCATTCCTACCTATGTAGGTTGGGCTCAACAAAATATTTTCGCATTCGGAAGAGAAAGTTGGTGACTGAAATTTCGTAAAAAGACCTCGCCGCGACGAAAAACGTCTATGCTTTAATGACTTCCATCCCAACTCGTGTATCATATCTGCCACACTCTCTCCCCTATAATGTGATAATACAAAACGTGCTGCCCTTTTTTGCACCCTTTCGATGTTTTCCGTCAATCCCACCTGGTAAGGATCCCACACCGCGCAGCAATATTCTAACAGAGGACGAACGAGTGTAGTGTAAGCTAGCTCTTTAGTGGACTTGTTGCATCTTTTAAGTGTCCTGCCAATGAAACGCAACCTTTGGCTCGCCTTCCCGACAATATTATCTATGTGGTCCTTCCAACTGAAGTTGTTCGTAATTTTAACACCCAGGTACTTAGTTGAATTGACAACCTTGAGAATTGTACTATTTATCGAGCAATCGAATTCCAACGGATTTCTTTTGGAACTCATGTGGATCATCTCACACTTTTCGTTATTTAGCGTCAACTGCCACCTGCCACACCATACAGCAATCTTTTCTAAATCGCTTTGCAACTGATACTGGTCTTCGGATGACCTTACTAGACGGTAAATTACAGCATCATCTGCGAACAACCTAAGAGAACTGCTCAGATTGTCACCCAGGTCATTTATATAGATCAGGAACAGTAGAGGTCCCAGGACGCTTCCCTGGGGAACACCTGATATCACTTCAGTTTTACTCGGGCTTTTCCTCAAAAATTGGCCACGTTCGAGTAGCACTCGCTCGCTCAGAATTCTGTACAAACTTAGTCATGTGTACAGGCAGTTCATCTATTCCACGTATCGACAAGCTCGACCAAATTTGCTTATTATCTACACTGATATTGGCAAGTATTGGTCCCAGGGATTTCCAGATTTTCGATAATTTTTTAATTTCAATAAGATAACTGTGACATAAAGTCGTGCAGAAAGCTTGCGACTATTATTATAACAGTCAGTAGTTCTCCATTCAGTATGAGTAGATCGCACAGGTAAAAGTCAAACATCAGGCAAGGAACGGTTTCATTGTTCATATAATGCAGACTAGTCAGCGAACAATTGTTTCACATATAAACTGAAAAGTCATATCTAAGAGAAGCAATCGGTCCTGGATATCTGATGAGGCACAATTTCCGAAGCGCATCAAATGAACAATAAATTCATTCCTTGCCTTATGTCTGACTTCTACTATCGTGACCCAGGCAGCCTGAATGCAAAACTATTGACTGTTCAATATTGATGTCGAATGACAAATGACAAAAAGAAATATTTTCTTCGTGTGATATAATAACAAATTAATAAATAATTTTCCCTTTACTTCTACTGTGAAACTTTCTCTATTGTCACATTTCATTAATTATAAGTTTTGATGTGTGAGTTTGGGAATATCAAGTATCGGGGGCTACCGTTTATTTTACCGTCAAGGGACCATGGATCATAGGATGTGACATAAACTTCAGCGTGATACGTCAACCTATTCCTGAGAAAAACAGGTCTCAGCGGCCAGACGGACAGACACAGAGATATGAAACGACATCAAAAATTTCCTGTGATGTATTACAAATCTTCGGTTTTCGGATTTTTCCTATGGCTGTAGTGCGAGATCTTGCTTCTCGCCAAATTTCGTGATTCTAGTTCTACGGGAAGTTCCCCATAGGTTACGATGAGTGAGTCTGCTGATGTCAGATAGCCTTATCTTTATATTTCATTGACGAAACTACAATTTTTTACATCGTCAGGAGACCTTACGCCTTAGTACGTGACATAAATTTCAACGTGATACGCCGACCCGTTCCTGGGGAAAAGAGTTCTTAACAGTCGGTCAGAAAGACAGAGTGATTCAATAGGGATTCCATTTCCTTCGACTGAGGTACATAACCCTAAAAAGAACGCCTCGTTTATCTCTTCTCAGCAAACACCTTAAAACAGCCTCTCGTGCTCGACTGTGTCATGTGGCTGCTGTAGACCTCATATCCTTACGTTTCGGCACTCCACTTGTCCACTTAATGAACACCATCGCTCAATACTAATCGTGAAAGGAAATTATTATCTTCCATCGCCACAAGCAGATTCAAATAAGAACGCCCTACACAATTTCGTTTCTAGTGGGCCCAAATAGCACCTGCACACATGGTATAGTAGGTTGTTCGTTAAATCTATTTTAGTTTCTGTGTCTGCAAATGGCATTTTATGCTAACGTGTTAGCGGGCGCAGTGCAGTTCAGTTCAGATTGCATCTTGGAGAGCATGTATCAGTTGTCTTTCAGTTATATTTTGATCACATTAGTTCTATGTGCCTTTATTTACTTGATGTCAGTACAATTTTGACGCCTTTTCTGACAGCACCAACTCTAGCGATGCAGTACGTTTGCAATGGAAAATATTTTGCGGGTAGTCAGGAATTAGGTTCAATTTTCAGAAGCGATATACTGTGGTTTTACGTAAATAATAATCGTTCTGTTGCGGTAATTTACCTCTTTTTGTTTGTAGTGTCAATAAAATTTAGCCCGCATCTCGTACTCGTGCGGTAGCGTTCTCGCTTCCCACGCCAGGGTTCCCGGGTTCGATTCCCGGCGTGGTCAGGGATTTTCTCTGCCTCGTGATGGTTGGGTGTTGTGTGATGTTCTTAGTTTAGTTAGGTTTAAGTAGTTCGAAGTTCTAGAGGACATTAAGTCCCATATTGCTCAGAGCCATTTGAAATAATAAAATTTTCCAGGTATAATTTGTGTATAAAATTTGTTTGTTCGCTATCGATGGTTTTTTCACTATGAGTGTAAAATTCCACTTCCTCTGAAACATTCATTTTATGTCACTTACATAGCTTGTGTAGAATTGTTAGGCATCTTCAATATTTTCTGCCAAGTGTTTTCGGATTTTTAAATGTAAGTGAAATGTTGCTTACTTGTACTATTGTAACAAATTTTATATCAGATAAAAAGTACAAACTTCGGAATTAGACTTAAGAAGCATACACAAAACTGCAAAAGCAACAAGTCCCCATTTTACTTACATTTAAAAAGCCAAAACATAAGGCAAAAAATGGGAAACTATTAACGACAAACACAAAACCATTGAAAATATATTACTTACGTAAAACCACAAAATATTGTCTCTAAAATTTAAATGTAGACACTGCCTTCCCACGAAACATAATTTCCATTGTAAATATATGGCATCTCTGGAGAAAGGGCTATCAATAAGGCTGTCAAAATTTTACCGAGATTATGCTAATAAAAGTATATAGAATTGATGTGATCATAAAATGACAGAAATACATCAGATACTTGCGCTCCAAGATTCAATATGGACTGTGTCGTACCGGCTAAGACGTTAGCATAATGTGCCCTATGTAGGCACTGCCACTAACATAGGCATAAGGAACAAAATTATAGCTGTTACAACATCTACAAAGGTGTGCTTGGTAACTGCAAAACGCCGAAACGAGCTCGTCGTCTAACTTTGTAATCGTTCTGAGCAAATAAACCAATTGTGCATCACAAATTTGTACCAAAAATAAAATATGGCCTTACAGCTTTACACGTTGTTGTACATTACCATTGTAGCAGTTGAATGGTGTATCGTTTTCACACTGAAATGTCACTGCAAAACAAGCCCCACAAGCACACTGAGAACGGCTAACTCTCATCTGGCACGACCATTACATATCTTTGGATTCTGTATTTCTTGAATTCTGGAACCAGCATACGGGGTGACCTGTGGATTTTAACTTACATAAACAACCAGTGTCCTGAAACTCGTAGCGCCACCCTCTGTTACTTCGAGCTGTAGGAGACTCGATGCCCTACTGCATAAGAAAATCACGCTGCATTGTCATAACCGAACCGCACTTTTGAAACTATGGACACAGAATGTCCTTGGTTAGTGTGATGTCGCCATCTCTGCTTGTTACACAACCTCTGGATGTATGCTACATTACGACTTTACTGCCGTCTCTCTTACCTGCATTAATTAAAAGACTTACTGCTGATGATTTAGGGAAACGGACAATGTAGGGTCCGACTAAGAACACCTATTGTCAGCCGAACCCCTCCCCCCTCCATAATTCCTTTCGCTCAATCCCCCCCCTCCTTCTCCCCCACCCCCTCGGACACTACGATTTACTATCGGAACACGGAGTCATAGAAAACACATTTAAATACGTACAATTAATTCAGATTTAGCAAATCACTATACATGACCGATCCTTTCACACTGAAACTCTCAAGTGCACAAACGTGGTGTCAATAATCATATTTAAAACGAATTGAAGACTTCGTTCGAACACAGCCAGTCTCCGCATGATCTCTGCCTGCCGACTGCACACATCTAAGTGCTACTAAGCGCTAGCGTCCAGCAACAATAACGAGACTTGATTCAAAACATTGGCAGCGGACATCACTTACTTAAAAAATTTCATCTCGTCAAAAACCGTAGGTAGCTGCAACAAGGCCACTGTGATTAGGCAGTTTGATATATGTTCTCTCCATTGTTTTAAATACTGGGGTCTTTCAGTAAGTAATGTAAGACATTATTTCTTTTTCTCGGTCAGTTTTGGTTCAAAAAACGTGGAATCTGTCTTCAGACATCAGAGAATTTTCGCCCTTCAGCCTCTACAGTTTAATGAAGATTCGAAAGGTAATGCCGCCATGTACAGCCTTGAGAACGGCGTCTGCAACGGAGGTGCTTTACATACAGAGAGCTGTCACTGAGTCTCTTTTGCCGGAGAAACAGAGTACTGAAGCCACTGTAGATGCTTTCAGAAATTCAACAGAGATTTGTCAGTGAACAAAAGCACGGCGGGTCGTTGTGCGAGGTGTCTGACGTCAACACTGCAGCAAGGTCATCCGCGTGCCGGACGGTCGCACACAGCTGTGACTTCTACAGTTTTAGGACGTGCGGACGCCCTCATTCTAAGTGATCGACGGATCTTAATCAAACACCTCGTTTCACAACAGGACTTCTTTGTTGGTAGTGTTGACACACTTGTCCACCATTTAGGGAGGTATTCTTTCCCGGAACTCACATCTATCGACTTTAATATGTTTGTCCCAACACAGTACGAGCCTTTTCGGTAAGATTAATCTGATTTCAGAAGACTCTATCTTCCAATAAATAAAAAGAAAAACTTGATGTGTGTTCTAACTTTAACACCGTACCTAGAAGTTTATATCTTCATGGGAAGGTGGGAATCACTACGTGGATGAGAGGAGACTACAGAGTCGGAAAGTTGCTTCCAAAGTCGACCAGAAGAGCGGTACCAAGCGGGCATACAGGCCGTCACAGTAATTTAGCATAAGACCGTGGCATTCAACGAAGATTATGTTGAGAAACAATGTTTTGTAGCAAGAAAAGTGGGGAATAATATAGTGTACTGGAATCCTGAATAAAAGCGACCTGCTTTCAAGAAAAAACGTATTGTATTATTTATTGGACGCCCGTCGTAACAGCTAATATCCCGGACATGTGATGATACAGATGCAGCGGTGCGGTTCTTTCCGCCCCTTTACGACGAACCTGCACCTACCTGTGAACATTGTCTCAGCAGATCATCAGTAGGAAAGCCGAGTGAAACCTACTGTACTTCGACGTGAACCAGGCTGCAATTTAAGTCACTAATCTACGTTTCGGGAGAAATTTTCCACGCAAATGAATTGGAAATTTTGTCCTCAATTAATATATTCTGAAACTTAGGTGAACAAGTGTCACTGCCAAGCCAGTGCTAGTCTTAACACGGTCACTCACAATCCCTTTCACTCGCGTTAGCATGTTTATGGTGCTGCATTTCCCGAAAACGTAATAGCTACAAAAATACTGATTGTTTTTGATTGAGAATGTTCGCCAAAATTAAGTCTGTCGGTACCAAATGCAGTCACACTTTTTAGCCACCAACCTGATCAATACGCCACACGGTATTTATGTCTTTTATCGTCACAAAATTCACTTAAAAATGCCAAAATTTCTACACGCCCATTGGAATAATTATGCCGTCACTTTCTAACAATTTCTATGTATGTAACGCTGCTGGATCCGGCAACTTATCGTTTCCATCGGAACTACCACTACACACGTCCGATCTGTTTCATGGTTAGGCTTCGATCCTAGTCTAGAATAGCAGAGAAAGGAGCGCGAAGAATATTGCTTTACCATTGGACAGTTCACCCAACAGCCAACAGCGAAACAAGTCTCCCGCGTCAGTCCGCGCTTTTCATCAATAATCAATCGCTAAATAGTAAATCTTTTTACCGACGTAATTATCTAATATGCTGAAGTTCTGCGTATGCATCAAGTTATTTACTATTGTTATTTATACCTGAATTAACTTTTTCTTTACCATAAACTTACTTTACAAATCTATTCTACAAAAATCCCCTTTGTCCATATCCATACTTCTTCGAAATGCTCCCACACTAAATCCCACTACATAACTCGTTAAACAATTATCTTCATATTAACCTTAAGCCACACTCACGCATCATTCATACTGCTAATGCACGTTTATAACATTTTACATACCCCAAAAGACATAATAACACTTTATGAAAATACTAGAACAGTTTATGGAAAAGATTCTACTACTTTAGTGCACTCTAGTGGGCACAATCGAAATTAAATCAGTCCCCTATCCAATATTTTCCTCTATCGGCTGACACATAAACTACATACGCGTCCAGTCTCGCATCAGCATGTGTCACTATCGAGCTCTGAGACACATCTCCCACTTAACCGCCTCCAAGGCAGAATAGTTATACTGCGCTACGCCTCACAGGATTGTAATAAGCTCGATCAACGCCGAGTGATCGGCAAACAAGAGGGGGAACGATCTGAATGTTGAGAGACGCCTACCTGCAACAACATCAACCAGCAACTGTCAAGTGGCGCCGAGGCAAGCATCTAGGTACAGTTGCGAAACTTAGAACACACATCAAGTTTTTCTTTTTCATTTACTGGAAGATAGTGTCTTCTGATATCGGGTTAACTTTTTCAAAACGCCTCGTTCTGTGTTGCGGCAGATAGTTCATATTTCCTTCTGTAGACTCTACTGGTCACTCCATCATTGGCGGCGATGGCTATCGTGTACACCTCCTCCCCCTGAGCTCCAAAAATGAATTCTGCTCCTACTCTGTCTCCGTCCGAAGCGTTTACGTTCCTTCCTTATATCTGCCATCATCCCGCTGTGCTCTGCGTGATGAATGGCTCTGCGTTACAATCGTTCACGACCGGAATAACTCCGAACTGCCGTATATAAACGTAGATTTACTGTGCAGTGGCTGTAATCTCCGTCGCCGTCGTTATTGCCGCAAATAACTTGAGAATATAAACTGTGGCTACTACAGACACATAATGAGAAACGATTTGGATGAATGTAAACGTCAAACAGTGGGATGATTCTATAGATAACTTGTCCGATGACCTATAGAGGCAGAAAACTTAAAGATTCCTTCTCATTAACTTCATTAGCATACCAAAGTCATCTAGAGAGATTTCGAATTATCAGAGACACTAGCGTTGTGCAAGTGGTTGAAACAGAGCTTCTCCTCCGTGGTAGCTCTTAACTTCTTTCCTGCAGATTGTGTTAAACAGTTAGTTACAGACACGTGGGAAAGTCTTAGGTCTCTTAGTGACGAACAAAACACGTCAGTTTGATTCTGTTACTGTAGAGAAGGAGTTAGTGTCCATGATGATGTATATGCAACGTTTAATAAGTACGCATCACATTTTTTTCCTCGGCTAATTTCGGTTGAAGAAATGTGACACTTGTTGTGGGACATCGTGGAACATACTCGCTTCAGTCTCCATAGTGTCATAAACTGCCAGTAGCTGGCGGCACTATACGTAGCCTCCAAAATGGCGTCTGCAACGGAGCTGTGTCCAAGCAAATTGAATCTCTTTTGGCACTTGGAGAATGCCTACGGAAACCTGGCAGTGAGCAAAAGCACGGCGCGTCACAGGGCGAGGCGTCGTCATTATAGCAACAGTGTTGTCGCACGCCTGTCCAGTGTGTCGACCGTGACTCCTTCAACGTTGGAAACGCGGCAGCTCTCATTCGAGTGAGGCATGTGACTGCTTGTTCCCTCGCCCCGTAGCAGACGATCAAAAAGAGAAACCAAGGACCATCTCTGCGGAACTGCTTGCACGTTAACTGGCTGACCGTGAATTTTTTTTGTCGAACATAGTCGCAAAACTTCATATCACTTTTCTGCCTCGTCCACCCTACATCCTGGATCTCGCACTTTCCGACCTCTATCTGTTTGGTCCAATGAAGGAAGTACTCCGAGGGAAGCAGTACGTGGATGATGGGGGGAGGGGGGAGGGCTTATTGATGTAGCAAGACGCTGGCTCCGATGTTTTATTGATGTAGCAAGACGCTGGCTCCGATGTTGACTAGAAGATAGGTGCCATGATATATGTCCTGCCACTAATGTGGCGTAAGCTCGTCGCACTGGACGAAGACTGGGTTGAAAAATAGGGTTTTATAGTCAAAAGTTTGGGGAATAATAATACGGTGTATTGTAATTGTGAATAAAACCAACCTGATTATTGAACACTTCTCGTACAATAATACTTTGTCCACAAGTACTTTAAGACAGCAGCCAGCGAATAATGTTTAGCTACCAAGCATTACTGCCTTTCTCGTAATTTTGGTGTTTACGAAGACATACACAGCAATGCGTCTGTTTTAAATAATACCCTACATTTGTCCTTCAATCATTTACTTCCTCTTTCAAACACTTGTTCAAAAACGTATCACAGCACTCCATTCACTTGAATATGAATTCACTATGGACGTCCAGCACATAATGCCTTCCGTGCATGTCATGTTCAGCATGACAGATGTGCTTTTTCTTTGTGTTTCCATTTGATTACTGTCACCTCCAGCAAGTAGAAGTGTTATCCCACATACCCGCAGTGTTTGTTAGAGCAGATGAGTCAAGGTCCATTTTGCATTAGTTTTTAACAACATCGAATTTATATCAATGGCACACTGACATACGTTTTGGGACTGGTCGTCAGGAGAGGAAACGGATTATAGGGGAGCATTTACAAAAAAAACGGACCTCTGTGCATATATTCGTAACGAACAAAGTTACAAGAAAAGAAATCATGCTGGATAATTTTCTACCTGATAGCTACACAGCATTTGTTTGATATTCTTTTTATTTTTTTCTAGAGAAAACATTGGAGTACTCAAGATACTCTTTGGTGTGGCGTCATAAGCGCATGACTGCGTGTGATATCGCTCTCCAAGTTTTTATATATTATTAGGTTTCAGATACATATTTTAACGGTTTTTGTGATACTACATAAGTGACTTATTAGTGGTTTCTTCATTCACCTCCACCTTTCTTGTGTTGTGACCTGTTATTTGTGAGTGTTTCGTATCGAGCAACTAAACCTCTTACCTGTGTTTACATTCCGCACTGATCAGTTGCAGCTGTAGCGGCGCATCGAAAGCTAAGTGCTAATTAATTGTTTGTGTATAGAGGTTTATTTAGGCACTTTAGTAGTCTTCAACTGGTGTTCTTCATGTTTTCTGGTGAATTAATTTCAGAAGAAATTTTTGGGAACTGTTTTCAGTTTCGTTACTGTGCCATTTGACGTTTGATTTTCTCTCTGATATAGTATTTTGTTATATTCTCATTTGCTATTGATTAATACTGTTAATAATAGTAGTTACTTCCCTTGTAGAGTAAGTTTGTGATTATTGTACTCTGTTTTTTAACATCTTCTTATTGTAGTAGCGGAACTTAGATAAAGTAGTTTTCTTGTTTCAATAATCGTAAAACTTTACCATGAGTGAGAAGTGTGGGCTTCGTGGGGTTCGTGAGTAGTGGGTTGCGGTATGGGACTTGTTCGAACTATTTTCACTGGGGGGAATTCAGTGGGAAAGCCAGTGGGCATTCTGGTGATATTCTCTCCTGTAACTGCAGTTCCAGGAGAGGAGCAGGAGCGTAAGATCTGTGCCCTTCAGGTGCAGTTGAAAAACGCACAGGAGGAACTAGATATGAGGAGGAGGGAGAAGGAGGTTGGGGAATGGGAGCTGGCTGTTGGCAAGGGATCTGCTAGGGGAAGGAGATTTTCAGATAGATTTACTATTGGTGTTTGCAATAGATATGACCAATTGTCAGAGTCTATTGTAGAGGAATCGGTAGTAGCTGCAGATGTAAGAAGTATGCAGCAGACCTCAGCAGTTACGGTGGCTAGGACAGTTGCAAAGTCTAAGAGAAACAAGAAGGTCCTGCTGTTAGGTAGTTCTCATGGTAGAGGTGTAGGCCAGCAGTTGCAGGAACTGTTGGGGAGTGAGTACCAGGTCACCATCATTGTGAAGCCTCATGCAAGATTGGCTCAGGTGACTGTTAACATAGGGGAGAGGGGGGGAGGTCATGAGGGGATTTTACTAAAGAGGATCATGTAGTGATTGTGGGTGGGGCTGGTAATAGTATTGATAGGGATGAGGAGTATGACATAGATGGTGACCTGGAAAAGATATCCACTCACACTAGCAACACGAATGTGCATTTCGTAGAACTGTTTCAGCGTTACGATCGGCCTCATCTTAATACAGCCGTCAAGCGTAATAACATGAGACTTGGGGGTGCGCTGATGACAGAAGACATGAGTCACATTTCAGTGTTTTTGGTGGAGTCTATCAGCAGGACAGGTTTCACTGGACATGGTCTGCACCTCAACAGGTATGGAAAGGGGAGGTTGGCAAAGTTTATAGGTGACACCATAGGAGGGGGGATCACTCATGGGAAAGTTCCTGTACTAGTGGGCGTTAGAGTTGCACCTTGTTAAATTGAAGTCAGCTGGTAGGTATTCCTGCTTAAGAGAAGTCTCTCTAACAAAGAAACCACTTTCGACAAAACTTAGGTATCTGAGTAATGAGGGAATTAGTATATTTCATCAAAATATACAAGGTATTAGAGATAAAGTTAATGAACTGCTTGTAGATGTTGACTCTGAAAATATTAGTCTATCTGAACACTTCTTGAATAGGAAGATAATTCAGAGGCTTCCTTTACCAGGGTACAGGTTGGCTGGCAGCTTTTCGAGGAGCTCTTTGCGCTGTGGGGGAGTAGCCATGTATGTGAAGACCGGTATCCCATTTGAGTCAATTGATGTTTCAAAGCACTGCCCTGAAGAGATGTTTGAATGTCGTGCAGGTGTGGTTATTTTTAGTGGAGTTAAACTTCTAACTGTTGCTATTTATAGATCCCCAGACTCCGATTTCACAACATTTTTCCTAAAGCTAGAGGAGATTTATTGGTTCACTTTATAGGAAATATTAATTGTATAAGTGATTGTGCAAGGAAAAGGATGCTGGTAGATCTCCTTAATTCATATAATCTTATGCAAACCGTATTCCTTCCAACGAGAGTAGAACAGTAGAACAACCATAGACAACATTTTTGTTCATTCCTCATTACTACAAGGGCATTCTGTTAGCAAAAAGGTGAATGGCCTTTCAGATCATGAAGCACAAGTTTTAACTCTAAAAAAAGTTTTGTGCTGCAACACATGTTAAATATAATTATCAACTTTTTGGGAAAGTTGATCCAGTTGCTGTAGAGACCTTTGTAAACCTTATCAAGGAACAAGAGTGGCAAGATGTTTATAGTGTTGATACAGTAGACGATAAATGTAATGCTTTTCTCAAGACTTTCCTCGTGCTCTTTGAAAGTTGCTTTTCATTAGATCTTCAAAACAGAGTACTAGCACAAACAGGCAGCCTGGGTGGCTGACTAGAGGGATACGAATATCCTCTAGAACAAAGTGGCATTGTATCAAAACGTTAGAAACAATCGAAATCCAAATGCAGCAGCCCATTACAAACAGTATTGTAAGGTGCTTAATAAAGTTATTAGAAAGGCAAAAAGTATGTGGTATGAAAAAAATGGTTCAAATTGCTCTGAGCACTATGGGACTTAACATCTATGGTCATCAGTCCCCTAGAACTACTTGAACCTAACTACCCTAAGGACATCACACAACACCCAGTCATCACGAGGCAGAGAAAATCCCTGACCCCGCCGGGAATTGAACCCTGAAACCCTGGAACCCGGGCGCGGGAAGCGAGAACGCTACCGCACGACCACGAGCTGCGGACTGTGATATGCATATAGAACAGCTAAGTCTCAGGATAAAATTAAAACCATATGGTCAGTCGCAAAGGAAGTGGCTGGTCTGCAGAGAAAGGTCGACGATATAGAATCAGTGCATAGTGGGAATGTCCGTGTTACTGATAAGTCGCATTTATTTACAGTATTTAATAACCACTTTCTGAATGTAGCAGGTGAACTAAATAGAAACCTAATGCCAACAGAGTATCATATAGTGCTTGTAGAAAAAAGTGTTCCGAGACTGTTACCTGAAATGCTCCTACATGATACTGACAAGAGGGAGATTGAGTTAATAATTAAATCACTAAAGACCAAGAACTCTCATGGATATGACGGAGTATCTAGCAGAATACTAAAGTATTGTTCTATGTATGTTAGCTCAATACTTAGCCATATTAGTAACTTTTCCTTTAGGAGTTGTCGGTTTCCTGACCGAGTAAAATACTCGGTAGTGAAGCCACTTTATAAAAAGGGGTAAAGTTGACAATTAAAGACCTACTTCTATGCCATCGGTGTTTGCTAAAGTTATCGAGAAGGTTGTATATACAAGGTTACTGGAGCATTTAAATTCACATAATTTGCTGTGAAATGTACAGTTTGGTTTTAGAAATGGTTTAACAACTGAAAATGCTATATTCTCTTTTCTCTGTGAGGTTTTGGACGGATTAAATAAAATGTTGCGAATGGTAGGTGTTTTCTTTGATTTAACGAAGGCTTTTGACTGTGTTGACCACAATGTATGACTGCTGAAATTGGACCATTATGGAGTAAGGGGAGTAGCTTACAATTGGTTCGCCTCTTACTTTAAGAACAGAAAGTAGAAGGTAATTCTCCGCAATATTGGGAGTGGTAGTGATGTTCAGCTCCAATGGGGTACTGTTAAGTGGGACGTTCCCCAATGGTCGGTGCTGGGGCCACTGCTGTTTCTTATTTATGTAAATGATATGCCTTCTAGTGTTACAGGTGATTCAAAAATATTTCTGTTTGCTGATGACGCCAGCTTGGTAGTGAAGAACCTTGTGTTTAATATTAAAACATTATCAAATAATGTAGTTCATGAAATAAGTTCGTGGCTTGTGGTAAATAATTTGATGCTTAATTATAGTAAGACTCAGTTTTTACAGTTTATAACTCGCAATTAAATAAGAACCGATATTTTGATCAGACAGAATGGGCATATTATAAGCGAGAAGTTCCTAGGCGTTCGGATGTATAGTAATCTGTTGTGGAAAGCCCATGTTCACGATCTTGTTCAGAAATTAAATGTTGCTTTATTTACCATTAGAAAGTGACAGTTCAACAAGAAAGGTAGTCTACTTCACATATTTTCATACCCTTATGTCACATGGTATTATTTTTTGGGGTAATTCTTCTGATTGTAAAAGGGTATTTTTGGCTCAAAAACGGGCTGTTCGAGCTATATGTGGTGTAAGTTCGAGAAACTCTTGTCGACCCCTATTCAATAGTCTGGGAATTCTGACATTGCCCTCCAGTATATATTTTCTTTAATGTCGTTTGTTGTTAGCTATATTAGCCTATTCCCAAGAGTTAACAGCTTTCACTGAGTTAATACTAGGCAGAAATCAAATCTGGATGTGGAATGCACTTCCTTGACTCTTGTGCAGAAAGGAGTGCAATATTCTGCTGCATCCATTTTCAATAAGCTACCACAAGAACTCAAAAATCTTAGCAGTAGCCCAAACACTTTTAAGTCTAAACTAAAGTGTTTCCTCGTGGCTCACTCCTTGTATTCTGTCGTGGAACTCCTGGAAGAGCTGAAAAATTAAGCAAATTCCAGTGTTACATTGCTAATTTTCTCTATTTAAACTTACGAACTGTCACCTGAATACGTTTCTTATATTTCACTTTATCTGTTCCTACTATCGTGTTATAATTTCATGTATTGACTCGTTCCGTGACCATGGAGACTTCTTCTTTATTTGGTCCCACGGAACAATAAATGAATAAATGAAAATAAATAAACAAGTGGGACTATGTACAGAATAAATTGTGCGCGTGTCAAAAGCAATATTTAAATAGTTAGGAAAAGTGTCGCAATGAACAGATTTCAAATTTCTGGAGTAGTTAACGTACAACAGTTATCTCTGGAGATGAATATGTGTCATTGGTACTTCACATTTGCTGCAAGACTGCTATGGCCCGCTGTTTAGAGGTAGAGGAGTGCGTAAAAACGGTGTTAGAAGCTGTCTGTTTACTGTAGTTAAATTGTTGTTAAACTGTAGCTCTGGAAATGCTTTAGCTCACTAAACAATGTCTCACTTAACTTTTCGGAATTAAAGCATGAATAACGAAATAGCGTTTCTTTTAATTTTTTTTCTTTTACCGTAACATCTTCTGATACGGATTTTGTGTGATGATAACCATTTTTTACGGGTTGATAGAATGTTTTGTAGAGACTGGTTCCCTACATGACTCAAGAAAAGGCCACTCGGGACGACCAAGCCTCAGCTGAAACCCTACTCAGTGTCGAGTCCACTCCATCAACAAGATATACAACGTAACAGCTGAGGACGTCACGACTCTTCCTGCTGAATGGAATGATACAGAAACAACCTTTTCCCTTATAATTTCAACGGTTGAACTTTGGAATGACAGTATTGAGGAGCAAATGAGATTGTTGAGGCCTTTCAAAATGAACAGTCGTCAAGGTCAGATTTAGAGAAGAGACACACTTCCATCTCGAATGGGGCATCAACGAACAGAACTGGCTCAACTGAGGTACTGTGAGTCCGCAAGTTCAAGAGACTGGATATGGTGTGGAATGCTCCACTTACAGTCCAGATCTCAACCAGTATGATTATTTCTTTTGCGACTGTCTAAAGGACTGGTTCTCCAAAGACGCATTCCGCAATCCGCCAGAATCCCCATACTGCAATTTTCAGAAAGATGTTTGCATTTTAAAATCGAGATATTCGGTCGTTCATTACGGAATTTGGTTCAGGACTCTGCGCACAAGTTCCTGTAGAAGCAACGCACTTCCAAAACATTTGCTGTTAAATTACACGCTGTATTAAATACGATAACAAGAAGATATCACTCCACATTACGTCGCAGTAGACATAAATTATATAACACATATTTTGCGACATTCTGTAGGTGTTCGTACATTCTATTCATAATACAATTGTGATAATATTAAAAAGCACGAACAAGACTTACTGTCACGATTTGTTGTTATTTATGGAATAAAATATTAGCCTGAACAAAAATAGCTCTTTCGAAGGTCTACGCAACACGTTACTATTTAATCATAAAAAGACTAACCATGCGGAAAAGTGAAACTAAAATTTAGGTAAAAGATAGAAATGAAAAATAACGAATACAATGTGGGAACACATATGAATTAGATCCTCGTCGTAGGCGCTAGAGTATTAGAGTCTGATCTATCATTCCATATCTAGCAACTAATTGGCTACGTATTAGTACTATTTCGAGTTCTGTAAGGTAGACATTGCGAGAAGCACTACCAAGTACGCAATTACGTTGAAGAGAGATTGACTACAGCTGAAAAAGGCAGTCAAAGAAGCCGGAAACACAAGGCTAGGCACGAGAAAGCTCTATATTAAAGGATATCTTCTAAACACCATGAACTGCATTTGAAACTCTTTAGCAAACCGGTATTCAGGTGCTTAATCAGTCGTCAGAAGCATCTGATACAGCGAAACGAACAGCTGTATATACGTCAGTCTCCACAACACGACAATTCTACATTGAACACAACAAATATAAGACTACATACATTATGTATCTCCGTAATATTGACATCAGTGCCAGTTGATATCGTAGGATATGAAAACAGTTATATCACATAGTACATATATTGTTGAGTTTGTTGTAACTGTCACATCTTACGAAGAGATAATTCCTGATTTCTCTCATCATATAGGGTAAACATGAAACTGGCTAGTCGAAAAGCCTCCATTACCACTCTTCTACTGTTTATTAGATCATATTTATATACATTTGTGACTTCTGTCTGAAATAAAATAGTTGGAAAAAGGACATATGAAGGCAGAATATACAAAAGGTATAAAACTGCAAAATAATCCAACACATCACGTCAATTTCGAGAATTTCACTTGCAGGATATGGAGAAATTGTGAAGTTCAATCAAAACACTGTTGAAATTTTGTATTTATATCTTATTTCATAACTCTGTTTGTTCTAGTATGTTGTCCAGCTGTTTTTCGACATATGTGAATATACTTCAATTTGTTCTAGAACATTTAATAATTCGCCTTCTCCTGGTTCATGAGACATGGTTATGTTTTTCTAACTGGCTTTGGCAGAATGCTCGCCTTCTCGCAAACGAGCATACATATTAAAACAGAAGAATTGTAAACAAATTTGTTAAAAGTATTGTTGGTTTTCTGTAAATGGCCTCCACCTCAATTTTAGGAAAACCCAACATATTCAGCTCTGCACGTCTTTATTCACTACACCAACAATAAATATAACACATGTTGAGCAAATAATAATAATGGTGGGAACTTCGAAATTCTTAAAGAATCCATATTGATAAGAAATTAAATTGGAAAAAAACACATTTTGTAACTATTAAAAGAATTTAGTTCAGCCACATTTGCACTTGCGTAAGTTGACGTATTTTGCATCATTTCATTCAATAATGTCATACGGAATAATGTTCTGGGGTAACTGATCTTCAAGAAAGGACGTCTTCACTGTGTAAAAACGTGATGTAAGACTACTATGTGGTGCTCACCAACGATCATCTTGTAGCTGTCTGCTGAAGGACTTGGGCATTCTGACTCCTGCTTCACATTATATTTATTCCCTCATGAAGTTTGTTGTAAACAATCATCTACAGTTCAACGGTAAAAACCAGGTACACAGTTACGATACCAGAAGGAAAGGTAACATTCATTAGTCCACATTAAGGCTGTCTTTAGCACAAAAAGTGGCCCACAATGGCGCAACAAAAATGTTTGATTATTTGTTTATTGATACAAAATGTCTGACAGACAGCAAATTAAAATTTGATAACGAACTGAGGTAGTTTCTATTATTGTAGCGCATTAAAGTTGGTAGGGAGGAATTAGTAACTCACATGTATATATCGTTTTCCCTCTTTCCGCAAAAAAATACAAAAATCGAAATGTTGACAATGTAACCGTATGTAGAAATTAATATGCGATGTGAATGTATAATGACTCACTCCTCATCATTAAGATCTCTGGGGCAAAATGGCCCATGTTACCAACTATCTAATTAACTAAAACACACACACACACACACACACACACACACTCACACACACACACACGTCTCTCATTCCTATAGCGATACAAATTGTAAGTAGGCACATATTTCTTCAACTACATATATGCAGTTGCCATGTATAAATTGATGTTGTTTGTTCCATTGTATCAATTGCCACTGACGAAGAATTTAACACCAAAATATCGGTTTGGCAAATAAAAGTTTCATGTGCAGATCGTTGTGTTCAGAAGAAGTCGTTTAATAAATGTCTTAAGGCTGAGAAGCACCAAGCATTCAAAATTTTAGTAAGGGAGATCACTGTGAATAAGCCATAGATAACAGAAAAAGTACTTCAGTTGAATAGAAGCAAGGAAGTACGAAAATTTTCAGGAAATGATGGGAATATATAATATAAATCATTTAGAAATAATATAATTAGAAAGTGCGAAGTTCAGAAGGACGCGAAATCCCGAAGATGGGCTAAAATTTACAGACACGCGAAATTAGGCACGGACTTCCATGCCAGATGCCTTTAATAGATTCCACAACGAAACATTGTCTCGAAATTTGGTAGAAAATCCTAAGAAATTCTGGTCGTATGTAAAGTACACAATCGGCAAGACGCAGTCAATACCTTCGCTGCGCAGTGCCGATGGTACTATTACCGACGACTGTGCAGCTAAAGCGGAGTTACTGAACGCAGTTTTCGGAAATTCCTTGACCAAGGAAGACGAATGGAATATTCCAGAATTTGAAACACGAACAGCTGCTAGCATGAGTTTCTTAGAAGTACATACCTTAGGAGTTGCGAAGCAACTCAAATCGCTTGATATGGTCATGTCTTCAGGTCCAGATTGTATACCGATTAGGTTACTTTCAGATTACTCTGATACAATAGCTCCCTACTTAGCACTCATATACAACCGCTCGATCACCGATAGATCTGTACCTGCAGATTGGAAAATTGCGCAGGTCGTACCAGTGTTTAAGAAGGGTAGTAGGAGAAATCCATCTAACTACAGACCTATATCATTGACGTCGGTTTGCAGTAGGGTTTTGGAACATATATAGTATTCAAACATTATGAATCACCTCGAAGGAAACGATCTATTGATACGTAATCAGCATGGTTTCAGAAAACATCGCTGTTGTGCAAGGCAGCTAGCACTTTATTCGCATTAAGTAATGGCCGCTATCGACAGGGGATCTCAAGTTGATTCCATATTTCTAGATTTGCGGAGAGTTTTTGACACCGTTCCTCACAAGCGACTTCTAATGAAGCTGCGGGCCTATGGGGTATCGTCTCAGTTGTGCGACTGGGTTCGTGATTTCCTGTCGGGAAGGTCGCAGTTCGTAGTAATAAACGGCAAATCATCGAGTAAAACAGAAGTGATATCAGGTGTTCCCCAGGGAAGTGTACTGGGACCTCTGCTGTTCTTGATCTACACTCCTGGAAATGGAAAAAAGAACACATTGACACCGGTGTGTCAGACCCACCATACTTGCTCCGGACACTGCGAGAGGGCTGTACAAGCAATGATCACACGCACGGCACAGCGGACACACCAGGAACCGCGGTGTTGGCCGTCGAATGGCGCTAGCTGCGCAGCATTTTGCACCGCCGCCGTCAGTGTCAGCCAGTTTGCCGTGGCATACGGAGCTCCATCGCAGTCTTTAACACTGGTAGCATGCCGCGACAGCGTGGACGTGAACCGTATGTGCAGTTGACGGACTTTGAGCGAGGGCGTATAGTGGGCATGCGGGAGGCCGGGTGGACGTACCGCCGAATTGCTCAACATGTGGGGCGTGAGGTCTCCACAGTACATCGATGTTGTCGCCAGTGGTCGGCGGAAGGTGCACGTGCCCGTCGACCTGCGACCGGACCGCAGCGACGTACGGATGCACGCCAAGACCGTAGGATCCTACGCAGTGACGTAGGGGACCGCACCGGCACTTCCCAGCAAATTAGGGACACTGTTGCACCTGGGGTATCGGCGAGGACCATTCGCAACCGTCTCCATGAAGCTGGGCTACGGTCCCGCACACCGTTCGGCCGTCTTCCGCTCACGCCCCAACATCGTGCAGCCCACCTCCAGTGGTGTCGCGACAGGCGTGAATGGAGGGACGAATGGAGACGTGTCGTCTTCAGCGATGAGAGTCGCTTCTGCCTTGGTGCCAATGATGGTCGTATGCGTGTTTGGCGCCGTGCAGGTGAGCACTACAATCAGGACTGCATACGACCGAGGCACACAGGGACAACACCCGGCATCATGTGGTGTGGGGAGCGGTTTCCTACACTGGCCGTACACCTCTGGTGATCGTCGAGGGGACACTGAATAGTGCACGGTACATCCAAACCGTCATCGAACCCATCGTTCCACCATTCCTAGACCGGCAAGGGAACTTTCTGTTCCAACAGGACAATGCACGTCCGCATGTATCCCGTGCCACCCATCGTGCTCTAGAAGTTGTAAGTCAACTACCCTGGCCAGCAAGATCTCCGGATCTGTCCCCAATGAGCATGTTTGGAACTGGATGAGGCGTCGTCTCACGCGGTATGCACGACCAACACGAACGCTGGTCCAACTGAGGCGCCAGGTGGAAATGGCATGGCAAGCCGTTCCACAGGACTACATCCAGCATTTCTACGATCGTCTCCATGGGAGAATAGCAGCCTGCATTGCTGCGAAAGGTGGATATACACTGTACTAGTGCCGACATGGTGCATGCTCTGTTGCCTGTGTCTACGTGCCTGTGGTTCTGTCAGTGTGATCATGTGATGTATCTGACCCCAGGAATGTGTCAATAAAGTTTCCCCTTCCTGGGACAATGAATTCACGGTGTTCTTATTTCAATCTCCAGGAGTGTATATAAGTGACCTGGGTGACAATCTGAGCAGTTCTCTTAGACTGTTCGTAGATGATGCTGTAATTTACCGTCTAGTAAGGTCTTCCCAAGACCAGTATCAGTTGCAAAGCGTTTTAGAATAGATTGCTGTACGGTGTGGCAGGTGGCAGTTGACGCTAAATAACGAAAAGTGTGAGGTGATCCACATGAGTTCCAAAAGAAATCCGTTGGAATTCGATTACTCGATAAATAGTACAATTCTCAAGGCTGTCAACTCAACTAAGTACCTGGGTGTTAAAATTACGAACACCTTCAGTTGTAAAGACCACGTAGATAATATTGTGGGGAGGGCGAGCCAAAGGTTGCGTTTCATTGGCAGGACACTTAGAAGATGCATCAAATCCACTAAAGAGACAGCTTACACTACACTCGTTCGTCTTTTGTTAGAATATTGGTGCGCGGTGTGGGATCCTTACCAGGTGGGACTGACGGAGGACATCGAAAGGGTGCAAAAAAGGGCAGCTCGTTTTGTATTATCACGTAATAGCGGAGAGAGTGTAGAAGATATGATACGCGAGTCGGGATGGAAGTCATTAAAGCAAAGACGGTTTTCGTAGCGGCGAGGTCTTTTTACGAAATTTCAGTAACCAACTTTCTCTTCCGAATGCGAAAATATTTAGTTGAGCCCAACCTACATAAGTAGGAATGACCATCAAAATAAAATACGAGAAATCAGAGCTCGAACAGGAAGGTTTAGGTGTTCGCTTTTCCCGCGCGCTGTCAGTGGAATGGTAGAGATATAGTATGATTGTGGTTCGATGAACCCTCTGCCAAGCACTTAAATGTGAATTGCAGAGTAGTCATGTAGATGTAGATGTGTAGATGTAGATGCAGCAAAAAATTGTGTCAACATTAAGAGTCCAAGAGGAATTACACGCTAGACGTAGAGGAGAAAGCGGATAAATGGGAGCAGTATACTGAAGACTCTACGATGGGGAGGTCCTTTCTCATGACATGGGAGAAGTAGCAGTCCATATGGGAGAGATAGAGGGTCTAGTGTTACTGAGTTCAACTGAGCTTTAGAAGACTTGCCAACAAATACGGCACAACACTCCCATAATATTCCATCGGAAGTATTAAAATCTCTTCCGTAAACGGCAACCAAACGACTATTCTTACTGGTGCGCTGGATCTGTGAGACTGGAGGTGTACCAGTAGCCTGTTTGAAAATTATCATCCACACATTCCCTAAAGCGGCAATGGAAGATAAGTGCGAGGGCTGAACAGCTGAACAGTTCCTACTGCAACCTACATCCTTCTGAATCTGCTTAGTGTACTCATCTCTCGGTCTCCCTCTACGATTTTTACCCTCCACGCTGACCTCCAATGCTAAATTTGTGATCCCTTGATACCTCAAAACATGTCCTACCAACCGATCCCTTCTTCTAGTCAAGTTGTGCCACAAACTTCTCTTCTCCCCAATCCTATTCAATACCTCCTCATTAGTTATGTGATCTACCCACCTAATCTTCAACATTCTTCTGTAACACCACATTTCGAAAGCTTCTATTCTCTTCTTGTGCAAACTAGTTATCGTCCATGTTTCACTTCCATACATGGCTACACTCCAAACAAATACTTTCATAAATGACTTCCTGATACATAAATCTATATTCGATGTTAACAAATTTCTCTTCTTGAGAAACGCTTTCCTTGCCATTGCCAGTCTACATTTTATATCCTCTCTAATTCGACCATCATCAGTTATTTTACTTCCTAAATAGCAAGACTCCTTTACTACTTTAAGTGTCTCATTTCCTAATCTAATTCCCTCAGCATCACCCGATTTCATTTGACTACATTCCATTATCCTCGTTTTGCTTTTGTTAATGTTCATCTTATATCCTCCTTTCAAGACACTGTCCATTCCGTTCCACTGCTCTTCCAAGTCCTTTGCCGTCTCTGACAGAATTACAATGTCATCGGCGAACCTCAAAGTTTTTACTTCTTCTCCATGAATTTTAATACCTACTCCAAATTTTTCTTTTGTTTCCTTTACTGCTTGCTCAATATACAGATTGAATAACATCTGGCAGAGGCTACAACGCTGTCTCACTCCCATCCCAACCACTGCTTCCCTTTCATGCCCCTCGACTCTTATGACTGCCATCTGGTTTCTGTACAAATTATAAATAGCCTTTCGCTCCCTGTATTTTACCCCTGCCACCTTTAGAATTTGAAAAAGAGTATTCCAGTCAACATTGTCAAAAGCTTTCTCTAAGTCTACAAATGCTAGAAACGTAGGTTTGCTTTTTCCTAATCTTTCTTCTAAGATAAGTCGTAAGGTCAGCATTGCCTCACGTGTTCCAACATTTCGACGGAATCCAAACTGATCCTCCCCGAGGTCTGCATCTACCAGTTTTTCCATTCGTCTGTAAAGAATTCGCGTTAGTATTTTGCAGCCGTGGCTTATTAAACTGATAGTTCGGTAATTTTCACATCTGTCAGCACCTGCTTTCTTTGGGATTGGAATTATTATACTCTTCTTGTAGTCTGAGGGTATTTCGCCTGTCTCATACATCTTGCTCACCAGCTGGTAGAGTTTTGTCAGGACTGGTTGTCCCAAGGCCGTCAGTAGTTCTAATGGAATGTTGTCTACTCCGGGGGCCTTGTTTCGACTCAGGTCTTTCAGTGCTCTGTCAAACTC